>NC_063993.1:6260000-6885000 GCF_932276165.1 Plutella xylostella | reverse complement strand
CAACCATCGCATAGAATTGGGCCATAATTCGTATAAAATCTTCATTACAAAAAATATATACAATCATAGTAGATTCTCTTAAAAATAGTCATTTACATGTGCAGGTCAAAGTTATGTGATTTACTATAAAACATCTACACATTGAGCTATTGTCCATTAAACAAATGAGATCATTGATTCACGCTACTATACGAGGCCCAGACACACAAACCAACACAACTATAATAATAAATTAATTATATTTATTGCCGAGTAAGAAAGGCAGTCTTACATCTTGGCTTGTACTAAACGGATGGTTCTGAAAATCCCTCCTTATTAAATTTTCAATCAGGTGATGTATCGAAAAAACAGTCTATATATTTATTGAGACTCACTTCATGGCTTAGTGATAAACAAAACTTATGTTAAAAACTGCAAAAGGTTCCGATTGTTGAATTCTAAAAATATATTTCTAGTAAAATCATGTGAATCCAAAATTTAATACTAATAAAGTTACAGGGGATAAGATTGCCGGCAGGGATTGTAGTAAGAATTTATCAGACATTGTTTATCAAAAGGCGATGAAAAGAGTCCCTTTTAGAGAGTATTAAGATGTAGATGCATCTTAAGAGAGTAGATACATTACTAATTCATTTTCTATCGGTATATTTTTATAACAAAGACTATTAGGAATCGAAGCCTTATCGTATTATGTGTCACATTTTGATTTAATTCATCGCTAGTTGATTAAATAGCACTCAATTTTCCAGTTATCCACTTTTGGCAGATACAGTACATTAAATCTGGTACTATCTAGTCAGTACGTGAAAATATCTATATTACTTAATGTTCATTTGTGCATTTACAACCTTAAGTGATTATAATATTGCGTCGGTTTATCTATGCCATAAAAATAATACCCATCTAACATCATATTATTATGCCATTTAAGCTTAACATAAGCATTTTGAACACACCCAGGGCTGTAACATTTAATCTCATTAGAGTCATCAATTTAACAGTAGGCTTTATGAGTGATTCTTAAAAAGAATTCCAAACGACTTACAATTTTATCTTGATCCAAAAGCCAATCATAGCACAATTTCGGTTTGGTTCGGTTACATTGATTAGGAAAGCCCTAGTGTTAAGAACTAATTCAGATCTAGAAGTAAAACTAAGGGAGTTGAGCAACGCTGCTCGCTTTCAAACTCTCATGCATTTTCGGAACTAAAAGACCTTTAACCGAAAAAAATGGCGACTTTCGTTGATTTGTGGTAACCCTGTAGATTTATAGGCAATTTGGACAATTCTGAAATAACAAGTTTTGACTAGCAGTTATAACTAGACTTCACATGTGGCAAACCATGTCTGTTTTTGGATAATATTAATGCATGAGCTGGTTTAAAAGCACCAAATTTGAAATTTGTTACTTCAGAATCAGCCCTTAATTGATTTAGTCAGAGCATTTTAACAATATATTGTAACGGATTCCAAAGGCACCAATGTTAAGCACTGACAATCTTATTTGCATTATTACACATAGCCTATTACAGTGCTAAATTTAAAATTGATGCCTTCAAAATCGCTAACATTATTGGCAATTTAGTCTAATTATTATTTTATTGCTATAAATCGCTTTCAACCTTATTGTTTTTCGAGATATTTATACAATCCTATTACACTCCCATTTCTGAATATCGCATACATTTTATACAATTTTATTTATTTACAACTTATTTACAAGAATGATTCTATCATAATCACAACAAAGTGTTGTACTTTAATAGATGCAAATCGCATGCCAACACACAGTTAATCAATACACGGCATTAAAAAACTTTTAGTATTTAATACTGATTAAGACTCTCTCATATAACTCCTTCTAAGTCTAAGGTAATTTTGTGTTTGTAAATTATTAAGTACCATTCACACTTTTAATATCGGTCATACCTTTTGATAGGAATGCGCAATGTAAACCTAAAACAACACAAGGCCGAAACATTAACATTAAATTACATGCACATTCGAGATCAATTTCTAAACTGGTTGAAGATACCAACGAAATTGGAAAAGCATCAAATATATTTTTTAGAGCAACAAAATTTTGAGTATTACCAAAATAAACTATCTACTGCGGCTAACTAATATAATACAATAAGTAATGTGGTTAGGTAGTTGAAATATACGTAATGATTGTTGTGATTTCTTAATGCGATAATGTTTTTGGAACTTGCTATGTTAACATTCGGTGGTTCTAAACTATAAATACATACATTTTAAAACATATAAAAAATAAAATAAGTACTTTGTGACATCGAAACATTTAAAATGATCATGATTGATTCGTATACATATAAATATAACAAATAATTCATGCATGCAGTGTACATGATTAAAGATGAATTGAAGTTCATTTTTATAATTGTTCGGCTAATGAAGAGGAAGTTGCTAAAATCGTATGAAAATCAGTAAACGCATCACACTACTCGTCATTCTAAACCGCGCTTTTGATTTACGAGTTTTATTAAAAAAAACTTATGTACTTAGCATAATACGTAGAACTTATTATGTAAAACCAATATGATTCGAAGCGACCAGTGCTACTACATGCATACCTATGATATTTCGTAAAGGATGGTAACTGCTAACTGACAATTAATGTTCGCTAGATGGCAGCACGTTACGAGTCGAATACTCGGCATGCCGCTTCAGTGAGTAGGTACATGCCGAATATTCGACTTATAACGTGCTAACATCGACGTCGCCAGGCGAGGCATGCTTTGGGTTTTTAAATGCTGGGACTATATATTTCTGCCCTAGGGGACGACTATACCGACCGAGCATTGGCTAACTAAATTAGAAATCCCAGGCATGCCTCGACTAATCGGTACATTGGTAACAAATCTTGCTCAGAATCACGAGTATTATGAAGTTCTTTCGAATGACGATACAGTTTTAGCAACACCCTGTTCATTTACGATATAATCTTAAATATCAATAAAATCTTGGATTACACATAGACAAACCAAAGTATACTCATTGCAATCGAATTGCAAAGTAGGTAACTTGTTTTTATTAGACTCAAACACAATGCATGATAACCACCTAAATTATACTTCTACAAATTTTTCTGAGCTATTCCAGACAGTAATTGCTGTGTTTTTGGCTGATTTATTAATAAATTTATTAATAAAGTAGTATAATGCGGCTAATAGGAACATTTGAACATGAACATATCGTGATCCTCTCGCATTGTATTTGAAATTCATATCAGAGGCCATTTTATGATTTTAATTGATAACATTCATCAAAATGTATTAAAACATCGGCAAGTAATAATCCCCGATAATTAGTTTCCTGGAAAGTCCAAATTCGTTTAAAACAACAAGTCACATTTAAAACGAACCGAGAGTACGAGTAAATAATTACGAAATAAATATTTTTAATATCAAGTGAACACAACACGGCGGCGCAACATAAAGTTGAGATTCCTTGATGCGACAATACGACGACTCTGGAGATTGCCTCGCCCGAGGCAAATATGCGCTCAGACCGAGGCAAAGGCTGCATTGTCCCAAAGCGAAGTGGAATCCCAACTTCAGAGAATATATTTCACTAGAGTTCATTGCACACTGTTCGACCGTCCGGAGTTACGTATGAATAAATTAACTAAGTCCTAGGTAATAAGGTATATTGACGTATGTACACAGACTTTAGTTTTGGGCAGTGAGCTAGAGTTCGCACGTTCACTATGAGCCGTCCGATTGGTTGGATTTCCGCCGCACTTGGTGGGTGTTTAGCGTCTGCGCTTGCGCTATGAACTGGGTGGTCCCTGGAAAGAAACAGATTTTATAGTATTTTGGCGAATGATCTCCTAATAAATTACTTGTAGGTTATTAGACAGATACTTATTAAATTAGAGAAAAGGGGGTATCTTACCTTCCTTATCGCCAATGTTAGTAAAGCATCAAATTAAAACAGAGGTAATTCACCCAGCACTAGCCGCACCTGACATCACTAGTGCTTCAAGTGAACGTGCTATAGTTACTTAAGTTGATCCTTTATTGTCTTTATTGTCTACAGCATATGCTGAGCTGGTACCATTTTGACGCTCTGGACATAAACTTTGTGTTGTAATTCTTTGTGTTGTATTGTACTTTTTCTCTTTTTTTTGTTGGTGTGTCAAATAAATGTACCTTATGCTTAGTTTCACCATAGTCTGGTAGATCAATAACACCACTGTTACATTGTAATTATGATCTAAAATAAAATTTCAACATTAATTCTTGACAGATGTGTCAAAAATCAAAAACAAATCCCTTGTTATGATATATTATAACAGGGTGTTACTGACAGGGGCGTATTTACCCTAGGTCTAAAAGGGCTACAGCCCGGGGCGGCAGACGGCGAGGGGCGGCCCAGGGGCGGCCAGTAGGCCGCCCTTGGCCTTTAGGTTGGCGGATTAAAAACAGAACAATATTTTAGGACGTAAGCCTAGAACGGCGCTGAGCCATCTTTCCACGTCATGTTGATTTCATGTCTTAAGAAGTTTGATTTAAAGTATGAAAGCCAGCCTTTTTCTTTTCTGAACCGGTGGAATAGTCTAATTTTTTCCGTCTCCGTATTGTTTTAAAGGTAATCTAAAGAAGAAAAAAATTGCCTCACTCAATGTTCTTAAATGTACTCGTCTATCCAGAAAAATCTTTTTTTTTGTTTGGAAGATATCATTATCTAAGCAAATCTATCACCACAATGTTTTTATACATACCTATATTGTATCATGTAGGTCGGTAGGTACTCTACACTGACTGCTCTTTTTGTTTTTTTTCATTCCTTGATGGGGCGGAAAAGTACAGGAGCCCAGGGCGCGCAATCTTTAAATACGCCCCTGGTTACTGATCTACCAGACTATGGTGAAACTAGGCCTTAGTCTTTATGGTCATCATACCTGGTGGCTGCGCGGGCGCGGCGGGGGGGGCGGGGCGGAGGGGGCGTACCGGCGGCCCGCGCCCGCGCACCAGCTGCACCGCGCCGCCGCGCGCCGCGCCCTTCACGCCGCCAGACATTAGTTGCGCTGCGGATTGAAATTGAGTGTGTAAGTCTGTGATTGTGTGCAAATAAAAAACGAAAATTGGACCAGCCGGCAGCCGTTTGGGAGCTACGCTAACACACACAGATACTGACATATAGATACACAGACACGTTCAGATAGTTTTTCACACAAAATCAAGCATTGAGGCAGAAATAATAGATAGTGGCAAACATTTACAACAAGGCCTTGGGTTAAACACAGTCGCGTATGGTATGCGAGCGGTGTAGACGCCCGTAGATATACTTAACTATAAAGGTGCCAATTGGCGGCGAACTATAGGTATAAGGTTGCAGCAGACGTAACTTCACTAATGGTTTTGCTAACGAACTAATGGGCCCTCACCCTAACGCGTGCTGCGAGCTCGCATCGCGCCGATTCGCAGTTTTATATACAAGTAGGTAAACAGGCCTTCAGAATACACAAACACAACACACCTATAGGTAGCGACAGCACCGAAGGCTGATTCGCGAGCACCACCGACGTGGTCGGCGGCACCGACACCAGCAGCCCGCTCGGTGCCCCCGACACGTTCAGGGAGAGAGATATGGGCGCTGACAGGCCCGGGATCTGGACTTGCACGTTCTGGAGGCCTTGGATGCCTTGGAGACCTTGGAGTGAGGTTAGACTGAGGCCCTGGAAGAGATTGGATTGGTATAAGTGAAGATTTGTGAGCCGTTGTAGTGCTGTAATAGAACGGATAGCACTGACATGTTATAATTTATTATATACCTACCTAGTTTGTTTGTCAAAATACATACAGTTCTCCCATATTAATAATGCGCATGCAAATCTTCGCAAACTGTCGTATTCCCGGAAACACCCGAATCAGTGCCTTAAACAAAGCACTTGCATTTTGATCCTTGTTCGAAAGAAATAGTAGTCAATATCATGTGACACCAATATATGTCAATGTGTGACACATAATCGAAAACAATTTGGGCGGTCGGTGGCTGTCACCGATCAGTCAAGGGTCTCAAGGTCAAGATCAATATTACTTTTGTGGAATTATAAAGAGCTGCAATTACACATCGTTCTTGTTATTTTTTTCAAATGTGAATTTAATTTCAACTTTAATTATTTTGGACGATGCCATATTATGAGGCACATTTAAGAATAAAATATACGTCACATTGATAGACTTCACTTTGCCAATAAAGCCACACCCAAAAGACCAAGTTTGTAATTGTAATATTATTGTGAATGATCAGCGCTGCAAATACTTTTGAACTGAGATTTTAATGTAAACATTTTTATTAATGTGAAATAATCTGTGCTGTAAATACTTTTGAACTGAGATTTCAATTTTTTTATATAAACCTGTGTTTGAAATCCATTTCTCCTTATAATATAAACCTTGTGTTATTCAAACCTTCTTTCATCCATCTTTACATCAGCTTCAGTAAGACACTTGAAAAGTACCTACTGTAACATTTTAGAAGTAAATTTTAATATTATGGAATATTATGAATTATCGAATCAAATTTCGTTACTGATAAATCAATTATCTCTTTTAGCACCAATTACATAATTCTACTAAAATTTCATGAAGAAAATGCACTTAACCACTCTAAATACATAATAGTTTTCTAACGCTCGGGAATACGACCGTTGCCGAACAATGACGAAGATTTCTATGTGCATTATCAATTTTGGGGAACTGTACATACGTGTATTGTCACAATAAAATTAAATATTAAGTAGCAGAGGACCTTTCTCAAGTTAGGCTGGACAGATAACCAGCAGTAATTTTTACAGTGTTCGGCATGGCGCTGCGGTAGTTCAATGCGTTTACCGCTAGATGGCGACTCTTCCGGCGGTGGGGTGAACACTCGCAAAACTTATGCCGGTGCCTAGTTAATCGGCCCTAGTGAAACTGCTTTCCTGCGCAGCTTCGGTGCTTTTTATGAGTGACTTATCAACTGAACTTTACATACGTTCAACGCACCAATGACGGATGCTAATCCTTTCAGCACGGTGACAAACTATATAGACCAGCTCTAGTATTTGTCACCTCAGAATAAAAACGCACCTGTAAATGACACATAGTAGGATGTTGCTGTTGCGTCGTCTGCGGCGGATTCGGCTCGGCGGGCGGAGATATTAGTCGCTCCAGTAACGCGCTCTCACTCGACGACACATTCGTCGCTTCGTTGTCGCACCGGTAGCCTGACATCACCTGTAAGGAAAAGCATGTTTGTTTAGTAACGTTTTTAACCGACTTCAAAAAAAGGAGGAGGTTCTCAATTCGTCGGGATTTTTTATTTTTATATTTTATGTATGTTCACCGATTACTCCGCCGTTTATGGACTGATTTTGAAAATTCTTTTTTTGTTCTATTATGTTGAGCTTCCAGGTGGTCCCATGTTTTTTTCAGAATTTTATCTCACCCCCAAAGGGTATTAAGGGTAACAGGGTAACGTACACGTAAATATAGTTCTTATAACAAAAAAATATGATGGTGACCTTGAGCTGATCTGATGATGGAAACGGAAGGCAGTCAAAGGAAGTCCTCAACGGTATATAGCAACTACCTCGTGTTTAGGCTTGAATGATTCGTATTGACTAGTAGGACTTATTGGTATCATTTGCATCTTACTTTTGATTGAATATTATTGAAAATTAACTAAAAACAATAAAAAAAAAAAAATTTAAAAAATTAAAAAACCGCCTTCAAAAAACCACTAAAATGTAAGAAATAATTTACATAAATTTTATGTGACATAACAAATATCCTTAAGGGTCGGCAATAGGCAATCGAGGGTTGGCATTGTCATAGAATTATGTAGTAAATGATGCTCTACAGCCTTGAAAAAAATCACACCGGTAGTCGAAGAGTCTAGCTAGGTGCTGAATCATTCGAATTTAAGTAAAAGCTTATGGATAACTGTAAATTAAATTCAGAATATGACGAAAAACCAGTAAATGACACTCCCGTATTGTAACAACTGTGTCGTAATCATCGAGAATTTTCATATGATTTTTATCATATGAAATAGTTAAAGGCTTGGACTAGGCGCTAAATACCTTGTTTTTTAATAAACACACACTTATTTTGTGTAAATTAATCCCAAACTTGGGATAACTTAACTTTTTTTTGGTCTGGCAACACTGAACCAACAAGTCTCGTTTTGTTTATCTCCTGCGTATTTAATTGGAAATAAAGAAGAAATAAAGTTATCGAGGCTTATCCGTGACTTTAAAAGAAAAAGAAAGTGCTAACAGTACATATTATAAACATAACTTAACTTAACTAGTATATATTGTGAATTCCTAACCGGCCAAAAAGCCGTTAGAACAGTGCTCAAAAATAAATAAAATTGTGACCTAACCTCAAATACACTAGAAGATAGTAAATACGCCTTATCTGTTGGATATATATGATCGAAGTTAAAGGCAAATAAAGTGCTAAAATAACATTATTACAAACAAAACAGTGCTTAACCAGTGTAGTTGTGAATTCCTAACCGGCAAAAAGACCGTTAGAACAGTGCTGAACGGCCAAAGTCCAACAATTCTGTTGATCTATTTAGAAACAACAAGAAATAGATCAAGATCATAAAATTCTGAATCTATCATCCGTGGCCTAGTCGGTAAGACATCATACAACTATAGAACTTAAAATAGACTAGAAGTAAAAAGTGAAGAATTTCCAAGCAACCACAAAAAGTAATGTGCACCAAACGGCCCGAATATTATGCATAATCATAAGAAACTAGCAGCGACATCTATCATTTTTATGGGAACTAACAACAATCTGAAGATCTATAGTAACACCCATTCTACCTAACTCAGAAAGAAATCATAACACCCATTCTACCTAACTCAGAAAGAAATCAACAGAGGGCGCTTATCTTAATAAATTTAATAATGGAAGAAGTTGCAGCCGTTTTAAAACAGATCAAACAAGATCTGTCAGAGCAAAAACAGGAAATGCGTGAAATGAGGGACAGTATTATGCAGTCACTGAATGAAAACATTAATGAAAAATTCCAAAAAATGGATCTACGCCAAACTCAACTTGAGCAAAAAGTAGAGTCACAAGAAAAGAATATAACCTTTTTGGAGAAAAAAATCAGAATGAAAAATCTAATTATATTTGGAGTGCCTGAAACCGAAAAAAGCTACAACGATTTAGAATCAATTGTTCTACAAATTATCAATGGGAAAGTCAAGATAGGGAACTGTTCCTCCTCAGACTTAGAACATTTTCTATCATCATCGTGTGGGAAAAAAGGGAGACAAAGTAAGACCAATATTGACTACTTTCAGCACCATGGGAATGAAAATAGCAGTATTGAAAAACAAAAAACTATTGGATGGTACCGACTATTACATAAAAGAGGACTTTCCAAAAAAAGTGCTAGAAAAGCGAAAAGAGCTGCAAGATCAGCTAGAAAAATTAAAAACACAAGGAAAAAGAGCATTTTTAAAGTACGATACCATTGTCATTATCCCAGAGAAAAATAACCAACAAAATAATAACCCAGAGGAAAGACGAGAAAGGAAGAGGAATAAGTCTAGCTCACCGAAAGTACCATCGGAAACCATTTGTAGAGAAACACAAAGCACACCTGATACAAATAACACCATACAACCTGCAAAGAAAAATAAATATGATATTAAACGGTTCCTGCAAGAGCCCCCAAAAACAAATACCGAATACTAGCAAAAACAAAAGCCTCCTTCATGCCTCCCAGAAAGGCTGGTCCCCATGGGAGAGTCAGACCAAAACCTTCCATCCCCCTCTATAATACAGATAGAATGTAAAAGCAACATATCAAATTTTTGTACCAAAAACGGAAAACATAGAGCAGCGAACAAATGTAGAGAGCAGCGAGAGAGGATGGACTCAACAAAATTAAACATAGCTCAAAGCATCAATTTCCCCAATCCGGCTGGTCCCCGTGGGGAGAACGACCACTACCCCCTAGATCCCCTAGACCCAAACAAGAAGAAAGAACCCAATTTAAAAGAGAACATAAGACACAAAAATATAAATAGAAAGATCGAATACATCCACATAGCAAGTTTTAATGTACGAACATTACTCTCCGATGAAAGAATTATAGAGCTAAGCTATGCCATCAAGGAATTGAAATGGGATATAATCGGATTAAGTGAAACAAGAAGAAGCAATGAAAGCTTGGAAGAATACCAAGATTTTATATTGTATCATAGCGACACTACCAACGGCTTATACGGAGTTGGTTTCTTGGTAAAAAGATACCTAAAAGAAAATATTATCGGATTCAAGAGCTACTCCGATAGAGTAGCGACACTGGAATTAGATTTCTCAAACTACCAACTTTCTCTCATTGAAGCATACTCTCCTACTGAAAAATGTAAAGATGTAGAGCTAGATCTATTTTATGAAACGATAGAGAACGCAATAGAGTGCGCTGATTCAAAAAATCTCATTATCATGGGCGATTTCAACGCCCAAATTGGCGAGATACAACCAGGCGAGGAATCCATTTTTGGAAAATACTCGCACGGAAAAAGGTCTAAACACGGCCAGAGACTTGTAGAATTCGCGCTGGAGAAAAATTTGAAGTTCTCAAACAGTATTTTCAAAATAAAACCTGATGAAAAATGGACTTGGCAATCCCCTGACGGACTCTACAAAAACGAAATAGATTACATTATCCTAAATAACAAGCTGGATATAAAAAACTTTGATATCATAAGAAATTTGAATTATAATTCCGATCACAGAATGATAAGATGCAAAATAGCTTTAACAAACTACATGAAAAAAACGAAATGTATCCCAAAAAACATAACAAGAAATCTACCAAAACTTACTGGAGAAAGCGGGAAACAATGGGAAGAAAAGCTCATAACTGCAGTCAAATCAGCATCAGATACACAAACTCAATACAACAACCTAGAAAACGTTATGAAAGATTTGATGAACCAAATACCAGTCTCTACAAAAGCAAAAAATGAACTATTAACTACCGAAATACGATGTCTACTACAGGAAAGGAAACAGTTATATACGACAAAAAGAACTAGAGAAGTAAAGGAACAAATTTCAAAAATCAGTAAAGACATAAATAGACAGATTAAATTGCACAAAAAGAGTTACAGATTGAACATTTTGGAGAAACACATAACGAACTCAGGAGCTATAAAGAAAGCATACAAAGATCTGCAGCGATCTTCAAAGTGGGCTGTAAACATGAAAAATAAAAAGGGTCAATCTCTATCCAAGCGTCCCGATATCATAAACGAGGCAACGGAGTTCTATCGGGATCTCTACCACTCAGAAACAACTTCATCTATTGACATAATTAATTCTGCATGCCATGCATACATCAATGAAGAACTTCCTACAATAATCGAACCTGAGATACGGCATGCAATTAAATCTCAGAAAAACAACAAATCACCTGGTGAAGACAAGATAACAAATGAACTTCTCAAATCAATGGCAGAATGTCTAAACAGACCTCTACAAGACTTATTCAACAATGTGGTGGAGACCAAGCAAGCCCCGAAACAATGGTCCGCATCGATCACGACCCTACTCCACAAAAAAGGAGATAGAGACAATTTGGGAAATTACAGACCGATAAGCCAAATGTCAAACATATACAAGATATTCTCCAAAATACTACTAAACAGACTCTCAAAAATTTTGGATGAAAACCAACCACGAGAACAGGCGGGTTTCCGTAAAAACTTCTCAACTATCGACCACATACATGTCGTAACGCAGCTAATAGAAAAAACAAAAGAATATGGAAAGACTCTATATATATGTTTTATTGACTTCACCAAAGCATTCGATTCACTGGAGTACAGTGCAATATGGCAAGCACTACTAGACCAAGGAGTCGACATGAAGTATGTAGAGATACTTCATAACCTCTATACAAAATGCTCCACTAAAATACGTCTAGAGAGAGACGGCCCAGAATTTCAAATCAAAAAAGGAGTGAGACAGGGTGACCCCATATCACCCAAAATATTCTCATCTGTACTGGAGATGGTGTTCAGGAACATTAATTGGGAGAGTAGAGGTGTAAATATCGACGGAGAACGCTTAAGCCACCTTCGATTCGCAGACGACATTGCAGTGTTCGCAGAAAATCCTGCGCAATTACAGAATATGATCCAAGAACTAGCAACAGAGAGCAATAAGGTCGGCCTATCAATGAACACCTCAAAAACCAAAATACTGACAAATGGTAGAGAAGAAATTATTTCAATACTTGGCGAAAATATTGACTATGTCAAAGAATACATATACTTGGGACAATCTATCTCATTCGATGATCTAACAGGAAAAGAAATCAACCGAAGAATTGCTTTGTCCTGGAAGAAATACTGGAGCTACAAAGAAATTATGAAGAACCAAAACATACAAATGAATTTAAAACGGAAACTATACGAAATAGCCATACTACCTTGCCTCACATACGGATGTCAAACCTGGGCCCTTCGTAAAAAAGATGAGACTAAACTTGCAATACATCAAAGGAAAATGGAACGAAGTATGCTAGGAATACGATTATCTGATAGGATATCAAATGAATCAATTAGAGAAAAAACAAAAGTAATGGATATATGCGAAAGAATAAGAACACTAAAATGGAACTGGGCAGGGCACGTATGTAGAATGGAAAATAATAGATGGACAAAGAGACTAACCGAATGGCTACCAAGAGATGGAGTGAGAAAGAGAGGCAGACCAAGGAAAAGATGGGAAGATACCTTTAGAGAGAGATGCGGGCAGACTTGGAGACGACAAGCCAGGGACAGGGTCACGTGGAGGAGGTTAGGGGAGGCCTACGCCGAAGAGGCGACTTCCATAATTACAAAATAATTAGTATGGCCTATAGTTAATTGAATGAATGTTTATCTAATTTAATTTAATAACTAAATTGTGATTAAATGATATGTACTTAATGAAATAAATGAATTTATATTTAGTAGTAAGAATTGTATAAAAAAAAAATATGTAATAATTGTAAATAATTGTAATACCTATATGTATAATGAAATTGTATTGTATTGTCTGAATTTAATTTTTAATTGTGAAATAAATTTATAAGTGCGAATTGATTATAGCATGATATTAAGTGTGATTTACTTGTAACATGAGGGCCATAATACTGTAACTTGTTAATTTAATGTTAATATTTTATGGTAGAAATAAAGGCTTTTTTATTTTATTTTATTTTATAATCCCAAACTTGAGCAATTTTTTTCCCTCAAAACTTCATACAAATATCTATGGCGGTTTTCTGTGTTATAAAATCATAAACACAAGTGACGTTTGACTCAGTTGGCCGCTGGCCTCCAAAGAAGGGTCACGTCGGTTTAGGCAGCACTGACAGCTCGCGATCTTATCGTGTACAGATACAAAATCACTGCACATTGGTTGTCATTGCACTTTTTCAACTTTTATGACACCAACATAATTTGATTTGAAATTGAGGAAGCGTAATTCTTCCAGTATATTCAATACATTAAATTAAATAAGATAGTGTGCAATATTCTCGTGACATTACAGTCTCGTAAAGGTCTGATGAGGAGCAGGAATATAGCGAATGGATCTAAGTGATGACAATACGCACGAACATTAGGTTAGGGATCAAAAATACAGTCTCATGGTGCTGGTTGAGGTATGGTCTCGTGAGGATCTGATGAGGGCAGTAACACGGTGGTGGCTCAATTTTATTTCAAAGATGTTAATAGCTAAAAGCATCGAGTTTGGGCTATTAAGTATGTTTTTCAGAGAAAGAGAAAGAGATTTTATTTTTCCTCTGGATGAGTTAGGTTTACTGGGTTTACTAAGTTCATCCTGTTAATGGCATCAAGTTGTTATATGTTCATAAGTAATAATTATTTATGAACAAAATGCTGTTGGATCTCCACGAAAATGTAAAAATAAAAATAAATTCGTAACGTAAAATTGTCAATGACGGAATTTCTTCTATAGACAGTAGCCACAAAAAAAAAACGATAGATGGCGTGATTTGAAGATAAAGATATATTTATTCGACACATAGACAGCAACAACAAAAAAAATACAGATTTAAAGAAAACAAACACATACTTATACAAAACATCAAAGAAAAAAAAGGATACACATCAAAATAACTGGAAAAAATATAAGCCCCAATTTACTTGTGTGGGACAGGGAGTACCATAATATTTTTTTTGGGTTACTCCCCATCTATGCGAAATATCAGCTTGATATCTTTACCCGTTTCTGAGAAAAAGGGCGGTGACAGACGGACAACAAAGAGATCCTATAACGGTTGCTTTTTTTCTTTTGACGTTCGAAACCCTAAAATTAAGTAAAAATATTATGCTGCTACCAAAAAATGTACTTACAGGTATTGAAAAAGCGGTATATAGTACTAAACAAATTATAAACAAACAAAAAACCCGACTGCACGCTAAAAATATGAAAACAAGTCCCAATGTTAATGGAAAGTATCGTAGGCGGGGACCAGCAGAGGGTTCACCATTTAGCTGAATGTTACTTAGAAAACGGCCTTGAGTGGCGGTCAAGTTGATCCCCGCCTGCGATACTTTCCATTAACATTGGGACTTGTTTTCATGTTTTTAGCGTACAGTCGGGTTTTTCGTTTGTTTATAATTGTATTTTTTTATTTGTAACTTTTTAGTTGTTTTTATTTTATGAAATTTTACGTCAGTAGTTCATGATCATTTTTTATTTCAATAATTTTGGTGTTGTTATTTAAATACCTTCAATATGCATATTTTTATAATGTGAAAATCAAGCCCTTTCATTTGATACCTTAACCTTACACGGCAAAGTAGAATTATTATTTTTTCGATCATCACGTTATGTCCTCTAGAGGGCGCTATGTTCATTTTAATGGAACGTCACATAGCCTATAACCATCGCGCCATCAATACGCTTCTAACAATACCTCATACATCAAAATCTATCAAGCCGTTTAGGCTACAGGAGGGAACAAAGAAACAGACAAACATAAATACATACAATCAAAAAACATTACCCTCCTCTTTCGGCAGTCCGGTAAAAAGGAGTAAGACAGGGGGTCATTCTGAACTTTTGCTCTGCGAGTTTTGGAAATTAACTTTGTTGGACATGTGACTTTTTACCATGGAAAACGAATATTTTTTTTCGCGAATTTGCAAATCTCGTAGAACAAAAGTTGTTCAGAATGACCCCTTGAGTCATCCCCTTTTGGCTTAGTATAGCCCTTTTGCGACACTATGTATTTACTTTGCTTTGTCGTCGGGGTTCAGTTGGCTGGAGAATGCCCGAAACTTATTATCTACACTTTAATACTTGTAGTTACCTTTCTACAAGTAAATACCACATTTGTTTGAGAAAGCTAATCGGGTTCCGAGTATAGAGTAAAGTGGCACCCCTATTAATTTCTACTCTTTCCTGGTGCCTACCAGTGTAAGTAAGAATTATACTTACTTACCCTAAAATCACCCAAAATGTACTTGAACATAATTGTCAATAAAGTTGGCGAGTAAAAGTTTATCGACCCACTGTGCAAACTTACATGTGTGCGTGTCACTGCGTGTGCTGTGTGAAGAGCATTGAAAACCCAAAATTGGCGCGGCACGTCACCCTGTACGGGCCCTTAAGCAGGAACTGATATTTTTTGAAGTTGGTGCCATATTTCTTCAGATTACTTTGTCACCGCACCAACATCAAAAAAGAACAGTTCCTGCTTAGGTATATTTGTAATGTCACATACAATTTATGTAAATTATTTCTTACATTTTAGTGGTTTTTTGAAGTCGGTTTTAGAATTTTTTAAATTATAAGATATAAGTTACTATTCGGCGCTACAGAAGCATGGTCCATAACATCTTAATTAATGGTACTTTAAGGGCCTGTACAGGGTGACGTGCACCGCCAAATTTGGGTTTTCAATGCTCTTCACACAGCACACGCAGTGACACGCACACATGTAAGTTTGCACAGTGGGTCGATAAACTTTTACTCGCCAACTTTATTGACAATTATGTTCAAGTATATTTTGGGTGATTTTAGGGTAAGTATAATTTTTAATTACACTGGTAAGCACCAGGAAAGAGTAGAAATTAATAGGGGTGTCACTTTTCTCTATACTCGGAACCCGATTAGATTTCTTAACAAATGTGGTATTTACTTGTAGAAAGGTAACTACAGGTATTAAAGTATAGATAATAAGTTATACTAAACCGAAAGGGAATGACTCAAGGGGTCATTCTGAACAACTTTGGTTCTACGAGTTTTGCAAATTCGAGAAAAAAATAATCGTTTTCCATGGTAAAAAGTCACGTGTCCACAAAGTTTCTATGAAAAAGGTTTTTTTTTAGGTTAATTTTTAAAACTCGTAGAACAAAAGTTCAGAATGAAACCCTGTCTCACTTGTTTTTACCCGACTGCCGAAGGAGGAGAGTAATGTTTTTCGATTGTATGTATGTATGTATGTATGTTTGTAAGTATATTTTTGGTAGCAGAAAAATATATTTTATTATTTTTAGGGTTTCGTACCTCAAAAGGAAAAAAGGAACAGTTATAAGATCTCTTTGTTGTCCGTCTGTCTGACTGACTGTCTGTCACCGCCCTTTTTCTCAGAAACGGGTAAAGATATCAAGCTGATACTTCGCATAGATATGGGGAGTACCCAAAAAAAAAATGGGGTACTCCCTCTCCCATACAAGTAAATTGGCGCTGATATTTTTTCCGGTTATTTTGATGGTGTAGGTAGGGTATCGTTGAATAGGTTTTTTAATATAATAGGTATAAAAAAGGTTAAAATATAATTATTTTGCTTTTACCCTTAAATTTGGGGACCACACCATAGACAAATCCTAATTAAAAAAATGATTTCAATAGATGGCGTGATTTTATGTTGGATAACTCAGAATAAGAAGTGATGATATCTCAGAATAATAATGGTTAATGGTGCTATTCCACTGAGCACCGAAACCAGTGGGACGCTAGTGAAAAGTGGTCATGGAAATGCACCAGGGTAGACCCTGCTCCTAGAATAATGCATGAGTTTGTGATTTGTGTACGTGCGTGAAAAGCGAGGATGGAAACTTTGAATATTTTCTTGATTTTTTTATTATTGATGCAATAACATTGAATTTAGTAAACCCAGTAAACCTAACTAATCCAGAGAAAACCTAAAATATCTTTCTCTCTCTCTGAAAAACATACTTAATAGCCCAAAGTCGATGCTTTTAGCTATTAACATCTTTGAAATAAAATTCAATCATACCGTGTTACTGCCCTCATCAGATCCTCACGAGACCATACCTCAACCAGCACCATGAAACTGTGTTTTTGAATCCTTACCTAATGTTCCTACGTATTGTCATCACTTAGATCCATTCGCTATATTCCTGCTCCTCATCCCAGGGCCGTGGGGACCGGAGGCACGTCAGCTTTTTAAAGACATCAGCAGCAGACTAATAGAAGTCTCAAGGGACCCTAGGGCTGGCACTTACCTATCACAAAGGCTAAGCATCGCTATACAGCGGGGTATCGCGGCCGGCGTCTTGGGTACCCTACCCGACAGTGGCAGCGATCTGGCCAGCATCTTCTTTTTAGTTTAATTTTAATTTTATATTAGTTAGTTTTAGTTAGGCATTAATAATTATAATTTAATCAAGAAGTACCATGTAACTAATAAAAAAACATTATCATTTAATGTATTGAGTATATTATAAGAATTATACTTCCTCAATTTCAAATCAAATTATGTTCCTGTGTGATTTTTTTCAAGACTGTAGAGCATCATTTTCTACATAATTCTATGACAATGCCAACCCTCGATTCCCTATTGCCGACCCTTAAATCCCACAACGCTGGTAAGCCGTCGCCTCAATCCATAAACTCTTTTATCAGTTTGACTGATTTTGATGACACATGGCTACGGTGAAAAGAACTGTCAGATCACAACACCCTTTCATTAAAAAAAGTTCGCAACTCTTAAGAGAAGGAGGGTCGTGTTTAGGGACGAGACGTAGTGTCGAAACGTGCCGAGCGTAGGCGAGGTGCAAGATTTAGTGATTTGAGCTCTGACGTCACGGCGTCGTTACACGTCACTACACACGTACCTGAGTGTAGGTGGGGTGCGTGGCGGCGGCAGTAGTGACGACGGCTTGTGCTCTGACGTCATGACGTTTTTACGTCACTACACACGTACGATCATGTGCAGAGACACCTGACCCCCCTCTCATAGTAACAATGCTTCTGAGTGGGGTCAGATTTATTTGCCTTATACTGTACCTGAGTGTAGGTGGGGTGCGTGGCGGCGGCAGTAGTGACGACAAGCCGCGCGCCCGCCAGCGACACGGCGCGGCCGAGAAGCGGCTTGTGCTCTGACGTCACGGCGTCTGTCGTCGACGGCCGCGACATGCCGCCCGGCGCCGAGTTGAGCAGGTTTAATATTGTCGCGTTGCTGCTGCTCGGCGTGCTTACTACCGCTTTCGCCGCTGCGTTCTGGTTTGCCGCTGCGGGGGGAAATATAAAATATGGTTTAATCAATGATTGATGCGACCTTGAGGTAGATGAATGAGTCATTTAGCAGGAAAAATATCTGTTGAACTTTTTAACTTAAGACAAACATTTATCAGGGATAAGTTCGTTTGTAGATACCGCTGCAATTTCCTCTAGCTTTTAGGAGATATAGATTAGGTCTTATTCATAAAAAAACCTTAAAGTAGGTTTACTGAGCTCAATAGTTACGAAACACATTAAGCCTATTTGAGGTTTCATAAAAATCTCTATTCATAATCGTTCCGTAATCCTTCAATAACTATAGTGATGCTAATAGATTTCACAGACCAAACATTTTGACATTTACCCTATTAAGTTGCCGGTCTGACGAAACCATAAACAAAAATAGCGAAAACTTTCATTCATTTATCAATCTCTATTATCTATGTTAGCCACGGCGCGGCACTTAAAAAAGTTTACGTTGGCTTAAAGGCGCAGTGGCCAAGCCAAAACCCACAAAAAAAAATATTAAATTTTTACGTTACCATGGCAACTTATTTTCAGCAAATATTAACTCACAACAAATGTCAAATCGTCAATAAAGCAGAACAGCTGTTGACCGGCCGCCATGTTTTTGTACAATAGGAGGATTACGGAAGGTGTATAGTAGGGTCCAGCCTACTTTAGCATATCAAGGTTTTACGAATCAGTTGGAGAGTTCTTTAGCGCTATTGATCGTTTATGAATAAAGTTTTTTTGACATTTGCTTATAGCAGGCCTATAGGTCTCCCGTAACTTTTTATGAATAAGACCGTGGATATACCATACTTTTACTGGCCCGTTAAAGACGTCTTGTGTGAACGTCTTGCATGTGAAATTTCCAAAGCTAACATACGTACCTTGTTGAAACTGTTGCGCGGAGTTCATAAGACTAGTAACTAGGGCGCTTATCGCCGGATTTGTTGTTCTAGGTTTGGTTATTGTCGCCTTCTGTTGCGCCGTCGACGCGCTTGTGTATTGTATATTTTGGACCTGGAAAATAAATCGTATGTTGTAATGCATGTATAATAAACTTATATCACTTAATCTAATAAACTCATAATTCCCCAGTTCTAATTGATTGGTTCAGTTTCCATTTTTCCCCCCAATAATGTGATTGGTCAAATTGTGCTGCCAAAGTTACACTTTATTTTCTTCCCTATTAAAAAACTTGATAGTATGTAAATTCTTCCTTTTTTATATCGCTTTCTATATGTTTATTAAGGCTGCATTTGAACGCACCATTCAAGTTATAACCATACAAATTGACCCTCATTACCCGACTACGGCGATGCGAAAAGGATGGTTATCTTTTTTTATCGGTATGTATGTATTTTACCTGTGAAGTGGTAGCGGAAGACATGAGCGGGTGCTGTATGTGTATGATGGCGGACTGCATCTTCTGCGGGTTGAGCGGCTGCGGGGGGTTGGTCAACTGCTGTGCTAGCAGCTGATTGGTCGACGCCTGCTGGGACGAGTGGATGTCGTGGACCTGGGAAAGATTGACGGGAAGCTTAGTAAATGTCGCATTACGCTTGTCGTCAGTAGGTTCGTGGGTTCACAATATTTTGGACATTTAAAAGCCCGTTCACACTAGATCCGTCAGTGAGATTCGTCCAAAAACGCGATACGTGATGACAGATACACGTTCACATTGCATACGGAACCGTGTTATTATTTCACGATACGTCAACTACCTAGCGGATTTGAAACAAAAAAAACACGGTTCGTGTTTTTTGACGAAACGTGTTCGTCATTTTACACGATTCGTGATGTGTGTGAACACTGGCATTTAAAAAACATTGCCACCGTCAAAAAAAATACGAATCGCGAAAAAGACGATTCCTCGAAAAACACGGCGTGGTGGCACCCAACATTGTACCTTGTCGATTGCATAGAGTCAATGATAGTCATGGCGTAATCTGCCAGTTTTGTTTTTTTAGTGCGAGCTCTGGCGTATTGATACAGGATATTATACCTAATTACTGTGTGCTTAAGGTCAATAACATCATACCTGTGGAGATAGCCTAGGCGTGGACGGCGACGGTTGCTGCTTGAGCGCGGGGTCCGGCGTGGTGGCACCCAATACTGTACCTTATCGACTGCATAGTCAGTAATATAGCACTCACCTGATAGTCTTGGCGTAGGCGGCAAGTTCTGTTTTTATTGCGCGAGCTCTGGCGTAATGATACAGGATATTTTACCTAATTACTGTGTGCTTAAGGTCAATAACATCATACCTGAGGAGATAGCCTAGGCGTGGACGGCGACAGTTGTTGCTTGAGCGGACCCGGGCACGTGACACCCGATATTGTACCTCATTACCATACACATAGAGTCAATAACATCATACCTGAGGAGATAACCTAGGCGTGGACGGCGAGGGTTGCTGCTTGAGCGGACCCGGGCACGTGACATCCGATATTGTACCTCATTACCATACACATAGAGTCAATCATATCATACCTGAGGAGATAGCCTAGGCGTGGACGGCGAAGGTTGTTGTTTGAGCGCGGGGTCCGGCGTGGTGGCGGCCGCCGGCGCCGCGCCCGTACACTGCAGCTGCGCTTGCTGTGGAGATGTTTAACATTATTAGTATGGTGATAGAGAGTTGGATGGAAATTGTAAGAAACGGGGTTATATTATGTTGCTACAGTTATTGAAGAGAGAGGCTTTGGTTTAATACTGTAGCTGTATAATGCTTGTATTTGGCAAAACTATTAAATTACTCTCATACACAGAAGAAATAGGTACCTCAAAGTTGACATAATAACGGATATGGACGTATACCCCCTTATTCATAAAAAAGATACTGGACAAGACGTGTCCATGTCCAGTATCAGCAGCGGTTCAATAGCTAAAGTTAGCTATTAAAACTGCTCTGTCACTCTCTGACAGAGAACAATTTGTTATTTGACAGAGAGTGACAAAACAGTTCAATAGCTATAGCGTCTAGTAACTTTTTTATGAATAAGGTGGGTAGTCTCGATTCTCGGGTAAATTATAAAATTTGCTATCAATCCGGCGAATAACAACCATAAACAATCATTTACTGCTGGGCATATTTCTTTGGTATTGATCGCCAGAACACTAAACTCAGCCTACCTCATGAAACCACTACCAGCTACGCTACGTATTTAATTTAAGGCATTCGACCTAACAGGCTTCAGGTCGCCACACCACGCTCATTTTGCGATTTTAAACAGTATCCTCCTGAATGAAACACCAATTTTAAATGTTATACTAACCAATATAGGCAGCGATCTCGCTGTCGTATGAGTATTTGAGGTCGCCGCTATCGTTGTGCTGGAAAGCAAACATCAATTCAATACATTTTGATCATCATCTACTAAATGATTTTCATCCTTAGGCGGTTCACACACAGCCTCACCGCGCGGATAACAAAGTATATTTTCGTGTGGTATGGCGGCAGTGTGTGCGGGTATGCGTTTTTTCTGAATAAACTGTAATTTTTGCATACAATGATAATCCGCTATCCGCGGCGGTGCGCGGTCCAGTGTGAGAATCGCCTTATGATTTACACATTAAGATCAATAATAAAACAATACTTACACGACAGGTACTACGGTGGGGTGAGATTGTACGGTGGAGCTTGATTGCGCAGCGTTCGTTGTCCTCTGTTGTAGAAGCAACTGTTGCCCTTGCTGCAATGGAAATAGAGTTCAATATTATTTGTTATGTATTGCATTTCATCACATTAATTTTACAGTGAGATTGTATTACCTACATGTTTTATTTAGTTTATTAAGAGTTACATTGTATTTTTTTATTTATGTAAGTATGTATTTATTCTATGTTTACTCACGACTAGAGGTGGCAGTTATAACACACAGCAACTTATATATCACATTATATTTATATAATTTCATAATGATTATTAAAATAAAAAAAAGACTGTTATAAATATAATTATTTTCCGTAAAAACTTTTTTTCCTGACAGCGCCATCTTACGGCGTTCTTATCCAATTATAGTTTGTCAAATCTAATTAGTTGGTAATATCGTCAAGAGATGTCACTAGATTGGCCAACCAATCGAATATTGAAATTAGTATAATGAATTATGATCTCTGTTTACTTGTATTAGAGCCTATTTTGCTTCATGCTATTTTTCATTATGAATATAATTTCAATGAGTATCATTATATTGATTGTCTTTATAACAGATTATTGTTTCGGTATATCGTCGCGCGCAAATTATAACTTACTCGGCACATTGTTCAGAGTTAAATGTGTTTAAAAACAGTGTGTTTAGTGTATAACTTTATAGTTTAGTTCTTCGTGTTGACTAATATTTGTCATTTTCTATCATAATTCATAAATATCATAATTTTAATATAAACATTACAAAAAAAACGTTAATTAAACATCGATATTAATGCAATAGAATAAAATAAGTATTATGTAAAACTACACATACATTCATGCTGTGTAAATTAAAATTCTACCTCATAAGTATCATACATTTAAACTGGACAGGTTATATCATATTTTCTAATTTTACGTTGTAGTTTGAAAATATATTTATAATGATGATAACATATCGTTCATTATACATACTGTTAAAAAACAGCAGCTTAAGATATACTGTTATTACAACAACAGCTTAGTATATTATACTGTTATTTTATATTCGTTATCTTAAACTGTTATATCAATAACAGTTTAAGACAACGAATATAAAATTATAATATAACGTATAATTCATTATTAGGATTTAGCCGTTATAACCACCTCTACTCACGACTGTTATGATATAACACTACCGAGCGAGTGAGAAAGACAGTCTTTGCTCTTTCCTACTCCCACTCCCAGATATGTAACGGATGCCGTCACATTTTCTCAGGCTTTTCGTCCAGGCACTACCAGTAACTTGTCTAAAGCCATTAGATCCGCACAGACTTGCGTCCCTCCTCCGTGAAGATCTGTCCTGCTGCAGTACTGGTTCTAGTACACAGTGACGAGCAGTGTACAAGTACTCACGATCTCTCTCATGCCCCCGGTGAATGAAACCCGGGGAAACTTCCCAGCACCTTAAACGTGTTTAGCCCATACCATTAGTCGTCCACTGCTGAACATTATGGATCACCACAGTTGGCCTTCCTCATTCGGCCACTACCAGTAACTTGTCTAAAATATGCTTGCCTATCCGTGGTCACAGTGAAGTAGACTTGCGTCCCTCCTCCGTGAAGATCTGTCCTGCTGCAGTACTGGTTCTAGTACAGCACAGAACAAACGAACGAGAGCTGTCGTGCAATAGGCTTGTTTACTCAACGAGTTAGAGTCGTGGCTTACGCAGCTTTGCTCAGAAACTTCGTCTTTTGTCATATAGAGTGACTCCCCAGGTTCTAGTATACAGTATATCTAGCACACAGTGACGAGCAGTGTACAAGTACTAACGATCTCTCTCATGCCCCCGGTGAAGGAGACCCGCGGCAGCTGCCCGGGCACCACGTGCTTGATGCGCACAGACTTGCGTCCTTCTTCGGTGAAGATTTCCGTGAACTGCTGGATGTACTTGTTGGCTTGCACTCGGGTGCCTGCGGGGAGATTACATGTGTTATACAAATAAAAAGAGGATTCCTGAATAAGGGCGCTTAAGGGCCCGTACAGGGTGACGTGCCGCGCCAAATTTGGGTTTGCAATGCTCTTCACACAGCACACGCAGTGACACGCACACATGTAAGTTTGCACAGTGGTTCGATAAACTTTTACTCGCCAACTTTATTGAAAATTATGTTCAAGTACATTTTGGGTGATTTTAGGGTACTTAAGTATAATTTTTACTTACACTGGTAGGCACCAGGAAAGAGTAGAAATTAATAGGAGTGCCACTTTACTCCATACTCGGAACCCGATTAGCTTTTTCAAACAAATGTGGTATTTACTTGTAGAAAGGTAACTACAAGTATTAAAGTGTAGATAATAAGTTTCGGACATCCTCCAGCCAACTGAACCCCGACGACGAAGCAAATTAATTCATAGTGTCGCAAAAGGGCTATACTAAGCCGAAAGGGGATGAGTCAAGGGGTCATTCTGAACAACTTTTGTTCTACGAGTTTTGTAAATTCGCGAAAAAAAATATTCGTTTTCCATGGTAAAAAGTCACGTGTCCAACAAAGTTTCTATGAAAAAGGTTTTTTTTTGTTAATTTCCAAAACTCGTAGAACAAAAGTTCAGAATGACCCCCTGTCTTACTCCTTTTTACCCGACTGCCGAAGGAGGAAGGTAATGTTTTTTGATTGTATGTATGTATGTTTGTCTGTTTCTTTGTTTTCTCCTGTAGCCTAAACGGCTTGATAAATTTTTATGTATGAAGTATTGTTAGACGCGTATTGATTGCGCGATGGTTATAGTTTATGTGACGTTACATTAAAATGTACATAGCACCCTCTAGAGGACATAACGTGATGATCGAAAAAATAATAATTCAACATTGCCGTGTAAGGTATCAAATGAAAGGGCTTGATTTTCACATTACAAAAATATGCATATTGAAGGTACCTATTTAAATAACAACAAAATTATTGAAATAAAAAATGATCATGAACTACTGACGTAAAATTTCATTAAATAAAAACAACTAAAAAGTTACAAATAAAAATATATAATTATAAACAAACAAAATACCTTTTTGTTTGTTTATAATTTGTTTAGTATATACCGCTTTTTCAATACCTGTAAGTACATTTTTTGGTAGCAGCATAATATTTTTTCTTATTTTTAGGGTTTCGTACCTCAATAGGAAAAAAGCAACCGTTATAGGATCTCTTTGTTGTCCGCCTGTCTGACTGACTGTCTGTCACCGCCCTTTTTCTCAGAAACGGGAAAAGATATTAAGCTGTCATTTCGCATAGATGGGGAGTACCCCAAAAAAAATATTGTGGTACTCCCTGTCCCATACAACTAAATTGGGGCTGATATTTTTTCCGGTTATTTTGATGGTGTAGGTAGGGTATCGTTGAATAGGTCTTTTAATATAATAGGTATAAAAAAGGTTAAAATATAATTATTTAGCTTTTACCCTTAAATTTGGGGATTACACCATAGACAAAACCTAATTTAAAAAAAAGATTTCAATAGATGGCGTGATTTTATGTTGGGTAACTCAGAATAAAAAGTGATGATATCTCAGAATAATAATGGTTAATGGTGCTATTCCGCTGAGCACCGAAACCGGTGGGACACTAGTGATAAGTGGTCATGGAAATGCAGCAGGGTAGACACTGCTCCTAGAACAAGGTATGAGTTTGTGATGTGTGTGCGTGAAAAGCGAGGATGGAAACTTTGAATATTTTCTTGATTTTGGTGCTCAGCTCGCCGATCAATCAAGTGCTGTGGCCTTACTGTCCACAGCACATGCTGAGCTGGTGCCGTTTCGACACTCCGGACAGCAAGCCGTTGTGTTATTGTTTTGTATTTTGTCTGTATTTTTGTTTTTGTCTCATGTTCTATTTTTTTTGTCCTTGTTGTTTTGTATAAGTATGTATTTCTTTTTCTTTAAATCCATATTTTTCTTTTTTTTGTTGTTGCTGTCTATGTGTCGAATAAATGTATCTTTATCTTTATCTTCAAATCACGCAATCTCTATCGTTGGTTTTTTTTAGTAACTACTGTCTATAGAAGAAATTCCGTCATTGACAATTTTACGTTACGAATTTATATTATTTTTATTTTTACATTTCGTGGAGAACCAACAGCATATTGTTAATCAATAATTATTACTTATGAACACATAACAACTTGGTGCCATTAACAGAATGAACTTAGTAAACCCAGTAAACCTAACTCATCCAGAGGAAAAATAAAATATCTTTCTCTCTCTCTGAAAAATATACTTAATAGCCCAAAGTCGATGCTTTTAGCTATTAACATCTTTGAAATAAAATTGAGCCACCACCGTGTTACTGCCTTCATCAGATCCTCACGAGACCATACCTCCACCAGCACCATGAGACTGTATTTTTGATCCTTAACCTAATGTTCCTGCGTATTGTCATTACTTAGATCCATTCGCTATATTCCTGCTCCTCATCAGACTTTTACGAGACTGTAATGTCACGAGAATATTACCCACTATCTAATTTAATGTATTGAATATAATAAAAGACTTATGCTTCCTCAATTTCAAATCAAATTATGTTGGTGTCATAAAAGTTGAAAAAGTGCAATGACAACCAATGTGCAGTGATTTTGTGTTTGTACACGATAAGATCGCGAGCTGTCAGTGCTACCTAAACCGACGTAACCTCAGATCAACTACAAATAGATTCGCAATCGCCGTGTGCACTATTCTCTTTCTCACTCAAACCATAGATGTTGCCGACAAAAAAATAAAACCTAAATATGGGGAAATTTAACTTATCATAATAACAAAAACAAAACTTGAGTATATCGTCGGTTGATAGGAAAAAGACACTAAAGGCTAATTTTTCAATAGCCAGATAAAAGTTTTGCTGGGAAATAATTTTGATGCTGTTGCGTCTCAATGTTTCTCAATGTTTGTATTACCCAGATAACATTTATCTGAATATTGAAAAATCTGCCTTAGTGAGTTTTTCCTGTCAACCAACGATATAAGAAAAAAAACTTTACTCATACTTATTTGATTTCAATATAATTGTTTAATATACACAAACTGAGTTGATTGTATGATTCATTGTCTTCGTCCAATCGAAACAATCCTCTTCAAAATGTGCCGAACACAATTTTTGTATGTTTCTTTGGTTCCCAATTTGTGCGACCGGTAATGTCTATCCATTTTCTTGATATTTTTTTTTCTGTCGGAAACCTATGAAGCAGAGATAAATGGATGAGCATGAGCATTATAATCGTGGGCCAAATATGTGATGGGGTTTTTTTTAAAGGAAACACGTATTTCGTATCAATACAATAAACTTTATATTATACAGAAGAAATCACACATAGAAGAAAAAAACGAAACGAACGTTTCCTCACAATGAGAGGCACCTCGTTTGAAAGAGGAGAATGACTTCTACAAAATACAATCTTCACAAAAACCGAATTCGTGCGCCCCATTTGTAAACCCAACCCGAGTCCGTTACAATTTCTAGTGTTTTCTTTGCATACTATAATATTCGTGGGTAAAATGAATTTTTAATAACTTGCAACACCATGTGATTTGTTATGATATGGTACCTCGTAATTTTTACTTAAAACTGATACTAAAAGACCTTACAGTATTAAAATTAGTATCGTTTTATATTAAAATCGAGCCAATAGATAGTACTATGATGAATGTAAGCTTGTTAAACTTGATAGTATCTACTTACATGTGAAAATATATCTCATCCATCATTCCATCGTGTTTTCGTTCAATATGCTCTATACAAACGAACAAAATCCACCCACCCATGTCACACACTCGTTAAGTGATGATAATAGTCTAATAAACTTAATAAACACCCACAAATCACTAGCAAATCAAAAATAAATAGCATTTAGAAAATTTTGTTGTAACTGTCAGCCTTTGTTTGGCACAGATTTTTCATTTGTTTCATTGTTTGGCACAGAGAACTGACGTAAACAGGCGCCTCAGCAAAAAGGACAAAAAACATTTACAGCTTAACGTTTCTTTCTTACGCTTAATGTAGCTAAGCGTCTCTTTTTCGCAATGTCAGAACTGTCACGATTATACCCCTGTGGACGTAACCCTTCTTTGGAGGCCAGCGGCCAACTGAGTCAAACGTCACTTGTGTTTATGATTTTATAACACAGAAAGCCGCCATAGATATTTGTATGAAGATTTGAGGGAAAAAAATTGCTTAAGTTTGGGATTAATTTACACAAAATAAGTGTGTGTTTATTAAAAAACAAGGTATTTAGCGCCTAGTCCAAGCCTTTAACTTTATAATATGATAAAAATCATATGAAAATTCTTTATAATTACGACACAGTTGTTACAATACGGGAGTGTGATTTTCTGGTCTTTCGTGATATTCTGAATTTTATTTACAGTTATCCATAATCATTTACTTGAATTCAAATCATTCAGCACCTAGCTAGACTCTTCGGCTACCTGTGTGATTTTTTTCAAGGTTGTAGAGCATCGTTTACTACATAATTCTATGACAATGCCAACCCTCGATTACCCCTTGCTGACCCTTAAAGATAAACACGATGCGACGTCGCGTTGTAAAAACGGCACTAGCGGGTGTGGTAATGAAAGAGAGCGAGAGAGTGATAAGATGCGAAGTCGTATCGTGTTTATAAAGGGGCGCCCTAAGATATCAGGTGTACTTTGTATATGTCCAGAGCACCCGGGTATAAGTAGCCAATCACTGACAACTTGGCGCATACTGCGATGGCAAAATGTTATAAATACCACGATGGCAAAATGTAATAAATACTCGTATATTTTTATTACTCGTACATTTTGCCATATTAATAGTATCGTAATAAAAGTTAAAAAGCCCGAGATGAAGAAGAAAAGTTAAGAATAATTAAGTTCCTTCCAAAAATAAAAGACACATGCGCAGATACTGCGTTATTATAATACCTACAATACATCAGTGATTCATTTGTTTGGTTAATTATAAAGTAACAATATAAGATACAATTACAATAAACCCAATTCGAATACTGCATACAAGAATAATTTATGGGCTGTGCGAGCTGGCACGTTACCATAAACAAGCTATTAATTATTATTACGGTCACTGTTTACTTTGGATCGGATGCATCATGTTTTAGTACTACAAAATAACAGAGAATGCATTTATGCAGACCCAACATAAACAAAGTTATAAAACTGAGTCAGTGTATAATATAAGTGAACCAATGATGATGTTTCATTCAAAGTTACACCATGCCTAATTTCAAAGCTTCGATGCCACAAACAAATACACATCTGAAGTACTTATGGGAAGCCACTTTTTTAAGCAAACAGTTGAAATAAACTCAAAACTCACCTAGAACAAACCGGCACGCAGCACCATTCCTTTCGCCCTCAACATGGTCCCTATCCACGTACAACTCGCCCAAAAACTCCTGATCCGAAGGCCTCTGCAGTATCGACAGTTTAATATGGAAGAAGCCGGCACCAGCGTGCGGTGAGGTTTTCTCAGTCTCCAGAATGTACTCTTCGACCAATTGCGGTTGGCAGTCGGGCGATGGGCGTGGCCTCTCATACGCTCTGGCCAATCGCAACGCGGCTGCGGGCTCGGAGGGCAGGGCTAAGGGTTGTGGCTCCATCTTCGGCGGTTCTATTGGTTTGAATACCTGTGGAATTTTGTAATGTTAGTTTTGGTATTTATTAGAGCTTCTAATGGGAATAAAAACGAATAATTTAACAGGGCGTACAATGTATACCACGTAATGGTGAAGGAAAAATCTAAGGAGCAAGTTTTGTAAACCACCAATTCAGAAACTTTGTGTTGGCTAACGGTCCAAAGTCCTCTCAGCACCCTATATACAACATACGTCGATTTAAGTAGATAAACTTCTCTCCTCTCCGCCTATCGCACTACCAACCACTTTCTCGACATCACCAAAGGTTAACTGGTAGAGAATGCTACTAGCATTAAGTTCGCCTTTGTACAATGTTTTTATGTGCAATAAAAAAAAAAACACGCACTCACGCCTTGTACTAATGTACTCCCTTGCGGGGTAGGCAGAGGTGCATTGCTGCACCCACTTTTCGCCAGAGTGTTATGTTAGTCCCAATGTAATAGGGGGCGGGCCTATTGCCATTTTACGGGCACATCCAAGACCCGAGAACAAATATTTGTGTTTAAACAAATATCTGCCCCAGCCGGGAATCGAACCCGGGACCATCGGCTCAGTAGTCAGGGTCACTAACCACTACGCCATTCGGTCGTTTTATGTGCAATAAAGAATTTATAATAATAATAATAATACCTCCGGCGGTTTCTTGGGGAACTTGGAGGTGAGCCTGGTGTGCGGCAGCGGCTGGCGGCTGTTCCTGGCTCGCTGGCGGTGGATCAGCTCCAGTAGCTCCAGGCCGTGGTGGTGTGTGAACTGGTCTAGTTTGCGCTTGCGGTTTATCGCCACCTGGAGAAAAGACAAAAGACATTTATTATGGACTAGCTTTTCCCGCGAGCTTCACTTCGCCTTAAAAGGTTTTTCCGTGGGATTTCCGGGATAAAAAATAGCCTATGTTATTTCCCATGGTCTAGACCATATGCATACCAAATTTCATTCAAATCCGTTCAGTAGTTTTGGCGTGAAAGCGTAACAGACAGACACAGTTACTTTCGCATTTATATTATAGTAGGTATAAGGATAAGGATTTTTCAGGCAGAACGAATGGCGTTGTGGTGGACTCTGTTCCGAGGGTCCGGGTTCGTTATAGGCCTGGGCAGTAATTTTTTTTGTGATGCATGATATCATGAAAGTTGTGCTTGCCAAGCTTGGAGATATGCAATAACGTTTGTTTTATTTACAGTTGAAGGGGAGGGGAGAGACCTACATGCTAGGCGCGCTAAATTAAAATAATCCTGTCTGGAATGTTGTGTTATCTTCCAGATATTATAACAAGTATATTGGCTTGGCTCAATCAATTTTATTTATTATACTGATAAATGTTTACAGTATTGTATTTTTTTTCAGTACCTAGATATATTACCACATGGAAGGCATCTTAAAGATGAAGTGTTTGTTGATCAAAACAACAACTTAATGATAACATTGCTATCGACCGGTTTCACTTGAAAATAAAAATAAATATTTAAGCCCGCAACTATACATTATGATAAAGTCAGCCTTGATAAAACATAAACAGTGATAACAAATACAAAATAAAGAATATATCCTTGCCCTTTACTTGTAGAGCGATTTCATCTAGTAGTAAGAACTGGAGAGCTTCTCCAAATTAACACAATACAATGATTAACCTCTATTACAAGGTCATAGAATTGTGATTAGCATGTCAGTGTTCCGATACTTCGTAAAGAGAAGGAGACTCTGAAGATTATGCTACTTCTTACTTATTAGAGTACCCCATCTGTGTGTGAGAGGCTATAACTTTAGTAATATTTTTAACATAATTAACCTGAATATTCACTATCAACTGATTACGACAGGAACAGGGTTGAAACATCTACACCTGATCCATTATAAAACAGATCAGTAAGGTGCACGAAAGGAATCTCATCGAACGATGTTACATCTGTTAATCTTATTAACATCCGACGCACTCTGAGCAGGCCGCGAATGAAGCTAATCTGTGTGATAAATAAAATACGCTGTTCACTCAACCAGTTTATTTGCAAGACTAACTCATGTACTTTATGAAGCTACCCTACACTACACCTCCACCCTTAAATACTAACATAGTCTGAATACTAACAAACTTATATTACTTATACATATAAATTGTAACCAGGTACACTACTAACTAAACATATAACTTATATCCTACTTTTCATAATAACTAGTTGAAGAATACAAACTTGCATTCGGTAGGTAGGTACCTAACTACTCCTTTCTCGACAAGGGCACAGGTGATGACTCATTTAGAGCTGTTTACATTGATAATAAATAGTATGCTATACAAAATAAATCGTTTACTTATATAATATCTATATCGAGACAGACAGTGATTAGACCTTAATAATTAATAACAGAGCTGCTTACATTTAACTATGCTATACAAAATAAATCGTCTATATCTATACCGAGACGAACAGGAGGCCTACGGTCTCTTAATGGGTAACGACGTTCCACGGGCGCGGGAGCTTGGCTTTGCTGTGGTGCAGGCGCGGCCGGCGACCCCCGCCCCTCGCCCTCGCTCGGGCGCCGCGACCCCCCCGGCGGACCCGAGTCTGCGCTTACCCCCGGTGACTCACTTGGGAATATGAGCGGAGATACCACTGTGTTGGCTAAGTAAGGTGATGCTGTATTGTCTGAGGGTTCTTCCTCTCCTACTGGCCGGATTTTTAATTGGTCTATATGTCTATGTATTACCGTTCCATCTACCAGTCTGACATTGTAGTCCGTAGTACCAAGCCTATCGACGACAACCCCGGGGCTCCAGCGCGTGCCCTGCGAGGCGCGGTAGTCGCGACACCACACGGCCTGGCCCGGCGCCACGGCTCGCTGCCCGCCGCCCGCCGCCGCCAGCTGGCGCTGTTGTGCCGCTTGTACGTGCTGCTCCCTATCTGGCTTTAGCTTGTCAAGCCTGGTCCGCAATGTACGACCTTGCAACAGCTGAGCGGGACTTTCCCCAGTGGTACAGTGTTCTGTATTCCGATATAACAATAAAAATCTACATAAGGCAATTTCAGGGTCAACTTTTTCTAATAAAGCTTTCTTTATAACTTTTTTACAAGTACGTACGGCATTTTCGGCTAATCCGTTTGATGCCGGGTGATAAGGAGCCGAAAACGTTTGCGTGATTCCGTTACTTGACAAAAAATCTTTGAATTCTATGCTGGTGAAGGGCGGTCCGTTGTCGCTTACCACTTGTTTTGGCAGGCCAAAAGTAGCAAAAATTTCTCTTAATTTAATTATAACTTGTTTTGCTGACGTCGAAACCATTTTAATTACTTCTATCCATTTTGTACAAGAGTCAACTAAGACTAGATAGGTGTGCCCTGCAATGGGTCCCATGAAGTCTAGATGCAGGCGGGTCCAGGGCCTGTCCGGCCACGGCCAGGCGCGCGGCGCGTGGGCCGGCGGCGCGTCGGCCACGGCGGCGCACACCGCACATCGCGCACACGTTTCTGCTATCGCTTCGTCTATCCCCGGCCACCAGACATAACTTCGACTAATTGCTTTTGTTTTTGTTACCCCCATGTGTGAGTCATGTAATTCTTTCAATACTTTAGAACGGCATTCTGATGGAATTATGACTCTGTGACCCCACATCAGACATCCTAATTCTATATAAATCTCGTTTTTCCGATTGAGAAATGGTTTTAATTCTTTTATTTCCGTTTCTTTTGGCCAACCGTCTTTTACATAACTAATTACCCTACTTAACAATGGGTCCCGTTGAGTAATTTTTTTAAGGTCATTATAATCTAATAATAGCGCATCGGACGCAAAGTGTAAATAGGTCTGCTCCGGTTGTTCACCTAACTTGACGCTATCACTTTTGTGTGCCGAGATCATTCTCGATAAACAATCCGCCGTATTTTTATCTGTACTGACATATTCTATGTTAAAATCGTACGCTGATAACGTTAATGCCCATCTTTGTAACCTACTGGCAGTCATACTTGGAATACCCTTCCCGGGGCCGAAAATGCTCACAAGAGGCTTATGATCAGTTCTCAATGTGAAATGACGCCCATATAAATATTGATGTAATTTCGTAACTGCAAACACAATAGCTAACGCTTCCTTGTGTATTTGGCTATAGTTAATTTCAGCGGGCGTGAGTGCGCGCGACACATAGACGACGGCGCGCTCGGTGCCGGCCGCGTCGCGCTGCGCCAGCACGACCCCCAGCCCGTGCGCACTCGCGTCGCACGTCACCACCGCCTCCTGCGAGGGGTCGTAGTGCGCTAACACACCTGTACTAGACAGAAGGTTTTTGATTGTTACGAACGCTTCCGTTTGTTTCCTGCCCCATATCCAAGAATTATTTTTCTTAAGTAACTCATATAGAGGAGCTAAAATAAAACTTAAATTCTTAATAAATTTCCCGTAGAAATTGACCATTCCCAAAAATGACCTAAGTTCATACAAATCCTTTGGGGCCCTCATTTCCAGGATCGACCTAACCTTCTCCGGGTCCACTCGAATACCATTTTTATCGATTATATATCCCAGGAACTTAATTTCATTCGTAAAGAATACGCACTTTTGTTTTTTTATCTTCAAACCGTAATCTCTAATGCGATCTAAAACTTTATACAATGTTTCGATGTGAGATTCTAATGTCGAACTTGCTATTAATATGTCGTCCAAGAATATCACTACATTAGGTATATCCTTAAATAAATTTATCATTAAGCGTTGAAATATTCCGGGACTAGATGCCAGACCATAGACCAAACGATTGTACTTAAATAACCCACGATGTGTATTGATAACTGTGTATTTTTGCGGATCGTTTAATTCAACTTGGTTATATGCTTGTGATAAATCAATCCGGCTGTACAGACTACTGCCATTTAGATTCGTGAATAGATCTTCTATTTTTGGCACAGGATATTTATCGACAGCTAAGTAAGGGTTAAGGGTCACCTTGTAATCCGCACATATTCTCAAGGAGCCATCCGGCTTGTTGGCTATCACCAGCGGGGTGGCCCAGTCCGACGACTCGACGGGTTCGATGACCCCGCTGGCCAGCATGGCGTCGAGCTCGGCGTCCACGCGCGCCCGCAGCGCGTACGGCAGCGGCCGCGCGCGGCAGAACACCGGCGTCGCGCCCGCCTTCACCACCAAGTGCGCCGCCCCGCCCGTGAAACGCCCTAGTCCACCTTCGAATAATTCATTATATCTGGAATGGATATCATTCACATGTTTATTTATGTTTGGTACAGTTGGAGAAGCGGACAAGTTATTTAAATTAAATTTAGGTATATCAACCATTAATTCTGTGAGCCACTGTCGTCCTAACAAAGATGTCGTTCCCTTATCTATAACATATAAATCTAGCGTTTTAGATAAGCCTTTATATGTGCATTGAACTTCCAGGTAACCTAATGGCCTAATTTTGGAGCCATCATAAAAGGTCAAACTAAGTACACATTCTCTTAGGGGTACTGCGGGGAAACATGCCTCATAGGTTTGTTTACTAATACAAGATAAAGCAGAACCTGTATCTATCTCCATTTTCAACACAACATTATTTACTAAAATGTTTAAACTGACCGGCTGATAGTTCCTCAATGACATTTGATACACGGGTTCGTCGTCCTCTTGCTCCCCGTCCTGGGCGCGGTCCTCCGCCGCCGCCGGGTCCTCGTCCCGCAGGTGGTGGGTGGGCTGGTGCCAGCGCCCCCCGCGCCGCCGCCCCGCGCCGCCGCCGCCACGCGGGCCTCGCCAGGAGCCGCGGCCGCGCCACCCGCCCCTGCTGCCGCCAGCCGCCGGTGGCTGTGCCGGCTCCGGCTGTCTTGCGCTGCCGCCCCGCGCCATGCTCGCGCCCGCGGCTGCCTCGTCGGGGCACATTCTTCTCAGGTGGCCGGTCCTCCGACACTTGCTGCACTCGAACAAGCGGAACCGACACTCGGCCCAGCGATGGCGCGCGTCTCCGCAGGCTGCACACCCCGCCGCCTGCACCCGGTGCACGTCAGCCGATGGCCGTTGCGCCGCCTCGACCGCGTGCGCGTCTCTGTTGGCCGCCTCTATTGTGTTCGCTAGCTGCACTGCTTTCGAAAAACTTATACCGTCTTCCGCAAATAACCGTTGCCGTATAGTGTCACTATTTATCCCGCACACGAATTGATCCCGTAGATTATCGTCCAAAGTGGTACCGAAATCACAATTCATCGCCATTTTCTTTAAAACCGCCACATACGATGACACTGTTACGTCACACGCCTGCCGACACTGCCTAAACCTAAATCGTTCGGCTAAAATTGAAGGTTTAGGTTGCAGGTGATCACCGACGAGATTAATTAATTCACTAAAACTCTTATCTTTCGGTTTATTCGGGCTGCACAAGTTCACCATTAGCTCGTAAGTCGCTTCACCCACACACGCGATTAATGTCGGCACTTTTAAAACCTCCTTCACGTCATTAACTACAAAGTACATTTCAATTCTTTCGCAGTAATTTCGCCAATTTCCCGAACTAATATCAAACTCGTTTAATTTGCCGGCCATTTTTGTTATTTTTAATCCTCGTTCGCCACTGTGATAAATAAAATACGCTGTTCACTCAACCAGTTTATTTGCAAGACTAACTCATGTACTTTATGAAGCTACCCTACACTACAATCTGACAGACCAATAATTTTACCACGGTGACGGTACCTATGCTCTTTTTTGTAGCCGCTAAGGGGGGACAAGAGGGTGACAAACCCTAGCCTAACCCTTGTATTTACCACCACCATCCCATCTTAACTTCTCCATCCTAATCGCACTACTTACCTGAGAAAACCGTCGCGCCTGGCGTCGTATCCGCGGCGTGTTGAACAGTCGCGGCGCGGAGTGCAGCCTGGCCGACAGCAGCCCGACCGCCGGTCGAGGGTCTAGACATAGTGGTGGTGCTGTCGCGAGGACTAAGGCGGATTCTATCGCGGCCCGCTCTTCTGTCGTGCCTATGCACATTGCGTCCGTTATTATGCTCTGTGGGTGGAAAGAATGTGTTATTTTTATAGTTATTTTTGGTTAGGAAGGCATCTGACAGGTTCCGGTTTGAAAATAATGTGATTTTTCCATAGTCTATTGGTCAATAGGAGAAATTAAATAAACTATAGGGCTTATACACAAAACTACGTCGCATCGCAAAAATCTGCTACTTTTGACAGTTTTTCAGGGCAAATGATTCCTGTCACAGTTTTGTGTACTTACAAGAACATAGTGAAGAGTAGGTAGATTATAATTCTGATGAAATATTAGATTTTATGGGTTTAATTAAAACAGTCATGTGGTATAGACGGTATAGTGGAAGAAACGTTTACAGCCCACCAGACACCTGCATAATTATGTTTACTTAGTAATTGTCAGCTCTTTATAGTCCAGACTATACTTGTTTCACTTTCTTCAGCTTTTTCGTATACTAAACTACTGATAAATGCAAACCAATTTACCTGATTTGTAGGTCTCAATAAGACATGGTGTGTATCGCACAAGAAGTTTGGGTAGGCCTGCCGGTAGTCCCTTATTTGCGCAATGACACACCCGGAGTAGAATAGACAAGAATGTTCAGTCTCTAGCAGGTCCATCAGGACCACTGGCAGTTCTTCATTGTCTATGTAACTAAGGAGTTCCTCTTCTTCGTACGGCCATCTTGTTGTTTCTATTAGGGCTTCCTCTTGGTTTGTTGCCTGTTATGTTTGATTTTTATTAATGATTATGTTTTCTACACCTTTGATGGATATTCTAAAGGAGCATATAGCACAGAAATCTTTATAATATTAGTATGATAGTAAATGGATGAAATTAAATCTTCTCTCGATTATTATAATTTCCATATTGCAAGTATGTTGGGTTTTATAAAGACTATTTATTGTTTTGCTATGTTTTAGCTTATACTTGATCAAAAGGTGAATAAGCTCTCACTTAGAGATAGGTATCAAATATGTCTAGAAATAAAAAATAATTAAGCTTTTTATCTCTGTACATTGTTAGATGGCTTAATGTTTCTGTTTTATTTATAACCATGCAATATTACAATTTTGCTATTTCTATATATTTTTTTTATTAAAGTAAAGTAAACTTTAATCATTAAAAACTTATGTAGGCACAGATTTAGAAATTCGCTAATCTCCTTATTACAAATCATAGACTAGATTTGTCAGCATTTACAAATGTTTTTAGTCCAGAGATTTCATACTATCAGTAGTCTAAAGCCAGTTCTAATCAAGAAGTAGCTTTAGTCTATATTTTACAATAAGGTGGTATGTGTCTGGTAGGAGGTATAGCTGGGAATATCAATGGTTATATACTTTTACAAAACTTACATTTCCATCAGGTGAATGCATCTGTTGGGAATTCCCATTAATTTTCAATGATAGAGAATACCCTTTATTGCCAGGATACAAGTTAATAATTAATGTGTTCAGGTTGTATGTTGCGAGCAACTTCTCCAACAAATATGATGTTGTCTTCAACCCTTGCTGAAAAATATAAAAGGGAAATTACATACTTTAACAGCTAAGTAAATAAATTATTAATTTTGATTCAAAATGCCTAAGATAATTATGAAACTATTATTTTATTAATAGTAGGTTATCTACTGTAATATCAGGTTCAGTGTTAGTTTATGCTTGAATTGTGTACTTATCAGAGATTATTACAGTAGATCCACTCTCAAGGGAGATGCTAATAACCTCAACTTAGAGTCTTTGAGTAAAAATCACTTCATGTTGGTGGATTTAAGAAGGTGTTCGGTATTTTTCGTATTAATGATGTTCTTGACTTGTTAAGTTTTTAATTGTAGAGATTCTACTGTATAAACTTATACTTACATAGTTTGATTGTAAAGATTCATCTCCACTTAGCTCTGTATAAAGTTCATGAAGTTTTTTGAATAAATCAAACTTCCCAGTGGACTTCAGCATGCCGGAGCTGGAGGAACTCCTGTTGAACTTCGTTCTGGAATCATCAACTGGTTCAGATAGATGCATCTTGTCATGGGTCCAAGTCATCTTATGATCCTGAACCCCACTATCGTATGATAACCCCGCGTTCACATGTTTGGCTCTATTTAGAATGCCCTGTAATGAAATTACCACACAATGTTTTTAACACTTGAACTAAACCAAATGTAAGCAAAAGAATACGATTATAGAAAGAAACTAGAGTAAAACCTCAGCTTCAAGTGCCGCGTGAATTAAACCATCCATAGTGACATTAAAACAAATATTATAGTGGCAGTAACTTTCTTAGATAGATTAATGCATACTACTACTATTAGGATTAAATATTAAGTCATGATTTTAAAGAAAATTTAATATGCTTTATTTATGTTTCACACTTTGTATGACAGTAAAATAACATGTCCATCAACATTTTTTGACAATTACTTTTTTTTATAGTGTTGTCATATCATCGATTACAATAGATCGACTTTATCTTGTCGCGAGCCGTATCGCCGCATAATATAAAATGAAAATGAAAAAATCACGCCTGTAGTAATAATCGATTGAGTTTATTTCGAAATATTATGCCGAATCAGCGTTTTACAGGAGCTCGTTCAAGATCGCAACTTGGAATCATAGGCCTATGTGGGAGCTCAGTCGGGTAAGGGCCCGCTTCACATGCCAGAGATGGAGGTTTGAATCCAGGCGCTGACATGTACCAATGAAATATTTGAATTTAAGTTCAATGTATGCCATCGTTCTTACGGTGAAGGAAAACCTCGTGAGGCAACCTGCATATCTAGATTTAGCACATCTAGGTATGTGTGTGTTGGTGGTGGGAAATGGTCAAAGCTTAGGAAGACGGTTAATGGGCAATGGCAGGCAATGGGTCGCTTACATCTAACGGTAACGAGTACAGTGGCGAGTCAGTGTCTTCGGCCGATCCTCGACCAATGAACGGCTTGCAAGTGACCGAGTGCGCGGCCGAGGACACTGACTCGCCACTGTACTCGTCAGGTGTAATCGACCCATTAAATAAATAAATAATGCCTTGTGCATCTTTTGTTGGTCTGAGTGCATACATGGAAGTAATAAGTAGTTGTACAAACTTTCATGGGTGCATAACTATGGTTTGTGATAGACCATTATAAGTAGACCATAGACTTTTTACTCAGAATAATAACGTGCGTTTCATTGTGTTTTGTTGGCAGCAATGGTTTTTAGTGTTGCCGCAATATCTATAATACAATACCCCAAAAAAGGTGATTTATTGTTTATGTATGAAGAAAATTATTTCTTTGACCGCTATTATTTTGATTTTTCATGCACAGCTGAACTGAATTGAAAAATTAATAGGGAGGTGGATACTATTAAGGACCAAGAAATTAGGTACATTATTAATAAATCAAGAATAATAATATAATATGTGGGGACATCTCACACACGGCCATCCGACCCCAAGCTAGGCAAAGCCTGTGTTATGGGTATCGGACAGCTGATATTATGTACACAAATAAATAGATAGATTCATACGAAAATATAAATATCAACACCCAAGACCCGAGTACAAATATCTGTCTTTTTAACAAATATCTGCCCCAGCCGGGAATCGAACCCGGGATCTTCGGCATAGCAGTCAGGGTCACTAACCACTACACCATTCAGCCGTCTAGCCGTCAGAATGACTGAAAATTGGTAGGGTAGTTAAGATCCAAGAGACGGACAGATATTTTTTATCCTGGACTTACCGACACATGAACTATAGGTTGGGGTTCAACACCTTAGAATGAAATACATTTTTAAATTCTGTTTATTTTAAGGCAGTTTAGTTTTTATTTTATTTTGGCTGCAAGCAGGGCTCTGCATTACCTACCTTATGGATGTCCTACACCTAACTATCCATAAAATCATAGTACCTATCTAAAAATCCTTCATAGATACATGGACCCTGTTTAATGATTAGCGTGATTCCAAGCCATATAAATATTATATATTATTTTTTTGTATTTATATATCTAGGATACTTGCGAATACTGGTGCATTTGGGTAATAATATTAGATTTTTTAAATATATCTTAGACTTTATTAAAACAAAAAACTATATTAATTATCATTGGAAGCCATATGCCTCATCAAATTTGATATAAATTTGTCAATCTTCCTTACATCTTGCTGAACTTCTGTCTTGTATTGTAAGCACTGAAAAATAAAATAACTTATTAATAATAACATGGTACCTAAGTAAAGAATATATTTCTGAAATTATATACCTACTCTTATTACAATTTGGGTATACATACAAAGTTCTTTGATTTACCATGAGGTTCGTATCCAATGGTAACCACAACCAATGGAATGTTATGATAAGAGTAACAATAGAGGTTATGTGAAATTATTTTATATTTACCCTTTTGTTGTCTGTTATTTTGACTACAAAGGCTCCTTTAGAGTGAGCGTATTTCATACTATATCGAGTATTTAATGGGTCTCTCAAATATAGCATCTCTGCAGACTTTTCAAATTCTTCCCAGTTTGGAATGAAAGTCATGTTTTCGTTTTATGCTTTGTGAAAGAAAGTCTATAAGTGTACTTTAAACAATGGATATTTTCAATGTTTCAATGATTTGCAGAGATAACTTAACGCAGTTTACTGACAAAACTATTTTTAAGAATTTATTAAAAATATGAAACGTCGACACAAAAACACAAGAAATTACTTTTTGATTTTGACAACTTGACAATTTTGACAAGACAAGTCGATGTCACAGACCACAGACATGAAAATACTTTTTCACAGATTAAAAAGCATTGGTACAGGGTTGCCATTCTTAATTTGAAAAAATAACAACCTATGAAAACCTAGGTTTTAGTCGGATAGGATTTTTTTTTTACTTATTTTATATATTTTCAACTTAAACACTGACTGACAGCTTCAGTAAATTTAAGATATTTTTATATGATAGGTTACCGTAGATACCTAAATAGTATACAAAATATATATTAATTAATTATAACGATATACTTCAATATGTGTAAAAGTACTTAGGGGGGGCTTGTCGCTCACGTCCGTAGGTACAAACCCTAGTTACCCTACACGTGCCCCCTGGGTGGTGCTAACGAGTGACAACGCCGAATGTCGGGCGGCGGTAAATCGACCCGACCTCCTCTCCTAGCAGAGGCGGCGATCTCCCGCCGTAAAAAAGGAGAATCACCAACACGCCTGCCAAGCGCGGTGATTATGGCAAATACACCTCCTAATGATGGAAAAAACAAAGCCCCGGCCCCCAGTCCCCGGCAGCCCCGCTATCCCGGACTCCGGTAGCGGTCACGGTAACGGCGGGGCAGGGGGTGCGAAGAATCTCCGGCAGAGAGTCGGCTACCAGCCCAACCGACCCTTGCACCTGGCAACATATAACGCACGGACACTGAGGGAAGACGTGAAGATAGAGGAGCTGGAAGAGGAAATCAGCAAGTTAAAAACCGACTTCAAAAAACCACTAAAATGTAAGAAATAATTTAAGGTTTACACAAATTCTACTCGTATGAGACAGTACAAATATACCTAAGCAGGAACTGTTCTTTTTTGATGTTGGTGCGGTGACAAAGTAATCTGAAGAAATATGGCACCAACTTCAAAAAAGAACAGTTCCTGCTTAGGTATATTTGTACTGTCTCATACGAGTAGAATTTGTGTAAACCTTAAATTATTTCTTACATTTTAGTGGTTTTTTGAAGTCGGTTTTTTAATTTTTTTAATTATTATTTTATTTAATAGTTTTTAGTTTATTTGTAATAATTTTCAATCAAAAGTAAGGTGCAAATGATACCAAAAAGTCCTACTAATCAATACGAATCATTCAAGCCTAAACACGAAGTAGTTGCTATATACCGTTGAGGAGTTCCCCTGACTGCCTTCCGTTTCCATCATCAGATCAGCTCAAGGTCACCATCATATTATTTGTTATAAGAACTACCTATATTTACGTTCTTAATTTCATTAGAATCGGTTAATATGTGCCCAAAATGGAAATTCATACCCTGTTTTTACCCCTTTACCCACCCTTGGGGGTGAGATAAAATTCTGAAAAAAAAATGGGACCACCTGGGAGCTCAACCCAATACAACAAAAAAAGAATTTTCAAAATCGGTTCATAAACGGCGGAGTAATCGGTGAACATACATAAAAAAATATATAAAAAAAAAAAAAAAGATCCCGACGAATTGAGAACCTCCTCCTTTTTTTGAAGTCGGTTAAAAATGGGACATTATAGGGTTATCCGAAGTCCGACGAGAGGGAGAGGATACGGAAATTCTCCAGTCCGGAAACTTGCTGTACCACCGGGAGGGCGACCAACTGTCCCAAGGGGGTGTCGGGTTCATCGTCAACAAGTCCCTCGTCAACAACATCGTTGAAATCGGAAGTGTGTCGACACGGGTTGCGTACCTCATCCTGAGAATATCTAAACGATACTCAATGAAGGTCATACAGGTTTACGCACCCACATCTAAGCACACCGATGATGAGGTCGAACTTGCGTATGAAGACGTATCGTCTGCCCTGCGTAAGTTCACTACTCATTTCACGGTGGTGATGGGAGACTTTAACGCGAAACTCGGAAAACAAGAAGGCGGCGAGACGAAAGTGGGGTCACATGGATTTGGAGTCAGGAACCATCGTGGGCAAATGCTGGCTGACTTCTTGGAGAAGGAGGGCCTCTATATGATGAACTCCTTCTACAAGAAGAAGCCACAAAGGAAGTGGACGTGGATTAGCCCCGATGGGAAGACTAAAAACGAGATCGACTTCATATTGACGGATAAGAAGCACATATTCAATGATGTCTCAGTGATCAGTAGGGTTAAGACCGGCAGCGATCACCGACTCGTAAGAGGCACTTTGAATATAAACTGCAAAATAGAACGCTCCCGTCTAATGAAGTCCACGCTCCGTCCTACTCCTGCTCAAATCCAGGATCCCGAAAGCTTTCAGTCTGAGCTTTGCGACCGCCTGATATGTTTAGAGAATTGCGTTACAGTTGACGATTTAAATAATAGGTTTGTGGAAACTGTCCGAGAGGTAGGATCGAAATATTTTTCGTCCCGAACCAACCGAGGACCTCAAAAACTCTCAGATGGGACTCTAGTCTCATAAGAGAACGGAGAGAAATGAGGTTGCAGTCTTCAGTTGATATGGTCGAATACAGACGTCTAAACAGACAGATCGCCAAAGCAAGACGTTGCGATATGAGACGCTACAATTGCAAGCGCATTCAAGACGCAATAGAGCAAAACAAGGGCTCCAAAGTCTTTGCTAGAGATCGATCTGTTCGGCAGACTCTGTTGACCCAACTGAAGACCGACACTGGCAACACCGTTTCATCAGTGCCCGAAATTCTGGGAGAAATTGAGAGATTCTACGGACAGTTATACACCACAACACAAAACCCTATTACCAGCGGTGCTCACGACAGCCGAGCGCCACTCACCCGACACTATACCGAAGATATTCCGGACGTCAGTCTAGACGAGATTAGTATAGCTCTCAAACAGCTAAAAAACAACAAAGCTCCGGGAGATGATGGAATAACAACAGAACTTCTGAAAGCCGGCGGTAGACCGATTTTAATAGCACTTCGGAGGCTGTTTAATTCCGTCATACTCGAAGGCACAAGCCCGGAGGCATGGAGCAGAAGTGTAGTGACTTTGTTCTTCAAGAAAGGCAACAAAGCCCTATTGAAGAATTATAGACCCATTGCACTTCTGAGCCATGTGTACAAGCTGTTTTCGAGAGTTATTACGAATCGTCTCGAGCAAAGACTCGACGACTTCCAGCCACCCGAACAAGCCGGGTTCCGAAAAGGCTATAGTACCATAGATCACATACACACGCTTCGGCAGGTTATACAGAAGACCGAGGAGTATAATCTACCTTTATGTCTAGCGTTTGTGGACTATGATTCTATTGAGCTCTGGGCGATGCTTCAATCCCTTCAGCGGTGCCATATAGACTATCGCTATATCGAGGTGTTGAGATGTATGTACAATGCTGCCACAATGTCAGTTCGATTACACGAACATAGCACAAAACCGATCCAGTTGCAAAGGGGCGTGAGACAGGGAGATGTTATTTCTCCGAAACTGTTCACCTGTGCACTGGAAGATGTTTTTAAGCTTGTAGAGTGGAAAAGACTGGGCATTAACGTCAATGGCGAATATATCTCTCATCTACGATTTGCTGATGACATAGTTATTATGGCGGAAACGCTGGAGGAGTTAGGCGAAATGCTCACAGACCTCAATGATGCCTCTAAACAAGTTGGGCTGAAAATGAACATGGACAAGACAAAGGTCATGTCGAACGAACATGTTTCATCATCGCCCGTAACTGTAGGAGGTGTCACCATCGAAGTTGTTGATCAGTATCCCTACCTAGGACAAGTGATCCGATTAGGTAAATCCAACTTCGATAAAGAGGTAGCTCGTAGAATCCAACTCGGATGGGCAGCGTTCGGGAAATTACGACACATCTTCACTGAAAACATACCTCAGTGTCTGAAAACAAAAGTTTTCAATCAGTGCGTGTTGCCAGTGATGACTTACGGAGCCGAGACGTGGTGCTTCACCAAAGGGCTTATCCACAAGCTCAGAGTTGCTCAGCGTGCTATGGAAAGGGCTATGTTAGGCGTGTCCCTGCGAGATAGGATTCGTAATGAAGAAATCCGCAGGAGAACTAAAGTTACCGACATAGCCAAAAGGATTAGCACGCTGAAGTGGCAATGGGCTGGCCACGTAGCCCGCAGAGCCGACGACCGCTGGAGTAGAAAGGTTCTGGAGTGGAGACCCCGTGTCGGCAAACGGCGTGTCGGTCGCCCCCCAACCCGTTGGTCTGATGATCTGCGGAAGGTAGCGGGAAGCCGCTGGATGCAGATGGCGGGTGACCGTTTGGGGTGGCGATCGTTAGGAGAGGCCTATGTCCAGCAGTGGACTACGGAAGGCTGAGAGAGAAAAGTACTTATACTAAACAATCTATAGGATTAACTTTTGACTCGCGACAGCCGTATAATATATTTTCTTAATATTTGTGTACTATTATTATTATTTATTTATTATCCAAAAAAACAACATGCATGGTTTACATAGGTAGTTTACAAAAATTGCCAAACTGCTATTGGAGTTTATCGGCAAGCTCTTGGTTGGTATTACATATTTATAACTACATATACACAGCGCCGTCGCACACTAAACACAGTAACAACATCAGGAATACAGATATAAAGATAAGGATACATGGATCAAGGTAGGTACCTAACTAAACTATGCTTTACAATAATACAATTAGATGACGCTTAAGTTTGTTTTTAAATTGATTTTTAGTTAAATTTTGGTTACATAGTTCTTCCGGGAAGCTTTTTAATATTGTAGGTATCATACAAACACCCATTCGAGATCCTACTACATAGAATACAGGCTTACTAGCCGTGGTTAGTAGCAGATTTGCGTTATGGTAGAGCTCCGATATACCTATAATTTGCGTGCCAGGCCAAACAGAATATAGGTATAGCGGCGCTCAGTAGCAGATTTGCGATATGTAATATAGCCTTTTTAAAGTTTACTCCGTTTTAGTGACTAAGGGCCAGTTTTTTGATCCCTAGTTAACTCAACCATTGGTAAAAAACGGCGACCATTAGTTAAAAACCTCCCAAATTTGTATGCAGCTGTCATGCTTGACAAGTGACTTGACTAATGCTTAAAGTTGACCACGGATCAAAAAACTGGCCCTAAGGTGGTGAATAGAACCCTCCGTGTCTAAAATTCATAGGGTAGTTTTGAACAAAATTTGTGCTGGCAATAACATTCTTTTTAATTTTTGAAATTCAAACAATTTTTCCTGGCAACTTTTATAGCAACGAACGACGAAAAATCAATATTCTACAAAGTGTTAATTTCGTCTTTTTAAAATGAGAACGTGACAAAACTTTACAAAAATCCATCGAGAAAAACCATTTTTATTTCATAAAATAATAGCTGTCAAGTTTTGATGCTCATTTTTTATTTTATTTACATAGTGATGAAAATTCTCATAGTTACGGCGTGGTAGTTCATACTGCGTGTTTAAATATCCGCTTTTCTGCAAATTTTAACTATTTTCGGTAAGTAAAAACATATTCTTTATATTTACAACATAAGAAATATGCAGTTCAAATAAATATTTATATTTTGTAGATACCTAGCTAATGGACTATCGACCTTCGCCATTGTCTAAATGCTGCAATGCGTTGGATTCATATATTTAGAATTATGGGCGTTTCTATATCAACCTACGATATGCTTCGGTACTAAGTTGAAGTATATTGTTTAACGTCGGCATTTACAATCTTCTGATGCTAAATTATAATTATTACTTACCTACACGGTAACCACCTACGATATAAGTACTTGGGCATACCCACCTTCAATGAAGCATGCTCCGTAGGTAGGTATTTAACTATTATTCCTGTGCTTCTATTAGTAATTTACTAGTGCTATTAGTGCTTCCTTGAGCACTGGATCTAGCATGTATTGTGTTCTTTGGTGTAAGAAACCAATAATTACCTACTTCAAATTATAAAAGGTTCTGGGATCTTGAGGACAATTATTATTTCTTTGACTGAGTATTTACTCATTATGGTATAGGTACTCATTTAAATTAAGACTAGTATTTATTCATGCACTAAGGAAGATTTTCTTTAATACTATTGTTGTATTTATGCCAGTTAAAAAAAGTATCCGATAAAATATAATCCTTCATAGAGGAAGTTTGCTTCATGCTTAATATTACTTACTAGTGTATGTACCTACATAATTTATCCTGAGTGGTCATCAGTGTGACTTTATAACCTGCCTATTCAAGATGTTTTTAACCCGTGGGCAGGCTTGGCTACTTTAAAATTTTCATCGGTTTTTGCTTGTAACTCAATGTTCTAAAGTTCAAAATAATGTGGTCTTGTGTGGTACACTGCCTGGTTAAGGGTTAAATCAGAATAAGAAACAAAATGTCTCATGCTAGTATTTTCTTAGTACTGTTTCCATTACACCAATAATGAAACTCATAAATATTACTTAAATGTGCCTTAAGTTTAGTCCAAATGAAATGTATTTGTACCATAGATGAGCATCTACTGGCACACATAGGAAACTTGTGCCGGAATGGGTTCCTGGGAGAGGCCATATTTTGGAGCAGTGGATGTTTACAGGATGATAATGATGAACTTGGGACCTGGGTTGCCAAGGAGTAGGGGTTGGCCCCTAATATCTTCAATCCAATAATCCTGGTTATTATTGTATATCAGAGAATCTTCAGAATAATATATTAATAATTAAACATTGTTAGCTATAATGTAAGAAAATCTAGGAACTTTGGTCACTGAGTGAAATTACCCAACAGGCCCACCATAGCATTAAAAAATAATAATACTAGTATCAGTCTTTTTCAAGCCCACATTTGTTACAATTTGTGTTTATTCTCTTTTTTCATTAAACACCAAGCTATTGACCATTGGAACGCTGACATGTGAATCCTTCCAAGACACAATAAAATCTTAAATGTGTCTGATTTCCTTGCATAGACAGATTCATGAATAAAAAGCTGGGCAAACACAACTAAAAATATCTGGGTGAAGGCGCGTCTGGGTGGAAGGTGGAAGGAAGGTCTCCCCCACAGTTAGGGTAAAACTGAATAAGTCCCTTATGGCCGACTTAAGTAAATAGGCTTCATTTAGAAAAAAAAAAACTAAAAATATTTGAATATTCAAACATTGTTACAGATTCTTGAGGAGTGAAAATTATACACCAGTAATAATTTTAAGCCAAAATGGAGGAAATGAATGGGGAGTTGTTTGGTGATGGGCTGGTTAGTCTTGGGGATGAGGGCTCTCTGGAGTCACCTGATAATGGCAAACAAGAGCAGAATTGCAATATTTGCGAGTAAGTTATTTCATTTATTATTTATTTTTATTGTACAGGCAATGTTACTGTTGTATTTCAAATAATATCCATCTCCTTGTCTTTAAGAACGAAAAAACTAAAAAAAAATTGTCTTGTTCATCATGAAGCAGTGATTTTAGATTTAATTCATATATGCATTTTTCTAGAAATAAATGGTAAAATATGTTTTGTTTTCAGCAATAAGCTATGCAGCCCTCGTGTCCTGTCATGCCTGCATGTTTTCTGTGAAGCATGCATAGATAAGCTGATGGTGAATGAGGCTGGGGATTCCTTGAAATACGACTTGGCAGTGGAGTGCCCCATGTGCAAGCAGGAAACTAAGGTAGTCGCTATTGATGATATTTTATTAAAAAATAATATTATTAATTACTTAAAATATTTTTTTCTGCAAGTTAGTTCACTGGACTGAACATAATGTATATCATGTGTGTTAGGTGCCGGGCGGGGGCGCGGCGTCGCTGCCGTCGGACTACGTGCTGACGAACATCCTGGACGTGTCGGCCATGGACCAGTCCGTGGTGTGCACGTGCTGCAAGAGCAAGGAGCCGGCCGTGGCGCGCTGCACCGACTGCTCGCACTTCCTGTGCGCCAACTGCAACTCCGCGCACCAGTTCATGCGCTGCTTCGAGAACCACCGCGTCGTGCCCTTCGACGCGCTGCGCTCCTCCAAGGACCACTCCGCCGTCCACAAGCCGATATTCTGCTCGCGCCACGTCGGCGAGAGCCTCAAGTTCTACTGCTGCGAGTGCGAGGTGGGCGCGTGCTCCGAGTGCCTGACCGTGGAGCACAAGGTGGGCGAGCACCGCTGCGAGCGCATCGTGGACGCCGAGCCCGCCCTGCGCGCCGAGCTGCGCGCGCTCATCAGCGAGGGCTCGACGCGCGCCGCCGCCGCCGGCAGCGCCTCGGCCCGCCTGGACGACGCGCTGGGCGACCTGCAGCGGCAGCGCGACGACGCCGAGGCGCAGATCAACGAGGCCTTCCACGCGTACAAGGCCGCCATCGAGCGACGCCGCGAGAAGGCCCTCGAGGACCTCGAGCGCCTCCACAAGGACCGGGAGCTCAAGGTGATGGACCTGTTCGACCGCGTCGACAAGACGGTGCAGCGCATCGACTGCGCGTGCAAGTTCGCGGCGCGGCTGCTGCGCCGCGGCGACGGCACCGAGATCGTCATGCTGAAGAAGACCGTCGCGTCGCAGTTCGCCCGCCTGCTCGAGGGGCCCTCCGAGTTCGACGTCAACTACTCGGTGGAGTTCGTCACGAAGGTGGACAAGTTCGACGCCATCACTGAGGAGACATTCGGCAGCTTCCGTACTGAGGCGACGCGCGCGGAGGAGAAGAAGCGCGCGAGCGAGTCGTCGGCGATCGTGTCGATGGCGAGCAACTCGCACTCCCCGGCCGTGTCTGTGTCTTCAGCGCCGGTGTTCGACGACCCCTTCCCTCTCGGCAACGTGCGCCGCGTGACCGGCATGGGCAGCGTGGCTCTATCGGGTGGCATGGGCGCCGTGAACAGCGTGCCCGTGCTGCCCTCCATGGTGGAGTACAACCTGCAGCAGCTGGCCAGCATCGCGGAGAAGGAGGTGCCTCCGCCGCCGCACGCGTCGCCCGCGCCCTCCTTCACGCTAGCTGAGCTGCTGGCCGGGGACCTCAACTCGCCGCAAGCATTCAACAACCTGCAAGCGCTCGCCAAACTAGGATTGAACACTGGTGAGTAATAAGCTTTGTAATAATAACCCATTGTGTTCAATTTCGAATGTTTCAATTGTTTACTAACTTAATGAAGTGTCACGGATCCCTAAACACTTTTGTTTAGCAAAACAACCAGATCATTAAAATTAAACATCTTGTTTCAGAGGTGAATGGGTATGGTGGAGTGGGCGGAGTAGGCGGGATGGGAGGGGTGGGTCCCCGCGGGGTGTCCCCGGGCAGGCCCCTGCTGACTGCCGCGGAAGAAGCGGCCTTAGTGGCGCCTCCCGTGCCCCTAGTCCGCGCTACGAAAGCTACACCCATGCACATAAGGTTCAAGTTCGGACAACTCGGCGGCGGCAAGGGCCAGTTCAATTCCCCACACGGATTCTGTCTCGGCAACGATGAAGATATCATAGTCGCTGATACCAACAATCACCGCATAACGGTAAGTGCGATATTGTTCGGTGCTTATGTAAGCAGCTCTAGTGCAAATCAATAATGCCCGCCCACTAAGGTCGAGGTGAAGCTCGCGGCTATTTATAGCCGTTACAACTTAGCTGTGCTTACATTATTTAGCCAATAAAGTACTTGTGTGGCGGACACGCTTTTCTTTTTCTTCTACAATGAATACTAGGTTTACAATGAATACCATGTTGAGTATGAACCACTTCAACTTATTCACATAGGAATTGAAGCCTGAACTTGATTAGACCATAGAATAACAAGTACATTTATACCATAGAATACAGTCTCGTTATTCTATGATTAGACAGACAATGAGAGCTTTCAATTCGATTTGAACCTATAGTAGAGTTCGTGAGGATAAGTCAGAATATAATAAATGTAGTAACAAGACGTGACATGATGATATACCAATCACCACTAGTCTATTGATGAAGTCCACATTTTGTTCATTTATATCACACATATCTGCCTAAAACCTGATAAAATTACATCTCCAACCAGTTGCCCAACCAGTCGTTAAACTCCCCCATTTGCCCTCAGGTTTTCGACAAGTCGGGCAACCACAAGTTCAACTTCGGCGTGGCGGGCAAGGAGGAGGGGCAGCTCTGGTACCCGCGCAAAGTGGCCGTGGTGCGCGCCACCGGCAAGTTTGTCGTGTGCGACCGCGGCAACGAGCGTTCCCGCATGCAGATATTTACTAAGAACGGACACTTCTTGAAGAAAATTGCTGTGAGTGTTTCTGGTTTAGGGACATCAGATCTGTTCTATGGTCTGGAATGTACTGAAAAACCGATAAGCGTACCTTTTACAGAAATTTCGACAAGTCTCTTCTTCATCTTGAAATTTAAAACTTAGGGGCCTTACCACAAAAACTTGGACAGTGTTTAACAGATGTTTACTGCTGTCAATCGCCTTCAAAATCTGTCAAATTTCGCTTTGAGCACTTGTTAACCTTTCCTATGCCGAACAGCCGCGCACACATGTAACTGCCGTCTGCCGGCGCTTTTTGACAGCAGAGAGCGCCCGCGCGGGAATCACATTTATATGAATATTTGGGTATTATTGTTTGGTACTCAATAATGTATTGATTGTAATTTATTGTCAGATAGCTAATGAACGTGTTACAATGAATTTTATTGGTTATAATTGTTTTATTTGATTTCTGTAGGTCATTGATTACAGATTTTTACTTGAAACTGCACCCATCACAGAAAAATACGTCTTTTTCAATATAATTTTAGTTTCAATCCAGGTTTTATTATATTTATTACTTGAAGAGATTATACAGCTATCATTTGATATCAATAAAATATAAACTCTAGAGGAAATAGATTCATAATTGATATTTTGAAAACTGATTATAATTTGCTTTATTTCAAAAGACTCCATTTTCTGTACATGTGCATGTGTGCGTGACAAGAGCTTGCTCCAGTGCGCCGTGTGACAGATCTGTCCCAAATCAAGGGTGTTCACTTTTGATGAAATAAAACCAGAATGATAATTATTTTTAGTGTTTCGTATTTAGCATACTAAATTTTTAAAATTTAAACGTAAGTTACTTACTGAATCATATTTATTTATTAGTTAACCTACTTTCAACAAATATGATACTATAAATATATACATATATAAATACATATATTTATTTACATAAATAGGACAGGTAATTACCCTCTCAGACTCATCTATACACCGATAGCATTCTAAAGAGCCTAAACTTCACTTTCAGTAGAGCAAAGATCCTAAAAAATAAAACACACTGTATAGCAACCCAACGCACTTCGGGTACATACACGAGCGGCGGCCATTTTGTTTGCGTATGTGTGTGTGTGAATTTTGGATGCACTTTGATAAATATTGATATTTCATAATATTTTGGCTATTTATTGAAAAAACCGATGTAAATATGTATTATCAATAAAATTATCTTTATAAATGAAATAAATTATTTATTTATGTTTTTACATAACAGACTAGAAAACAGATTACAAAGTTACGCACCCTTCAGGCAATAATCCGGTACAATTTTAGATCGATAAAAACTCGATTTTTTGTAATTTTTTAAACTATTGATTTATCATTATACCTTCAAAATCGAATAAATAACAAGAAAATATAGTATTTACTTTCCTTGTGACGTTTTTTCGATACGAAATCATTATTTTATTACCAACAGTCGCGAGTACAAGGATTGTTCAAGGTACCAAAATTTGAATTTCGCGCTACTAGTAAACAAGTGAAGTTTTTGACTCAATGAATGTTGTCGATGGTTGTTTTATTCATATAGAATAAATAACAGGTGATTTCATACTCTATTTCGTGGTAATTAATAACTAAAATCACAAAAATCGCGATGAAGTGCTCTTGGGACAGATCTGTTACTAGGCAGACAAGGGGGGTTGGGACAGATCTGGCACACGGCATTCTAGAGGTTAAACAGTCTTTAAAGTTTTTTGTGGTAGCACAGTTTATGTCTATACAATTCGGCGCGAAAGCCCTAGCAACGGCAGATTTAATAAAATTATATGCTAGGGAGTGGCGTCTTGGGTGTGCTGGATGGAAGGATGAACATAAATTGTAATAGCCCGCTTTTACCTATACATTGGATTAACAGCTAAAGGTGGCTGCTGTTAAACCCATTACTACTACAAGGAGGGATACATTTGTCACTACAAGGCGTTACTGTTTACAAAATAAAAATAGTCTCCAATAATATCTTCTCCAATCTCACATTTAACCACCCCACAGGTGCGTTTCATCGACATCGTGGCCGGCCTGGCCGTGACCGCGGAAGGGCTGATCGTGGCCGTGGACAGCGTCACGCCCACTGTGTTCATCCTGTCCGAGGAGGGCGACCTCATGAGCTGGTTCGACTGCAGCGAGTGCATGCGCGAGCCCTCCGACATCGCTATTAGTGGTATGTGTAGAGAGCAATATGGGATTACTTGAATTGTAGTTTCATTTTATTTTGAATTGAATTCATATTATGCAGTATTTTGATTTTTCCTTTTACGGATTCTAACCTACGGTACCTAACATTCTAGCTAATTCAGATCACGCCTACTTTCAGATATTATCTAATCACCTTATTATACAATATTATGCACATTTACATCATTATCATCAGAACTACACCACTAAATAGTCCTCTCCCAATGAGCGTTATAACACTCTGTCCTCGGTCTTCCTCATTAATTAAGCCAGTTCCGGCTACCTGTCTAAATTTGCAGTCCAGTGTATGCTCTTGGTCTCTTGTAAATTATACTACTACTGAATAAAACACAATCCTTGCACCCTTCACAAGCAACAATAAATCGCTCACTAAAACCTTCTATTCCGGATTCAGGCAAGGAATTCTACGTCTGCGACTTCAAGGGGCACTGCGTGGTTGTGTTCAACGACGAGGGCCGCTTCTTGCGCCGGATTGGCTGCGAGAACGTGACCAACTTCCCCAATGGCATCGACGTGTCGGACGCGGGAGACGTCCTGATTGGTGACTCGCACGGCAACAAGTTCCATGTGGCCGTGTTCTCACGCGACGGCGTTCTGGTCACCGAGTTTGAGTGCCCCTATGTTAAGGTAAGATTTATTGCTTCTTTTAAGGCTTAGAGATTTTGAGATATACTGAAATGTGACATGGACATTGACTTATATATTACTAGCGTAAGGACAGGCCCAACCGCTCTAGAAAATGACACCCTCGCGTTGGCTCTAAAACCTCATAAATGTGTCATAATTTGTATGAGTTTAGGGCCAGAGCGCGGGTGCCATTTTCTTTTGACAAAACGTTATGACGGGCGTATCCTTCCTTTTGAAATCATTGGACATGGAGTTTTGACTTTAGTGATAGTCGTCTTCTTATCCGTGTCGACGACAAACCAACTAAGTCGCTAAATAGTATATGCCCAGAACTGTGCCACCGATACTGCACCTCTGGTAGCAGTCATGAGCTCTTCTCGCGTACAGGTGCACCAGTACACATTATACATACTTATAAATATAGATAATAGAATAGAATAAATGTGGCATATGTTAAAGCAAAATTGAGGTTATCTGAAACAAAATTTGACAGAAGTTGTTTCGTTTGTAGGTATCCCGCTGCTGCGGTCTGAAGATAACCTCGGAGGGCTACATAGTCACTCTGGCCAAGAATAACCATCACGTACTGGTCCTCAACACCCTTTACATTGTCTGAGGAGTAACCCGATGGCTGTAAGTCTGCATACTACAAGATCTCACATTTATTCCCTATATTTTATATTTAATTGCTGTTTTACAAAGCTTAACATTTTTTGCTAAACCAGTATTTGACTATTCGTTAATTTATGTTAAAACTTGATGTTATGTTTTAGTCTGATTATGATTATAAATACTAAACGCTCTAACCCACATGCTGTGAAATGATGGCTCAGATATTAACGCTTCGTGATTACTCTTATCTGAATTTCATGGCATTTCATATTTAGTGTTTCACTGCATTTGGGTAGATCTTCAAGTCATTATTTCCAAAGTACTGAATACTTACGTATTTTTTGGTTTGTTTTTCATCTCTCATTTTATGTGGTTGCATTTAGTTATAGAAACTGAAAATCCAAAGTTTAGTTATATAATTGAATATCTATTATTTTATGTTTGTTGTCTAAATTTAACAGCTGTTATGGTTCCTAGTTCGAGTGAAGTAATTACATGTCAATTAGGGGACTGGTATGGGTGTCGCCTCGTACACTTGTGTATTTGAGCCTCATTTATTAGTCGACTTAAATTTATTCACATAATATCTAAAGGCGCATCGTAGTCAACACTTAAACGCACAATTGAGTTTGAAACGTTAAATATGTAAATTTTGACCAAAGGAGGCGACACTGGAATAAACGTGCCATCTAGTTTAGGTTAATCTCGTATACAATATTATATATTGTCCGTTGAAATATATTTACCATTTACAGAATTCTGTGTCTATACAAAATGTTTTTCATGTACTCTTGTTTTGAGAGCCTCTTACATATTAACGATTTTTCGTTGTGTAGGTGATTACATTTAAATATGCCTTTTGGTTCAAAAATAACATGAATAACGAACCAACATTAATATTCAAATGTTAAAATTTAAATTCGCTGTGTAATTTTAACCTTGCAATAAATTCGTACAATTAAACTTTTGGATATAGTACTACAAAATATATTATGTAAATGTACCAATGTTAAAAACTCTTTGCACGGCAATTTCATGTAGTTTAATCTTGGAGAAGTAATGTATAAGCTAACTTCTACATAGTATGCATTTGGGTAGTCATGGTAAGTGCTTGTAAAGCAAGTAGTCACAACAGCTGTCACAAAATTAGTGCAGATGTCATTCCAATTCCAGATATAACTCCCAGAATCTACCTATCTTGTAATAATTTGTTCCTACTATAGTGTAAAACTGTTCAAAACATCCCTATCTTATACTTACCCAAATGTAATAAAATATATTATAATTATTATAATCTGAATTTGCCACTGCAAGGACTTTTTAATCCTATCGTTATTATATTATATTCGTATACTGTTTGTCAAACATATATTGATATTTTTTTACATTACCCACACGAATATTCAAAATTTGAGATTTTACTTTTTAGACGATAGATGCAAAGGGTGGTAAATTTTATTGATGTGCATGTTATACACCTATGCGTACATACATATTTATACAAAGTTAACAGATTTTCACGGATTCAATTAGTGTTTAGCTAAGCGCGTCACATGTTGTAGACGTAGTGAGTGAACGCCAGGGTATGTGTAACGCTTGTGGGGCGGCTACACGTTGTAACTAGCGAGTAATGGTCACATACACATTGAAACGCATATTGGCTCTTGCGAAATTGGATACAAATATACAACAAATATTATGTATTTAAAAGTCTTCCAATTCTTCAACCATTAGGCTTTTAGGAATTAATATCTGCGTCTCTATTGGTGGATTAACAGTGCAAATATAATGTTCAAAGTATTAACTTTAATTTGTGAATAATTTTCCAAATAATAGTGAGAGTTGTAGATGGCCATTATTTTGACGTTACAATGTCTAGGGCGAGAGGTGTGTACTTAAAACTGGAAGTAACCAATCCCAACCTGACCATAGCGTGTGATATTGTTAATAATTATATTCATGTTGACGTTTAATTATACAGTGCTCTCTATTTTTTGCGAGTAAGGAGAAATTGCATAAATTTTGATTTGTAGTTGTAAAACCCAAGCCCATTTATTCTATTGTAAGTGTATAAAATTTCTGAACTTATGGGACAATATAATATTACAGTGAAAATCTGTTACCAGTATGTAAGTAAGGTCATTTTCTTGTTGTATTGTGATACACGAATCCAAAATGAATATTTGCCCGGCACTCTTATATTATTATAATGGAGTAATAATATCATTAATTCCCATATTGTTACTGTAGCTGTTCAGGAGTAGAATGTATGAGATTTATGTACTTAATTAGTAATGTTTATTTTGTTATTGTATTGAAGCAGTTTCCCAAGTTTGAATATTTTATCAACATTAGATGTGATAGAAGCAATAATAGAGACATGTGGACGCAACGTTGTTTAAGGCATATAGAGTCACCGGCGCGGGGCGGGTCGTGTCGTACACGGCACGGACACCGCTCCGACATACACTGAGTCTGAATTCTCTGTCGATTAGTGAGTAACTTTTGGGTTTTATTTTTTCATATTGTTTTTAAGTTATTTGTTTCAGGATTTTTGTCCCGATAGCATTAGGGAATTTTATTTTGTTTATTTTAACTAGGTTTATTGATGAATACACGAGTCTGCATACCCCTCGCATACGAGCTGGTGTGATTTAATACTCTCATTTTGTCGTTTTACTGTTTTTGTTTTAACGTATAATATGTTCTGGCCTATATTAAAACTAGTATTTTGGCCAGTGTTTAGGCCTTTAGAGTTACGAATTTTTACTGCCAAATTATTTTCTTACAATATTTGTGCATGCACATAGTAATTATTTTACTGTATGATATTTGTAAAGATTGATTAGTTACTAATTGTTGCCAATTTTTTTTTGTTTATTAATATTCAGGGTTTAATATTAATGTTCAATTCTTAATTTGTTGTCATTGATCAAAATTATTGTGTGTTAGTGAAGTAGCAGTAACCGAAATAGATGTTATTAAAGCCCCAAAGGGAGCGTGTAACGCTATCAATATTGCTTTAGGGTTGCATAAAATTATTAAAAAGTGGTGTGATAAGTTTTGGATAATTTTACAAATTATACTATTTTTATGTGTGAATTCCAATATTAATAAATTTGAAGTTGAAATATCAGCAAATGTATAATGTTTCATACAATTTCAATTTAATTTGTTTTATGTTTAATGATGAAAGTATTATTTATTTGTAATAATAATTGAAGCAGCAATCTTCTTGCATTAATTTTGGTGATATCTTGTCGACAGTGTTTCCTTTTGTTCTTGCCATATATCTTATGTAGAATGTCAGTGTAGATATTTTTTGTAGTAATTAGTATTTTTCAATTCGATATACACGTAGTAACAGTATCACAAGTTTGCCTATATCGTGGTGTTGTTTAGAGACGTTTATTAGAGGGAGGGGCGTGCGCGGGGCGCGGGCGCGGGGGTTTTCGCCCGACGTCGGCTGTATATTGCTGTAGAGACTAAGCACTCTGTCAAGGGTAGGCGACTATGGCAGGTCAAATGGTATCTTTTGTCCATTGACGTTACTCGATAATAATTGTATCATTAGTACATTACAGTAGCCTTTCTCGGGAATCTTAAAAAGTTACCTATATATACACTTTAAAAGCAATTTTTTGGTAAATATATTTCTCTTGAATCTATATTCCCTTATGTATCCAGCAATAAATTCATCAGTAGATGTAGGGATCACTGAACGCCGTCGGAACGGGCCCGCGACCTCGTCCGCTGATGGTCCACTATCGCCGTGTAGCGGCATGCTACGCGGGTGCGTAGTGGCGCGCGGGCGGGGGCGGTGGGGGCAGGGAGTCCGGCCGGGCTGCGTCGCCACCCGCGCCGGACCGGCCGGCAGTCGGTAGGGTTCACAGCGCACAAAGTGAGCTCTACAATGTTACCCTCCCTATTGGAGGTGGGCGTATTGCCTAAATTGTGGCACCAAGCACAGATCGCTAACTCGGGTGTAGGAACGTGGCAAATTAAAGTTTAAAATTAGCTGTTTAAAGTTTTAAAAGACATTGGTGTCGGTCGGATTAGCTCGATAGGCGTTTGTTCACTCGATTTATATTATAGTTGAGATGTTACCCAACGTAATTTTTACTCGGTCGGTGAGCTTCGACGATTCCCCTCAGTATTCTCACTGTCTTCACCCACTGTTTTGCGATATCCACCGATTTGAAGACAGAAATAAAAATAAGGTTGTGAGCTCTATTCACATTGAAATTTTAAGCCACATTTGTGCTTGTGCAATAAATATCACAGTTTGGATCTAGGCTTGTAAATTAATATAGAATATATACATTGTTGAGCTGATTATAAAAATTTAATATATTATTATACCTTTTAATATTGTTAAAGAATTCTAATTGCATTCCACATCTTAGAGTGAACGAATTTGAGATAACCATTTCAATCTACATTATATTATTTTTTTTACAATGTAGGGTTATTAGCAGTTGCCAATGTTTTTCCTTTAGTCAGTAAAAGTACAAATATTTTAATATACAATTCTTGGTATTTACGTATTGTAGCAATCTAATTTTTTTAATTGATTCTATACTTTAAGCATAATTTTTGTTCACATAAGCGGCCATTTAGACTTTCTCATCTCACAAATTATTCAGTAAATACTAACAAAACATATCATGCTGAATCAATTTAGTTTTCTTAGAAATTTCCTGCAACACCCGTGGTTTCCCCGCTGTTAGATGTACGGTAAAATGGCTATTTCGTTTTTCAAATTAGATTTAAGTATATCCTAGGTTTTTACTTCAATAAGTTTCTTGTCATTTTATGTTGAATGTAAAATTAATGGTAATAGTTGGTGTGTAAGGTGCATGTTTAAATGCGTATTTGATTTCGTTCCAAAGATTTCTTTTAATATTTTATTTTCTCTTATTAAAATGACATTTGTGGTGTGCGCAACGGTATATGATACTAGAATAACACGATTTTTCTGTAGAGTTGGTGCAGCCGAGCAAATCTCTACTATATTCTCGTAAGAATATATTTGCTCAATACTTAATTTAACTCTTAAAAGTATTTTAAAGTGACTTAGTTGTCCAGTTTCAATATTTTGAACGGACTTAACAAACACGAAATATAATATCTACCAGACAATACCCTCCGTAAATATTTGAATCAATGTAAACGTTGAAGTTTTATGATAGATGTAGGTAGTTATATGCCTTTACGGGCGGCTTGTTGTGGACTTGCGAGCTATCGGGGCGGCAGTGTAGCATCATAACACTTGTGGCTCTCTTCATTCACCTCGACCCTTTCCATTCCGCTCGTCCTATATATTTACCAAGTAGTGGAGCCTTGATGTAATCGGTCAGTAGTGCTCGCCCTGACGTCTAGCGGGCGGGCACGCAAGTTTTAATAGAATCCCTCGTGTGATGGTGTTAGCTGATCTACTGTACTGTAAGCCCCACAGTCAACGAAAATTGTTATGTAATCCATACAGGAGTCTCAGCTGCATTGTGCCTAGATCTTAGAAGTTAAACGGTATCAAAGTAGAAATATTAATCTCAGATATTTTGGCTCTTTAAAAATATTCCATGATATTATTTTGTTTTTCATGAAAATGTATTTACATTATATACATACACTTAGTAATATTGTATACAATATACATTGCGTGGTTTGTTAATTTTATTGTAATTATAAGATGCCCAACTGGTTTGAATGTCTGTCCTTGTGCGCTAATGAAGGAGGAATTGATTAGCGTGCGCGCGCGCCGGCAGTCGTAGCGACACTAGCGCCGCGTCGGTCGGTGTGTGGACAGTGTTTCATTTGTTTTTAACTAGTTGCACATCTTACTTTGACCAAATTTGGTACGCCGCTGAAGTTGTAGGAAAATAGACTCGTAGTCTGGCACTCTTTTCCTTTTTGTAAGAGTGCGTTTTTTCTCGCGACCTTGGCGGTTCTCTTAATATAATTATAAGTTTATTATTGTGAATTGTGGCCAGGAATATAACAACAGCACACCAGTGTAATTCAGAGCCTGCCTAAAATATATTTTTGTCATGATTTTATTTAGGTATATACATGTTATTATTCACATATTACAGTTTTCTCAATATTAGCTTGTATTTTAATTAAGAAATAATCATATTTAACATTGCCAGGTGATCAGCTACCTGCACTTTAAATATTTTTGGAAACTATTGAACTTAAATTGTACTGACTTTATAAATATATTTACTTCAATAAAGATTTTCCATGCCACTAACATTGATGTTCTTATTTATTTGACCCCAAATTATATGCGCACGTATATTCAAACAGATTTATTTAAAAATATAGGTACTCCAAACATGTAACAAATAGGTAAATGCAGTATGTATAATACAGTATAATAATAACTATGTCTGTATAAAATAAACATTTCTAAGTAATTTATATTTCACTTAAAATAAAATTGAAATAATTAGGTTTTTGTTAAAACTTAAGTTAGGGACATGGGGATGAAAAAAGTTAAACGCCCTTGGATGAAGGGAATTTAAAGTAACTATGTATCTTCAGAATTGGTCTTAATATTAAACTTAGCCGATAACTTATTAATCTTACTCGCTATACGCCATCTTTTCTATAAACACATTCACCGGCTATCCACGTGGAGTGGACCTGAAGAGATTCCGGGTGAAGCATCACGAAGTCTGCGTCGGAGCCGTAGTTTAGTGTTCCCTTCTTGTGTTCAATGCCGAGGGCCCTCGCTGGGTGCAGCGTGGCGGCTTCTAGCGCGTACTCCAGGGAGCATTCTGGAAGAAATAAATGACATAAAATACATACCGAACTAAAAAACTACTACTGTTCCCACGAGCTTCGCTTGGCCTTAAAAAGTTTTCCCGTGGGAATTCCGCCGCGCACTAGGCAGTCTGGCTGCGCAGCCAGGCTTCGGCAGTCACTAAAATATAGGTATGGGAAGTCGTGGCTGCCTAGTGCGCGGGCTCACATGCAACGTCATAAATGTTTTCAGCTTTACACACAATGAAAGGAATAACCATAGTTAAAGTAACACCAGTCTGTGCCAGGCTATTGAAATTGAACCATGCCTTACCAGTGGACTTCTTCAAGACCCGCACACACTCGTCCAGCGCGGCCATGCTGCCACACAGAGTGTTGGTTCCAGCCACGTACGCCTGGTTGTTCTTCACGATCATCGCCTGGGGGCCTATCCGGTAGTCGCCGTCTGGCAGCCCGAGTGCCGCTATGGCGTCGCTCACCAGGATTAGACCTGGAGATGAAATATACATGGAATTAGTTTAGTTGGATGGCTGGTTTAAGAAATAAATAAACTAACTTCATGAGGTACTTACGTCATGTTCTAAGGTACCAGAAGGTTAGAAATAGATAGGTAGCTAATCATATCTCGATTTTTTTAGTGCCTACTTAAATCTACATACCTACACAAATGCTACTACCCCCTACATAGGTTCTTCGTATTTCCGTATTTGCCAAAACTGCCAAGTGTGGTTAGTATATTCGCCAAACTTATTGCCGAATTTGCCTACAATTTGCAAATATAGTCAAAGAAAGTTTGGGCAAATACGCAAATACGCCAGCATAACACAGCCTACCTTCAGGGTTAGTCTTGCAGGCTATCCTCAACGAGGCGGGGTGCGTGTGGAGGCCGTCAGAGATGATGCCGTAGTAGATCTGCTTCGGCAAGGTCGCCGCCAGCAGACCCACCAGACCGGGGTCACGGTGGTGGAACTGGAAACACAACAAACATTTATAAAAGGGGTACTTCTCACGCCAAGATGCGGGTTCGAATCCCGGCAATGACATGTAGATACCAATGAGTTTTTTGGAATTTAAGTACAATGTATGCCATCACTCTCGGTGAAGGAAAACATCGTGAGGAAACCTGCATAATATCTACATTATGTGTACCCACCAATCCCCAGTGGACCAGCACCCCAAATATAAAAATTCGCATGTTCAATGACACGAAAGAAGAAGTGGACCAGCATGGTGAGAGAAATGGACCAAGCTTAGGAAGGAAGTTTAGAATTTGTGAAAATGCACAGCCAGGTGCAGGTACTTACCACACCCGCACAGAGAAGGTTGTGGTTTTGCACCCAGTACTGATAGTAGCCGGAAACATGGATAGTACCTACCATTAACCTTTATTCAATATACGAGTATTGTTAATGATCGAAGTTGTATCGATAGATACGAGCGTATAAAGGTCATTGAATTAGGAAATCAGAACTACACAGATAAGCTCTCGATTTAAATATTACATTGGCTGGTGGTGCTGTATCAAAATAGACCTATAAATTGGTTCTAGGTAGTCTAAGTACCTTACCTACCTATGCGGCTGTCGGTAGATATCGCAGACGAGGTCGGATCCTGATATACTTATTTTGCCTTGATTTGTCCACATTGAAAAAAAAAACTATTATACAGTATACAACTTGAGTATGGAATGCAGGGTTTGTCTGAATTTTTGTTGAGTAGCATTTACTTTCGTGCTTGGGTGAGATTGAAACTGGGACTTAATCCTCATATAATAAATGTAAAGTAGGTACTCACAGGAAGCATAGCATTAAACAGATGTGTGATGAGGTTGACGCCGGCGTTCACCGCAGCCTCCCCTTCCGACAGGCTGGCGATGGAGTGACCGACCGCCACGCGCAGGCCTAGGGCTGCCAGACCCTTTATAGCATCCAGGGCCCCAGGCAGCTCCGGCGCTAGAGTCACTATGATAGCATTCTCCAGAGAACCGTACATGTCTGTGATAGATTGCAGACCCTGAAATAATATGATTTATGAGTTTATTTATTGTCCAAATTGTATTGTTAATATCATGGTTGGTAGCCATGTTTGAATTTAAATCTTACATGGCTTTTCATTATCACTATTTATTATATCATAATATTGTGATAGAGTAGGAGAAGTATTAAAAAAGGAAGTAGCTATCATAAGGGGTAGAATGTGATGGTTTTGTAAATGATAACTATAGGAGAGTCTCAACAATAAAAAGTTATGAATTGAAAGGCACTTTGTCCCCCTGTGGTAAATCCTGTGTTTTTTATACAGATAGTAGACATTGATAAGGATAAATTACAAACATAAGTTCAATGACAGATAAAAGTTTAATTTATGTATCACATAAAAGTAGGTCAATGATAGTGGTTTACTCAACTGACAATAATAACATTGATAAATGAAGTGGTGCAATAAAAATAAACAGTATAAGGAGGATAAAAATTATTATTTTTTATATTGTCACTGGTCTCTTACCAACCGAGGATAAGAGATTACTTTGCTCCTTCAATATTTTTTTTTAGAAATTAACTATCAAGTTCTATCTCCTAGCAATTAAGCTAAAAAAAACCGTACCCCAAATAAGCACACTTACTTTCTCCGGATTCCTGATTAACTCAGACATATGAGCTCCTTTTTTTGCTGTATTTATAAAGGGTCCTTCTAAATGTACTCCCAAAATTGTAGCTCCATGCTTTCCACCCTGCTTCTTCTTGATTCTGGGAAGTATTTTGCTATATTTTTCCTTATCTGAGGTGACCATGGTTGGACAGAAGGAGGTCACACCATATTTTAACAACTCTCTGGCTACTTTTTCAACGCCATCTTCTACATTTTCCGAGTCGAATGAGAAGTCAATTCCTACACCACCTATAATTTTAAAAGTTTTAAAACACCGTGAATCAAGTACTTAATAAAAGTTTCAATTTATTTCATAGTTACCTAGTTAATTAAAATTAAAAAGGATCTATAGGTAAGTATAAGTTTTTTATTTTTGTAAGTTCGGCAGGAAGGTTTCGAAACCAGTTTATCATAATACTGCTGACCCCAATAGCATAGGAAACTTTCGTAAGTAAGGTGCCAGATATATTTTTGCAATTTCTAAGATTACTCAGCACGTCATTTTATGTCTATTAATCTTACCGTTAATTTGTATATCAATATATCCAGGTGCAATCAGCTGACCATCGCAATTTACAGTTACATCTGCTTGATTTTGTTCCACATAAAATACTTCTTCAGGGTTAGCGATTTTACCATCTCGAACCCATAGGTCTTCTTTAATTATTTTACTGTCACGTAAAATAAAACAGTTATGGAATCTCGTTAGCTCCGAGTTATGTTTCATTTTAAAAATCGATTATAATTTAATAGGAATAATAAAAACAACCACCATCCACAATCACAACAAAACAACAAAAGTTTTTCAAGTTTTCGATGACATTGACAGTTCTTTGTAGGCAAGTGAAGTGGTGGGGAACTGTCAGAAATGGCAGATGTCAGCTGATTGACCGAATGAGTATTTTAGTGTTGCATGTTAAGAAAAGAAAACTATTGAACGAATGAAAGCATTGGGGTCCTATTCAGGGGGTGGTATATAGTGAATCAAAATAGATAGTCCAAGTGATCTCCTATTTGTGATATCGCTATAGAAGATGTCACGCCAAAACTACTGAACGGATTTGAATGAAATTTGGTATACAGATAATCTACCGCTGAGAAAGAACATGGGCTAGCTAGGCGTAGTTTAGATGCAAAACTCAAGTTTTAAACTGATTTTTCAGATACCTTTCTTAGCAAAGTTGGCGGTAACAGTGGTGGAAGTATATTTGAAGAGATAGGGTTGGGAATACCGCGATAAAAAGTATTTTATCGCGGTATTCCCACGGGAAAACTTTTTAAGGCGAAGTAAAGATCGCGGGAACAGCTAGTAATTATTATTAAACTTAAACCAACCCTATCTCTTCAAATATACTTCCACCACTGTTACCGCCAACTTTGCTAAGAAAGGTATCTGAAAAATCAGTTTAAAACTTGAGTTTTGCATCTAAACTACGAAGCAACTAATAAAATATTTCACCAGTATTATATGTATTCATGCACCCCTCATGCTCTAGGACAGTTACCAAGTGGGTGACGGGCGGTAGGCGGGCTACGAGACTATCTCGTCAATGACAACGCCGGAACGGAAGGTGGCTGCATTGGATAGGGATGGGTGAAAAATGAAAGGGTAGGTAGGCATTTTCCAGTAGGAAGAAATTAGTAGATTAAAATATAAAAGGGAAAAGCTTTTATTTGAAAGTTTTACGTAGGCATAAGTGAAAGGTTCATGTGCAAAAAACTTATCCGTGGAAATTTCGGTCACGTAACTTTTTACTATGGTGATTTTTTTCCCCGGGTTCTTAAAACAAAAAAGTTTTTCAAAATTAAAAAAGAGATGAATTAAAATGTGCTTATCTATTTGTTGCTGTGCAAATACAAAAATATAATCCTAACTAATATTATGAATGCGAAAGTAACTGTGTCTGTTATTCTTTCACGCCAAAACTACTGAACGGATTTGAAGGAAATTTGGTATACATATGCTCAGGGTATACCTGAGAAATAACATAGGCTACTTTTTATCCTGGAATTCCCACGGGAAAACTTTTTAAGGTGAAGCGAAGCTCGCGGCAACAGCTAGTACAGTATAAATATAAACGTTTAATAACACAAAAATTCTTCTTCTTTTTCTAGTGCCTCTCCACTACTGGAGGTTGGCGGTGAGCTCTGCATACACACAAAATGAAGTATTTATTTTATTAAATCACGATCTATGAATAATTAATTACTATTGCTATGATGGCCAGTCGTGTTGTGGTTCATCAGCGTAGCTCATGTCTGCCTACAGCGTTAGTTGGGCCCCCAACGTCCCCCACTTTTGGCTTAATACCTACATACCTTTTTTAATACACTACACTACATACGGTGCGCGGTGTAAGTTTAAAGTTTACACCATGATTTACACACATAAAAAAGGAGAGATGACAGTAATTACTACAGCATAGATTAGAATAGCTTAGAATTTTGGTTTTTGTCTTATTAGAAGCTAACTAGGTCTCTTCTTCGGCTTGAGGGCCCGTCTACCGCGCCTGCATGGCCAAGTCACTGAAGAAACTGCAGCTGGCAAATGTTAAGAACAATATTGGTTCCTGTTCCTTGCCTCGGTTGTCTGGCGGACTTTTATACCAATATTTATTTAGCGAAGGCTTCACTTATCCCGCTGCGGCTGCGCGGGGTGCAGCGGGCTCGTGGCGCTACGAGCCGCTACGAGCGCCAGTCGCCCGCCGCTACGCCGTGCTACGCCCGTAGTCCCTGCTACGCCGCGCCGGTCTACACTCGATTCTGGCATCGCGTAATGTTCGTTCGCGTGTGATTGGATAAACTCAGCCAAAGTGACACCTAAAGTGATAAACATTAACTTGACCACAGGTGAATTACTTAATTTTATATAAAAAAATATTATTATCTTATTTAGTTAGGTATTCAAGCTTTCTTTGTAGATTGGCGGCCCGAGGGAATGAAACTTTTTTTATCTGTATTACAGCCATTAGTCCGCTTCTTGTCGAAGTTGAACTGAGATTGAAATTGTTAATTATTCATCCGGTATCACGGCGTGTAAAGTATCTACCTGTTTAATATTATATTGAAATGGCAATATCTATTAAGGAAAAATGCTTTTTATAATGGAGAGACGGTAGGATTTTGAAAAACTTCTTTGTTATTAGATTTTAATTGGTGTGCTTATTTTTTTAGGGCGCAAACAATGCTTTACTAAATTTAATTAGGCTGTGCTTTTATTTGTTTTTAAATAGGAATGTAAATTGATGTAGTTTTCTAGGTACTTGCTGCAAGCTAAGCCTACATTGTTTATTAAAATATAATTAACAGGAATTTCTAGGGACAAAGAAATAAAGCTCAGCAATACTTGACATTCGTACAATGCAACATAACATAACACCAACACCCTCGCCAAAAATGAACACCCATTATTTACTTACCCAAACTAAAACAATCCATCAAAATGTAACAACGGTAAAAAAGTGTGGATTGTCCGTTTTCATGACCTTTTTGTTGAAAATTTCACTAGTTCACACAGAATGCGAAATGTCGGTCAACTCGAGTAAAATTTTTATACCGGATATGAAAAATTCCCGGTGCAAAAGTTTTGAGCATTGAAGAGAACGGATTCACCGCTCACAATACCGGTCGCATGCATGCGCCATATCTGCTGAAGAACCGATAGCCGGTGGGATTGGGATATTCACAAGTAGACCATTTACATCTGCAAACGTAGAGAGCAATTTACCTTTTTACATGCTGGGCTGATGGAGTACTTACCAAAAGTCAGAAGTGGTGAGGTGGGGAGAGAGATTACCAAAACTGGTTGCTAAAAAATTAGTTGGACTAGGTTTGTCACCGTGGTGAAAGGATACACACGCCTTTGGATTGCCCAGGGTGAGAGGCGCCTTGTTATCTTGTGTACAAGGTTTTTAAACAACAACATGTGTGTACACTTATCAATTGATGCAATTCGACATATTATTATTACTTTTCCTAAACCCTTTATTTAACAATGAACAATTGGCGGAATCAGTTGCACATCGAATAATTGTTATAAAAACGAACTTTGTATAATACTCGTAGTTGAATCTTGTATTTTTCCGAAATAAATACAACAATTAAATACCTAATCTAAGTGCAGCATACATATAAGTCACCCAGTAGTCAGAGAACGCTACTTGAATAATTAAAACAGACAATTCTAGGATTAAGTGATTAAGTATAGGGACACTCGTAACTCAGGCTTAAATTGTAACATATTACTTTTATGGCCCTCACTAAAAACGGATTTTACTTAACGACTTACAAATAATAGTTAGGGTGCGATATTTACTAGGATTTGCTCTGTGCTTCTGTAGAAGTACCTTTTTAAGTACCTTTAGGCACTTACATGATACTGGATCTTCGGCCTGCTTCATACATATAAAATTATTTGTAAAAAAACATCAGCTAGATACATTCATTTTTATTGAGTAGGCATTTGGAACTTGTAAAGTTTAGTTACACATATAAGGTTTGCGCAAAAAAAAGTAAATTATCTTAGCATTTCGACGGTGGGTGGGTGAAGTAACGTTTTTATCGTTTGTAAAGGAAAGGAGCTTACTGTCGCATCACTTTCGAGCAAACACGGTGACACTAGATCTATAAATGTTTGTTGAGAGCTATTGAGTGGATACAGTCACAATCCCGCGCAAATCTTCAGTCATTCCCAAGCTCTGGAAAATTCCGGGCCAGTGTGAAAAAGATTGTAAATTAAATTATGTAGCTACTATCTCTTCAAATAAGTAATTTTTTGTAAAAATTGTTTTTTTTTTGCCACAAAATGTACCTTTATTATGTAATGCTTTTGATGAACTTGGTTCTTTTTATTAGTGTGTCGGTGACAAACAAAGGATTGGCCAGCCAGATAAGCGTCACTAGCTGCCCAGGCTGCGCCGAATGTATTCATAGATATTATAAGGAAAATACATACTACAACGCGGACTCGGGTGTACCCTCTGAACTGATGTAGGTACGTCACTCTTGGAGGGTCCTTTCAAGAATGAACTCCGTTAAAGATACCAACACTGCCCAGAGTCTCCAGACGTGAAACTATGTATCAGTTTCGGAGTTATATTTAATTTAATAAGAGTTAAATTACCGATTTTATGACGTGGTGTAAATGAAAATCTCAATTGTATGTCCGGGACCACGATTACCACAAAGCTCGACATGGTTGAATGTTAAAATAACCAGGTCGTTAAATAGTTTCTGTCCAATTAATTTAATATTTAGTTTATTCATGGAATCGTAACAAGATATTATAATACTACTACGAACAAAACTTTCACAATAGACATACTCAACTCATTTCATATTCTCGTAATCACGTAATATCTTCATTATTTAGACGTAATATTAAATATAAAAGGTTATATAACAAGTATTATCTAATGTACTAACGCTCTCTGCTCCTAAAGTACTGTCTAATTAACCCTTAATTGCACTGACGCCCACAAACGTGCAAAAAAGAATTAAGTAAGTAAAAAGAATAAGCATAGGCACAGTTTGGGACAGTGACTTATGGGACGTCCGCCCCTCCCGTGCCCCTTGTTTAGAACGTTAGCTAAATTAATATTTCTTTTTTACTCGTAGCAGCATAAAACTCGGGGTCTTGAACAAAAAGAGTATTTTGGCAACAAGGAATTAATATTCTTACATAAATTACTAATATTTATCCGTAAGTATATAAGTATGAATAGTACAGATGTAAGAGAATGACAAAATAGAACCCCTTACACTGAGGCAATGTTCATAATAGTTTTTGAGTATCTAGCGCTGAAATTTGACTATGATTTCGCTAGGGTACGGTTAATTTTTTACCCGGTACATTGATTATCGGTAAATTGGTACCCGACGCCTATTTATATAAAAAATATAATGTAATAATAAAAGTTGTATACTTAAACGCGCATAAAAAATTACAATTCTTTTTTTTATTTACTGCTATTTCTTTCTTAAGCCAAATGCACTAATGGTGCTATATTGTGTAAGTAGGTAGGTAGCAGAATTAAATTCCCTTCGCTCTGGCGCGATGGCTGCGACGACGACTACAATTGGACGTATGTAACGTGCTTAAGTTGTCTAACTTGTCTGCATCTGGTTATCCTCATTTCATTCGTAATATGAAAAGTCGGTGAGACTTTGCGCCACATTCAGCATTATTCGAATTACTTGCTCGCATGGCGGTGAATGGTATTAGGTTTTACTTAGTTAGGATTCTCATTTTCATAAATTTATATCTTCACTGCGTAAAATTACTTACTGCTGGTTCAAATTGTTTAAATACGTAGCTTAGAGCAATGCAGCCCCATTAAATGATTGTGTTGTGTGATATCTACAAACCGTCTGACAAACGTGGAGATCTGGAGATTACAGCAATAACCCCCAATATTTGAGGAGGTCCTTGTTCTGCAGTGGTTTGTAAAGGGCAGTGCGTTCCTATAAATGTACAGTAATGATCAGTGATCTGATGTAAACAAACATTAATGAATTTGGAGTCCATATTAAAGAATGAGGTAGATAAGGAATAATTCCCTTTAATGCTATGTATATTGTAGGAGGAATCGCTACAGTACAATATTGAGGCTTACACTGTAAGGTATTAGATACTGTTACATTGTTATCCACTCTAAGGTGAGGTTCACTTTGTACTGGAATGTACATAGTTTGTGCAGCGATGTGAGGCTGGATCACATCGGCTTTGGATTCCGTGTGCGGATTTTTGGAGGAGTCGAGGTGGCGTCACGGATGAGGTCTCAGCTCGAGGTTCGAATCCTGCCATGTGCCAATGAATTCTTTAAAAATTATCAATTTAAGTAAGTACAATTTGTACCACGGACTCTGGTGAAGAAAACCATTGTGAGGAAACCTCGAGAGTCTTCCGAGAGAGAGAGATTTCCGAAGTGCATTGTATTCATTCAAACCAATTTCTAGGTAATTGTAATATGTCGAGTTTTAGCAGGATTGGCCCACTTCAAAATAGGTTTAAGGTAGATTGGGTATATATCGGAGGTTTACCGTATTGTTTGCTAACTTGCATGTTTGTTTGAAAGCCAACAACACTACTCGTACAATGTATACCTACGAGTAACGTGCAGGAGTATTTGATCGAAGGTAGAAACAGAAAATTCAGTTTGTAAACGTGAAGTTATCGGTGCACCTCTAGATTCTGTAGTCTCTGGTTTCCACAGAGAACCAGATTCATCCGGTTAAGTTGGAAGATTGCAGTGACGGCTGGGGATTCCTCTAACTTTGATGTAGTTTCAGATACAGATAGTTGCATAATGTAGTTGTTTGAAGTCAGCCATTGTGACTATTATATCATCATACGAACGTACAAACCATTGTTTCAGCTGTTTAGTATAAAGTTAAATTAAATCTGAAAGAAAATGGGGTTTACATGTTGGAATCAATAAAAAAACTTCTTAATTTTAAATTATATTTATGTACTTAACTTATGTACGTAACTCTTGTATTTACAGATACGGTTTCCTAAACCATCCGTTATTTCTATTAAAGCTAAAATTGGCATATTTATATGAAGTGCACGCTACAACGCGATTGTTACGAGGAAACTTATGAGCGGAATATCACGTTTCATATTAGAGGAGTCTGCTTTTCGCTTTCCGGCACTACACCTATTCAATGCGGAATTGTAAAGTGACGGCTCCACGATATAGTTTGAAACACATAGAAAATACCGCCAGCAGAAAAATATCGGTGTATTTTTTCGTGTATAAAAATACTGAAATTTTAGAATCCTATTTAAGATTTAATCTCGATTTAATTAGTCACCCTTATTCATTTAGAAATGCGCAAAGGCTGAAAAATATCGTTCAGATGCTGTTTTGTCACAAAAAACGTGATGCCTACCAGTCTACTATCAGTTATCGACCCAGATTTTAAAAATATATTCAATATATTTACATGAAAAAATATATACATAATAGTATAGGTATATAGAATGTTTAGATATTTTATTTACATATTCCTGGTAAAGAACAAAAGTGCATTGTAACCAGCGACGCGAAGCTCAGAGCGTCAGTCTTGCTGTATGTATTCCATTTATTTTAGTTCGTTAGCCAGCGCTCGCTGACGAATGCTACCGAACTTTGCTAACGAGCTGAAATGGCGGCGGACCGCGCTTCTATACAAATGTTACTCTTAATAACGATTACACACGCCGCCGCGCAGCAAAAATAAACAAAATTAAGTGTCGTGTGGCATTGTTTAGACTAAAACATTACAGCAGTGTTTATTTATCAACTTGCTTTTTGGGCAATAACAAGACATTAAAAATTACACTTGTTACTAGTATGCATGATTTTAACGTAAATAGGTGTAGCAAATTTGATATAAGTAATAGGCCGAACGAGAGTCATTCAAGGGCCCGTTCTGAACAAATTTTGTAAAAAAAATAATTAAAATTATTTTTCCCTTATCCATAGAAATTTTTATTTTGAAATCTCACTTGTATTTACAAATTTCATAGAACAAAAGGTTTTCAGAATTTTCTTTACATCCTTCGGCTTACTAAGAGTATAGGTAATACTTTTACAAAACCCTGTGTACAGTACATCCACAACTGGCAGATAAAAACACACGATACGGTGAAACAGTAAATGAGCGGTCAACGTTTACGAAAGAAAGGTTTGCAGGCGGTCGGGTCAGCAGAAAAGATAATGTAGGTACAGTGTGGGCACGGCTGATGGTGACACATCGCCGCCCGCCCTTTCACTGCCGCCCTCGCCTCTCACGGTGAATAATGACTGAAATTAATTTCGGCAGCGCGCTAACCTACCGAGTGGCTGCTTCATTACTGATGTGTATTTACTGTGGCGTCTTATATTTTTTAATCCCTACGAAAAAGATGTTCACTTATCTGTGTGTTTTTGTATTTGTATGTGGTAGCGTAGCTCCCAAACGGATGAACCGATTTTCCATTTGTTTTTTTCGGGTTATAGGTAACATTACCCCGAGTGTTCTTAGCCATATTTTATCAAAATCGGTGTAGCCTTTCAAAACTCATGCGACTTTTAGTGTTGAATATCGGGGGTTTTAACGTTGGTTAGGTTATTTTCTGCTGTTATGCTATGCTATAGGGCAAACTCAATGATTTCAAAAGGAAGGATAGGCCCTTCAGAACATTTTACTCAAACCTTCTTCATACAAGCAAAATAACTGTTATCTGTCATAATTTGTTTGAACTATGTCAGCGCCTAGCAACTATCTTGACGACGTAACCTTGTACGTGCGTTAATAATTTACCATCCCGGACATTCTTTTATTATTTGGAGGCGCCATATCAATAATTTAAGACAAATCCAACTACTAAAATTAAAACTGTTTTGGGCTGTAGACCTGTAGAGCGTCCCGTACAAATGAACTAAAAATCACGCTCCAAAACGTAAGTGTGTGCAACAAGAAAATGTTCTCGGAGGATAGTCAACAAAAAATGACGTCCGCACAAGGTTACAGCGCGCAGCCATTGTAGACTTTGGTAGTAAAATAATAATCACTTTATAATGTGTTTATTACTTAATTTAATGGTAATTACCGATGATACGATATTCGATGTTTCTTTTTGACCTTCGTATAATGGTCTTTGCAGCCTTTCACAACACAACTACATATTTATCACAAGATTCACAAGACCATCTCTCGGCCACAGACAACTGTCGACTGAGGAGCGTTGGCCCTAAAATTACGATTTTAGGGCCAACGCGCGGGTGCCATTTTTTTGAGTGGGAGGCCCTGTCCTTACGCTAGTAATATGTATGTCAATGGGCAAACTGTACCAAATTAAAGGAAGTGAGAGACTAGTTGTTATTCTGTGGTGGGAGGAAGGGTCAGGCGGTGCGGGGTTATTATAGAGTGTCGTTGACGACTTGCTTTCAAACCCGAGTTTCTAGTTAGATAATAACGATACCGACATGAACAAAGGTTTAAATGAATAAGTTACAGTGAGAAAATTACCAAATTACTCCTAAGCCGAAATAGCTTACTGACGACGTACAACAACTACAATATCGAACTACATTTAAATGTGCACCAGAGTATAACCAACTAAAATCATAATTATTTTGTTAAAATTTTCTATTAAATGTGTAAAAAAAATGGGACTATTTAGTGACGAAATTTTGTAAGTTGATCTGTTTATTTGCACGTAAGTGTACAAGCAAATGCTGGATAATGCTCATAACCCATGCAGTTATATAGGTGGAGAGAGATAAATAAATTCTAGTATTTTATTTTTTAAAGCATCTAAGTTTTCTGAGTTTTACGAGAAGGTATATATATATCTCTGAACGTATTAGACCAATGCTATTAACCTACATTGTTATGTATAGCTGAAGATATCCTTTTAGAAGTTTATGACTAGTTGTCACATAGACAATAGGATTTACAAGGGAGTTTTAATGTTTGTGTGTGCCGGCTTATAGATGGAAAACCTCTTTAATGGTATAATTTTAGTACCGTCCCCGATGCAAACAACCCCAGTCGTTAACCCGGAGCGATCACTCTAAAATGAGTCTTATGGCTAGGCCGGTTTAGGAGGGTCATTATATATTTTTCGGGCTTTTAAGCAGGGGTGGTTTTGGTTTATTAGGATGGAATCTCGTCTGGTGTTAATAAGATGTATTTTGGTTTGATAACTAGGAGATAGTAAATAAATCATAAAATGGTTCTCACCATTATCTAGGCATCGCCGGAAAATAAACAGTTGACTCAAGCGGGCATAACTAAAACAAAAGTATAAGTACATAGTATTAATGATTAAAAATTCATATGGAATTTTTAGCGAAAAACCTCTTTATGTAAATACGTTAGAAGAACATTATTTTAGCCGTAAGTCCTTGTACACTAATTACTTAGCTAAATAGGTTGTGCAATAAAACTATAAATATAATAAAATATGAACACTCAATGGAATTTTATTCATAAATTTTTGCATTAACTGCTGTACTGTCTAAACAAATCAGTGTTCAGCTAACTCTACAATCTCTACATTGTTATGTAAACTAATTGTCCCTGAATCCCGTCGTGTTTGCCATAATCATAATCATAAGACTACGCACAAACTCTGACTGTCTGCTTTAATTACTGTGTAGTCTTAGCATCATGATTAATCCATATCCGCCACAGGGCTATTGTACGACCTCACATCGTCTGAGCAATTCCAATGCACCACCGTGGCAATCGGCAAATGTATTGGCGATTAATATCATTAATTCCAGCCCGGATTACAAACAACAATAGCAATTTCGATACAAAGTCGTTCGTTGCTATAATAAATTCTTTAAAAGTCACCCGTCGCTTCCGCATTTCACATAAAATACTGACCAAGCTTGAATAATGAACAGCTCTATATACCCACATATAATATGCAGATACGAATATTACACGTAAAATGACGTGGCTTGCATCGTTTTTGTGTTTTAATAAAACGACCTGCCATTTATCAGGTGTTGTGCCGCCGAGTATGACTGTAAAAGGCATTTATTTTTCTCTGCTAGCACTGTTTTACATAATATGAATGAGCCAATATTAATCATGCACGGTAAGCATTATACATATACAGGATGTCCCACGGCGATGCTAAATGGAGGGGAGGATAGAGCATTATACTAAATATGTACAATTTTTATTATTCACACCAGTTCACCAGTCTTAATTTTTGCTTGTTTAAAACAATAAATATATAAATAAGCAGCAGGGAAATGTGACACACGAAAATTGGGCAATATTCAATTTGTAAAAAGTTTTGTCTGGTATAATAGCTCATATGCCTACACAAAACATTAAATCCATAGGTTGTTAATAATACTGGCTGTGGGGCGACAATTGAATGCTGGTTATCCGGACCTCCCTAGAAATACGCCAATAAGCCAATGTGTTTAATAAGTGGGTAAAAATGCACAGTTTTATCTGTGTAGAGTGTAATATAAGAGCGGGCGGTCGCTATCGAGAAATTTATCTTCTTGTCCCACGCATTATTCTATCTATTATTTATTTAATTAATCCAATTACTTATCTACATACTATAAGAAAAATACATCTGCATTAATACGTTAATCGGACTATGTAAATAGCGTCGAATGAAGCTGCTCACCTAGGTATGGACCGAACTTACTTACAGGTAAGTTCGTTTGATCATAAATTATGTCGCTCATTAGCTGATAATTTTAGTGCGTAGGGATGAGTAAAATTCAATGAAGACAATGCCTTGGTATGGTATGTATAAACTCATTTATATCAAGTAAAATTTATTTATTGGCTCGAAAAGTCTGTAAGATTACAGTGACCGGTGACCGTTGATGACGGATGTGACATTTTTATGGCTTTTGCAAAATGAAATCAGTTTTATGGACGAATAAATGAATTATTTAGACGAGATCAGCCGACCGTGTTAAAAATATGTGATGTGAAAGGGTGCCATCGCGAGTTTTTTTGTTTTGTTTATACGATTGTGTCAAATGTAACATTTAGCGTTGTCGTATTGCGTTAGAGTTGTTTTAAAGGAGAGTGAGTCATACTATCTCCTGATTTATGATTGTGCTCAAAATAAACCCTAAAACATTTACTTCCTTACTTTTTTTATAATTAAATGTTCACTTAGTGAACGTATTGTGGATACGCCGTCACGGGATTCTCGAATTTTTGACTAAGGACGACCAGGGAAAGTTTCTAGATAAAGCTTGTTTTATTAAAATTCGTAATTTGAGGTATACTCTTATATTTTGTAGTTGTAGGGCCATATCTACAAACTTCAAAGCGTACTGGTTGGGATATTTAGCAAAAAAAGTAATAGTTTAGAAAGTTAAGTTAAATTACGTGGTTATCAAGCCATTCTTATGTTTGTGTGAGTGAATTTTTACAGGTAAAGTTCTTCTTTTTACGAGAGAACGCAGACAGCGAACCTTACCTAATTAAGGTAGACGCTTTAACGGTCGCTACCTTCATTTCTGCGAGCAAATGTGTATGAAGGTAAACTTAGCCGCATGTTGTAAACATATTTTATCGTGTGCTTAGGAAACAGACCAAAACTGAGTTAGTAATGTCCATAACAGTAGATTCTGCAACCTGGAATGTAATTGTTATATCCAGAGACGAATTAGATTTTCGTAAAAGTTATGTGTAAAAGTTATGGATAAATTGTAACAACTATTATGCCTATGTATCCCAGAAATTAAGAACCTGTCAGAAAGATCTCCAGCATACTTAAACACCTGGCTACGGAAGCTCTGCAAGTTATAGACGCAGCCAAGTTAGGGTTTTACGTGCCTAATTTTCCTTCCGAAGGCTCCCCAAGGAGTTATAACACGGTACATGCCAGCACTAAATATAGCTGGCGCTCAACAAACGGCGCAGGTCAGATTACATCGCTTATCTTAATTGGAGACGGCACAATTCCTCCCGTGTTCGTACGAGCACCACGTCAAGTGGTCCAATTAACCGTTCGCTAAATTATTGTTTATTTTCACATGCGAAGTGTTTCTATTAATAATTGATAATTTGCGGTTGTTACGGTTGATTGAGTTGGTTATTGATGGGATGATGAGCGAGAGTAGTGCTTATTGCTTTGATGTATGGTGCTGACGTTTGCTGTCGTCGGCAATAAGTCTAGTGAATTATATATCAGAAATTAATTAGGTATAATGTAGATACTGACAAGTAAGCTAAAGTTACACTGGGGGTCATAATATCTGCCAAAGATTACGATCATAGAAACTTAGCGGGACATCTTCCGAAAACAAATAAAGTTTTGCGTATTGCGAAGAATAGGTGTCATAGCGCTCAAACCAAAAGGTATGCCTATGCCTAGGTTGTAATTTACATACAAACTACGTCCGAAACCCTCTAAACGTGTCGGAAAACATCCGTATATGCCAGATCTTACCACAAACCCTGCATGACTTCCACAAAATGAAGCACTTATGCCGTGTTTTCAGATCAAATATTGTCTTTCAGTCAAGTAACCTAATGGTATTTGTTCAACCAATTCGCTCGAAAGTTGACGATGAACACGAGAATTATTAAACCGCCTTTTGTAGGCTTCATTCTGCTGAATGTCGTAATGAAATTTAATGGAAGATGCGACTTTATAATACACAGTCACTGTCTCGAGGGGACAATGGAGTTATGGTGCTGAATATAATATGCAGTAAGCAGTAAGGAAGGGACTGCGGTGGAAATGTGTTACGTTTTATGAACTTTTTGGGCGATCCTCCCGCGTTATCAGCTCGAGGCAGTGATAAGTCGTGATGACGTCATTTCGGCACTCCCATTCAGGGAGAAATGCAGAGTTGTTACGAGTAAAAATTACTGTTTGGAGACATGGATTATAAAAAATATCATCACATAAAAAATATCAAAAAAGGCACCTATGGTATTTAATATGTTACTTGCATAGTCAGATATCAGAAATCGTTGTTGTACCTATATTCTAGGTAAACTTTACAAACTCCCTTTTCCTAATTATGAAATTACAAGCGAAATCTCGCTAATGTAAGGATTGGCACATAATTAATTTAATTATCAGTTACAGTTACTGCGGCATCAGCAGCACACACACACACACACTCCCACACACACACACACACACACACACACGCGCAGTTACTAATTTGAGTATTAGCAACAAACAGCTTGATTATGTTTGAGCGTCAAACTTCGCTCATCTGCCGCGTCCCGATGAGGTTCACCGTCACGGAGCTCGCGAGAATTAGCCAAATGAGAAATTTTCACGATTGAGAAAATTTTATAATTTATTTTACTCGTGACATAAATCATTATCGTTATCGAGATTGGAAACCTGTTTGAAGTCGGTTATTAATGGTTATGTAGAGCTTGATCGAAAGTGGAATGACTAAAACAAATGACTGTCATTCCTTGCGAGTAATGAAATCTTGAAAGAAATCGTTTACGTTTAACGTTTGAGATTCATTTCGGGGCGCGCGACGTATGGCGCGTGTGAGAGGGACGCAACAGGCGAACACAAGTTGTCTGGGCGTAGCTTGGGGCTCTGTTTCGCTTTTCACTCCATATTCTCCAAGTGAAATGCAAGACAACTCGTTATGTAACAATTTGATGCGGCGCCCGCCTCCGTCCGCTACTTCGCGGATAAATTTGATTTCACTCCAACTTCTTTCTTCCAAAACAAACATTGTTAGAGGTAAGTGCCCATCTCTAGATTGAATAAAACTTGTCGCGTCTGTAACAATACTAATATGAAATTCTGAAAGTTTTGAGTAAAAATTGAGAGTGCTCCTGCCGGGGTTCAGGAAGTCTGCCTTTCAGCGCTTGGACGTGCAGGGCTTTTATTTTGTACTGGGTATTGTTACAAGAACGCCGAGCTGCGAGTCGGGAGCGTCGCGGAATGCTAATGGAGTCGCGAAGGGAAAGGACGACGTCCATCAGTATTCATGTCGACGGCGACACTCGCCAACTCTTTAAGTTATTGTCGGCAACAGCGCCGGCTTTGTCCGTCACTCTGGGCTCTTAATTAGGCGTAAACAAGGCGAAATCGATATCGTAATTAGCGGCTTCACTAAGAACATCTTAAAGTATCGTCTTTACTATCGGAGAGAGTGTCTGTTGAAGTCTATTGAAGACTTTAAAAGCGAAGTTACTGCGGGGAACTACAAAGTTACGAAACTACGCTCCATTAGGTGTACTTGAAGGTAGGAAGGAATTATGGAGGGACTATTATTAAAATAGAGTTTGTATAGTTTGAGTCGAATTGAGGGTAATTCAAGTGTGAAAACACTACAACTGACGGCACGAGGCGGGAGGGAAGATCCGTGTTTCAGTTGTTCGGCTTTCTGACCGTAATCTCGACCTTTAGGGTTATGTGCTACATGATAATATCTGCCTTTTATGAGTTCCGGGAAGATATCACGGACAGAGTGCGTGTTCTAGTAACTTTCCACTCTCCACTCATCATTGAGAAACTTGAGAGTTTTGTTCCCGATTTGTTACACTTGTCATAATTTATATCCTACGGGTCGGGCGCGCAATTTTGCACTTCTATGTTTATTCTCAACATGCAAGGATATATTTAGTAATACTTAGAGCCTAAAATATGCAGGAAGTTTATACATATAATGTTCTAGTTTTATACATAGATAAGCCGCGGACCCGAGGGGCTAGAGTCTTGTAGACTAAATTATAAGTTCCTCGTATCACCGTACATGTGAGCTCGTTACTGGTACTTTCCATATTGAGAAAGTACAAACTTTCCATCGACATCTGAGCATGCCACTATTTGCCAAAACAGAAAAGCACATAATATATATACCAAATTATTTCTAAAGTCGTAGTTCAGGTTAGTAGGTACATACTGCTGTATACTAAACGTTAAAAACCTTATTTAAGATTAAAATAATAGGAACAAAATATGTAAGTTCTTAGTTGGTCATATTCTGATATATACGCTGTTATTATGCACTTGAATATTAAGGGTCTGCAATAGGGAATCGAGGGTTGGCATTGTCATAGAATTATGTAGTAAATGATGCTCTACAGCCTTGAAAAAAATCACACAGGTAGTTGAAGAGTCTAGCTAGGTGCTGAATCATTCGAATTTAAGTAAATGATTATGGATAACTGTAAATTAATTTCAGAATATCAAGAAAAACCAGTCAATCACACTCCCGTATTGTAACAACTGTGTCGTAATTATAAAGAATTTTCATATGATTTTTATCATATTATAAAGTTAAAGGCTTGGACTAGGCGCTAAATACCTTGTTTTTTAATAAACACACACTTATTTTGTGTAAATTAATCCCAAACTTGAGCAATTTTTTTCCCTCAAATCTTCATACAAATATCTATGGCGGCTTTCTGTGTTATAAAATCATAAACACAAGTGACGTTTGACTCAGTTGGCCGCTGGCCTCCAAAGAAGGGTCACGTCGGTTTAGGCAGCACTGACAGCTCGCGATCTTATCGTGTACAGATACAAAATCACTGCACATTGGTTGTCATTGCACTTTTTCAACTTTTATGACACCAACATAATTTGATTTGAAATTGAGGAAGCATAATTCTTCCAGTATATTCAATACATTAAATTAAATTAGATAGTGTGCAATATTCTCGTGATATTACAGTCTCGTAAAGGTCTGATGAGGAGCAGGAATATAGCGAATGGATCTAAGTGATGACAATACGCACGAACATTAGGTTAGGGATCAAAAATACAGTCTCTTGGTGCTGGTTGAGGTATGGTCTCGTGAGGATCTGATGAGGGCAGTAACACGGTGGTGGCTCAATTTTATTTCAAAGATGTTAATAGCTAAAAGCATCGAGTTTGGGCTATTAAGTATGTTTTTCAGAGAGAGAGAAAGAGATTTTGTTTTTCCTCTGGATGTGTTAGGTTTACTGGGTTTACTAAGTTCATTCTGTTAATGGCATCAAGTTGTTATGTGTTCATAAGTAATAATTATTTATTAACAAAATGCTGTTGATTCTCCACGAAAATGTAAAAATAAAAATAAAATAAATAAAAATAAATTCGTAACGTAAAATTGTCAATGACGGAATTTCTTCTATAGACAGTAGCCACAAAAAAAACAAACGATAGATGGCGTGATTTGAAGATAAAGATACATTTTTTCGACACATAGACAGCAACAACAAAAAAAATACAGATTTAAAGAAAAGAAACACATACTTATACAAAACAACAAAGAAAAAAAAAGGATACACATCAAAATAACTGGAAAAAATATAAGCCCCAATTTACTTGTGTGGGACAGGGAGTACCATAATATTTTTTTTGGGGTACTCCCCATCTATGCGAAATATAAGCTTGATATCTTTACCCGTTTCTGAGAAAAAGGGCGGTGACAGACAGTCAGTCAGACAGACGGACAACAAAGAGATCCTATAACGGTTGCTTTTTTTCTTTTGACGTTCGAAACCCTAAAATTAAGTAAAAATATTATGCTGCCAAAAAATGTACTTACAGGTATTGAAAAAGCGGTATATAAACAAATTATACCAGCAGAGGGTTCACCATTTAGCTGAATGTTACTTAGAAAACGGCCTTGAGTGGCGGTCAAGTTGGTCCCCGCCTGCGATACTTTCCATTAACATTGGGACTCGTTTTCATGTTTTTAGCGTACAGTCAGGTTTTTAGTTTTTTATAATTGTATTTTTTTATTTGAAACTTTTTAGTTGTTTTTATTTTATGAAATTTTACGTCGGTAGGTAGTTCATGATCATTTTTTATTTCAATAATTTTGGTGTTGTTATTTAAATACCTTCAATATGCATATTTTTGTAATGTGAAAATCAAGTCCTTTCATTTGATACCTTACACGGCAAAGTTGAATTATTATTTTTTCGATCATCACGTTATGTCCTCAAGAGGGCGCTATGTACATTTTAATGGAACGTCACATAGCCTATAGCCATCGCGCCATCAATACGCTTCTAACAATACCTCATACATCAAAATCTATCAAGCCGTTTAGGCTACAGGAGGGAACAAAGAAACAGACAAACATACATATATACATACATACAATCAAAAAACATTACCCTCCTCCTTCGGCAGTAGGGTAAAAAGGAGTAAGACAGGGGGTCATTCTGAACTTTTGCTCTACGAGTTTTGGAAATTAACAAAAAAAAACCTTTTTCATAGAAACTTTGTTGGACATGTGACTTTTTACCATGGAAAACGAATATTTTTTTTCGCGAATTTGCAAATCTCGTAGAACAAAAGTTGTTCAGAATGACCCCTTGAGTCATCCCCTTTTGGCTTAGTATAGCCCTTTTGCGACACTATGTATTTACTTTGCTTTGTCGTCGGGGTTCAGTTGGCTGGAGGATGCCCGAAACTTATTATCTACACTTTAATACTTTTAATTACCTTTCTACAAGTAAATACCACATTTGTTTGAGAAAGCTAATCGGGTTCCGAGTATAGAGTAAAGTGGCACCCCTATTAATTTCTACTCTTTCCTGGTGCCTACCAGTGTAAGTAAGAATTATACTTACTTACCCTAAAATCACCCAAAATGTACTTGAACATAATTGTCAATAAAGTTGGCGAGTAAAAGTTTATCGACCCACTGTGCAAACTTACATGTGTGCGTGTCACTGCGTGTGCTGTGTGAAGAGCATTGAAAACCCAAAATTGGCGCGGCACGTCACCCTGTACGGGCCCTTAAGACAGCGTCATAGTTAGCCTTTTATTTAGTTTAGGAGTAATTTGGTGCTATTGCCACTGGAACTTTTTCATTGCACGTGAGTGTATTTGTCATTTCCCGAATGGTGCCGAGCGCTAGGTCACGCCCAGCCCAGGCGTCCGCGCGCGTATATTTCACTCGCTAGCTGTAAAGCGTATGATTTAATACATAACACATAGATTTATCATCATATATCTGTAAACTTTCAGTCACATTAGGTATAATATAAATAGTACAGTTCCTAGATAGGAATTTATGCAAGGTTTCCACATTATACTTGATTGCATTATAATCAATAAGTATTTTTGTTTTTATCTATGGACTGGACTGGAATATAAGTAGATTGGAGAAAAGCTGAAGGTAGCCACTGTAGTGGCGATCCTAGAAAAAAGGCCTGTGTCAAGCAGTAGTCGATAACGGGATGATGATAATGATGATACAAAGTATATCATTTCCATGTGTGTTCTAATCACTCACACGTCACATATCACTCCAACAGTGCGCTGTTTTCCTGGTAACTCGTAAGCAAATGCTTCACCGAAAAGAGGAAAACCTGTATGTACCTATGCATATTCGTTGACACATTTAATCTTATACAGGGCCTGTCTCGTTTATCTCTGGATGATGGGCGCAAATCCCAAGTGTGCGTTGAATAAAAACAATTACACGGTTCACGTCTCCAAAAAGGTATTACATCTGTTTACCCATACGTTATTCTGTATCATTTTGTTGTAAGAATACATTTTCCGGTTTTATTGCTATTTTTTTTCGCTGTACGAAATTGTTTTATAGCAAAAGCGTTTATCACTTTTGCTGACACTGACTTGGTCGTTAATTTATTCTTATTTATATTCTTACTAACAGCTATAAATGGAAGGTTCAGTTGTTCTGTACAAGTTTTGTTTCCTAAAACTGGAAATCTAAAAATATTACCTGTGAATAAGAAACTTTTAGTATATGTAAAAGAAGCATATCCTTTTTTCAGCATCCTGTATAAAAAAGTATATATAATTATGAGTTAAAATGATAACGCTCTTTTTCCGACACTCAATATACGAAATTCAAGGATGAAAAGAATTCGCTTTTACGCGTTTGTTTATCTTGTCAGACATAACGCATAACTTTGTTATAAGTCTATTTGAGAGCGTTCTCATCGATTAAGCACTTAATTTAAGAAATAAACTTATAAATTTTTATTTCAAGTGCAAACATTTAAAGGAATCATTATTGTTTGTCAGACGTAACCGCTGACCAAAGAAGCAGTGTTTGCTACAAATGGAGTAATTGCTTGTAGATTTTGAGTTAATTGCATGTTACGGGGGAAGCGCTGTCGTAATTCATGAAATGGCCATGTTGTAGCGAAGGTTCAAGCTGTAATCTATAACCTCGTCTTTATTGCCTAACTTATGTAAGGCATAGTATTTCAGATTACGTAAAGTAAAGTTTTATAGCATAATAGCAATTGCATACATATATTTTTTTCTACTGATATTGATGAAATAGGAACAGATTAATCATCTGCAATTATTATTATATATCTATTTTCGGAAACAAAACTGAGCCGTAGGTATAATTCGTTTTATTATTACAAATTGTACGACGTATTATATATTATAATAAAACTGATCGTAAAGTACGTTATAAACCTAGACCTGGCGTTGCTATAGCTTATCTTATAACTGTTATAACACTCTCAGCATCTATAGTGCAGAGTGTCACAGTCAATAGGTTCAACGTAAGCTACTATAATTTATTGAGTGTTTAATCCGATTAAACTGTGTGAACTTAGCGGCGGCGGCGGGGACTCTCAAATCGGCTAACAAAGGAGGCATTATGACTGCCATAGAGTTTGCATTATGGCAGAGTTCTTGTTAATCTGAATGAATCTTCATTTACTGAGGACTTAAGATAGGATAATAGAGGTATGTTTAGCTAATTTGTTAAAAGTTGTTTCAATAATTTCACGTTCCTGAATGTATCGTATCGTATACTAACAGTAAAAATACATAATCAACATACATAAAATCAACTTAGTAAAAAGTCAAGCCTTTCGGTGTAGAGCAAATGTAAAAGGGGACCAGAATATTGGCATAATATTGTAAAAATAATCGTGTGGGTCATAGTATCTATCACAGCGGTAGCGAAAAGCATGTGGCGCTTGTAAGTCTTCTCTGACTTTAAGCATTACAGTCTTGACTTGTGAGCCTATGCATGTTAGTATCCATGTAGTAGCATGTAGGTATGCATAGTGAAAGAAAACCACTTTGCTATGAAGTCCGCGCTGTAGCAGTGCAATACAAGAGGGCAGTGCGCGGGCGACATATTAAATTTATCACAGCCAAAGTGGCGGCGGCGGAGTTCAAGGGTCGCTACGTGGAACTCTCATGTCATAAACTTCGCGTGCATTGGGGACTTATTTGTTTGCGGAAATCGTGTTTCGGTTACCGATTATGGAGGATAGGAAAATATATAGTTTTAAATATGTAATTTTCTTTAGGGGTATTAAATATGTTGTAAGTAATATAAATTGAAATATAGTAACGAAAGTTATATAATCTGTCTTCTTTACAATTTACTATGCCCTTTAAAATGTCTACTATATAATATAAAATATAACTAACATAAGCAATAAATTTTTGAATACATGGTTGGTATTAGACATACCATTTGCACCTCACCATCTCCGATAAAATAAAGCGTCCATAAATTTTGGCTAATTACCCAATCAGGCTAAGCTTCAACGTGAAATATTTTAATGCGCCAATCCTAATCTCATTAATTAAGGGGCCCATCCGTAACTCATAGATTAAATACGAAGTTGTACGCAGACATGCCAAGTGGCTGTAGTGGGGTCGCGACGACACGCCGCTTGTGACGTCACGGATGATTGATCGCGCCGCGTCGCCGGCAACCAATTAAACTTGTCCACTACAGTGGACGACATGGAATTCAACATGATGAATGGAACAACAATCATTCGATGTTCCAATTGTACCTGCGTTCTTGTGTGGTGTCGCATCTGGGAAACAAAATGTTATTCTATAGTCGTGGTGACAAGGCATTTGATCGTGTACAACAATTATGACAAATAGTTGTGTCTTCAATTATTTTTGTTTTTATAGCCATTCACATAATAATTTCAATTTAGATACCCGGTTACATTTTCATATTTAATAAGACCATTAAATAAATAAAAATATGCAACTACAAAGGTAATAAAATCCCATCCATTCCACAAAATATATTTTTGGATAAAATTTAGTTCAACAAATTACTTCCTTGTTAGGTTTCCACGCAACTGAACAGCGCTATTATTCTTGGTGAAGATTTGAGAAACCTGTTTTCGGGAAGTTTGAGGAACTAATTATGTTCAGCTTATTAATTAGACAGGTCTCGAGATGTTTATTAGACGGACGACCGGAGAGGTGAGGGAATAGCCCTCCGCCGGGATCATTTAGTCCCCAATTTCCATTCTCTTTGATAAGATTTAAGTGAATTCCTTATTCATGGAACTACTACTTGAATTATACGGGTGGGCTTAGACTCAACTCAACATAAATTGGTCTCTTACGTAAATTGTGTGTGTGTGTGTGTGTGTGTGCGTGCGTGTGCGGTTTATTTTTATGAAAAAAATACTTCCATGCCTTTTTGATTCGCATCCCATAAGAGGTAACAAAAAACACACGCGATCAAAAAGAATTGGAGAATTAAAACCAATTTCCGATGCTTCAATTCAAACACTCATTAATCGATGAATGCTGTACATAAATTTTACATGACCCAATTAAATTTTAATGGTTAGCTTAGTTTGTCAGTGACAGGTTCTAATTTGGTGGGCACGGAATACCACTTCAATCATACTGGTTGTTGTGTGACATGATGATAATAACGCGACTGTCCAACTGTGATCCCATTCAGTGACCCTTGCCTCGGTAGTTACCGCCTGTGTTATGGTAGCGCCAGTAGTGACGATATACCTACAACCATGATAGGAAACCAATAAAGACCCCAATAAGGACGCCAATAAATAAATCTGCGTATACTGAACGTGAATAGAGAAAGCTTTTGTAAGTGTTTGCTGCTCAAACTTGCTTCTTACTTTAATGAGAGTAAACACAAAAATATTTTCCCGTGTGCCGAACCTCCTAGCGAAATTAGAGATTTTTTAATGCTATGAAAATTTTACTACACAAAAGAACACGAGCGTTGCCCTCTTTCGTACAAGCGTTTAAAAATTATTTCGCTCTTGGGAGGAATTGTTTGTCTCTGAAAAGTTCGCGTTCATTCCGAGAAAATTTCAACTTTTGTATTGTTAGTTTCAGCGAAATTAGTTAAAACGCCCTCGCTGTCTTAAAGTCGTTTGAGTCGATATTACAACAATTATATCTTACTGGAAACTCTTCATACAAATATCGATTACCTAAAATATCAGCGATCACTTAAATAAGTATTAGGGAAAAACACGAAAACTGGAATTACTCCTTGTTAACCTCTAATTACTCGTAGATGCTTCTGCAGTAGCTGCTTTACTGAGGAACTAATATCTTATTCGTAGAATGCCATTGAAAACTACTCACATATTTTTATTTACTTTTCTATAGGAATACTTGTGTTGGCAGAACATAATAGTATTGAAAAGGACCGATGTTGTGTTCGAGAGGGTTGGCAGTGTTCAATCGATTACCGTTACGTCTCAACTCTCAATGTTCGGTGAAGCAGATGCTGTGTGAATAAAACTCGATCGTATTGATGTAATTCCGAGTGCAATTCAAGAGTTCGGTTTAAGAGCATCGTCGGAGTAATGGCGGCGGGGCCCGGGACTCCACGAGCCAGGAATCTCCACACTGAGCATAAACATCCTCCTGCAATTTTAAGTTTTGGCGAGCGCCTCCGCATTATTCAGAGCACAATTTTGTATTGTGAGAAAGCGCACGTAGGCCTTCATTTGTCTCCGCTTCTTTGTTTTTATTTGCATTTACGGTTGTCTTTTGTTTCCGCTGGTTTTTGTTCGAGCAAGGAATTTGGTAGATTTTAGAACAATTTATTGGAAGGTAAAAAGGTAGACCCACGTCCCACTCGTCTATTGTGTTTCAATGGTTCCCAAAACAAAGGTCGTTATTTATGTACTTTCTTCAAATTGGGCTCCTCCAGTTATGTGATGACTAAAGAGAAAAAGCCATAAATATGAAAAAAATATATAAGCATTTTCAGGTGGTTTATTCCTCTATGATGTTCAATTAGGACAGATGATAAAGAGCGGGTTAATTAAATTTCAGCACCCGATGAATTCAATTTATTTATACGGAAAATTTATAAAATGAGAAGTACCATTATTCAATTTTCGATCAGGTTGAGTGTTTGATATATTATTATTGCTCTTGGTCGCAAACATTGTTATAATAAATGTGAGCATTCTAAATATTAGATTATGCTGAAAATTTATGAATTTCGAAATGATAATACACAAGTCAATAAATATTTATTTATGTTTTATTGATGTAAACATTTGATTAACGCTTTCCAATTTCATATTGTTTAAACAAAATAAAAGAAAAGAGCTTTTAATTTACACAACCAAAAAAATTAAAAAAACAAAAATTCAAATCAAATCATCCGTTTGTTTGGAGAAGATTGTTTTTTGTTATAAGGCTGCCTATTTTAATATACTCTAGTTCTAAGACCGAATTTTATTCTACTACTACTATCTCGCTACAAGCACATAAAATAACCCCTCCGTGTCGTGGTATAAAAGTACGCAGAGAGCGCTCCTTACGCGAGCCGGAACATAGTGTATGGAACTAGAATCCCCGGGCGTATTCGTCGGGAAATCCCTCACAATGTGAATCTCATCCGGGCCCTCTCGGGGCCAGGTCGTCTTCATTTTCTATTTCCGTTTAGAAATAATTGAATCTGAATTTAATAAACTGTTTCCCCAGCACGTGCTGGCTGTATGCCGTAATATCGACTCGTAGAAATCTGCGCTACTGAACTGAACTGTTCGCGTGTAATTTACGTGACGTTCAGAAATTTATTGTTGCTGAACAGTGAACACTTGCAAAGAACTGTGTTTCAGCTAATTTATAAGTTCAATTTTGGTCTTTATGAGTGCGGCTTAAAGTTTTCCTTTTACTTACAGTAGCTTTTAAGTTTTAAATGGCCAGTACAGCGAGCTTGGAGTTGTGAACTAAAGTTAACGGATTGTCATTGAATAAATACATAATAGTTAAAGCCATTAAGTATAATATCCTGTAAAAAAAAATATACATACTTACCACCATCTCTTGATATGTTTAGCTGTTCCGTTAAAAATGCTATTTTATTTTATTTTTTATTTGGTTATCAATGCACATACGGTGCTACGGTGCTACGTTGCTACGGTGCTACGATGCTACGATGCTACGGTGCTACGGCGTAGTAAGCTGCTACGTGCGTCGTAGCATAACAATATACATACTGTGCCAAAAATGGTACAGTAAGCTGAAAGTTGCTGACTCAGCTCGTTATTTTAAACAACTCCCGGTGACATCGGTGGTGGACACTTAAGGAAGCGACAGCGGTTTCTTTATTGTACCACCCATAGTTTTAAAGAGTGATCGTATGAAAGGGGCACATACAGATAGTTCTGCATAAGGATAATATTTTATAAAATATTCTCGGAATCATTATTAGCAAGGCAGTTTTAAGTTGCTATTTGAGTGGTTTACCAATAAATACAAAATGTAACCCGAAATCCAAGTAATAGAGTTTGAAATTTTCTTTACTTTGTTTTTGTTTAGTTAATTTTTGAAAATATTTTTCTTTATTGCCAATTTTGTGCTAAAATATAATTGTATTATTTATGCATGTGTGTGTGTTTGTTACAGACGGAGCGAGCAGCATGTGTGTGTGGAGGTGAGGGCGCGAGGCGGGCGGCGCGCCCCGGCCGCGGCCGCGCATGGGCCCTCTCTACAGACTCAGGTGTGTATGTGTGTGTGTGTGTGTGTGTTACAGACGGAGCCAGCAGCATGTGTGTGTGGAGGTGAGGGCGCGAGGCGGGCGGCGCGCCCCGGCCGCGGCCGCGCATGGGCCCTCTCTACAGACTCAGGTGTGTATGTGTGTGTGTGTGTGTGTGTGTTACAGACGGAGCGAGCAGCATGTGTGTGTGGAGGTGAGGGCGCGAGGCGGGTGGCGCGCCCCGGCCGCGGCCGCGCATGGGCCCTCTCTACAGACTCAGGTGTGTATGTGTGTGTGTGTGTGTGTGTGTTACAGACGGAGCGAGCAGCATGTGTGTGTGGAGGTGAGGGCGCGAGGCGGGCGGCGCGCCCCGGCCGCGGCCGCGCATGGGCCCTCTCTACAGACTCAGGTGTGTATGTGTGTGTGTGTGTGTGTGTGTGTGTGTGTGTTACAGACGGAGCGAGCAGCATGTGTGTGTGGAGGTGAGGGCGCGAGGCGGGCGGCGCGCCCCGGCCGCGGCCGCGCATGGGCCCTCTCTACAGACTCAGGTGTGTATGTGTGTGTGTGTGTGTGTGTGTGTGTGTTACAGACGGAGCGAGCAGCATGTGTGTGTGGAGGTGAGGGCGCGAGGCGGGCGGCGCGCCCCGGCCGCGGCCGCGCATGGGCCCTCTCTACAGACTCAGGTGTGTATGTGAGTGGGTGTGTGTGTGTAAAATGACGACTTAAAATGAAGATGTTAACATCAGAAAATTTCATATTTGAGAGTTATTTGGTAGAGAGACAACTTTGTCACATCTTCGTGCTATCTAACTTTATCAGATATTGGGCTATGATATCTAAAAAAAATATATTTTTCTGCAATTAAATTATACGAACAGTTAACAATCTTGTATTAATTTTACAGTACTCAACTACATTACATTCAAAGTGCACTTTTCTCCCTCGTGTTTTAATTGAGATTGTGAATAAATAAAAGAAAGTTGATTGCTTTTGTATTTAAAATTAAATTATAGTAGGACGATGGTATGATGAAAAAAAGTTAACTACTTTGTAAAGCAACAAAGATATAGGTTATAACCATCAATTACTGCTATATAGCATTACTGCTATATAATAAAAAATAAAAAATGAATGTAACACTATTTTTTTATTTTTTATTATATATGTACAGTCATAATCTGTTGCACACAATTATTTTTATTCTGTAAATCTGTTCTGAAGTATCCAGTAGGATATAAATAAATACAAAAATAAACATGATAATGATCTTTCACGGAACACATTTTTTACCTTGCCCCATTGTCAAGGGTTGGAACCCTTATCAAAACATAATCTTGTCTATCTGTCGGAAAGACTTACAAAATATTTTACTTTCGCCTCGACTTTAATTGCGTCTGCTACCGCGTTAAATGGAACCTTTTCGTAATGTCTTATTCGCAGTTGGATTATTTTTATCATTTGTGAAGTAAGGTTAATGAGGATAAACAATTATTATTTTAAGCTTTGCATTAAAGAAGTTAAAGGTTCTTAGTATAACAAAAAAGCTATCTTTCTTATTTTCAACACTCTTAACAATCTTTTGTTATAATTTTGATGAGTTTAAAACTGTTTGATAATAGCTCTCAAGACTATGAAATCAACTACCTTGCTTGGTGCAGCACTTTCATATCAAATACTTATGGAGTGTAGACTACACGCTACGTCAAAAACTTTATCTTCATCCGTCTATCTTACTCTAGCCATTCAAACTTGAACCTCATATAAAACTATAGAACTGTTCTAGAAGCAAATGCATAAATATAACTACACAATTTTTTATCTGACATAAAATGTATGGATTTGACAGACAAGCAGCGCTGCGGTCGGTAGTACGGTCGGTCGGAGTGAACCTGGGTATTAAGTAGGCGGTCGCAACATAGGTACTAAACGAACATGGCTAAAATAAATTGAATAAATCTATCCTTGGCTATTCTTTAACCTGTAACCTGTCACGAATCCCTGCAAGACACAATACAAAATCAATCGTGTCTGATTTCCCAAGACATAATGGTGTTAAATTTGGTTTAAGAAAGAATTATAAGAGTTGTATATGGGTAGAACAGGACAGTTTGCAACTGCAGCGACACAAGCCGCGATGTGGTCGGGCGAGCTGTGGTCTCTTTGACCTCGTTCAGAGAGTACATTTTATTGGGACCACATTGTTTCCGAGTGGACCGTCTCTTACTCTGGGCTTCTTGCTGTTTTTAACGCCGAGCAAAAGCTTGCTATATAGCTTGTTAATAAATGTTTGTGGCAAAAATGCTATGGCAATCACAATACACTGAACATAATCGTTTATTCGTAATTATATAAACATAATCGCACTTGTATAAATTTAACAGATTTGTGATTTCTTCGGCACAGTGCGAATACACTTGTGAATTATCATAATGCATACCATCAATATAAATAATCTTTTATTATTATGAATGAAAATTTCGCTTCATTCACGTCCAGGTTTAATACGAGTAGAAGTTTTTCTAGAAGTTACTAAGTTTTCCCGTGTAAAAACCAATAACTCAACAGTCACTAAGCTTCCGTTGTGGCCTCTTAACCTTTCCTAAGTGCTTTTTATATTTAATGGCTTTTATTGTAACTCGTTCAAATAAGAGATACCTGGCTTAATGTAGCGTATATGAAATTAATTGGGCCGTACAATTTTAGAAAATTGTTTAGTTGAAGTGTAATTAACATTATAAAGTTTTTTATCGGTCACTGCTTATAAACATAAGTTTTTGTTTACCTAAATATTTTGTTTGAATAATAATTTAAATCTAAAAGTCATCTTAGACTAAATAGTTTTCACATTAAAGTTCGTAGGAATTTAGATATATCATTATAATGAAAGGGTGGTACGAAGTGCTGTTATTGGAAGAGGTCTTTGTCCGGCAGTGAAGGATTTTTACCTATATTTTTACAGGGTATGTATATATGAATGTCTAGTGCTTAGCTATTATGTTAACTCCAAGACAACTTTTTATTTAGATTTAGGTATTTTTAACATAAAGTATAGCATGTCAGAATTTTATGTTAGGGTTAGAAAAAATAAAATAAAAAAACTCATCAACAAGAAATCTTTCTATTCAGTAGTAATTAGTATTAATAGCAAATGCGGAATCTCAACGTCAAAGCCTTTTAAGGTAAACCAAAGTTTGCGGTTAGAGCTAGTGTGCCCTAGCCCCTATCCTATATGTCAGAATGCCAGCATTCAGTTATCCCGAGTTGCCCCTAGAGTCAGAGAAACTGGGTTATACGCTACTTAGTAAAACCCGGCGGGTTTTAAAACGCCGACGGATGCAGACTTCATTAATTTTCATGTGCAATTTAAAACTATTTTCATTTTATTGCGGAAGAATTCTCCTTTTACAAAGACCATAATTTCCTCTAAATGTACGGGCACAATGAAATGATAGAATCGATTCTCCCTCTCGTTAGTTCTTATTATCTTTATCCTCTTGCAATAATATTGAACGCGAGGAACATAAACTTCTTGATATTTTCCTGTTCCAACGTTATGAGCAGTAATGTTATTAAATATTTAAGTTATATTTAATAGATTATTAATATTACCAAACAACAGTACAATATTTTCTGTAAAAAATAAATCCGGTGATAATTAAACTAAAGGTACCCATGATAGAGGTCCACTCATTAAAATCGCCTGCAGATTTCTATCGAAATCGATTAGTTACATCATTATATTGAAAGCAACCTGTCTGCAGCCTCCTTTATCTCATTAAACACTGACCTTTCTGATTAAAATTCGCGAAAAAAATAAATCGTTCCCCATAGTAAAAAGTCATGTGACCAACAAAGTTTCTATGGAAAAGGTTTTTTTTGAACAAAAGTTGTTCAGAATGACCCCCTGAGTCCTCCCTTTCGACTTATATAAGTAGAGCTTCCACTATGTTATTGTATTTTAGACGTTTCCTTATGTCTGGTAAGTAAAGTTGGTTTTCCTTTGCAGTCATCAAATATGTATGGGATTTCGACTGTCAAAAAACCAATAATATAATGGACAGAGTATAGTATCCCTTTTTGCAACACCCTGTATACATGGTAACAAGTGAACGCTTGCAGGTTGCCGGTGGCGCGATGGGTGTGGTGGTGCGTGGCCTGCTGCGGCGTGGCGCTGGCGGGCGCACCGCAGCTGTCCCCCTCGCTCGCGCCGCCCTGCCCTACAGAGTGCATCTGTCTCTCTCAGTCACAGGTGAGGTGACACTGTAGAATAGAATATTGCTTGATGGAAGACTTCATGAATCAGACATACAAACACATATTTATAGAACAGATTATAATCAGTGTACAATGGGTGGTCTCGCTGAGAGCAATCTCTTACAGGCAACCTTAGACACTATACACAAGAATTATACTTAATGTAAAATTACCTATATAAATACAAATCCAATGTGGAAAATTTACAGTGTTGAATGGAATGGTCAAAACTGATAGTTACCGAAAAATTGAAGCATTGTATTGGTTTCCGTGCTGTCTGGTACCTACTAATATATTATATTCAAACCAAGTTTCAATATCAGAATTAGCCTGAAATTCACTTACCACAACAACTAATGTAGGTATTCGGGATTATTACTTCATCCGATTATGATTTGGCTCATTTTGTAGTACAACAATCCATTAGCGTGACCGTGCGTCGGCCGGCCCCTGCGCGGATTAATATTATCCGCCGACCGCCGGCCGACGGTCAAATAATACGCACTTTCCACGGCCACCAAGGTTTTGTTGTGAATAAGTATCATTTATTTTTAGAAGTTTCCTTGTTGATTAATTTCTTAATTATATATTATCTCCTAAGATACTAATATCCGTGGACAAGAGGTCTGCCCAATAACAGCTGTATAATTAATTTTTTGTTTCAACATTCACCAGCAATTTCATTCGTGTGTGCTTAGAGTCGGGATTCTTCATCAAACCCTCACTGCCTTCAACATATTTCTCATTGCCTGGCTTTATCCTCGTGTGTGTGTGTGTGTGCAGGTGGTGTGCAACAGCGCGCGGCTGCGCGGCGTGCCGGCGACGCTGGGCGCGGGCGTGGCGCAGCTGTCGCTGGCGCGCGCCGACCTGCGCGTGCTGCGCTCCGACGCCTTCGCCCACCTGCGCGCGCTGCGCCGCCTCACGCTCGACGCCTGCAACCTCACGCGCATCCGCCCCTTCGCCTTCCGCGGCCTGCCCCGCCTCAAGGAGCTCTACATCCAGCACACCCCCCTCGCCACCGTCGACGCCTTCGCCTTCGCCGCCCTCCAGAACATCACCTCCATCGTGCTCTCCCATAACCGCATCGCGCAGATCGAAGGCTACGCGTTCGCCGGCACCAACTTCCTGCGGCTGATCTCTCTCCGCAACAACCCGCTGCGGCGCGTCCTGGCGCACGCGTTCTCCGGGCTCGGCGACGTGGCGCAGATCGAGCTGCCGTCCGGCATCCGCGCCGTGGAGCCGCTCGCCTTCGCCGGGCTGGAGGGCGTGGGCTCGCTGGAGCTGGCCTACATGGACCTGCCCGCGCTGCTGCCCGACACGTTCCGCGGGCTGCTGCGCGTGCGCCGCCTCGCGCTGCGCGACTCCGACCTGGGCGTGCTGCGCGCCGGCTGCTTCGACGGCCTGCAGCACGTGGAGCTGCTGGAGCTGTGCAACAACAAGATCGACCGCGTGGAGGAGCTGGCGCTGGTGCAGAACAACAGCGTGCGCGCCTTCCGGCTCACCGGCAACCACATGCTGGCGTCGCCCGAGGCCGTGACGCTGGAGGTGGAGGAGGCGGAGATCAGCGGCAACCACCTGCCGTGCGAGTGCGGCCGCGACCCGCTCGACAACCCGCTGGCGCTCTCGCAGCAGTTCGCGCTGGACAACTACTGCATCTCGCCGCTGAAGGTGCGCGGGCGCAGCCTGGCCAGCGCCATGGGCGGCGCGTGCCGCGGCGAGGCGGGCGGGTCGGCCCGCGCGCGCGCCGCCGCCGCCGCCGGCCGCCCGCCCCCGCCAGCCGCCCACCGCGCACTTCTCGCCGCCGCCCTCGCCGCGCTCGCCACCTACTGACAGACGTGTTCATTTAGTTTTCCTAACTGTAAATATTGTATTATAAGTATGTTATTATGCAAGATTTGACATAAAATCGGTCCGTTCTCTGAGTATACGTTGGACCACAAATAAAATTTGCCTTTAAAATTTTGTATTATTTTGTTGATGGCGATCGATGGAGTAACCCTGTCGGAGCGAGCACTAAACTACAAATTAACGAGCGACAACTGATATTTATATCTAAGCAAAGACGTGCAGCATCAAACGAGTAATCAATCATGGAGCATGTGAGTACGTGTCGAGATGTTGGAGCTGCGAGCCGCGCGGGCGGGGCGGGGGCGGCGCGGGGCGCGGGCGGGCGGGGGTGTCGCCGGCACCGACACACGTGTACTACACGGATACATGCAGTAAATGGTAAGGGTTAATGAAAATGGACTCGAGAACGTAAAATAAGTATGTATTGAAAGAGGATTTTCTATAACAAACCCCATTTAGAGTGGTCAGCGTTCGGGTCACACAAAGTGGAAGTCAAATAATACGAAACCGTATTTTACCCTAATGATATTACCCCTGCCTGTAATGACGCAAAAAACCAAGTCTGCGGCTTTCTTTATTACACTGTACATCTTTATGCCGATGCCGTGCCCCTTAATGTGGAGCAAAACAAAGCTCTTTACGACCAAATTAAGAACTGTAGATTGCTGGCTATATGGTGAAATTGTGTTATATGTACATACTATTTTTTGTGAGTACCTAGTTTGAAAAAAGTATGATGGATGTAGCATTAGGTAATTGCATGTTATTTCTCTTAAATCGTTTACTAAATAATATATTGTATGATATAATTAAAACGAAAAAAAAAACGTGTTTTACAACAAACATGATTGACATTAAAAACTTTTGATTAAATTTAAAAGTTAACAAAAGTTGTCTGTGATGCCCCGTGTTTTTGTACTAATTTCCAAATTCTAAAGGGAAATGATTAAAATACCCTTTTCAATGCCGTATCTCTTTGGGATTTGTGATGGATTTTGCTGAAAACGATTTCGTTCATACGAATCAAAAGAGCAAAGGAAATATGGTCGGTATTTATTGCAAATGGTAACCATCCCTGCGCCATTCAACCAAAAGGAGAGAACATTCTGAATTTTGAGTTTATTAATATCCGAGCTAACGAGACTTTGAATTGAGACTTCGTCATTCAATACAACGAAGCCCATTTCTAAATCAATGGCTAGTAGATGTATGTACATTTTTAGAACTAAATAAGTAAAAGTACTGTAGTTTATCGATAGTAATTCCAGTCCCATAATTATTTTATCAAATTAATTTATAATATTACAGATTAAAATTACAAATAACATCGCAACAATCACAGATATTTTGTCCGTGATAAATCATTCTACGTACTTAATATTATAACTAATTGTACTTTGTTTACATTTCAATACAAGCATTGGAACTTTCACTAACTACGTTGTAATTCACAATACTAGCATATTAATTTATTATCCTTAAATACCTACACGACATTTCTATTCAAATAAGCCATTTCCCTCTCCGTAAATAATTACTTGGTTTCCCCTCATTCAACTAGTAGGACCAAGCCAAGCGATATTGCCCAAATAAGAATAGCAGAAATAGGCTTTCATCTAAACTTAAAATAGGCCTTTATCTTAACTTCCAGTCAATTAGCTCGCGACATCAGATAGCACTGACTAATGCCCGGCCGACTGTCTCCCATCTGGCTGCGAGTTTCACGGCAACATTGGAACACAGTCATTCGTTACGGAGAAACTCTCAATTTGTTCCTTGTTGGAAGTGTCCATGTTTTTTCCCGACGCTAATCAACGGGATGATAGTGAGAAAGTTTCCTGCACTTGCGAGTAGGCTTAGGATTTTCTGTTTTATCAGGAATTGAATGGAATATCTCAAGGTATGGTTTGTTTTTTTTAGGTGGTGTGTATTTAAAAACCTTAAAACTAGGCAAGTATCTTTATAAAATATATTTTACTAGCTGTTCCCGCGCGCTTCGCTTCGCCTTAAAAAGTTTTTCCGTGGGAATTCCAGGATAAAAATTAGCCTATGTTCTTTCCCAGGGTCTAGACAGTATGTATAGCAAATTTCATTCAAATCCGTTCAGTAGTTTTGGCGTGAAAGAGTAACAGACAGACAGACAGACAGACAGACAGACACAGTTACTTAATATTAGTTAGGATTTACTGTTAAATACATCTATTTTTTCAAAAGTATTGAATCATTAAAATTTAACTTTTTACCGACAGTACTTTTTATTTTAAAACTTTCAGGTGCACATTATTTGCGCTTCCGACATTGCTTTAGTTTGTAGCGGAGCGGGGCGCGGGTGCGGACGGGGCGAGTTGGATTCACAATTTCACACGCGCTCAGTCGATGTGTCACACTCTCCTCATTACTGAGCTATCGATCTAGCTGCAGCGGGCAGTTCCTCACACTCATTACTAACACATCTAAAACTTAAACTTGCCAAGTACGCAAATTCGTAAATTGTACCTATATTGCTACACTACATCAATGGCATCATAAATTAAAATGCTAATATATATGTTAATTAATAAATAACAAAAATACTAATAACACTTTGTACCGATCGAAAAATATAGGTAAGTAGAGTTCATTAGCCATTTGAACATTGTCAAGTATGTTTGATCGAATTCATATACAAGTAAATAATCACCAAATCAACTGTCAAGTTTAGTCTAATCGCTAATGAACTGTATGTAACGTGATGGATCATCACATTCATCACTGAAAAGAAACTGCCCGTAGATGTAAATGTATAAGTACCTACTTATATTGCTATTGGCAGGTATATTTTGTATATATTTTCATACGAATTAATTAAAATAAATTACTGATGTTGAATTATTTACGTAGCCTGTATTATCGAATCGTCGATGTAGTTTATTTTAGGAGCTCTACAATTTTCCATTCGGTTTTTCCCATAAATTTAGTGATACATTTTTTCTGGACAATAAAATAACGGCAGATGATTATAACGTATGATTGGCTAACTACACCCACATTGAATGCTAAATTGATCTGTTATGACCAGTACAATGTACAATGTAAATCTTTACCCTACCAATCAATCTTATCTTCAATATCGTTAATATCTCCCTAGTCAAACCACAGTTCCATTGACAAAAATAGCTACAAACTTACAACGTCCCGTATTGCTCGCGTTAAAAACAGTTGAACAGACCGTTCTCCTTCCCAATAAATAGAAGAGCGATGAGGAATGGCCCGGCGATGTCCAACGCAACATAAATTACAGAACGCTGAACACCAGATGAAGCTCTCTTTTGTTCCGATCAAAATGATTGTACAATTTATCGTTGTTTATCGCTGCACAGTTGATAAACTTACTTTGTGTTTCTGTGGATAAAACGTTTGTTTGTCATTCGTCTGTCGTTTTCTAACACAGCGAGTTTTATTTTCGTCAGTGATATTGATCAATAAGTACACTGTAAATAGTAAACCTAGGAATATTGTTAGAGTAGATGGCGCAAAAACTCCTAAAAAGTGTGTAAATATTAAGCTTTAGTTCAGTACAATACCTACTTAAATAACTTCTCTCCGTTCAAAAATATAAAAATGTTTTCAAAATGGAATGGGTAATTACAGCAAACATCTATTGCCGAGCTAATGATCGGCACCTGCAGCTGACGACTATTTGTGAAAAACGAATAAAAGGTAAATATCATTTTGCGAACGTCGTCGGCCGTTTGTTATTGTTGAGACATCGCCCTCTAAAGCGGGGTACAGTGAAAAGGCACATTTTCACCAAAACGGCCACTCGGAGTTTCGGTGTTCAAACGATACAGGGGAAATGGAATTACTAGTTGAATTAATTGTTCAGCAATTACAATAAAGTCGACAGTAGCAGTTGGGTTGAAAAGATTTTAGATCAGACTGATTATTGTGCGTTGATCAGTTAAAGAAAAAGATTGATATTGATTTAGTTATTAGGACATTTGCCTAAAAACTGTTTAACTACCAAACGTTACCAAAAAATAGCCAAACTCACAAAATCCTAATTAGTATATAAAAATCAATATCTGCCTCCGCTACAAGAATGTAATCGATATGGAATTAAAATCGGGGCACGGGGGAGTACCTATATTTACAAAAATAATAACGAGGACAAATTTCAATCATAAAAGGGAGATATTTTTTTGTCATCAGAAGCCGACGGGATTGGAATGATCGGGCGCGGAATGCTACGAATCAATAAGCGGATTTCGATTACATTATCTGATTGAATCCAGTGCAGTTTGGTCACCGGGCACGTCTAATATACCTACTGTGTGGAAATTTAATTCAAATGTGAAAATATAATTCAATTGGTGGTTGTAAAATGTATCTAGGTTGCAATGTTAAATTTTATTGTACATAGACTAAAAGTATTCCAAAGATTCATAAAATCAAATAAATATAAACAGTACACTGTAACATGTTTAACGTTTAACCACCGTTTAACAGTTTTTGGATTCTAGACGAAATAGGTATGTTTATTTATGTTAAGTTCATGCCTCGATGAAAATGTATGTTGTTATTTTATTAAAAGACTTACAGCTAAGATTGCAGATTAAAAAATACTACACTTGTTTCTCTAGAGATCTCAGGGCACAAGTGCTTTATAAAAATCGTTAAACTATGGATGTAAAAAATCCATGGCCGTTTAAAAAAAATACGACTGTTATTTATTTGAGTACATTTGCAATATTTCGTTTCAAAAAGCAACACAGCATTCATAAATATTAATGTGGTGAAAATATAAAACATTTATTTCACAACTCATAACACTTCCTCTATGTTTACTTTAAATCAAATAAGTACTCCTACATTCACAAGGCTTGGTCTTTTAGTTTGCAGAATAAAATGAATTTATTTAAAGACGGAGCGACCTCAGATGAAACTATATAATTTTAATTTATGTTTAGAAGTAGACTATTATAGTCTAGGTTTGAAATGCATTGGAAATACGGTTTTTTAGTTAGCAGCAACCCCGTATGGGATGCATCCATGCATCATCTGTTTAGAATAACAATCATACTGTGAATAGTACTAGGTTCTTATTAAGTGGCTTTTAATATTATATTATATTATATTATAATAGTCAGCTATATCCTAAATTTTAATGATAATTAGTTCGTCTTATAATCTCTTACCATCACATTTCTTACATGTAGGGCCATCTGGATTATGTTTTTTTTTAAATCTTAGATTGGTGTTCCTTAGGTACTTTCTTATATTTAACTTAACGGGGAACCCAACTGTATGAAATGACATTATTTTATTTAAGAATAGTCAAAAATTCTTCCTAAATGTGAGAGGCACATAGTAATAAAAAGGCTGTATGTGTAGGTGCGTGAGTCAGAGAAATATGTGGGCATTACTCACGTCGACTGAGCCAGTCACACCCAATGTTTTCATCTATCTAATATCTCTTTTGATGTGAAATAGGAGCTTACGAATTTCATCAAGGCTCAACACCCATAGCTATATTAAATGTCGACAAAAAATTGTATTTTATTATTTGGCCACGTTTTTTCGACGTCATTGCGCTGATATTTATTTCTGATGATATATTTTTAAATAAGTCTATTGTGTATTCATGGAAGTATGACTGGGAGTGGGTTTTGTGAAAATAAAATATTTTTCAAGAGAGTTATTAGCGTAATGGGGTTATTGAGTCGTATTCGTTGAGGATTCAAGTGAGACCGACCTTAAGTTGTGTAGCAAGTACCTACGTATTATTGATATAATAACGATAGGACCGTTATTAAAAAGGGAGTATTTTCGATTTAACGATTATTCTTTCCTTAGAGAAAACCTGATACTATACATATTTATTTTATAAGTTGGTTTTCTGGATACTACATAATATATAATTCTTGGGGAAAATAACATACAAAAATATATCATTTCCACAAAATAAAGCACATTAATAAAAGCAATTTATTAACATGTTTTCCCAGTCTCTTATCCTATTACAACTTTCGGATCTGAGAAAAGGCTATAAAAGGTAAGAAAGGTAATGGATATTTGCGACATATCTAATAAGTATTAAGCTTTGGCCATGTGACAAATTAAATTACTTTGCGGGCGTCATGTCATACAAATTAACATACGACTGAGTTAATTCGAGTACTACAAATGTGAGCTATGATACATGAAAAAAATCTTCAACTATGTGATAAAAAGAAAACGTTACTGAATGGTTGTTTTGCTTATGGTAAATTTTATTGATTTTGGGAATTCAATAACTTGCTCATAATGACCTCTATGTTAAAACAATTAGATTGTGCAACATAAAGTACCTGCAGTGTTTAAAAAATACGGCTATGCAACTCTAGTTAAGGCCCAACACACTGTATGCATTGAATGAAACTAATTCGATTAACTTAGTTTTGAATTGTAGGCTGTAGGCTGGACAAAAACCGCGCTATAGCACTCAGTTCGGCGTTGCGAATTGGGCTAATGTCGTTGAACGCGCCACAAAGCCTTCATTTGCTGTGTACCCGTTGTCACTTAACTCAATTTATTGAAATAAAAGTATTTTTGTACTGTGATAAACTCGCAATCATTGATCAGAATAGACCTTGACTAATGTAGCCTGTTCTGAAGCAAAACTAAAACAAAACGCACCTATAGGTAGCGTACAATGTGATAAGCATTATATTTAACAACTCATCCAATTACATCATACACTAAGGGCCACTTGCACCAACATATTAAATCGAGATTTAACACTAAATCGAGATTTAATATGATGATGCAAGTGGCCCTTAATGAATAATATGTATAATAAATAGATCGTCGTTTTTCAAGTGTTGGAAATAAGTTATCGTTTGTCGAAAGGGTTTTCGGTTGTGGCTTTTTCAAGTGAATGTTAGTTGCGTTCTACAGTTGTGGCCCCATTTCCCTGCGATTGTCTAGCTGTCTCTGGGGATAGCGATATGAAAGAAGAGAAAAAAAGGTCAAGTCACACGCTTTTGTTGTAACCGTTTTGACAATGTTTTTTGAACACAAGTTGGATTTACAAATTTAACAAACTTATAGTACCTACCTAAAGTCCTAAGATTTTTTTGTAAAAAATGGATTACCAGATAATCATTCAGTGTCTATTTCGGTAGTATTTTTATAACGAGGTGAGTGTGCGAATCACGAATAACAATATAGTCGACTCTAGTCTATAGGTAATTCAATAGGAGTTTGTTTGTGTTTTATTACTTTCTAACCGACAGGGACGCTGATCAAGATGTCATACAAATTACTTTTCGACTAAAATCTAAATATTCGTGACAGCCACTAATGTTGTAATCTAATACTGCATTGCCAGTAGGCAAACTATTTATAGTGAGCGCAAAACTAGCAAACTGACTAAGTCAGTGCCGAACAATTCGCCTACTCGAGACGCAGCCAAAGTTTTTTCAACTTATCGAACGAGCCTTGTTCTTGCCGGATCAGTCGTAAGTGCCGCGAAGTGAGTTTCAATGTTTCAGGTGTAATTGGCTACGGCAAGTTGTAAACACGCTGAATCACCGCAACACGGCGCCATCTATTTCAGGGTCGGCTTAACCTGTTAAGTGCTTACGCGGCACATTTGTGTTACAGACCATTCTTGATGTGTTGTACTGGTGAGACTTGGGGTTACTTATTAGTTATTATACTTACATCATTATGTAGGTAATTATTGCTTTAGATAAGAACGTTGATCCTTAATCTGCGAGTATTATTTACCTTGTTTGGTGGAGCCGAATAAAAGCTCTTCATAGCGCGCTAAACAAAAAGTAAAAAGCAAATGATTTCCAGCCATGTCCAAACTTTTTATTTTATAAAAACCCCCAGAGCAATGCCTACTTTGTTTACAAATAAACTTCACGTTGGAATTGGGAAGGAAAAAGGCGGGCATTTCGAAAGAGGATAAATCGATTTATGCAAAATAGATAGCGCTTTTTATATGCAAATTTTTGTTGATTTCACAAAGATTGAAATCGTGGTATTGTGAAATGGAGTTTATTGATTACTTCCGATATGTGTCGGCTTGTTGCCATCACATTGTGCTACACTCACACATTCGGGGGGCTGTGGGGGGCGCGGGAAACGCCAGCTGCACTTCATTATACCGTAAAGTGATGCGTTTAGTAGAATGACGCTATTTCTTTACAACAACAAAGCGTAGCCAGTAGCCACGTTAGAAAGTGCGCATGATTTTCATTTTTGATAAGTTTTACATACATGTAAAGCGCCCGCATCGTCGGTTCATTTAAGTTAAACCGATTCTGCAAGGACTGTGTGGAATTGTGGATACAGAAGAGAATTTAAATAAACCTTCAATCTTGGGTCCTGTTACTAAATTAGGGGCTAAAATCTCAGGAAAGCAATAAATCTGTGTCGAATTCGTCAGCAAACAGTTTCTTTTTCCTTTTGCAGCCAGATTCCGGTACAAAGTTGTTCACGCGCAGAGACGCGGTACAGTGTAGCGCAGTGGAGATTGTCGCGAGCGCTCAGTTTAAGGTCGGTAATAAAACGATTGTTATTTAGGACAGAGACAAGTTTGTATAGCTCATAAGCCTTGTCTGCTTAAAACATTGCACCAATTATAGGTCCAACCGAAGTAAGAAATCACAGACCTATATGACTTTCTCAAGTTTTTTGTTTGAAACTTACAACCATTTATAATATTATTCAATACGATATTATTATTATACAGGTCAGTATGCGTTTAGTAGGTTTTGAGGGAGGAAGGTAAGCATTTTTGCTGGTAAGTTCTTTTTTATTTAAATTCTTTACTGTGTTTTGAATTCTGTGCTCAGGCACATTTCACCTATATTTCTTATTCCAAATAGGAAAGGTTTTAGCGACAAGTAGGTAAATAAAATATAGAAGGGAAATCTTATTAGAAATGTATAAATTACTTATAGAAGCCGATTTTAAGACTTTCAATATTTGTCTCCGACAGCCAGGTAGGTAAAAAATATATTTACTTAGAAATGTTAGTTCCATAATGAAAGTAGTTCAGCCGTAGGAATACGTATATAGCCAGGATAATAACGGGAAGTTCAATCATAAAATTCCACCCTATATAGAGGTGAATTCAATGGCTAAAGTAAAACTATCATCATTAAATGAAATGAAAATCTCAAGTAAAGTTGCATCAGTGTAATGGAATTCTCCCTCATGGCATTTTCTCGATCGCAAAGTCTTGAAACCGGTGACCCGTCGACGAGCCCGGTTTACATATATCTTATTTCCCCACCAAAGTAATTGAATAAAACACACACGGAGTGTCGAATGAATTGCAAAGAACTGCTACAGTTCCTCGGAAACAAATCCCAGACGTTCCAACAAGCCTTAATCTTTTTCCTCTGTCGCGTGACTGTGCGGAAGATGCCACATTGCGAAACAAAACATATGCAAGTACTGGGAACCAGAGTGTGGCTGCCTCGAATTTCAGAGGTATTCCAGATACCCTCGATCCGCGTGCTACATAAAAGAAAGAAGAGAGTGATTTACTCACTCGGCTCTGCGGCCAAAAGCCGCTCTAATCGCTGTTGTGATGAGCGAAACTGAGATCTATGGGCTGCGTTCATCTCGCTGTTAAACGATTTATTGGGCACGCAAACTTTTAGCGATCGAACTTTGCAATGTCATTTTCATTTCAGCGGGAAGCGAGGCATACATTCGATGTTAAGTATGTTCATGGGTGGTGAAAAATGTGCATTCACAATTGAGGCTGTATGATACAACTTGCCCGTCAAGGAGGCGCTATTCCGCCCGCTGCCGCCGCCGCCGCCGCCGTCGATGCGCTTACAGCAGCGAGCTGACAATTTGTCCCCGGATTGCATTGTCCCGCCGACACCTGGAATCTGGATTCGGTTAGCAGCACCGACGAACCGTACGAAAATTTCACGCTATTCGCATGGAAAGTAAAAGAAAATCCTCTCCGCTGTTTATACTAGGAATCCGAATAAAATTTACTTGATATCACGCAAAGTTCCGGCGTCTTAGAGAGATTATTTTGGGCTATTTCTCACAGAATCTCGCTGTGAGATCATATCTCAGGAAAGTTGTGCAAAATTTCTAGAGACATCGAGAGGGGATTAGGAGCGAAGGGATCGGAAGTTTCTCCGTATTATTACTCGGAGCCTCCTCGTGTCCAAAACTTGTAAGACTTTAGATGTCGATTAGATACTAAATACTTTTTGAAAACTGTATTGAACATAAATTAGTCTTGTAACAAATAAGTACTTATGTATTTAATATTAGTTGTTGTGAGTGTTGACTAAGTACACTGAAAGTTATTGTTATTTTTAGATTACCAATATCTATTATCTTTTTTTATATAACATCTGCAATCTTCATTTCATACACCCGGTTTGTTCTATGTACATTAGGTACATCCTGAGATGGTAGAACACGATCAAAATGTCGTTTCATTAAACATGGTTGCGCTGAGAAAACAAACTCTAGAAGTGATCCAATCTCACTATTCTCACTTCACCTGCCAAAAGTCGCTCGTAAATCACGATGATTCTCGTAACGAGTCGACGCATCTGCATCAGAAAGAGCTGTTGAGGGGCAACTGCAGCTGACCTGCAACTTCACAAACATTCCCCCCCCCCCCTTGCCCCCATAAAATACCATCCCCTCCCCTTTCTACAACTCGTTAGGTAGCTCTCTTACTTCAGCTGGCTACGGCGCTTGTAACTTACGTCTGACATTTTAATTTCGCTGCCAACATCAAAATTCAGGGGTTTATTAGTTTGCGATACAAAATTGGTTTTTACTAGTTAGAGCAATAGTGTTGTTTAATAAAAAAAACATAGGTAGTTATTAAAGTTTTCAGTGTTCATAAAAATTATGTAATAGTTTTATTTGTAAATTATGTATAATATTAATACTTACCTACATAATGTAGGCAAAAAATATTGGTTATTTATTGTGACGTCAAATATCGATTTCATGATTCGTAAAAACATTTTCATTGAAGTGTTAAAAGTGTAACAACGTACTCGACTACTCGTATACATCGCAACATCGCAAGGAAACGTCCGGCCGGGATTCATACACCGAAATGCGGTCGTGAAATTTAGTTCCATTATATGTAAACCGTACAGGACAGCGCAGCTATCTAGTTAGTCGCGTGTGGAGAGCGCTGCATGGCTCGGCTTGACCCGGCACTAACTTCACAAATACGGAGTGAAACTCGTTAGCCGCACGGGCAGTGTGCCTCTCCTTACAGACGCGTCTGTTAGTTTACTCTCACCCAGGGTTTACACCTTAGGGTAACAGACACAACTTGCTACGTTTTGTTAAAGGTAATAAGGCATCATTGGAATTGGATACTGTGAAAGTTTTTTGATTCAATAGGTAGGTTTTCCAAGTTGAAATTGCATGAATATTTAAGGCTTACCTACTGAATATTTTACGCTGCATTATGCCGAGATAAAAGTGGGACACACACAGCGCACTCTGCCCAAGTAAAACCAGTAAGAAGCTAATTTATGTGCGCAAACTCTTTCAGTAAAAGGTCATACGTTAGCCGGCGCGGGTGTTGTAGTGTTGTACCGAACGCGCCTGAACCGTCCGTGCGCTAAATGTCTCTCTACAATCGCGAGATAAATAAATCCTTTTGTTCCTCACCGTCGCTGCAGCTCTATTACGTAAATAAGTTTATCATTAACTAGAAATCCTTATTAAGATTATTTTATTCACTGATCAAAGTAAATAAAAATGATTAATGATTCGGTGCACAATAAACGGTGGTGGTAAGCATAAGCAAAAGGTGTTTTTTTGTACGAAATGCTCCTCTGAGAATCATTCGTCATCATTGTCGCCAATTTCGCACAATCACACAAAGAAAAGTCTTGAAATACTATGGAGTTGTATTGTATAGGAGCACCAGAGCGAAAGATTCTAAGCCTGGCTGTTTAACGAGTTATTCTATGCTTCGTGAGATTCGGGGAATAGACTAAGACTATGTCCCTACATACGAGTGTTACGTAATCAGTGTGTTAAACTGAAACTGGCGACTTCCAAGCGGAGTGTGCGGTGCATCGCGGCGTCGCGGTAACTGAATATAATCTTTATGTTTTGAAATATGGCCACAAATGATGCGCTGTAAATGTCCCGCACAAATAACTATGGCCCGTTTCACACTTCAGTAAATAATTATAGAAAATGATCTTAAGATGCTGATTGAAAAAAATTCAATTGTATTCTTCTTACTTAGGAATTATAATATAGGTACCTACTTAGTAACATTTATAATTATGGAAGTATTACTTAATTTCTGTTTTAGTGTTATATTTTTATTGTAAACTTGTCTATCAAATTGGCTTAGCTGTAAGGGTAGACTATGTTATTGAAATAAAATAAATAAATACATTTTGTAGGTAACATAGTAAAAAAATATTAACAAAATTTTACTGCCAGCAGAATTGCTTTATTATTTGTTAAAAATAAAACGTTTAAGCTCAAGCAAAAAGTACTCGAATGGCACATATGCTATCTATCGTATATAGTCGTAGATACATACGAGTATTTTATTTATAAAATATCCAAGCCTCTTATCTCTTGTAGGTAGAGCGTGGGTTTGTGAAAGTTGTGATAAGAATAAAGCTACTTCACACAATATGGAAACAATGTGTATGAATCAATAATACTTCCAAAGATCTTTCTTGTTAAAGTTGTACGTAGGAAATATAAATGTAGGTATTTCTAAGAATGCTTAATAATAAGCATGTTATTAAAATGAGTTTCAAAAGACTTAGCATTCTCCCCAACTTTTTAGATTAGATTCCTACACGTTTTTAGAGCGCTCCTAGAAAAGGGGTGAGCAGCCACAAACAAAAGCGAATGTGTAAATAAGGGTCGAAGGAAAATGTGTGTAGAATAGTAATGAAGAAAGTAACGTTTTGGTTAGCGAGAGTGACAACTATCCGACTTAGACCTGGTTTCTCATGATTCTGTTAGTTACAGTCTCAATAACGGATTTGCTGACGACGCGTTTAAGGATTATTACCCTTGTTAACTGGATGAGTCCCACGACGAATATCTAACAGACCATTCATAAATCCAGCATTATGTGTATCATTCACTCATTTCCCTCACACTTCACTCAATATTCTGTCATATTCATTGAAATTTGTTGTCTATGTCTCTGTGATTTCAAACAACCTCAAACAACCAAACTTTTTGGTTTTGAGGTTGCCATGGTAACTATTTGTACCGAGGTTGTTTTTTGACATCCGTCATTGAAAATAATATTTTTAATCCATGCCCTTTGAAAAACAATACAACGAACAAGATGGAGTGTCAGTGCAAAAGAAACTTCTCGGGAAATATCATATCAATTTCTAAGTAAGGTCTTATTTTAAAATTTTTGTTTTGAAGATTTTTCACTTAATTCAATAGTTCTCATTAAGTCATTAGGTTTAACTTCTTGAATCTACCTCTGTGGTCTAGTGGTAGAAGCTCAGCTTCATCACCCAGGGATCCCGGGTTCGATTTCCAGGTAGGGCCATCAATTTGTGTTTCTATATTGCGGTTCCAAGTTAGGTTAGGACATTAAATTTAAACTTTTATCTCGGTTTGACATTATATAAAACCCAGACAGTATCTCGCTTCATTTTTTATGTCACACAACATCTAGTTCGCATATTGTTTATCAAAGGCTCTGTTCATTTTTCCATCTTGAATCTTGACAGAATGAGTGACAAATAAACAACCCGTTGCCTGGTTACCGGTCTTAACCAAGTCTTAGCGGAACCCCACAGCAGCAATCAAGTTTATCACCCGATCAAGGGAGTTAACCCCGTGATTTAGCATGGTGGGACACTCACTAACCTTAACGGTCCAAAATGTAACCAAACCGAGGTATTTTTAACCTAACCGAATGGTGTGAAATTAGGCCTTAGGTTTAATAATCAGCACGTTACATATCGACCAGATAACCAATCAATATACTTACCTAATACAGAACCCTACGAATACAACTATGTTAGTAGACAGAAGTAAGAAGAGTTAAACGCATTCTATATTCAATATGGCTGACGGTAGGCATAGTATCGTACCGTTTTTACAGTATCGTTACGGTATTTTTCCCTTTCTGCGTTGGTTAGGTTCTCAATTTACAGAAAGAGGTAATAAGCCTCTGATTGGAAATTGTTTCTACCCAACTGCAGAGTCTGTCCATGGTAGACAGTGATGATTATCATATGAGTGGTAATTATCATATAAAGTGTAGACCTAGATTACAAAAATCCTATCATTAAATAAAGTTACCCTTAAAATCTACGGTTACATAGATTCAGTTTATGTAGAAAAGATGCCATCTGTGAGAAGAAACCGTGATCAAATTTCCTCAACATTTCCAACAGACAAAACGCAGTTCTCGCTGCGATTTGTTCTTTATTACATTTGAGTCAGTATCTTCGTATTTTATTATGTTTGAGACGCTATCTGTTTTAAAATATTTTGCTTTTGCGTGGGAAATGAAATGGGGACTTGGCTAAACATAGCTCATGTAGAAGATATTACTTTATAATATTTGTTATAATACTTTATAATATTTGTAATAGAAGAGTAATAAGTAAATAAAATGCTTGTTTTTAATGTCTTTACTGTATTTACTCGTTTACAAAACGAGCTATAATCCTCAATAACCATATCCATAAGTAAATAGATAAAAACAAAAGGAAATGTTTTTTTTAAATAATTTCACACTTCATGCATTGATCTTTTAAAAAATCATGACAATCTGCCATGAATAATTCTTAAGCATGATAACCCGAAGATTCAATCCGCGAACAATGGGATCGTATTAGCATACAAAAGGGTTCACATATTTTACGCAAATCCGTTATATTTTGAGTTATCTTCTCACAAAAAGGCAACATTTCTCCCCCTGACCTGCGAGATAAATTTTATTCGACTCGAGGTAACAAGGTATAGATAAGTTTTTGATATATTTGAATTATTAAGGTAATACGTTTACATGTTTTTTGGTAGCTATCCCCGTATTGATAGCGAGGAATAGTTTTTACTAAAAAGTAATTTATAAGCAAAATACAACAAAAGTTAAACTTATGTTAAAATTGTTTTACGATTGTATACCTAGGTGCGGTGGCCTGCGCTTAAAAGTATACAGGCGGAGTTTTTAAAATAGCGATCCCTGATGATGAAGGGACCAGCTACATCTGTTATAAATCCGGGGACGTGTTGTGTGTGATGTGTATAGCAGTGGTGTTTATGTGGATGTGCTTGAGCAGCATGTGAGCTTGAGATCGCTATTTAAAAAACTCCGCCTGTATACTTTTAGGCGCAGGCCACCGTAACTAGTTCGATGAATAAAAATACTTGGCGTACTGATTAGATCTCCTATATCATGTAGTTAGAATACTGTTTACCCTATAAACTAACGTCAGCAACTGAGTTAAATCTTAATTTACAGAATATATTCATTATGGTATATAAATTAGCGAATAGGTCAGGGCTGGAATAGTATTATGTATATCTAAATATAAATTTTAATAATAAGTGCCCTCAACTTCAATGTAACTGAACAAAAACGATTTCACTCGATAGGTACTGTAAGGTACGAATCTAACGAGATTGATGGTTCTATCGGGGAATCCTGGGGGCCTGACTTGAATGAATCTCTCTGCGTTTTGCGTGAATTGTATGAACGTAACACGTAGTCGTAGACACGCTGTCTGTGTGTTGGATTGTGCGTGATTTCTATACAAACGGAGGTACTTACAAGCGACGTTCGGACACGCATTGACGCAACATACAGCGTGAATGCGTGGCAGTGAGAGAATCGCCTTAAGTCTGCCCGCGGGTCCAATAAAAACATTAGAATACAGGCCCTGTAGCACGGGGCGCTATTAAGACGTGACAAAAGTTCTCCGTCGCGCTCGCTCTTGAGGCTGCGCGATGTGAGTGAGCGCGATGCAAAACTCTTGTCACGTCTTAAATGCGACCCGTACTAGCCCTTCAGGTTGAGTCGTTCATAGGTGCACATCCGGAATTTTGTCACAGAATTTTTGTTATGACCTTGAGACATTTCCGAAAAAAAAAATCTACTCCTAAATATCCCAAATATACAGTGTCACGTAAACAATCATTTTTTGTATGGGGAAGCATTTTTTTTCATTTTATCCCAACGTTATATTAATATACTTCCGGATATGCACCTACGAAAGACTCACCCTGTATACCCGAACGATGAATGCACCCGCATGAAATTTGGCACTGCCAAATAGGAATAGGCCTTTTCATTATTATCATAGATAAGTTTTTTTCTGAATAAACGATTATTATGTATGTTATTGTATTATGTTAGTACCTCCTACATAATATCCTATTCACATACCTACCAGATTCAAAACATTAATTTATATTGTACAACAGTTCCGCACTTCCATTACCACGCCTCAGGAACAACGTTTTTGTTTGTGGAATTCATAATTTTATAATTAAAAGCAAATTAAATATTCCATTTTCTACCATAATACAATTTGACAGGTGGGTGATGGAAATTTCCATAGAAGTAGGTAATAAACTAATTGCATTTCCCGTAAAATCAGAATTGACAGGCCTTTATAAAAGCTGTAAGTCTGCCATGCACCAAAGTGTTTATATTATGATTTATTTATTATTATTTAATTAGGTATATATTGGTGCAAGTGGCCCTAGTTGAATTCGACCACGATAATTTTGCAACGGGTTTTTACCCGTTATAAGATTTTTTTCTTTAACGGGTAACTGGAAGGGTCACCCTTAAAATTTAACAAAGTTAGCTTTGTTTGATTCAAGGTACGTTAACTAGCTACGTATGCAAGTTTGCGTTACTATAAGGCTTGTAGAATAGCGATTGCGCCTGAAGCTTAGTCGAAGTGACATACTATTTATTGCTTGAACATAAAAACCTTTGAATCCACGATAAAAATCATAATAACTATGAAAGATAAAGTGACGGTGATGTGTTTGTCTATGATCATCCTCTATGGAGTCTATGGTGACCTCTTGTCACGCTAACTAATAAAATGTCCGTTTTACAACAAACACGTATATGTATTATTATTTATACCTAATTAATTGCTAACCCGCAAATACTTCAATGGCGACGAGGACGGATAAAATTTACGCACCACGGGTGAAAGGTGAATAAGTTTATTTGGCGGGGGGCGAAATAATTAATACAGTATTTGGGCAAGTCTCAAATGGCAAGCGGAGCAGTGGGCGAGAGATGCGAGTCGATAGGCTCGCGGTTCGCTGCAACTTCGAGGACGGCCGGGGCAGGCGCGGCGGGACCGAGCGACAGGCACGAGACCGGCGCGCGATCAGCTACCGGCGAAGATACCCGAAGAGAAATCGGCCAACATTCTTTCCCTAGACTTCGGATGTGGAACAGCAGGCGGCGAGTGCGACAGGCGCGCCAGGCCACTGAATCACTGAAGGAAAGTTCCACAGTCATCAACATCAGGCGGTATGCAGCAGAGGCCGAGGCCCTCGCTGTGCGTGGAGGGAGCAGGCGGTGTGCCGCGAGGCGGTGCGCGACTCAGCTGCGGCCGCGGTGGACGCGCCCGGCGGATAACTGGCCGCGATCAGGCGGACAAACGTCCACGACTGTTCTTTGTTGTTAAAATGGTATTGGGGGAGAAGAAGTGCGGATAAGTCATTAACACTTTATAAAGCATGATGACTTATCCGCACTTCTTCTCCCCCAATACCATTTTAACAACAAAGAATAATAGGAGATGGAGAGAGATTTGATTATAGAATATCTATTTATCTATCTATTAATATCTATCTCCTCTCCACGTATATGTATTATTATTTATACCTAATTAATTGCTAACCCGCAAATACTTCAATGGCGACGAGGATGGGATAAAATTTACGCACCACGGGTGAAATGTGAATAAGTTAAATTTGGCGGGAAGCTAAAATGATACATGTGGGCAAGTCGCAAAATGGCAAGCTGAGCAGCGGGCGAGAGATGCGAGTCGAGAGGCTCGCGGTTCGCTGCAACTTCGAGGACGGCAGGGGCAGGCGCGGCGGGACCGAGCGACAGGCACGAGACCGGCGCGCGATCAGCTACCGGTGATGAAGATTCCCGAAGTGCACGCGGCCAATATCTTTTCCCAAGACTTTTGAGGTGGGACTAGGGAATACAATCCCGGCCTTTATTTGGGATCCCGGGATTTCGGGACTGGATGAAGACAATCCCGGGATCCCGGGATAGTCCCGGGATTAAGGTCACAAACAAAAACACGTCTAACGAATCAACGTTTTTAGGTTTATTGGAGACACAGTATTTATAATTTAACTTTGTCAGACCATACTTAGTTGAAAAAAATATATACTTCTTAAAAAAGATAAACAATAGGCTACTTGACTCTTTTTTAAAGTAGGTCTAATATGATTAATAATTTCTCTATTAGACCAAACAAAATAATCTATTATTTATTTGGACCTAAGGTGGGTCTACGCTAGACGAACCGAGCATGAGCGGAGCCATTCAAGGTGTCGTCGTTCACGGTGTCAGGTGTGGACGTATGTGCAACGAACCTACAACGATCACTGTCCTCGAACACTGCGAGCGCGAAGCAAAACCCTTTGTGTTCGTCAAAAAACCGACAACAGGCGGAACGCAGCCGAGCAACGAACGAAATGTTCGCAGTGCAGTTCGTTCGAGGCTTGTAGGTCGGTCCACACTATAAGAATTGTGTTTGGCTCGTGCTCCGCTCGTGCTCGGTTCGTCTAGCGTAGACCCACCTTTGCCAATTGCAAAACTTTAACTTAAAAGTTCTATTTTTCATAAACAGGCGAAAACGGTGTCAGCCATATTTGTTTATAAATTATCACATCTGTGACGTCACACGGGTAGAAAACAATCATTTGACATTTAACTAATGACAACAAAGCTACCAGAATACCCTTACATACTAATTTACCCTTTTTTGTCAATCCCGAAAATCCCGGGATTGGCAAATTTTAATCCCAAAAATTTCGGGACTGGAAAATGACCGGGATCCCGGGATCCCGGGGAGCGGGATCCCGGGCTTGTATTCCCTAGGTGGGACATAAGGCGGCGAGTGTGACAGGCGCGCTAGACCACCAAGAAGGAAATATATCAAGATTCAAGAGCAGGCGGCATGCAGCAGAGAGGCCGAGGCCCTTGGTGTGGGTACACGCAGCGAGGGAGCAGGCGGTGTGCCGCGAGGCGGTGCGCGACTCAGCTGCGGCCGCGGTGGACGCGCCCGGCGGATAATTGGCCGCGATCAGGCGGACAAACGTCCACGACTGTTCTTTGTTGTTAAAATGGTATTGGGGGAGAAGAAGTGCGGATAAGTCATCATGCTTTATAAAGTGTTAATTTAGTAGGCGCATAATTTAGTTGGTTTAAAGTTTCCTAGCATGTGTTTTGTACTTATACAATATTTGATATCATATTTTTGTATACAAGTTTTTTAGGTTATATTTTAGTTTTACAATTAAAGGTGGAGGAATGATGTGTTTGTCTATGATCATCCTCTATGGAGTCTATGGTGACCTCTTGTCACGCTAACTAATAAAATGTCCGTTTTACAACAAACACGTATATGTATTATTATTTATACCTAATTAATTGCTAACCCGCAAATACTTCAGACGGTCACTTCGGGCTTGGTCCACTGCGCTGGGGCCAGTTATTTAATTTCACGATTCGCGGCTCTCAATCAGGTCGGCATTGTGTCCATCATCGAATCGGCAATCCGGTAATTACCGTTTATCGCATTACCTGCCTATCTCGTTAATGTGCGCTGTTGATTTTTGTTATTCGCTCACATTAAAAAGCAATCTACATGTAATTTATATGAAGCTGATTAATTCGATTTTAATTGGTAAAAAAGCCGGCGAATGAACTAGTTCTCGCTATTCTCGTGTTGCGAAAAGACTGAATATTCATGAAACAAGGACTTAACTAGGCTATTGGTTGGTAGTCGGTACGCAGTGCCTGTGAGTCTGTTAATTATCCTGTCTTCGCATCTCAGATTCAATAACCATGTAGCAGCGTATCTTTATCGCACATTTATTAAGTAGGTACCTACGCGACGTTCGCCGAGTATAGAAAGAAAAGAAAATTAAATCTTAGCTTGTTCTAGAGTTCGAACCTTGACGACGTCTATCTGAGCCTCATTCTGGCACAAGGACAATACATTTGTATAATGCATAATCACTACGTTCCTATAATCTCTGCTTTCGTAGAAACATTGTGAAGCTTTTTTTAACACGAGTATACTTACGTATTTATTTCATAATACTACACCACCTACGACGTGTAGATACACTAGACAAAGCGTGGATTCATCGCTCGCAACAGCTCTCGCACTGACAGATAGTGTGGAATTCATTAGGAGCACGTTTTGTGAACGTGTCAGGAACTTACGAGCCCCCCCGCCTTGGCTTCCAGCTACTGCATTCAGCGATTTTACACTATCATATTTCCTGTTGGTCGTGCAAATGCGAGCGGGATTTTGCTGTAGTCAAAATATGAAATACCTGCGTCTATAGACCGTTCCAGTTAAACATTTAAATACGTGGAACAACATCTACCTATTTAAAATACACCTACATAATTTAACAACTGTTAAATTAATATTTTTCATAATCTGCACTATACAGGGTGTTACAAAAAGAGTAAACCGAAAAGATAATGTATTCCAGCGGGTCATTCTAAACAACTTTAGTTCTACGACGTTGCAATGTTTCTTTTCGCGAATTTATAAAAGGCATAGAACAAAATTTATGCAGAATGACTTCGAGTCACTTCTTTTCAACTTACTAGGTACTTAGGTACTGTAGGTAGGGTAACGTAACGTACCTTGGGACGCTTGTACCTCGGGACATTGATTGTATTTTAAAAACCGGCTAAATAAACACATTAAAATTCTACCCTAGGCATAGTATTTTAGTCGCTTGGCAAAACTAGTGAGTCTCGTGATCATACCAGCATCCAGTGTGTGGTGAAGACAATATGAAGTTTTTTGGAGTCAAAAGTAGCTTTTGTATAGTTTTTTGTGTTGCTTTATCTCATTGAGGCATGCTCAAAATAAAGACATGAATGTCACGTATAACTTTTCAGTTATTTAATTTTATGACATGGCAATTATCTGAAAGATTCCTATTAATTAAAAATAAAGATATTTAAATTTTGGTTAAATATTGCTTTTTTGTACCTTGGGACACGATTAAATTTGTACCTTGGGACACTGTTTCCTATGGCTTTGTACTATGGAAAATGCAAACATCTAAATAACGCCTTATATCTCTGTTCTTATTAGTGCCAGAGTGAAACTAGACAGAAGAGAGATGCAGTAAATCAATAAGAACAGAGATATAAGGCGTTATTTAGAAGTTTTCATTTTCCATAGTACAAAGCTGTAGGAAACAGTGTCCCAAGGTACAAACGTGTAACGTACCTTGGGTCAAAACAAACATTTTTACTTTTATCTTAATTTAATAAAATCTGGCCACACTAAAGCTTTAGCACAAATACTAGTGATAATAGATTATATATCCTACCGAATAAAGAAAATTTCACATTAATATCTTAGTTGTACGCTGCGATAGCTTCATTCAAAGTTGGGGTAGTCGAAAATGTCCCTAGGTACGTTACGTTACCCTACATACTTACTTAAAAAAAAACATAACACGTTAAGTACTGTTTTTTAGCATGAAAACCTGCACCCTTACCCTGCTCGGTCGGTACAGATCATCCGATGAGATCTAACTTTTGTAAAATTCTAATCATGTTTAGGTAATTTAAGTAGACGACCTACAGAGATATTTTTTTTGTATTTTATTATTAATATTAATTTTTCTTATTAATTTAACAAAGTTTGAAAAACACTCAACCTAATAATTTGCCGCCTATTTGGTAGAAATTAAAAGGTATTTCAAATATTTTAGTTCATGTATAGAGACAACCCATCAAAGGCCGTGGTAATTAATTTATAAATTTATCATTAAATTTAAAGTCCAATAATTTTGCCTAGCTGCTTAATTTAATTAAAATTATATTATTGTTATTCGTTGCTAAAGAAATAGTTTTCACAGTGATATCAAAAATCTGCCAACATAATTAGTTAAGAATCAAGTGTATTTTGGTAAAACTTACAATTATGATAAACGTAAAAAACACGTGAGATTATTCCCAAAATCCCAAATGAAAAAAATTCACAACAATATGGAAAATGCAACTCATAATTGTAGGCAATAGCTTGCAATGGCAGTGTATGTGGCGCGTGCTAATCCGTATTATAAATCCCCCTTCGCTGAAATACAGTGGCCGCGCCCGTTCAAATAATAAAAACGTCAGAGTAAGCCGCTTTGATTTAGACATGCTTCTAAAATGCTCACCAGCGAAGAACATACGAGGTTGTACTCTTGAAAGATGATCATGGATATACCTATAGGTTTTCATTTCAACGAATATATCCGATGTTCAAATAGTTTTTAACTCAGAATTTGTAAAAACTACTCATTTGACTATCATATAAATTTTACATTCTGTACAATCCCGATATTCTTTGGAATACCAGCAAACATTCTACGTAGCCCATGGGAAGTTAAAGTTCAAAGGTCGCCTAAATAACTAAGTTTAGAAATCAAACGCCAAACAAGTTTTGAAGTTAAGATATTTATGAAGCTAAATCTTGTCTTAGGCAAAGTTTAATTTATCTTTGAGGTGTCACTCTGCAGCGGGGTTAACAAATTAATCTTTTAAATTAATTTGTTTGACTTCTTATTTAGAAGCCAAACAAAATACTTAAATTACAGTAAGTACATTGTTAGGTACTGTTATGTTTTTTTTTAGGTAACGTGCTACCTTATTATCTAGGTATCATCCCGTTTCATAAATCCCTGTAACAACATTATTCAAAGGACAAATATGAAATAATTGGATTATTGCGTTGATCGTACCTTTATCTATCTATTAATTATCGAAGTTAGCTACAAACCGCAATGAGAACTATAGCGGGCGGCTCACTGTACCGTGTAATGTAATACCCGTACACTACAACGCAATCACTTCCACTTGGCTCTCCCAAATTCACTATTTATTTATTTATTTATTATTTATTAAGCTTACATATTAGTTGTAGTTTTACAATGAGTCCCACAAAACTGTTTGTATACAATTTGCCTGTGGGATCGGAGTCTCTTATACTAAACAAAATACTTTTTTAGGTTTTAGGTATTGTTATACATAATTGGTAATATCACAACAAATAATAAAATTATAATCTGAGGTGAACTTGTATCAAGGTAAGTTAAGCAAAAAATATTTTTTTAATTTAGTTTTAAATTTAGATAACATAGGCTCTTGTCGTATATCCTGAGGTAAACTATTAAGTAGGTACGGTATTCTTTTTTTTAGAGTTCTATCACCATAATAATTATTAACTTTAGGTACCTCAAATTTACCCTCAGATATAGACCTTGTGCCGTGTTTATGGGTAATGGGATGAAGGTAATTATTACAGGTTTTATAATTGTGAATGGCTAATAGATATTTAAATTTAACAGTGACTGGCAGAATTTTACATATTTTATACAGTTTTTTATAATTATCTTTACATTCTAATTTGGTTTTTGTATTAACTAGTAGCTTTAAAAATCGAGTCTGCAATGTTTCTAGTTTATCTAAGTAGGTTTTAAACGTTAGCCCATAACAATCAAGAGCATAATCTAAGATTGAATCGACTAAAGCAAAGTATAAACATTTTAACGTGCTAATAGGAACTTTATAACTTAAATGATAAAATTTACCTAATAATATCCTTAATTTATCGCTAATATATTCTATATGTTGAGACCATGAGAAATTATTATCAATCTTTACACCAAGGTAGGTTACACAATCTACTCTTTCTATTGGTTTACATTGACAATTAACCAAATTATTGTGGAGGCAGGAATAACTATGTGTTACTAAAGGTGGAGGTGATTCATTCAGTTTTAAGTGAGGCGAGTGTAATATTAAAAGTTTAGTTTTGTCAGCGTTCAAGACGATGCCATTATCATGGGACCATCTTACGACAGCATCGATATCGTTTTGGATAGAGTAACAAGTGTCTGTGAGATTAAAGCCAGCACGTAATGTGCACAAGTCATCAGCAAACATATAAGCTGAACTATAATTTAGGGCCCCGCATAAGCTATTGACGTGCATGAGATAGCAGAGTGGGCCGCACCCGGAGCCCTGCGGCACTCCGCTGCGCACGCGCTGCTCGGCGCTCAGCGTGTCGGCCACCTTCACGCGGTACGAGCGCGCCGTCAGGTACTCGCGGAACCACTGGTTCAGGGGGCGCCCCACTCCACACTCCTCCATTGCATTTAATAGAGTGTCGGTATCGAGGGTATCAAAAGCATTTTTGAAATCATAAAATATTGCAACAATGTGTTTTTTATTTTCTAAGTGCGTGTTTATTTCGTCTGTAAATTTGGATAATAATGTGTTAGTACTCTTACCTTGCTGAAATCCGTGTTGGTTATCAATTATAATACTATTTTTACTAAGAAATGCTGATATTTGTTTGACAATACACTTTTCTATAATTTTATCGATGCTTGAAAGTATTGCTATTGGCCTATAGTTGGAAGTATTTTTACGATCTCCTTTTTTATGGATTGGACGGACAATTGTTTCTTTAAGCTTATTTGGAAATTTATGGCAAGTGACAGATAAGTTAATTAATTTAGCTAGGATGGGGCTGACCTCGTCCACCACGAGCTTCAGGTCGGCCATGCGCACCAGGTCGCTGCCGGGCGCCTTGCCCGCGGCCATGTCGCTGATGACGCGCTTCACCGCCCTGTTACTCACTGGCTGCCATCGCATACTCACATTAGCTTTATTTACATAGTTATCCCTACTTATCCATTTAACATCACATGCGTGTTTTATTTGTTCAATGTCATTTGAAAAGTTCTTAGCAAATTTATCACATATATCTTTTAAATCATCTTTACTATCCATATTATTAATTATCTGCTTATCTAATGACTGTTTCTTATTTCCTAAGAGTTTAGATATTACTTCCCATACTTTCTTAAGATTATTATTACAGTTCAATATACTTTGCCTATCATACTCATTTTTACATTTATTAATTACTTTCGTACATTTGTTTCTATATTTAGTATATGTAAGCCTTTTTACCATATTCTTCGGATCGTTACTCCATATTATAAATAACTTATCCCTTTCTATAATCATATTTTTTAGGTTAGTATTTATCCAATTTTTATTGTTTCTATTACTTTCGTTTTCTTTGATAGTAATGGTTTTAGTACAGTCTTTATATATATTTGCAAATATATCGATAAAAGAAGTGTATAACTCTATAGGACATTCAATATTTAATAAGTTAGAAAAGTTAGTATTTTGCAGTCTTTCTTTCACCATACGATTATCAATAATTCGGCGGGTAGTAGTGGCGGGGGGCGCGGGCGGGGCGGCGACGCGCGGGGGGCGGGTTGCGCCGCGAGCGGCCGCGGCCGGGGTCATCGCCCGGCCGCGGCCGCCCGCGCTCGCGCTTGCCGGAGTTTGTTTCCATTGTAGGACAGCTGAGATAAAGTAGTGATCGGAAATTTTATGTTTTATAACTGCAGAATTAATTAAAGCGCTTGGTATTCGAACATACATATGATCTAAACAGGATTCAACCAATTTACCAGCGACAATTTCTCTCCGTGTGACATCATTAATACACTTAGTAAATCCGTATTCAGCTAATAGTTGTTCATAATATAATACATCTTTGTCTTGCTTATTACTACTACTATTACTACTACTATTACTATTTCACTATAGACATGTGTCTCATTTGAAACAATCCTAATCCTAACTAATATTATAAATGCGAAAGTAACTGTGTCTGTCTGTTTGTCTGTTAATCTTTCACGCCAAAACTACTGAACGAATTTGAATGAAACTTGGTACAGATACGGTCTAGACCCTGGGAAAGAACATAGGCTACTTTTTATCCCGGAATTCTCACGGGAAAACTTTTTAAGGCGAAGCGAAGCGCGCGGGAACAGCTAGTCGCTTATAAATTAAGATTTTTGCCTTCAATGGCCATATCTACATAATAAAATAAATGGAAGTAGGTACATACCATTATGTTCATTCAAATGTGAACAATTGGGTAAAAATCTGAGTAATCTGAGTATAATGTACTTATAATCTAAGATTGTGGTTTTTATTTCCACCGCGTTTATGTTGATGTCATCTTGAATGCGGCGGTGGACAAGTTTTAGTGAATGTCCTGTTACTTAGCAAAGGCTAAAGGATTAGTATAACTTCGGTTAGTCTCTGTTGCGAGTATGATTTTACAATTTCATTAGAATTGAGATGCTGTGTTTGCAAACTAGTTATTTCGCTGCAAATGCGAAACTAGTTTATACTTAACTCTGTAACTGAATCGTTCCGTTAATATGAATTGAATATAAGGCGAGAACTAGTTGATAATCGAGTTTAAGTTTTATTACAGAAGCTCAGCATACGTCGCGTCATCGTAGCACTCTACACTCAGAATAATAACTTTCACATGCTTAATGCTTATTCTGAATCCCTAAAACCCTACTCTGCGCTTCTCCGCATTCAAGTTTCCAAGTTTCCATGGAAACGATTTGACATTGACGTAACAACCAAAACACAATTTCCATTTCCTAATCGTTTCGTTTACAACTAGTTTACCAACGAAATATAAAGCTACTAAGTTGCGGAGTCTCCTTCACCATTTAAACTATCTTCCCTCACCATCATCCTTCACAATGGACAAGCCTCTGTCAGCAGATGACATCTCTGCGATGGAGAGTCAGCTGCGGCAGTGTGTGGAGGAGGACCGCCGGCATTGGAGGGTCAATGCGGTCAAGTGCGACGCCATACACACTGCCAAGACCTATGAGGAGTTTGCGTGAGTACTTTAATGTACCTAATAAGCTTTAAGGCTGCGGTGCGGTGCGGATGCCAGCCGCGGAGCCGTTTTCTATTGTTCTTCTGTAGGCATAACCTCGTACCAAACAAAAAGTATATTTGGCCTGAGTGTCCGTTATCCGCTATGGGTGGACGACTCATAGTTGATTCCTATACCTACTTGAAATCTAAGCACTTCTTACAAATAATGTAATTTGGTTAAATTGCCTGACTGGTGCAGTTATGCCTATGCCCAGTGGGTGTAGTTATACTTTTTAGCTTTTATCAGCTTTGTCTTTAATCCCATAATAACAAAAATCAAAATTTGCCTATTTATGTACTTAGGCATAGAAGGGGTCTCCCCCTTAGTTTAGAACCGGTTACCGTCCAAAGATTTTATACAAATCAGTAGTCCAAACTCAGGTTTAAACAAGAACTATCTTTAGTCTTCATTTTATAATAAGGTGGAGAGGCTACATGCTAAGTGGTGTTCTTCTTGCAGGGACCGCGTGTCGGGCGCTCACCTGCAGCCGCTGGAGAAGGCCGACTTCAAGAACAAGCCGAGCCCCTGGAACCAGTACGCTAGCGACAGACAAAATCATTAATTTATTTAAATATAAATCTTTTCATATTTTTGAATAGGTACTTAGTTTACTAGGAAAAAAGTCGGAGCGCCTTTGCGCTATCACGACTCTATCTGTCTCGTCCGTATAAATATTTACGTATTTATAAATGTGTTAACCAAAAGCTTTGTTAAATCTCCCTTGGTCACATTCTTGTATCAATGCCTGGATAAATGAAGTACTTACTTAAACAGTGAAATTGTTTTTCCTAATTTAATATCCAAAGCCAAACATAGATGTTAGATACACAAAATCAGCAACTTCCAGCTTCTTGAAGATTAAAAGTTTCAAGATAAGTATAGCCTACCTTTCCTCACATTACCTCAAGGATACTTAAGGGCTGTTCCGAACCATCACATGAAATTGAAACGGGGAACAAACAGTCACCCGACGCATGTAGCCAGAGCAGAAAGTATGTAGGGTCTGAGGGGTCACTTTAGCTTAGGAAAAGCGAAATTTCTAAGCACTGTTGCGATAAACACTACTCCATCCATCTCGTTGTATGAACGTTGATTTATATAAAAAAAAATACAGAGCTAGAAAAGGGGCTTTAATTTCTAATATTTTAGTGTAAATGAAAACTCATTCAGAATGCTAACAAAAAACTAGAGCAAGATCAAGAACAAGGACATAAAAATAACGATTGAAACCGCTCAAGATCTATATTTTTATCGTTATGTAGTTCTGTGTCCATTTTTAAGATATAAATGCTCTTATATTCACTCTAGTTTTTTGTTCGTTTGGTGTAATAAACATAGATAGATAGATAATTCTTTATTGCACACAAACACAGAAATTACAATAGAATATGCACAACATAGATGGTACAAATGGCGGCATTATTACTATGAGTAATTTCTTCCAGACTACCTCGGAGGAGAGAAATTATACAAAAGAATATATAAATAAAATACATATTGCATGATTGGTCTCATTCCTTCGTTTTATTCAAGGTAGAATGACCCTTCTGCGCCGCCGCCTCTCCTACTTAAATAACTGCGACAAGTGTATGTAAAACACGAGCTAAAAAGTTCCGTAGTCACTTTAAAACTTATGTCGTAGTGAAATCGTGAACGGTATGAAGATTAGATGCATAGGGAGTGTGGAATGCCGGTTTTAGGTTGCAGTTTTATATTGGCTTTAATGAATCCTTTGTGGACTATTACTATACTAGTACTTAAATACAAAACAAAATAACAAAAATGACAAAACATAAACTTATAAATAAAATAGTACAAAGAGGCGGCTTAATGCAATGCTTATAGCAGACACTTTATGGGACTTAGCATAAATCATATTTCTAAGAACGTACTAAACAGTCATTGCCTAAAATATAAATATTTTTTCTAAGTATAGTGTAGACATAAACCAGTGTTCAGATTTACACGAACTTGGAGTTGTAGTTTAAAGGGTCGTGATATAATTAAAAAAAGTCTACATTTAGAGCTCTTTATAAGCAGGTCATTCAATTCAAATTCTACACAACATGTAAATAACATACGGAACGCTAAACTCAACTAACATGTTCTACTGAAATACTTCAATTTTACAAAACACCGCATGAAAATCTTAGTGCACCCAACGCAACCACCGCTGAGCACCCCGAGACGAATGGCATTAAATCTTTCAGAACATTGTACTAAAATGTGTTGGTTATTATGAGACGTAAATTTACTGTGTGCTCAAGGATGTGCAGCAAAATAAAGATGGCGCCTGGGGAAATTACCGCCGAAATCGCGCCCGCCTATAGACGTTCCAGCCTCCGCCTATAGACGCTCCGGCCTTTGTGCCCAGAATCAATTCCCGTTACTTATCTGCATATTTTATAATGTGAAACGAAGTGACGTTTCAGTATTGGGAGTGCTTCGGTAAAGTTTTAGGAATGCAACAATAAGTAGAAGTGTTAAGTACCTACTAATGTGCGTTGTTTATAGAGCAATTTTAACCATAGATCAACGCTGACAAGGATAACGTTTTTACTAACGAGTAATTAATCAAAGGTAAATTCATCGTGAGCAACGGGGCCTACTTTAACTGAATTCTATTTTAGTTCAGATGTCAGCTTCCATTCTGTTGTAAAAGTTACCACTCAAATTTTAAATGCGAATATTTTAATATAAGACGAAAAGAATTCAAATATTCGTGAGCGTTAACGCTAAATACATAAGTTGTTTAAGTACCCAATTTATGAAACGAGGAGTTTGATGATTTGCATTAGACCTTCCTGCCACTGTGTGTTCGTAATCTCGGTAAGACTTAAAACAATACACAAGAGGGAAACAAAGGGAATTAAAGCTCAAAGTTTATAAAAGAGAGTGTTGTACCGCACAACGCATGTGGGGGGAGCAGCATCGGCCTTCTAGCTCGCGAACAGCCAGCATTAGGGTTGCCACAAATATATTACATTATCGCATCGAATAACGTAAGTAGGTATCTTTTAAAGGTTTTTATAAACATGAATCTGTTCCGTTAATACTTCTAAACAACTACTCAACAACATTTATATAAATGGTGATAAAATAAATACATTTTAGTGTATATAAAACTATAATAGTAGTTGACTTGTCCTCAAATAGGCACAGAAAGCCCCAATGTGATTTCGCCCATGATTGGTACGAGGCGCACGTGCTAAGCCCGCGTTGAAAACAATGTGAAAAATCGATGTTTAAATCTGGCAACACTAGTCGAGTGCGGTAAGTCCGCAGGCGTTAGGAACGTTTTGTTGGGAGCCGCACTCTAACTTTTAGGAGCCAACTGGCGCGAGCGTGAACCGCAATAGGATTAGCGAGAGACTTAGGTTCCGCGAGCCGCCGCCGCCGCGCCGCCGCCGCCGCCGCGCCGCGCCGGCTCACGACGCGTAATTCGATTACATTGTAAATAATAAAAACACAATACGAAGCGCTGAAACAAGCCTTTTAGAACCCCGAGCGTGTGTTGTTCGGTAAAAAATTAATGGAGCCAAATGAAAGCCGAAAGTCGACGGGTTATGTCCGGTGCTCCACTGAAAAACTACTAAGCTGGTTTGAGCCAAAATTTCCATAAAATATGCATACTAACATAAAAACCCTCAAAATGAGAGCTGCTAAAATTAGAACCCCTTTAGTGTGTGCACTTAGCAGACAGGAAAGGTTATTTCGGGAACTTTCTAAATGTAGCCCTTAAATTTAATAATCCATCCAAAACGTTCGTTGAAAATTTGACATTCAAATGAATTTACCGGTGGAATTGAATATTTCATCGATTCCATTAAAGGAAAAATAAAATTCGGGGCTGTATAGTTCATTGTGCTTTTGGGTGTCCAATTTTGGCTGAAGCTAGGATGTGCCTTTGAAATCGGGCAGAGAATAGCGCAGCTAGCCGATTTGTTCCCGCGCTGACTGCAGCCAATCAAACCATTTTCAATTTTAGACCACTGACGAATTGAACGTAAAACAAGAGTCGTAAAGGTTTGTTCTCCGCCGCCGCTGCCGCCGCCGCTGCCCGCTGCTGGCGCTGATAGCCGCACAAAGTGATATCAGACATCCATTCTGTTTTTGTCATTCTTTTTGCAACAGTAACAGTTACACTGGATCGGGTGTTTCGTGACGTATTTAATAACAAACTGGTATTGAACCCTGAATTATCAGTTGTGAGTATTGTGATCCGATTCATAAAGAATATGTTTATGCAAATATTTTTTGTTTGCACATAATTAAGCATTTTTTGAGTGCTTTGAGTGGCTAGGCTGCCTTTTCATCGGAGCGGAGCGGGCTAGCGGAGCGGTGTGCGAGAAAAAAAACTCCTAAAAATCCGTTCAATTGAAATTTGTATGCTGTGGTGGACATGCAGCCTCATAGTGGCAAAATATAAAACAAATGTATTTGTAGGTTCTACCTTTTTTGGCATAAGATTTTTTTGCCTAATCTCGTATTGCATAGTAACGTTTGGTCAAAGTCTCGTTACGCCGAAAATCGTATGACATAAATCTCGTTTAGTAAAAAGTTATTTCGCATAACATTGTTTAGCCTAATAATGGTATGGCCAAATCTTGAATAGCCTAATAATGCTATGGCATAGGTTTATACAAAGTAATAATATTCGTTTGGCTTTAACTTTGACGGAGCGTCTCCCTACATAGCGCAAACTGGTGCCTTGTATTGTTTCGGCTGTTTGGAAAACGCTCCGCTCCGCTTCGGTGCGCTCCGCTTTGGTTTTGATGAACATGTGCACCTAACACGCTCCTCCTCGCTTTGCTCGTCGTCGCACCTATTTTTAGGTTTCGATCTCATGGGGTTTGTAATAATTATATTGGTCGTTAACTTTCGATTTTTTGATCATACAATATTGTGATTTTCGGTATGTAGGAGAAAAATACCACAATTTGTACATTTACTACATACTTCATATATTATTTATTAAGATAACACTAGGAGAAACAAGATTATACATAGGTATAGACGAACATAAATTTGAGCAAACGAACCTTAGGTGTTTAAAGATTGTGCCTAAAGAGTTTTAGACGAAACGAGCCTTATGCCACATAAGTCTTGGCAAAGTGATGGTTCGGCCAAAAAAGTTTAGACCATACGAGTTATGCAAAATGAGTTTTGGTCAATAAAGATTATGCCAGATGAGCGGAACCCGTATTTGTAGCTTAGTTACTTTCTTATAATTAAAGTTATCTACAGGTATTAGGTACGTGCTTAAGTAATAAATACATATGATTGAATATTATAATTATACAACTTTACTCACATATATTATTAATAAAAATTAGTTACCTTGAGCTTTCCTATTAGATTTATTAAAAGAACAAATACCTGGTCCAGAAAGTTTATTTTTACGAGTGTTGTAACGACTTTTGGTAAAGATTTCTGATAAAAGTCTCGACTTCAGGCCTTATCTTACTGGGCTTCGGATCTCTTTGACTTAAAACAAGATTTAGTACCTGCCTAATTTGTCCAATACTATCAATGCGACAAATCTAGCAAACTTTCGTTTTGGAACCGAAAGATGTAGTAACTGCAAAAAGGGTAAGGCAGCGTTCCCACTACGCCGGACCGGCAGATCTGCCGCGCCGGTAAATCTGCCGGAAGAGCTAGTGGCTGTACAATTTATATGAAGCTATTCACATTATCCCGGGTCCGGCATTTTTGCCGAGCCCGGCATTTCTACCGAACGTTTTGTCACTATGAATTGCCGGTAGAACGACCGGGCCCGGAGTAATGTGAACGAGTTTGTGCCGGTATCTGTCCCCCGCTCGCCCCGCTCGTGCTCCCCTCGCCCCGCCCGTGTTCCACTCACGTCATTCCACGCGCAGGTCAAAATTCAACTGAGGACTGTCTGAATTTCTTCCGGGATCCGATGTAATGTGAACACTCTGTCCGGTGTCCGGTTTTCGGCAGATCTGCCGGTCCGGCGTAGTGGGAACGCTGCCTAAAGTAAGGTTTCCGAAAGGAGGTGATCCTGGGGGTCATTTTGTTTAACTTTTGTTCTACGATTTTTTCTATATAGCACTTTTGCAACATCCTATATACCGACTTTACAGCTGTTAAAAGAGTGAGGCAGCACAGAATATAATGGATTTCTGAGACGTTATAAAGCATTATGTTATTCCAGTTGTATCATCATCAGACAGTAGGTAACCGTATCTAAACGATGCTGCGGGCGCCAGACGAATGTTGAAGGTTTTTCAAGTTAAATTAACTTACGAATCGAAATCCCCACAATTCGCCAAGGATGTTCTTTGCAAAGTAAAATACGTAGCGAATAAAAATCAGCTCCGGTTTCCAAAGGATGTTTAACATTGTCTTACATCTTATGCAACTATGTGCAATGTGAATACATATATGCAGACACAATAGGCATAGTGAATTTCCTTTGTCCCTGTTGAGACAAGCGTTGTGTGTATCTGTCCCAAATTTCTATTGGTCATTTAATCCCTTGAATGTGTGAATGTAGATGTAGTACAACCCGGCACTTAAGAGACTATGCCTTATTTGTCTGTGCCTGTGTTAAATTCATTATTGAAATTATTGAATACATTATGACATTATTGAATACATGTAATTATTGAATTATATTCTAATGTCAGAGCATATTTAAATATCAGACATTCCCAAAAAGTATTTGCGAAATCACAAGCTTTATCTAAAACTCTATTTATGTTTATGTTACTGTAACGTTTTATTGTTTGTATTTATAGGCTTATAGGGAATATATATTTACAAAACGGATTCATGAAATACGAAACAATAGCTTAAAAAGTTTTAATAAATAATGGTAGGTTACTAATTCATAAAATGAAACACAATCCGGTAGTAGTAATACTTCATGAGTCATGAAATGTTTTTTTGACGTAAAATGTCATGTTTTGTGGAGGATTCCAGGAAACTTAATATGAGTTGCTCCTTTGAGCTGGTTATTTACAATTTAGTTTTATTCGTATTGTGTTACATTACCTACAATGGGTTGTATTCTGATTAAACAGGTAACGGATAGATAAATACTTTTTGTAATAGAATTCTCTTTTTCTCTATTTCCTGTTAGAAACAGCGTATACTCATGGATAAAAAAATATAGCGTTTTATCCTAACACAAATCTACCTTCACTCAGGCAATAAGTACAACTTTATTACAAGTTGACATTGTATAACAGACGGCCTTCTCGATAAAATCTCATCCAGGCAACGTTTGGACAATCGGTGTGGTTCGGTCTCATTGGATTATCTTGTTGAATGGCGTCCATTGGGACTCGAGCTTTCCAGCGCATCCGGTGTGACTTGGTTAAACAACTACACACCAAGCAACCAACGCCAGCGGCCGTTACTTGGCATTTTCATGAACATACGTCAACGATTCATTTAGATATTTGGCAGAACTGGTTTATTCTTCTACTGAACTCCATCAGTTAAGCACTCTCGGGTGCTCTCGGTCAGTGCTTTTCAAATATTGATATAAATAATTACTTAACAAGATTTAACAAATTACGAAACTTTAGACCAAGTTCACCAGATTATCTGTACGAAGTTGGAGTGGGTGGGCTATTTATATCCGTGTAGGTCAGATAAGGTATGTCGAGTTGCCAGATTGTGGCTTGTTTATAACAACAAAGACGGAGTAATTAAACACTTAGAGATGAGACCCCCCCCCCCCCCTTCCCTGGTCCGGATAATGCGCTATCCGGATAACTAGACGGCAAAGTTCCGCGTAGGCGCGGCGCTCACCCATTAGTTGCTGTTAACTAGCTCCACTACACTGAAAGTATCGCTACTTACACCGCTGAAACTTTTGACAAGTTGAGATACAACGGAAAATTTAGTAACGGAAGGCACTCATTATTAAGCAGTTAATTATTTAGAGGGATGCGGTTTCGCAAACTTCCACAAAACACTGCGGAATTCGGACGGCGGTGAGCATTTCAACCGCAAATTAGAGTTGATGTTTATAAAGACGCGTCGATACTGATTTGTATTCAGTGCCTGCAGGTAGCAGAGCGAGGCATATTCGGAGGTGAAATGAAGAAGTTTGTTGTTTGTATTATTTTCGTAGTTGGGTCGTTGTGCGCCGGCCGCCGCCCGCGGACGAGATTATTATCGTCGAAAGCAACCTCGCCTTCGCCCGAACGTGATTCCATTTGCGAGGAGAAATATGCCTTTTATCCTATGGTCGGGCAATGCGACGCGTATTTCGAGTGTATAAATTGGAAGGCGGAGGTGAAGTTTTGTCCGGACGGGCTGGTGTTCCTGCCGGGCACGGCGTATGCGGAGTACCCGTGTCGGTACCCGGCGGACGTGTCGTGCGAGGGGCGGCCGCAGCTGCAGGCCCCGCGGCCCACGCGCGAGTGTCCGCGGCAGTACGGGTTCTTCAGCAGCGGGGACCCCGCCAGCTGTGCGGAGTACAGGAACTGCGTGGACGGCGTCGCCTACCACCTGCGCTGCCCAGAGCCGCTCGCCTACAACCCCGCCTCCTACCAGTGCGACTGGCCAGACCTCGTCAAGGAGTGCGACGCGGAAGCTTACCTCGGGGTCACTTGTCCTCGACTAGAGACTGATGCTCCTGTCAGCTACGCACACCCAAAAGACTGCCGCAAGTACTACACGTGTGTCAGAGGAAGGCCACGGCTGCAGCAGTGCGACCTCGACCAAGCCTTCGACGACAACACAAGCCGATGTGTGAACAAAGAAGATACGGTTTGCGTTCTTGTGTAAATGTGTGGACGGTATTTAGCTGTAATTGGGTAATTAGCGAGTTTGCCTTGTCGTCTTCATCGCTAAATGTCTGTTAATCAATGTGGTTAGCAATTATAAAGTTTGACTATCGGTAGCTAGATAGTATTACTATTATCAAATACACATAAGCATATATGTATTGTATGTCTGAATTGTAAGCGCTGATATAATCTCACGTCGCTAATTGAATTCGCATTAGCAGCGCAACGCGTAGGTACTAATTACATACCTGCCTTGTAATAACCGGTGGAGTTGGCGACCTCTCAGCTGTTCTTGTTCACGAGTTGCTCCTTGACGGGAGACGTGAGTGCGGGTTATTTCTAAAGAAAACAGCCATTACAGCGCAGCTCGCCCTACCTGATTCATACCTCGTAATTAAACCAAAATAAAACTAAGCAGATAGAAACTTTCATTGATATCATCGTTCTTTTGGATTTGTTTCAGTTGGAATACTTGTTTACCAGAATAAGGCCGCGGGCCCCGTGAATAAAAGTTTAATAATGGCCGGAGTCCGATGGCTAAACTTTGCACTGTAACAACGTTCTTACCAACTTCGCTCGGAAAAATAAAACCAAAAACTGATGTGAAGCCCCGGCTGTATTCGGACTTTCCAATATCAATAACAGTTTTAACACATTTTTATAATGCCTTTTCGAAGTGTTTTGGTTATAAGTAGAAGCCGGGTAGATTAGGAAGCCGTACTAAGATTTAGGCCGCCGCTGTGGGGCCTTAAACGGTCTGTTTTCGGTCCTCTGGGTACAACTACGGGATAAATTCAACAACCGACATTTTCATGAAACTACTACTCACATAAATTAAGTTGCCATGAGCAATTCGGTTGCTCAAAAAACCTCATTGTCTCAGGGCAAATCTTTAATATTAGCTCCGTGTTTCGGGAAGGGTAAATTAAATTTGGCCAAGTCTGATCGCACGGAGTAATTACACAAATCCGTGTGGGCATTGCGGATGCGGCGCACGCCGCGCGACGTGGATCGCCCCAATCGCCCAGCAAATAGGATCACTTAAATTCCAACCCCGTACTCCTGCAGCAGGCCAGACCAGTTAGTCGGTACATATGTGCCTCTCACCTAGTAATTACACAAAAGAAACTGAATCAAAGAAAACGTTAAGACAATTCCTTTGCTCCCCATTACACCCGCGATAAAGAGAGTTAGTTTAAACTTCTGACCAAGGCAGTTATTAAGTTGGTGGTAGTTCAGACAATAGATAACGGTTTTATCGGACTCCCTGCCCTGGAATTTAGCTGGCGGCTGCAGCTGAGGAAATAATTATGGAAAAGGCTATTTACTTCGTTTAATTTAATTAAGGCGAGCTAATTAGCTACTTTGTTACTTATGACGCGCCTGTCAGATGTTGCATATAATATTCGGGGATTATATGTAATTAGCTTTTTTGACTAGATAGAAAAAAAAATATAAAATACCCTGCTGAAGCTGAAAGTCTAAAATGTAAGTTTCATCCTTTTCTCTCTTAGGTAGGTACATAGTAGAAAGGCGCGAACATTCAGATAGTAGGGATCCAGGAACAAACTTCCTCCATTGGCTTTAACTAGTGTTAAAGTAAAAGTCTAGATACCGGTTGAAGTTTTTTGCGTTTTTTCACCATTATTACTTTCTTTTGTGGTATGAAATAAGCGTGTGGAGATTTCGTACATTTAAAATTACATAAGACTAGCTTTTCGTTCAAGCTTCCTAGAAGCTTAAAAGGTTTACCCGTGGAAATCCTTGTTTCCATCCCTTTATGCCATACTGCATCCATATTTTACACCTATTGGTTCCCCTAGTATTTATATAACTTGTGTAAAGTATTTTGTATACGTAACTAACAAAATACTCGATACTTACGTGTTTCACGTGTTTAAATTCGTGAGGTTTGTACACATAGGTACGGTGGCCTGCGCCTAAAAGTATACAGGCGGAGTTTTTAAAATAGCGATCTCAAGCTCACATGCTGCTCAAGCACATCCACATAAACAACACTGCTACACACATCACACACAACACGTCCCCGGATTTATAACAGACTTAGCTGGTCCCTTCATCATCAGGGATCGCTATTTTAAAAACTCCGCCTGTATACTTTTAGGCGCAGGCCACCGTACATAGCTTTCTTCTTTATTATAGTAATAGATAATAGCTATGTAACGACATTATTTTTTCAAATTGGGTGGGTACAAAATAAAATCATTGTAGTATAATTGACTAAAACGCATTTTTTTGAGATACTGATATAAATTTAGGTTACAGTTAAATATCATAACAAAAAAACAAAAATTCTAAAACACTGTATACACGCACAAATGCCAAAATGTAATCAGCTAATTTACTAAGTCATTATGTTAATTTTAGCACCTGATAAAACAACGTTAATGATCGTTATTATAATGCCCAATACCTGACCACAAATATTTTTCGTTAACAAATTTTCGTTCCAACAATTTGCTAATAAATATACAGACCTACCTACTACCTACTATAATTTTTGCTTGATTTTTTAAAATCAGTTTAGTAGTTGTTATTTGATTACAAACATACATTATTTGAAGTCTTTACTCTTTATAATATTAGTATGTAATTATGGTTTTCCATAGAAATTTGTTGGTCACATTGTTGGTGCTTTGCGTTTTAATAGATATTTTTTTTGCTTTTTCGTAGTAGCAGTACCTAAAAAAAACGTTTACTTATTCCAAATTCCTGTAGAACAAAAGTTGTTTAGAATGACACCCTGAGTTCCTTTAGGCCTGGGTCTCCTATTTTATGCTATATGCGGCGTCTGACTTTGGCGTAAACGCTTCGATCAACGTCCTACGGCCTACCTACGGCGTCTACGCGCCAACGTCGGCGTGTGAGGGAGACCGCATCAGTACATTTCTATAGTGAGCATTGTGACGCGGCCTACGGCGTGACGCTGGACGCGACCTACGGCGTAAATAGGAGACCCAGGCCTTAGACTTATTATACCCTTTTGCAATAACCTGTAGGTATAGTTTCTGCCTCCAAAGGTATTGTATACTATATATATGGCTTTATACCATTTAAGTTCAAAATTTAATTTGTTTGCGCGCATCTAGGCACTAGTATAAACTAGGTTTATTGTCCCTGCTTGAATTAAAAAAGTTTCCGTCCAGCTATCTTGTTACCTCTACACACATAATTGTCAATTAAATGTTGAAACTTTCAAGTTTTCGGACATGATTCAAAAGGCTATCCGATTTAAAATCGAAAAGTTTTTCAATCTTAAATGTTTAACGGTACGATTTCTATGCAGTAGTTGCAACTGGCCAATCCCGATGCCCTCGAATAGCTCAGAAAGTTTTTCAGCAACAGTAAGAATTCCCTTTATACCATATCATAAATATCCTAACTAATATTATAAATGCGAAAGTAACTGTGTCTGTCTGTCTGTCTGTCTGTCTGTCTGTCTGTCTGTCTGTTACTCTTTCACGCCAAAACTACTGAACGGATTTGAATGAAATTTGGTATACACACGGCCTAGACCCTGGGAAAGAACATAGGCTACTTTTTATCCCGGAATTCCCACGGGAAAACTTTCTAAGGCGAAGCGAAGCTCGCGGGAACAGCTAGTAACTAATAATAATATCTTGCAATGTACATAAAAATTATAAAGATTTTATTCTTTTGTTCTCGAACTTTTAATAATACCGAAACAGAATAATGATAGAGCCTTAGTTAATACCTTATCTGAGAATAAGTTTTCTTCGAATAAACCATGAAATGAGTAAGGCGCTTTTCTTCCGGAGTTCCTGCTAAAATCTAAATAACTAGAAACCCTGGAGTGTATCGGAAAGGGGTTCAGTGAGAGTACTAATAGCACTGTAGTGTGCGATCAACTTCCAGCAGTCGTCTGCCAATACCTCGTCTACCTAACAATCATTAATTTCCCAAGAGCACTGCTTAAGACTTGCTCCTAGAAATTCTATTTTCTCTTTATCGTCTCGGTTTCTTCATTAAACTTTAGTTTAAAGCATTCTGCGATGTTAACGTTTTTGCTTAATGGATTGCGGTTCGGAGTATTTACTTTATGTCATTAATCTCTATAGTTTATTAGTTGCCACTGATTAACTTTCTTGGACCAATACCGACGAAAGTTTTATAAATACATAAATAATATAGTAAAAATATTTCATTACGATACTAGATATTCACGAGACTGAGCTTTTGTTTTCTTATATCTTGTATTGATAGCACTGACACAAGTTTTGATGTTGTTTTGTTTTTTTTTAAATCAAAAGATTTCGTAATCACTGCTACACATTGCACATAATGTCACTACTTACTTGCCGTATTACTATGAGATATAGTTTTGGTCGGGGGCTCTCGCACTATTACGTAAGTAAATCACATGGGTCACATTTATTGACAGGCACACGTTAAAATAACACTAAGATATTTTTCATGGAGGTATTAGCAGAACAACTACATTTTTCGTTGAGAATAAACCAAATAGCTGAATAGTGCAAGATCATTATCCAGCGAACTAACTGCCTCGCTGGGGCCATACAGTAATTAGGTCAATACAACCATCAGAATCGGGAACTCTATGGTAACTACATTATGAGCCATAAATCATGAGTTTAGTACCTAATATAGCGATTGCATTATCAAAGTACCTTATTGGCCAGAGATTTCGATTTTCCAATTGGTCCTCTTAAAAAGGTGAGATTAAGACTATATTATTACTAATACATAAGTAATATCACTGTTAAAATAAAAAAGTAAGTCTATGTTACCGAAGTAATTTAAAAAAATCTTAGGGTGGGTTGCATCAACATCCCGGTTATCGTAATAGTTAAGGTTAAACTTAGCAATGACAGAGTCGTTACAGTTAATATTTTACTGTAACGTGTTGCACCATCAAATCGTCGGTCATTGTTAATGTTATTCGGGTTGCTATTCGTTTGAGACATAATTATCCCCAAAGTTATTGTGGGAAACGTTTTTATGTAAGGCAATACCAAATCTAGCTGTCGGACTGAAGCCGTCACAGAGTACATTGTAGCCGTCATTCTCTGTCAAAGCACTCAAAGTCAACATGTCATAGGAACTAAGTCTGTTGTTCCTCCAAATATTGACCAAAAGATTATCATCAATAAAACCCGCGACAAAGTAGACTCTAATAAGCCTTTATAAAGAGCGGTGGTAGCTCAGTCGGGTAAGCGCCCGCTTCTCACGCCAGAGATGCGGGTCCGATCCCGGCGCTGACATGTACTATACCAATGAGTTCTTTTAACATAAGTACAATGTATACCATCGCTCTTAAGGTGAGGAAAACATCGTGAGGAAACCTGCATATCTATATTTAGCACATCTAGATATGTGAACCCACCAACCCGCAGTGTACCAGCGTGGTGGAGAAATGGTCCAAGCTTTGAAAGGCAGTTTAGACCTTGGGGATATGCACAAAGGTTCCATTCGAGAGAGCCAGGTGCAGGTACTTACACCCCCAGAGAATAGAATAGAATATAAGCCTTTATTATTAATTATCTTATTAATTAATTCTTAACAAGTTGAAATAAAAACTAACGATGTAATCTATTAAAATAATTATTTATTGACATCCTTCGATTATGCTCATCATTCCTGTTAACTGCATAGACAGGTTCCTCTTCATCAGATGATGAATCATCATAAAAAACCTAGCTGGTGGTACAGCACAGGGTCTCTATTTTGTTTACATAATATATTATGCAGCTATGCCGTAGCCACAATAATGGGCTGCACTCTTCTTAGTTCTGTCCTTATTTTCATTGATATATTTCTGTATTTGAGTGATTGCAAAATTTCTGAAAACAAGGTTATTCAATTAAAGAGTTACGTAGGTTATTTTGATATTAGATTGCTGCGCTGGACCGGCAACCGGCAGGTAGCCGGTAGTGGCTGGATAAGGAAGGCCGAGGGCACAGTGTTGTTTCGCTCCTTGGAAGAGCGCATGGCTAGAAGTGGACGCTTATTTGGTGGTGAAGATGATCATTACACCTACAACATAATAATAGGTGCACTTACTTCGTCGTTGGAGGCAGTAAGAAAGGTGCTAGTTTTAAAGCCAACACACGAGCCACATTTTTGAGACCTGGAACCTGCAAATCTATCAGTTCTCTGAAAGTACACCTTTCTCTTCATATTTCGTAAGTTTCGTACTTACTCCACCTCAATCTCAATTTCTGAGGAACTTGTTTCAAGCGCTATTTCACGTAGAAGCCACATTATAAGAATTATTTAATATTAATATTTGTACGTAATACTGTTACTTTGAGGTTATACAACGCGTTTGACAGCTACCTGACTTTAACAAAAGCAGTAACCGGCCAACATGGGGTGGTTATGGTTATCGTTAAAGTTATGACGTCATTTTAACCATAGTTGAATGGTGCAACCAATTTTTCGCTTAACCGATGCTTTGACAGACGATGTGACGTTTGTAATAGTTAAAGTTAAATGGTGCAACGCACCCTTAGGGTATAGGCCCTTAAAGCCCCTAGGTTAAAATGACGTCATAACTTTAACGATAACCATAACCACCCCATGTTGGCCGGTTACTGTTAAAGTTAAAGTCAGGTAGCTGTCAAACCCGACGGTATAACCTCAAAGTAACAGTATTACGTACAAATATTAATATTAAATAATTCTTATCATGTCGCTTCTACGTGAAATAGTGCTTGAAACAAGTTCCTCAGAAATTGAGATTGAGGTGGAGTAAGTACGGAACTTACAAAATATGAAGAGAAAGGTGTACTTTCAGAGAACTGATAGATTCGCAGGTTCCAGGTCTCAAAAATGTGGCTCGTGTGTTGGCTTTAAAACTAGCACCTTTCTTACTGCCTCCAACGACGAAGTAAGTGCACCTATTATTATGTTGTAGGTGTAATGATCATCTTCACCACCAAATAAGCGTCCACTTCTAGCCATGGGCTCTTCCAAGGAACGAAACAACACTGTGCCCTCGGACTTCCTTATCCAGCCACTACCGGCTACCTGCCGATTGCCGGTCCAGCGCAGCAATCTAATATCAAAGTAACCTACGTAACTCTTTAATTGAATAACCTTGTTTTCAGAAATTTTGCAATCACTCAAATACAGAAATATATCAATGAAAATAAGGACAGAACTAAGAAGAGTGCAGCCCATTATAGTGGCTACGGCATAGCTGCATAATATATTATGTTAACAAAATAGAGACCCTGTGCTGTACCACCAGCTAGGTTTTTTATGATGATTCATCATCTGATGAAGAGGAACCTGTCTATGCAGTTAACAGGAATGATGAGCATAATCGAAGGATGTCAATAAATAATTATTTTAATAGATTACATCGTTAGTTTTAATTTCAACTTGTTAAGAATTAATTAATAAGATAATTAATAATAAAGGCTTCTATTCTATTCTATTCTATTCTCTGTGGGGGTGTAAGTACCTGCACCTGGCTCTCTCGAGTGGAACCTTTGTGCATATCCCCAAGGTCTAAACTGCCTTCCTAAGCTTGGACCACTTCCCACCACGCTGGTCCACTGCGGGTTGGTGGGTTCACATATCTAGATGTGCTAAATCTAGATATGCAGGTTTCCTCACGATGTTTTTCTTCACCGTAAGAGCGATGGTATACATTGTACTTAAGTTAAAAGAACTCATTGGTACATGTCAGCGCCGGGATCGAACCCGCATCTCTTGCGTGAGAAGCGGGCGCTTACCCGACTGAGCTACCACCGCTCTATTCTATTCTATTTTCTGGGGGTGTAAGTACCTGCACCTGGCTCTCTCGAATGGAACCTTTGTGCATATCCCCAAGGTCTAAACTGCCTTCCAAAGCTTGGACCATTTCTCCACCACGCTGGTACACTGCGGGTTGGTGGGTTCACATATGCAGGTTTCCTCACGATGTTTTCCTCACCGTAAGAGCGATGGTATACATTGTAGGTACTTATGTTAAAAGAACTCATTGGTACATGTCAGCGCCGGGATCGAACCCGCATCTCTGGCGTGAGAAGCGGGCGCTTACCCGACTGAGCTACCACCGCTCTTAATAAAGGCTTATTAGAGTCTACTTTGTCGCAGGTTTTATTGATGATCTTTTGGTATATGAATCTTTTGGTCAATATTTGGAGGAACAACAGACTTAGGTCCTATGACATGTTGACTTTGAGTGCTTTGACAGAGAATGACGGCTACAATGTACTCTGTGACGGCTTCAGTCCGACAGCTAGATTTGGTATTGCCTTACATAAAAACGTTTCCCACAATAACTTTGGGGAAAATTATGTCTCAAACGATTAGCAACCCTAATAACATTAACAATGACCGACGATTTGATGGTGCAACACGTTGCAGTAAAATGTTAACTGTAACGACTCTGTCATTGCTAAGTTTAACCTTAACTATTACGATAACCGGGATGTTGATGCAACCCACTCTTAATATTTTATCGGCCCGCCTGTCGGCACTATTTGTACTCACCTACTTTTCTATTCTTCTTTACACTACAATAGTTTTCATTAAAAAAACGGTAAAAACGTCTGTGTAGTTAGCCGCTTCAACGTGTCCAAAGAGAAAGAAAATAACTGCTTATTTACATCAACGTTGCACATTAAATATGAAAACTCGGTGCAATTGCGTCTGAAAATCGCATTATTATACCGGAAATTCCGGTAAAACGCGGAGACAGGGGAAAACCTGCAATATAATAATCTGCCTTTTACATTCGGGGCCGAGCCATCTGACTGGGCACTATTTGTGTTAAAAGTGAATTTATTTCGAATTGCGTAATGAAACGCGAGGGAGCTGATATTTTTTATAATTTTTACTTACTCAAACTGAAAAAAAAACTAACTAAGCTGTAGGTGTTAGGTAGATGGCTTTTTTATACTGTCCGCATTTTTATAGTCATTTATGTACCCTGCGATGCTACATAAAATCTTATAAACTGAATTTCCTTCCATCTGATCAATAAAATCGCAGCTTAAAATACCTCACATTCTAAAATCTATCAAAATGAAAACCCACCCGTCAGGTTGCTGCATACTCCTAAACTTCTGAATTCTGATGCTAAGAAATAAGTTTCATTGCTTTGCAAAGTTTTCCTTCACAAAATCCATTTGACATAAAGAGTTGTACCACACGACGCTACCGACAGTCACTTCACTCTCGCAAATGTATCTTGCACGCATATACTGCATATTTGTATTCAAAAAAATGTTTGAAAATAAAATTAAACAATACGCATGAATAGATTATCGGGCCTAATCAATAAATAATAATGCACTCTCCGTTTTGTGTCATCACTCTCTGACTGCCACGAATGGAGAGAGGATGCCTTAAATGCCCATTGGATAGCATGGATCATGTCCCTATTCGGACATCAGGTGATCAAACCTGGGGGCATCTGAAGCAGAGCTTCTTTCAATAGACCAAAGAGGCATTATAACTATTTATTCTATGTACCTACTAATTGCTAAGTTCAGGGGTGAAAATTGCAGGTTAAAAATAATTATATAATTTTGAATTTTCTTAGTGAGTAAAGTTAGCCCGTACAAACAGTTGACAATCGGTATTTGAACGCTTTTGAATGTACAATACGGCGAATGCTCGCTCATAATGGGCCGGCGGGGCATCCTGTATGCTTTGACAACTACGGTATCGCAGTCTGCGGCAAAATTATGACTATCGATAGTAACTGCATAACAGGGATAGCTTGCTGGCAGGGATATGTCAACCACCTTGCTGGTTATCATCTCCTGTTCTCTCAACTGAGGGTCACAGGATGGAATCTTTGTATTGTTTACTTACGATCGTATCTTTGGATGTAGTTTGTTAATTATAATCAGACCACTCATGCTGTTAAAAAGTACCTACTTCACAAAAAGCTAAAATATCCTCAAAAAAACTAATTCTATTTAGTTTAGTTTAAAGGACATGTGTTTACAGCGGTTAATTAAAACTTGCGCCCGACTCTAAAAACAACACAAGCTATTCGAAAGTGACGCAAATTATTCGCCGTTTGAAATCCCACAATTTGAATAATCATTTGATGAGGCATTCGAAATAGTATTCGGGGCGGCAATTAGCAGGGAATTTTCTTAAGCTCTCGCAACTTTGTTGGTGGACTCCGAGCTGATCAAGTTTGGTCGCGGCACGTCGCAACTTTCTAACACTCATTAATTTCTTTGAAGTCTCGGCTCCCAGCCACAACTTCCTTGGCCCGCTCCACCAAACAATTATTAACCCGCCAGTGGTGACGTATATGTCTGTGAGACCGGGTGGTTCGAAAAAGTCGAATAACTTTCTCACTAGCCATCGATTTTTGTTGTGATTTCGGGTAGCTGCCTTATTTCCCATCCCCCATCGTCAGTCCACCCCGCGACGGTGACTCGTGCGCAGGTTTCGGAGTTTTGGCGCCAACCCGGTGCGTGAGACCGGGGTCACCGACTATGTAAGTCAAATTTAAAGATGTTTTTTAAATTTTTCATACATTTTTTTTATTTTTCTTGACTGTATTTTTGTTTTGTGATTGTAAATTTTATGATTGAACTATTTTAAATAGATAGTTGTAGGTATTTATACAAATATAAGTACTTAATAGATTTCAATAAGTTTTTACAGTAATATCAGCTAGTTTCAGCATGTCCTTGAAAATGACGACGGAGATAGCTGGATCTTCAAAAAATTGTCAATGTTATGAATGTGGATAGCGAAAATAACAGAAAAATTTAATATATTTGTCACAAAATGTAAGAAATATATGTGTTACGACCATGTAAGTGCCGTCTTGCAGAGACTGTTTGGCTGTGGAGAAACAATGACTTTTAGTGTATTATTATTTATTTATTTTTGGTAGAAGTATATAAATTTTTGTTTTTTCTTATGAAGTTCATAGTGTAATAAAACAATAAAAGGTGGACTTAGTTATAAAAAATTACATCATTGTTGTATTTTTTTAATTTTTAAGATGATAGGTGAAAAATTATGTAAATATTAAGTGTTCTAAGTACCATGGTAAAAGGACTAATAAACGAGCCGTGATTTATCTTAATGCTTTGTTTTATTGTCAAACAAATACTTATCTATAAAATCAAACTAATTTTAAGTAGCATGTGTAGTTAATTAAGTAAAAAAAATAAGTTTGAAAATCCCGGTGCGTGAGACCGGCGTCACCAACGATGTAAGTCAAATTCACGTCACCACTGGCGGGTTAAGGAATTACCCACTTCTTGTTCATTATTTATTGGGTGGTACTCCTGTAAGGTACGGGCTGCAAGTGCGAATGACGTTTCAAAATGGCCGATCGGATGTAGATTTGCCAATGGCGACGCTCGCCGCCAGTTTTTCATGTTCTTTTTTGCGAGCTGCTAATTACGATCTGAAAACGTAATGAAATTCTCTTTTCCGGGAAATGTGTTCCGAAAATTGGATAGTTGGTCAATGAAACTTTTATAATTTGAAACGGGCTTTTACAAATAATAGGTGTAGCTTTTTTGTGTATTTTCAGATTTCTGTGTTTTAAGAAATTAATTTATTTTTTATTATTAATTTATTTATCAAAGTGTACATATTTTATGTATATATTTAAATTAATTATTTACCGGAGCCCAAATGGCAGGATCAGGACTACAAAAGTTAAAACATTATGCACAGTATCGCACATCTGAGTTTCAATACAAATATCGGAGAACACTCGAGAGTTTTAATCAAATTGGAGGGAAGAGGGAATGCTATAGTTATAGCAGAACAGCTTGTTAACGGAAAAGCGATTTAGGTTACAAACTGCATGGACAAGTTACTGAGCCAGCCTGAACACTGTGCTATGTCGCAGGTAGACCCAAAAAACTTATTAAAAAAAAATCAATGGTAAGAAAATCTTGAACTTTTCGATTTTGATAACGTATCCACACAATGACATATCTTAACATAAAAATAAAATATAAGCCAGAGGTCTTCATTGGATGAGGAAGGCTGAGGACACTAAGGGAGTTGTGTCAATCTCTTTGCCGAGTGCTGCTGAGAACTGCTGGGTTACGGGGTAATGATATTTTTACGGCTGAATGCAAATGTAACGATCTGTACATTAATCTTGAATATTCATTATTTGGGAGAAAACCACACACTTTATTACATTATATTTATACCTCTATTTCTAATCTAATTTCAGGCAAAACATTTTAAATTCCCAAACATAACAACAAAAAGCTGTCAGTTTTAGAATAGAGTCATAACGTGGTTCAAAATAAATAGTTTATTTTTGCAATGCAGTGTAAAACTACTGTGCTTGAAACTTTGCTTGACCAACCTAGTTTATAGTTATAGATTTGCTGTTTCCGCCGCCTAGCTGCAACAGCTACGTTATGCAGAAATAAAGTTTTAATCGCATCTCCAGTCTAATGAAGCCAACATACGAACATTATACTTTTGCTACTCGAGCTGAACTTACTTTATCCCTGCATATTATGGACCAGTTAGTTTTATTATTTAATCAAACATTTTACAGGGTGTACTTTTATCAGTGATATTCCCGTTGGTAGGTGAATGTACCCATCCTACTGAAAAACTTTCATTAAGTATGCATAAAATCTGCTACCAATTATTTATTTCAGAAATTCTAAAGATATTTTAATTAATTACAACATTATATTTTTAAGGTACACAACAAATTAACAATCTTTTGTTCTTAAATTAAAGACTAATTGCGTTGCGTCTAATCAATTTACTAATTAACATCGTAGGCTAAAATGTATATGGTAGTATGATAAAGTTAGGGATCTGTTATAAACAAATAGTATACTTACCTTACTTATATTCTTAGCGAGTTGAATGACCTCGTTATGATAACAGAACCTACCCTGCAACACCCGGCAGAAGTGACGCTATCAACGAGCTGTCGTCAATATAATTTTTCAATTTAAAAACAACGTATTCATCAAACAAAAATTGGAACAAAAGCCGAGCAGGTGAAATCGCGAGCACCATGCATAGACAACAAGCATTTTAATTTTCCCCTTAGATGAACAGGCCATAGAGAATAATCGAGTGGGGCGTCGGAATGTATTCCGCCGTCCGTAATATTGGTACGTACGTAAATCCCATTGTCTATGGTAGTAAATCTGTCGGCAGCAGGTACAGAGCTATAAATTTTGGGGCAGCGTTTGCTCTGTAGCTGCTCGATGTCACCGGGAGACAATAAGCGCTGAATTCAGCGACTTTTGCGGCAAAACGGTAAATAAAGACTTAAAGAACGACCGTTTCAGCTTTTTAGCAGGATTATTTGTTTTCAAATAAAACAAACTGGCTGCTGCCCTTTTGGGGGAGATTCGCAGCGAGCGCGACACGAGTTCGCAGTTTGAAACTAGAGTAAAAGCTGTTGTAACTACTTTAATTGTTTTATATATGTTTCACAAACTTTTTATTTCTGGAAGCGTTTTTGTACAGACAGTTCTGTCTACTACAATTATTTTTTTTACTTTAAGTTTAGTTACTAAGTAAATAACAGCCCTCTTTTCCGTCTTGGGTTAAAAAATATATTCATAGTATGGCAGCTGCAGGCCTGTTCTAGGGGCAAGCAATAGGCTAGCCAGTATCAAGTGTAAACCACATAGATGTGCGAATATTCGATGCTCGCGATTGCCGCGTCCTTGTGCATTAGTATGCGGAGGGCATCCACCGGCGCGGCGGGTTGTACTGTACTCACTACACTATTATGGGTGGAACCTATTTAGCGTTAGCGGTGCGGGTAAATTAGACTTATTATGTTCTATTGGGACCTTATGAAAATACCAGGTACATGGTTTTTTTTGTTTAAGTGTCGTATAAGTCTAGTCGTTTCCATGTTAATTTTTTTTGGTTTAATTAAAGCTGAAGAGAGATAAATACTTTTAGTTATGGACAACGGAGTTTAACCATAGCCTTATGAAACAAATACCACCAAAACAAATGTTCTCGTTGATAATTTTGAAAGAATCGAATGATTCACCGAAATCTAATCTCTCCGCTTGAACCAGCCAACCTCAGCCTCACAAGGGGCCTAATTGACTTAATTTCAATTACCCAACGTAAGTGTAAAACATATGACGTGGCGTTCGTATGTGTTACATTATCAATAGTCTCCGTTCAGTTTGTGAAGTCCCCTGTGTTTGGGTCACCAGCCGACCGTGCGGGGTTTAGTTTAGGGTTGGTTTTTGTTCAGTGGAGCGCGGTGTTGATGGGCCGACAGGGGCCAGGTGCGGCGAACGGAGTGTGTGTGACATTATCAGTATGCTCGGAGGCGGGCTCGTTAGCCGCCCGTGGGGCGCCCCCGGGTCCCGCGTCTCAATTAGAAGCTAACTTCATTGCGACGCTCACGTTGTTATGAATATACCCGTCTTTTAGGCAAATATGTTTTGGGTGATGTAAACATTACTTGTTGTTGGGCTACAGGCTAAATAAGTGGTCGTGTTATGGAGGTTGTTTTTGATAAGAGTAAAACTGGTCATAGATTGAAATGTTAGAGACATGTCCCTCCCTTTTCTTTGCAGATGACTGAAATTGTAATAAGTTGTGCAAAACACATAGTAGTTATACTATGTACCTAGAATTCTGTATTATGTTAATAGATATGTGTATTCTGATGAGCATTTGGATTCCGTTGATTCGGCCAGGGTCGATGTATTATTTTATATCTAAGTACTTAGCTTAATATTTTACGGTTTCAAAAAACAGTTTTCAAACCTTCATCATCACACACGTATTACAATCCCAACCTTACTTACAAACTCAACTTTAGCCTTTTTCAAATCAGCTTTACGAGTATTTCGTTCAGAAAAAGCCAACTAGCAGTCCCTCACAGAGGACTACAAAACGAAACACAATAAGTATAAAAGACATTGAACAGCCCGCGGAGTGGACCAGTCTAGTCGTGCCCCGTGAATCGAATGCCAAATGTCGACGATCGATGCCGCAGGTACCTACTTCATTAATAGGAACATTGCTGTTCTGCTGCTGAATTATATTCTCTGTGGCGTGTCGTCAGCAAGAATCTAATGAGTAAGCTGAAGAAAAAAGCAGTGAGAAGGAATTTGTAGTTAGCTGCACCAACTGCTGGTAAGTTAGAGCACTAAGTTTTTTCCGGATTTCGTGATAGGTTTTTCTGTAGCAATTCCGAAAAAATTCACCTGCAGTCAATCTTTCGGTTCAAAAACTGAATCCTAAAATGAGAAATCAGTAGTCTACCGTTTATAAACCGTGTTTAGTATTAACCACTTTCCCACTGGAGAATATTAATTTGGGTATTATGTGATGTATTAAAGATCGGATAAACTTATGTTCATTCTTAAATCGTGCTTTGGTACTCAAGTAAGAAACTGTCTTATTACCATACACTTAGCAGAATCGTCTACGAGTGGACATTGGTAGCCGAAAAGTTACCATTTTCTTTTGTACTTTATCCTATGTCGAACATCCGATGAATTGGTTGGGCGCCATTGTCAAATTGGAAGAAAAGCCAATGAACTAGAGAAAAGATACGGGAGAATTTTGTTTACAATGCTGGTCTTTATTTACCACAACTGTCCACAACTGATGTTATAAATGCGAAACTAACTTTGTAGGTAGGTACCTATGTCTGTTACTCAATCACACATAACTCACTATTTTAATGAAATAGAAACCTGAAATTGAAATTTAACGGATATAAGCTACGTTTTATTCCGGAAAGCTCACGGGAAAACCAGTAATATGATTTTTTTACTACTTTCTTATTTATAAATAGGTACTCTACTTACGAGTACTTATTACAGAGTAGAATTTCATAAGTTGTAAAAAAATATAGTTTCAAACCATTTTACACTCACGAGCAATATAAAACTTTCACTTACAAAAAGTCGAAACCAAATAGAAATGGACTAAAATATTGTTGTTTTTAGTTTGTAATATTCTGATGCGCTGTTAAATGTAGTACTTATAGGTATCAAGTACTTATATTTACTTACTGCAAAATGTACAGTTAATTCGAACTTCTTGTTTAATCTAAAATAGGCTTGTTATTGTAATAGACCTTAAGGAAATATTTACCTAATTGTAAGCAATTCCGCGGGTGGATTACTTACAATTACGAGGGTTTTGCCCATTTGCAATGTTTAGTGAATATTTATACAGAGAGGTGCTGGTTACCCTCCCAAAGAAGATTGAGGTAATTACACTCACGTGCAAAGAAACAGTTCCACTTACAAAATGCACACTCCAAATGGCCCTAAATTTTTAAAAATATTTAATAGGAAATTTGAACAAAATATTTGCGTTGTTAGTTGTTCATATTCTGACGCGTTGTTAAATGTACTTAAGTATTACAGAAAACGGCAATAAGTTAGTTTTACCGTTTAGAAGTATTTGATGATTTTTTCAATGGAACTTTTTCATTGCCCGTGAGTGTTTATCTAGGATTTTTTCTATGTGCAGCTAGCCCGAATACAGTCTTTGTGCATAATATTATCTTAAATTTACCGGCTATAATGATCAATTCGATAGCATGTTTTTCAGTGAAAAAATCTAAAACATTAATTACTTTCTCAGACACAGAGTATAAGCCATTATAAGTGGTTTGTTGTTTGATATTTATTCGTGCCACAGAAAGGCAAAGCATTACTCTTCAGTATAATATAACTAGTTTACTAAGTATGAAATAACTTGTTGTGATACATTTATTTACAGTCTAAACACCTCGAGTAGTCTATTACCGCTGTGTATGTGTTTAATGAGTATCTATCTAATCATGTAAGTTCAATCTAGAGCAAAAAACCATGTCAAGAAATAGGAATTGGAGAGGCGAGGCTAAATGAAAATTGCGTTACATAGGTAAACACAGTTGTAGTAAGACAAGAGTAGGCGGTCGATAGTATCAGTGTTTTCATTAGCCTCAATGTCGTTGTGGGCCGAACCGCATTCAACATGGGCACGTCGAAGCATTGTGTAGGGCTGCCGATCATTTATAAATCATTCTGGTTTTATTAGTAAACATTGTATTTTGGTTAAGTTTACAATAATGCCTTCGATATTTGAGAAAATATCGCAAACAATGGAAAGTTCAGTGACATATGGAACGTCAATGGCAGGTGGAACTATTTCATTGCTCGCGAGTATAGAGTTCTATAGGCGTTATTTGGTAAAATCCTGTGTCCAAGAATCAAAAAGTGCACAGTCATTTATAACGAAAAATCTAAACCATAACTCATGCGGTAGTGCATAAGATACTTCCGGAACGCAGGGGCGCGGGTTGAAATCCTACTCACCATTTACGATCAGGTAATACCAAGCGCCTATTTGCCTTACTTATATGGTTATTGTTTATGTACCTGTATAATATTATGTATATGTATAATATTGGTGTAGGTGTATTTTATTGTCTGATAAATACAATATGTAAACATGTATTTCTAAATTGGCAGCCCTAATTTTAAACATAACGTGCTCGTCTTGATGATGGTTCCACTTATCGCTCGATCTCTTTATTTTCGTTTCCACATCGAGCGAACAGCCTCGTCGACAGACGGACAACGCCATTTACAAGTAAATTATTAAACACTGGTGTTTGCCGTGTTTCCATTCCGCGTCCTTTATTTAGGCTACTGACTCCAGAATGGGCGCCGTTTAACTGGTATTCAAATCTATTATTGCATCGTTTCAGTTTAATTGCTTACTGTTGGTGTAATAATGGACATCATGACTCATGCCAGTTTATTTAATACCATCGAAGAGCTAGTTAAGGATATAGATGACGGACCGTATCACCGTTTGTTGGTCATATTTTATCTAGATTTCTGTGTGATGAGAATAATAATATAATTGAAGAAGGCATTCATAAAAGAGTCAGGGCGTCGTCTTAGGGATCGAGGCCATGACAAACGCTCTGGGGCGTATTTGATGCAGAGGATCTCCCTCACAGTGCAGCGTGGCAATGCTGCCAGCGTCATGGGAACCTTTGGGTCGGGTGCGTCCTGGGGCGGGCTATTTTAACTTTTTAACCAGACGAAGCATGTTTGCTGAATTATTTATCTTTTAATTATAACTTAACATAAGTAAATTCCTATTTTAATATGTTGGTAAATTTAATATTATAAATTAAGCTGAGATTGTTAAATAGAAGTCTAAGGGCCTGTTCCACAATGTCTGGTTAGTGGTTACCTGTCGGATAAAATACATACTGTCACTGTCTAAAAAATAATGACAGAGAGTGACAGCATGTATTTTATCCGACAGGTAGCCACTAACCAGACATTGTGGAACAGGCCCCTACTAATATATCCTTTGTGTAATGTATACTAATATAATTATGTATGTAAACTGTAAATTAATGTTAAAACCAAATAAAGATTGAACAAGTTAAGTACTTAATTCGGAGTAAATAAATTTAAAAGGCAGTAAAATAAACAGCGGAAATGCGATCCGCAACCGAGCCGAAGTACAAATACTAACTAGCAGCAAGATGTGGCTAATCTAAGCTAACACCACGTAGCGTGTATTAGTACGTCGTTTGGCCAAGTACGGCGTCGTCGCAGGCTCGGAACGAGCAAAGATGTAGAGCAAACATGGGCTTAACTGCACTCCCGGAGTAGATTCCCTTTTAATTAAACGAGTTCCTAGCGGTGCGGTGCTCAACCGACTAGGGCAAGTACTAAAGTTCCCTTCAAATTGATATAAAGCCCCGAGCCGGGCCGCCCCGGCGCACAACTACTGGCAAACTGTCCCGAACAATGGACAAAGAAATTCAACAAGCCCTACACCACTCGACACCTCACGGCACGTTTACTCACGCGGAATCACACTGAAACGTGAAACATTCCGACTGAACATTATAAAAGGCAGGAAATGACGCTGGTAAAAAGGAAAAAAAGTTACACAGCCGATACAAATGAAATTTATCGGCGCCCTGTAACTGTAAAGGCCTATGAGACGGGAGCTGTAAAAATAAATCAATTTCCAAAAGGAAAAATAATTGACGACTTTTATTGGTCGCGGCACACACAATACACACTTCATAAAATGTAGCTATAAATGATACAATAAAATGATCGTTCCGTTTTATGCCCGGACTGTGTTACCTGAGATGTAAAATGTTCTACTCCAGAGAATTGTTCGAGTTATGGCCTGAATTTCCTGTTGTGATTCCGCAACAATACGGAGTGTACTGCAACATAACATGAGGGAAGCAAGGTTTAGTAAGTCCCTGTTGTTTCCGGCTAAAGAAGTTATTTTGTTAATTCAAGATTAATTAAAATTTTCCGAGTTATGTTATAGTTCAAGATTAAAAGGGTCCATCCTCTATAAGATATAGAAGGCGAAAAGTAGATGTAAAAAAATGCAACACTTCTTCTCTGTAATCCGTAACACACTCACTAAGTATATTTAATTGTATTGTCAAGTACAAAATATTCATGCATGTTGTACTCGTTGTAATTTCTCATTATGATGAATATTTCCTGATTCATATTAAAGTTGCCGAAATAAAGTTGTTAGTAGAGGAAGTACTCAGTACCTGTGTCGCTCACATTAGTCTGAAAGCCCCTTACAAGTTACAAGTAGATTCAAACATGTAATCTTATTAAAGCGACGAAGGCTGTTTGCCGCGCCCGTAGCGCCACGCGATGAACTGAATATGCCAGTTTACTTGCTCTATCTACATGTAAGGGGTGTTGCAAAAAAATCAAAAGGGGTGAATCAAAAGTGGTTGAGAAAGTCGGAAAAGGACGGCTCTCAGGCCCATTTTGAAAAATCTTATTTCTAACATTGGTTCTATTGGTGTTGAAAAGTGGTGGGTATAGTATGCCAAAAGGGGATGTAACTCAGGGGGTCATATTGAACCACTTTTGTTTTGACACCCTGGCCATAAGACACCCCCTTTCTGCCTGTACAAATTGTAGGTATAAAACAACATTAGATAGCCCCTGTGTTAAATAAATCGGCTTATGTACCTACTATACTATTAATTACTTATATTAGGTCCTTACATATGAAATTGGCGTTTTGTCGTACTGGCCACTTTGATCTCAAATATTACCTTTATGGTTAGGAATTCCAAATTCAAATTCATACAGCTATTTACTCATGCATTTGTGTTTCAAACCCCCTAATTCATTTGTTTTTTCTTGTTTTGTTTTTTTCTTTGTGTACAAAATGGAAAACTTGAAATATCGCGTTATTTACGAGTATGAGTTCCACCGTGGCACCAGTGCTGCAGAAACGGCTCGAAGGATTAATGATGTGTATGGTGACGGTGTCGCAAAAGAAAACACAGTGCGTTTTTGGTGCCCACGTTTTCGTTCTGGAAATTTCGACCTCCAGAACAAGCCTCGTGGACGATCGGAGACCAAAGTTGATAATGAAGAATTGAAGGCTATTGTGGAAGCGGATCCATCGCAAACCACGTCCGAGTTAGCTGCAGGCTCCGGTGTTAGTGATAAAACTATTCTAATCCACTTGAAGCAAATTGGGAAGGTGAAAAAGCTTGAAAGGTGGGTACCTCATGAATTGAGTGAAGCAAACCGACAAACGCGCGTCGACTGCTGCGTTACGTTACTCAACCGGCACAATAATGAAGGAATTTTAAATCGAATCATTACCTGTGATGAAAAGTGGATCCTCTACGATAATCGGAAGCGCTCATGGCAATGGCTGAACCCTGGCGAACCAGCCAAATCCTGCCCTAAGCGAAAATTGACTAAAAAAAAGTTGCTTGTAAGTGTTTGGTGGACTAGTGCCGGTGTCGTTCACTACAGCTTTCTTAAATCTGGCCAGACGATTACGGCAGATATCTATTGTCAGCAACTGCAAACCATGATGGAAAAGCTAGCTGCTAAACAACCGAGGCTGGTCAATCGCTCTAGGCCACTGCTGCTTCAGGACAACGCTAGACCACACACTGCACAACAGACGGCCACCAAATTAGAGGAGCTTCAATTAGAATGTCTTAGACATCCACCGTACTCTCCGGACCTTGCTCCAACAGATTACCATTTTTTTCGCAATTTGGATAACTACTTGCAAGGAAAAAAATTCAACTCCGATGGGGCAGTCCAAACCGCCTTCAAAGATTTTATTGATTCCCGCCCGAATGGTTTTTTTAGTAAGGGGATCAATGAACTACCTATGAGATGGCAAAAGTGCATACATAGCAATGGTACATACTTTGATTAATTTAATATATTTCATTTAAAAAAAAAACGACTTTATGTTCTTCCTATAGAAAACGCCAATTTCATATGTAAGGACCTAATACAACTTTTGCAGCACTCTGTATACATACAAACAAACTATCATGGATATCATATTAAATGATTCTTGAAGTTCCTGGCATAAAATATACAAGAAACTATTATTTGTGAATAGCCCGTATAAAGTAGTCCGTTGAAATAAATGTAGTCAGTAAATGAAATAGTAATTTCAGACTCTGACAATTATTACAGTACGGCATAAACATCGTTGTATGAATACAGAAGCCGAAGAGATTAATCAGACGTTCCAGACTCGTTTTTTTTTTATTATGCCTTATGTAAAATTGAAATGTCTCAGTCATTTGTGTAAGTAAATAATATTATGAACATGATATTAATACGTATAAGTTAATTAATACGTAATATTATACATCATAATCTTATGTTTTTACATTTCATTTTTGTAACGTGATCAAATAACACGCATGTCAGCCCGATTCATTTTGAAAATTAGACAAAACTTCTGTTTTTACTGACCGCTATTTAGCTGCTGTTTATTAACACTGTATTTGGTTACGAGATGAATATGCTTTGGTCTTACAAGTTCCGGGAAACTGACTAAACCGTTCACGTTGAAAATTTTCGTTACATACTGAGAACTATAAGGCTTCGTTCCCAGTAGGTAAACTGTTACTCAACATTAGGGTGCCGCACACAAACAACTTTTTGTAGGACAGATAATCGGGTCGATTTTTCTTTCTTCTGATTTAAATACTTGCTTACCGAGTTTTTTAGGACATGTGTGTTGCACTGTTCATTGCCGCAGCTACTTATAGTCAATTATGCTATTTTGTGCCAATATGGAGGGGCGGACATCTTGCCTTACCTCTGCTTTAGTCAATGAATGAATATAAATTTATTTCTGAACTTATATTAAAACTCCATGATCTGGAGGAGGCAGATTTACCTATGTTCGTCCTAAACTATAACATTTAGGTAGGCCTACGCACGTTCAGTCTTAAAAAGTTTTAATGTAATACTCGCAAGCAATGAAAAAGTTCCAGTCGACAGGCGGACCTTTTTCATTGCTCATAATGCATGCGCCGGCCGACCCAGCTGAGTAGGCTCCATGGGTAGACATGTAGGTCTGCATGTCGGGAGGTGAGCGCGCATTACAGCTCCGGTACCAGAGTGGAGATCTGGCAAATGGCTTCTCCATTGTCCCTAGTGTGGATCCCAAACACGAGTGCTCCGGATGGAGTACGGGAAGTGAGCGTGCCATCAACAGCTCCGGCACCTGTCTGGACATCAGGGAGGGGGGGTCTCACCACCCCGAGGCGACTCTCCTTGTGAGTACTGTGGCTATACGCTGCAGCGGCTAGATCCACTGCTCCATGGATCCCTGATGTCAGACTGCCGTCTGACTGAAGGTATAGTGCCTGTTGTTTATGACCAAGTCGTCGGGAATGACAGGCACTATAAAATAATACGTAGTTTAGAAAACGGGTATCGTGCTCATAAAGGTACACACATACTAGTTACTTCGTACCAGTCACCAGTAAGTACGTACAACACCAGAGTTACACAGTTCCAGTAAGATCCACATCTTGCCACTCAATCCCGGTTGTCGGTTTAATAGTTGTAGAGCGAAGACGCGAAGTTAAGCGGTGAGCCGAACTTAATGCAAGTTTTATCGGCTCCTGCAGTGGACGGACTGTAATAATGTCGTCATGGCAGCTACTGACCTCTGGGGTCACTCTACAGGGTGTTGCAAAAAGGGTATACTAAGCCGAAAAAGGGTGACTAAGGGGGTCATTCTGAACAACGTTTGTTCTACGAGTTTTGGAAATTCATGACATAAAATTTCCTTTAACTTTGTTGGTCACGTGATTTTTTTGTAGTACCTACCCTGTATATGACGAAAAACTAAGTTGACTTAAGCAGCTGCGTGGGCCACGACTCTATCTCTTTGTATTAAGCGTGTCAATTGCATGACAGCTCTCTTTCCTTCGTTTTTCGTCAGTATAGAGTCACCCTCGCTCGTGAGCGGTCGTCAAACAGATAAAAGACTAAGCTAAGATATATTAAGCTAACCGTTTCATGACTTCATCGGTCGGCGATTTATTAGTTTAATCTCTTTAATGCAATAAAAAATTATATGGGATAGTTGTGAAAAAAATAGTTGTGATAATTTGTTCATAGTCAATTTTTTAATTAAGTACGTAGCCTATGGTCCACTGCAAGTTTAATTAAATGTTATTCGTAATAGGTAGTATTCTTCTTCTATCGTGTAAAATGCACTAAGCTAACTTCCTCCAGTGTTTTGCTACTCTTATTGCGGTAGGTAGTATTACTTTATCATAACGTAAAAAAACTAACAACTTGTCATTATTTACACAAGTAAGTATGAAATAGGGGTGAATGGATAAAAACGTTATGAAAAAAATAAGAGCTTTATCTTGTACTTGTACTTCACTGTTTTAGAAAAAGCATTAGGTAATTATGGTCCTTACATATGAAATTGGCGTTTTGTCGTACTGGCCACTTTGATCTCAAATATTACCTTTATGGTTAGGAATTCCAAATTCAAATTCATACAGCTATTTACTCATGCATTTGTGTTTCAAACCCCCTAATTCATTTGTTTTTTCTTCTTTTGTTTTTTTCTTTGTGTCACTCTGTTTACAAAATGGAAAACTTGAAATATCGCTTTATTTTCGAGTATGATTTCCACCGTGGCACCAAGTGCTGCAGAAACGGCTCGAAGGATTAATGATGTGTATGGTGACGGTGTCGCAAAAGAAAACACAGTGCGTTTTTGGTTCCAACGTTTTCGTTCTGGAAATTTCGACCTGCAGAACAAGCCTCGTGGACGGCCGGAGACCAAAGTTGATAATGAAGAATTGAAGGCTATTGTGGAAGCGGATCCATCGCAAACCACGTCCGAGTTAGCTGCAGGCTCCGGTGTTAGTGATAAAACTATTCTAATCCACTTGAAGCAAATTGGGAAGGTGAAAAAGCTTGAAAGGTGGGTACCTCATGAATTGAGTGAAGCAAACCGACAAACGCGCGTCGACTGCTGCGTTACGTTACTCAACCGGCACAATAATGAAGGAATTTTAAATCGAATCATTACCTGTGATGAAAAGTGGATCCTCTACGATAATCGGAAGCGCTCATCGCAATGGCTGAACCCTGGCGAACAAGCCAAATCCTGCCCTAAGCGAAAATTGACTAAAAAAAAGTTGCTTGTAAGTGTTTGGTGGACTAGTGCCGGTGTCGTTCACTACAGCTTTCTTAAATCTGGCCAGACGATTACGGCAGATATCTATTGTCAGCAACTGCAAACCATGATGGAAAAGCTAGCTGCTAAACAACCGAGGCTGGTCAATCGCTCTAGGCCACTGCTGCTTCAGAACAACGCTAGACCACACACTGCACAACAGACGGCTACCAAATTAGAGGAGCTTCAATTAGAATGTCTTAGACATCCACCGTACTCTCCGGACCTTGCTCCAACAGATTACCATTTTTTTCGCAATTTGGATAACTACTTGCAAGGAAAAAAATTCAACTCCGATGGGGCAGTCCAAACCTTCAAAGATTTTATTGATTCCCGCCCGAATGGTTTTTTTAGTAAGGGGATCAATGAACTACCTATGAGATGGCAAAAGTGCATACATAGCAATGGTACATACTTTGATTAATTTAATATATTTCATTTAAAAAAAAAAACGACTTTATGTTCCTCCTATAGAAAATGCCAATTTCATATGTAAGGACCTAATATTATCTTACATTGAACTTCAACTGGTCACGCAAACCAGTCAATTAATTCATTTTCCAGACTTCTCTACACTGAAACGAAAGTGATATCGTTGAAATCGTCGTTGACAGCTCTCTGTTAGAGAACTCTTGGGGATTCCCCATTGCAGGGGGTCACTCTATATGACGAAAAACTAAGTTTCGGTGCGCTGCTGCGCGAGCCACGCACGACTCTATCTCGTATTAAAATATCCGATTTCACGACAGCTCTCGTTCGTTCGTTACTCGTCAGTATAGAGTGACCCTCCAGAGAAGTCTGCCGGAACCGCAGCGGACTCAGCTGCAATCACTTAATGACGCGAGACGAGAGGGGGGCGGGGTGCGGGGTAGGGGGGGCAGCCAATTACTGCTGCAGTCCGGCCATCATTCAGGGTACAGTTTTATAAGTGGGAGTCAAGTCAGCAGGTCAGTGTACCGATGTGCTAGGCAACTTTCATGCGTAGTTCAGTTACAATGACAAGACCAATCATATGGCGAAAAAAACCCAGCTGTTTCATACATTTTACACATGAGTAGGTAGGTAGGTATTTCTCGCTGAAATTTTAAGCATTATAAAAAAATAAGGTGCACGAAAGGAGCAGTCAACTGAAACGAGTTGTTTCGAAACACACCCAGCGAAAAAACAAACTTTACATTCAACACACGACGACGGACCACGTAAGTAATTAAATCGGAACGCAATTTCCATGCTCTCATTCTCCTCAAAAAGGTGAAACCTTTGCGGCTCGTAATGAAACACAATTTAATTCGTTAAGCAGATCGCTTCCCAGCATCGCGCCGCGTCCTCAACCGACTCACACTCCGGCCGTGGCTTCAGACCTCTTTATTTTCCCAAATTAGTTGCCAGCGGTGTATCCTAACAACAAAGTGAGATGTTAATTTAATGTGCGACAGTGTCACTCGAAGCCGGCCCGAGTTTCAAAGGACGGGCGCGGCCAGAGATTCTCTATTATGTAAATTTTCGCGTAATTTCCTCGGTGGGAGTGTGCGGGCCAGACTTTGTAACAAGAGACCCCCTCTCATTAATACTTACCTGCGCTCCCCAATTTTTGGCGATTGCCGTGAATTCGGTGTTTTCAATCGAATTCTAATTTAATGGAGTGCTGATGTGCCAAAATGTTTATTGTGTCTGAGTGTGCTTTGCTTGAAACCTGCCGTGAAATTTGAGTGATTATTATCGGCTATAAACAGCATAAACTTCTACACCTAGTCATTTTCTAAAAAATTATAAGCCTTACTCAGAAGTTACAGAGGGTTTATTAAATAAATTAAGAGCTACACAAATCGCGATAAACAATTTGTGTATCATGTTGACACTTTGCAAGCCTCTTTTTATGTTATTTTTATTTGCAAGAATTAGGAGATAGATATTAAGAGAGACGCTTCCCATCCAACAGTTATATTAATGAATTCTATTTATTTTACCCGCGGCAAATGTACCTAATAACTATATTTCCACTGATGCCAGTTAAATTTCTACGAGCAACTTGTACTAAGCTGGTAATAAATAATACAATAACCGTTTATCTAAGATAAATTTCACAGCCATTTTGACACGATTTTATTATACCTTTTGTTACATCGGTAACTATTTGACAAAATGTCAGCGTGTCTAATATTTTAGGTAATACGAATGTAGTTATTTTTATTTCTATAGTATTAATCTGAAAAATGCTGCTTTCTCTCCCCATCCATTTCAACCACTTCTTCTACAGGTACCCTATCTACGTATATTTAAAAGTTGAAAAACTGTGAAAAATACAAGTAAGCTGCATGTTTAATACTAGCTTCGAAATAAAAATTAATTTGCAGGCTTGAGCCAGGTCTGAGTCGTGTTTGTTAATTACGTTATGATCCTCGGAAACTTTGTTGGCAGCCCCCCCGAGGTACGATATGCCCGGATAGTGGAGGACACGTCCAGCACTGCTTACGCAGTTCACATTTTGTTATGAGCCTGTATCTGATCTGTATGGTACAGGACGTCCGGCACAGCAGAAGCAGTTCATGTATGTAATGAAGTAGTAGTATTGTTTGAAATGGAAAAGAGAAGTGTGATGTGTAGCTCTTAAAAACTGTAATTAGGTATACCTATTATGAATTTCAGTTGCTGGTATAAATCTTGTGTGATTTCAATTCAATCAACACCTAAATTAAATTATAATACATTATGGTTTAAAAGCGATATGCTACGGTTAATTATTTAGACGACAAATCTATTAAAATTTAAAAAAGTTAAGGCTACAAAAAGCATTTTATCATGTAAGTAAATTTAATATTAAAATTAGTATTTTACGTAATGAGGTAGCAACGACTTTGTACGTTTACGTGTTCACGTATTAATGATAGTTCAGGAAGGTTCTATTTTCAATAATGTAAGTTCCCACAACACAGTGTAATGCTGAAGTAAGAGCCCGGAATAGTTTCTCACTTTAAAACAATGCTAATTTAATTGGCATTGATTGCATTTTGTTGACTTCTGTTCCTTTGTAGTTAGTAGCTGCAAGTTGGTTGAAAAAAAAAACTATTCGACAATCTCTCCCGAGAAAGAATATACCGAGTTTCCATTATTTTTCAGTGGTAAATTATAAGTTTTGTTATGTCTGTGTACTTTTATATGTATGTATATATGTAGGTACGGTGGCCTGCGCCTAAAAGTATACATGCGGAGTTTTTAAAATAGCGATCCCTGATGATGAAGGGACCAGCTACATCTGTTATAAATCCGGGGACGTGTTGTGTGTGATGTGTGTAGCAGTGGTATTTATATGGATGTGCTTGAGCAGCATGTGAGCTTGAGATCGCTATTTTAAAAACTCCGCCTGTATACTTTTAGGCGCAGGCCACCGTACTTATATAATATTCAATTTTTCAGGTTAGTACTTTTTATTAATTGGCGATAGGAGATGGTATACAATCTTCGTATACAATATGCGAAGTCGGTAAATATATATATCTTAATAGCTAAACTTCGATGTCAATTCCCGTTCATAACATTTCTAGGAACTAAAATATATCTTAATTAGATATCATATGGCTTCATATCTGCAAAATGGTTTGTAAGTTATTATGTAGTTAAAAAATATTCATAATAAAGAAAAATTATTAAGTAAAATAATATGAATCTACATTTTTACAATACGGAAGTCCAGTAGCAATATACAAAAATTCCAATAAATATCTGTTTAATGGGTTTCTTGAACCTCATTTACAAGCTGTAATTAAAACCGCTAAAACGCTGTCAACCCACCGTTATGAAACAACAATCAATATTTATGAAGCGTTCTACGAACTCCTGAAAGGTAGGTATAGCGGATCTATTGTTCAACTTGCCATTGAGGTTAGGTATTTCCTTTTTATTTATCATCCGTAGCCGTATACAGATACAAAATACTGACAAACAAGAAGAAATAAACATGGAAGTGATCATGTAATAAACTAAGGATCATTGTTCCGATCATGAATACTGACGACTCTAATAAACTCTAATCTATATCTATCTGTATGACATCTTTATCAGGATCACTATTGGTAACGTTAGAAACTAATAAAACACAAACCAGTGAAGCGCCTATTGCATTACTATCGACTAAAGTCGACAATATTCGTGCTTCGCACACTGTATTACTTCTACAAATGACCGGTCCAAAAAACCGGACATAAATAGTGAGTTGGACATGGATTTCGTCAGTTTTCCTTGTCCAGAGGTAAACTGGGACACACAGTAACTAACAGCGGGTACTAATCCTCGGCTCTGTGGGGTCACTCTATATTACGATAAACTAAGTTTCGGAACGCAGCTGCGCGAGCCACGACTCTATCTCGTTGTAAACGTGTCGATTGCACGACAGCTCTCGTTAGTTCGTTTTTCGTCAGTATAGAGTGAACCTCCTGAGCCGCGACGGGGGAACATCTGCGGCCAGTGAACGAAACAAAAACGAAATGAGAAAGGTTCGGAGGCATCTCGCATTGTGCCAAGTTGAGATGAAACAGCTCAGCGCCACTATTCCACTCACATCGTCGTCAGCTATACAGGGTGTTGCAAAAGTGTAGTACCTACTTATTTTTTATTTTATTTATTATGTATTTATTTATCATTGCAGTGTTATAAGGTAGTAGGTAGTAGGATAATAAGCATTTTTTTTAAAGTTGACTGTTTACGACCAACGACGAAACCACGAATTCATAGACCGTGTCTTAAGTAATTAAGAGGAGGTTACAAATTACTTTGAAACACACGAGTTTCGACTCTTTGTGACCATAAAAAGAATCGAAATTCGTATATAACAACGTCATTTTTCTCCTTGGGAGGCCTATGTCCAGCAGTGGATGATTATTGGCTGATGATGATGATGATGATGATGATTTTTGTAAACCTTAAAAAACCGTGTTGAAAGGTGACAAAAAGCTCAATCAATTTGGGGAGAAGTTTTATTTTAGGTATTCTTTTGGCATTATTAACCGACTTCAAAAAAAGGAGGAGGTTCTCAATTAGCCGGGATCTTTTTTTTCATAATAATATTTTGTACTGATAGTGGACTGTTGGTGTATGTTTTTTAGCGGAAAACCCCCTCGTAGTCCTGTGTCACGCCATTGTGAGACGCTGTGCTGGTCCGTTGTTCAACCGCGCAGCTCGCTACTTCACTATTGCTCCCGAAATACAGACAATGTGGCCACAGCATGCTCGCTTTATAGTAAAGTATTTAGTTGTATTAATGTCAAAACATTCATAAACATTGCATCATATTGTCTAAACCTACAACAACTTTTTCCGAGGGTATAGCTCGAAAACGGTTAGGAATTAGAAAAAAACATATGATATAAAAGTTTTAGGTAATTTTAAGAGCTCCATTTCATTAGCTGAAAATATTTCTCTCCGATGCACCGTTTTCGAGATATAAGCTAAAAACCAAAAATTCGTACCTTTATCCCCCCTTCCTTCCCCCCGCTCATCACCTAGGAGTCAGGACTTTTGGTATGTTAACAAACTAAGCCCCCTGAACAAGTTTCTGAAGGAATCGCTTAGTTACCTGCTCACGCACTCTACACCTCATTTTGAGTCATTTATTGACTGGACTATATTAGGTGTTCAGTTAATTATTAACAACGAAAGTAACTCTGCTTACCTACCTGAAGTTTTAGCGTGCAGTTTAGTGCAGTTTTTGTTCTTTTTTAGTATCTTCACTATATGTGTATATACCTGTGTAACATGTGAATGAGTAACTTCAGTGTCATGAGTGCAGACAGGTGCACATTTTACATCTCAGGTATTGTAGATTACAACAATGGCTTTAGTTTTGTACACATATTACTGATTCTGGAGCATCCATGCTTTTAATTAGACCAGTTAACCGATATTGATAAAGCTTTAAGTTCCGTAACATTGTTATTTTCGCTGTTTATGGTAATTTTTGTTGTCATAATATGCAGGTTAGCCATATTTTGTGATTACTTTAATAGTATGAAACAAGTTTATCTTGGAGTACACACTAAACTTACAACCCCTAATAATCGCCAACGGGGTGGTAACACTGTGTGATAGTCATTAAGAGAGCATCTTTAATTCGTGTTGCTCGTAAATTTGCACGTTTTACGACGAACTGTCGACGTGCGCTCTTTCAATTCAACGTAAAACGAGAACTTTACGCTCTTTAGCAGCAATAAGCCAGCTTCTTTATAATAGTCACCAATAAATTCCGTTGAGTGTATTTTCAGTATGATTGAAAACTAGTAAATAGTGGAATATATGGGATACGCGATGACAATAAGCTCGTGCGCAAAAGCTACGGTAAAATAAGAATGTTTTTATAACATACTTATTTTTACCTTATCAGTGTTGCGTACGCATTATCGTCCAATATAAATACCATTATTATCTATATACTAAATGTAAAATATAAAGAGTACAAATTTTATTCTTCAAGACAATTATAAAAGTACTATATCATTAGACGAGACCGTTCCCTGACTCGCTCTTAATTCTGTAAGTCGGAAGCTACGTGCCGTCCGCTTTCAGCTGCACAAAATACAATTGTAGTCTCATTTACTTCTGAATAGCATCCAGCATCCAGTGCAGGCGCCGCGTCTGAGCGCCACCGATATTTCAGGCCATGATGCTTTTGACGTGATAATCTCAAAGATAATTAGAGCAACTGCAGGCAGCGAGCGCCGGCTCAGTCCGGACCCGGAGGTAGAGTGGCGCAACTCCCGGCAAGCTGCAGGGCAATTAACGCCTTTCACATACATACGCGCTACAATCAAGCTACCCTACACTCTCGAGGACGGGATTACCCTGCGTGTGTGATCCTCAAAAGGGCACAGCCGAGTCGCTGTACCCCCCCTTCACCCTCTCTTTGCTGCACTGCAACCCTGCTGAATACAATTACCGGATAGTGTAATTAAATTGTGAAGTTAGCAGCTCCGCGGCACACACACCTGAATAATAAGATAGAAAAAGCGGCGGTACCTATGCGCCGCATAACTTCAAGTTTTCAACATAAATTCACTTATAAATTCGCCGACGTGTTCAAACTAAAATCGTTTGTGTGATTTACTTCGGTAATCCCTTTGTTTAGGTTGTTACCTAAGCTCAAATATTTGTTGTTTATTAGGAGTTTGATAGAAATTCTATGAATTAATCAATACTAGAAATCGAGTTTCAGATTGCTTTTCAGACTACAATAATGGTGTACAAAATTGCTATATACTTACTATGTATTATATCTGTCTGTTACATAGTACGAAACTTCGTGTAAATACAGCGGGAAAAACCACAAAGAGGCTTCAAATATCCCAGTCTCAGGTCCCAAACCTACTGGGTGTTTATTTGAGTGAAACGCGCGCTTTCATTACATATGTGCATACAAACTGTTAGTTCTCAGTGACGATATGTTCTTGGAAATGGGGTGTTTGCGCGTTATTAAAGTGCTGTGTCATCGCTAGCTGCGGCTCACGCCACTGATTCGGCGTTGATTTCGGCAGATCATGGCTCTTTTAGTAATTTCCCAGTTCATCGGGCGGAAAGTTGAACGAATCTCCTTAAATGTCGACTTTGTAACGATCATTGTGATGGAGATTAATGCTCAAAGTTACACGACGGCTTTGAGGGACTTGATGCCTAATGAAGTAAAATCTTTTCATCTTTCTAGTGTTTATTCCGGACATAGTCTGATGGAGGAAAATATATCTTACATCATTATTTAGAATACCATGAGAGAAGCGCGTAACAAATGAAAGTAATATGCCCTCTTGCGTATCATTTCATTCAAACCAATTTATGATTCGAGGAAAATAAAAGTCGCGATAAACAAGCACAGATGCGTGCGATAGATCACATATTACATACAACACACAACTTATGTGTAATGGTAGTAAAGTCAGTAACATTATGGTTAATAATTAACATGAAAATACTATCGGTGTCTCCTACAAATAATATAAAAAAATGTTCTGAGCCCATGTACAACTCAACATGTAGTATCAGTGTAATGGCTACACCGACAAATGGGACACATAGTGGCAAAGTGTTTGTCGCTCGTTTTGTATATGTGCGAAAGACGGTAGCTCGAAATAGGGATATTGAATTCTAAGCGCGTCCTCTACGAACGAATGTACGTGACCCGCGACCGGCTGCCTCGCTGGAAGCCTCAACAAAAAGTATAAATAGACATGTTTCTACAAAAGCGGATAAGGAAGAAGCCATTGTGCCGGATGTACTTGGGGGTTTCAGCAAATCTCCAAACATCTCGAAAGGACATAACGAGAAAAGTTGGATACGGCGAGAGTGGAGCGGCGCGAGAGCATTGTCCGTGCGGCGGCCATTATTGTTGCTCGATAGCGAGCAGCTGAGCAGGCGGGCCACTCATATCCCGGCTATTAGGACTTCCACGTGCATTTCACATGTGTTTGTTTCCACTCAAGTTTCTATTCGTTTTGAAGGAGCAATCATTGTTCTTGATGTTGTTGTCAACTGTTTCTGTTGTTAGTTGACATGCAAAAAATAATTTGGCTTGTATTGGTATCCAAAAATTAGTAGGTATTCCTTTTTAAATTAAAACAGCCTTTCAACATATTTAGCCAAAACTATTTTACCACTTGTTTCAAATGAAATATCTCAAACATTCCCGCCCGTCATAAAACTGCTACATATTTTCTTTAGCCGTTAGCCTAAAAGTTTGAGGCTCAGTTTTAGTTAAATTGAGGCAAATAACTAGGAAAGTATTCGGAGCCGTTTCCCACCCTTCCAGCGCGATTGGCCCAAAACAACTGCGATGAAGTGGAGGGCAAATAGTGGGCCCTTTCCAGAGCATTATCTGTACAGCCGGCGGATTCTGGACTCACGAGCGATACGGATTGACAATCTGGGAGGTAAGGTGAAGTTAAGCTAGGATAACAGTGACTTTAGCATAGGATTCGATACTATTTTCGAATCTACACGAAGGTACACTTTTACCAAACGCTAAACGTATTTAAATCAAATTTAAAATACATTTTGTACTAACTGACAGACGTATGACAGGCTACTAAATACGTTTAGCGTTTGGTGAAATTCCACCTAACATATGGAAAAAACAAATGTCACTTTTGGAACTAACTTTGCCTTACATTTTGACAGTGACAGTTGACGATACGCAACGTTAACGGAGGTTCGAAACTTATGCTCGTGACTTAGCACTATGTAACCTTATGATTCTGTCAAATTAAATATGATTTTACGGTGCCTTTCCACCAGAGATGTGCTATGTGGACCAATGATTTGATAGGTGGATATCAAATACATCCCTAGCACCGTAGCTTAGGCCATCTCTGGAGGAATAGCTTCCTTATGTAGGTATTTGCAATTAATAACTGTAAATGGTTGTTGCCTCGTAGGGATGGGATACGATAGGATCTATCGACTAGTACACATAAGGATCGCTATTTTAAAATGGTTTGGTTATCGTTGGAGATCCCGGAATAGTGACATGGCCGTGTTTACGTATCGTACAGCCAGCTCGGAAGGGAAGCCAGCAATTCCTTTACATTATAAATGTCCGCCCACACTACACATAATTGTATTGTTTTTGTAATTCCGGCGTCATTCCAAAGACAAATACCACTGTTTATTAAGGTTTTAATATTCTTTAGTTCTATTATAAATTGAGCTAATATTGAATTACTTTGTAATTATGCTGGAAATAGCAAAAAAGAAAATGAAGATCGTAATTAATTATTATACATTTTGTTATTAGACTACACTCGCGAAGGAACATTAGTACTTCTCTAACGAGACTCACGAGCAATGAAAAAGTTCCAGTGACATAGTACTAAATTATACCTAAACCACAGCTTATCTTAATGATGAAATATTTAATTACATTTCACAGCGCATCAGAATAATATCAACGTTTTGGTTACGTTTTTACGTAAATATTGAATTAAAATATAAATTAATTATGGGCGTTTTCATTGGTCGCGAGTGTATATGATTATCTGGACATGCCTTGCTTTCAGTCCGTTCACTGGTAGAATTTTAGCTTTGTTGAGTACCAACATATTATACTAGCCACAGTACTAGTCACACTACTACAAAAAAGCTCGAATCATTAATCTTGCTTATCTACGCAATTATTCAAGTACCTTCATAATGTGAGTTTTTTTCTGCGAGCCGTAGCTAGTAATCGAAGCACTAAGCCAAAGTGATTTAAGATTATGGGGGATGTAATGGCTTACAATTTCTTTCCACCACCTATAGCAGGTGCGTAGGCCATTTTTTTTAAATCGTAAAAGTTATGAATGTCCACGGTAATTTGGCTCCTTGGAAATTGGAGCTTTGACCGAACGGCCAATTCAGGAGGGTAAACCTTATCTTTATTTGAGACTTTTAAATTAGTTTATTAGATGAACACATTCATTTAAATTAGCTTTACGTGGCTTTCTTTAGAAAAGTTATTAAAACCCCCAAATACGAGTAGTTTTCACTAAACTTGCGCATAGCCTATTCTAAATTTTCGGCATACATTTCTCTGTTAAATAATATCTTCTATCAGTAGGACACACCTATCTAGTGAATGTGTCAGAGCTCTCATAGCTATTCAGTGAGGGGAAGCCCCGGGCGTGGATCGCTCGGCCAACCGATAGAGCCATTAGATCGGGCTCCATTGTCTGTCTATTGTCAAACTAACGGATAACCATTGATAACCTTTGTATGTTGGAGGATATTTCACCAGCTGTTTTCTTGTGAAATGACAAAATTAATTGTAGGAATTATGGATTGATTGACCTGAACTATCCGGATTGTAATATTCTAAGTAAGGGGATTTTAAGAGGGGGACTTAGACATTTTGGGATTTAATCAGTTTGACCTGAGTGAACTTGCATAAAGCTCAGCACTCACTATAGTTTCAGTACAGGCTCGTAGTGTACAATAATGGTAATATGTGGTCAGGGTCCAGTGCTCTCAGACGGGGCTTATCTCTTCCTGCTCGCCGCATGAGCGGGCGCGCGGTCACTCATGAACTGATTGTGGCTGGACCTGGACAGGGTATGATACCGGATTTATTTTCACGACAACACTTTATTATTATTAGGTTTTTTTTAATCCTTGATAGTGTAGCAAAGAAGCGATTGGTGCACTGTGGTAACAAAAATATAAAATCTCCGAGGTGCATTTTGCGACGATCGGTTCTTCCGTGCCGTGACCGTGCGTAGAAACATGTCATGTAGGTTTATTTGTAATATGTTTTTCTGAACTGAATGTAAAAATAAATATAATGAATACTCGGAAATACGTAGGTAATAATACCCTGTTTACTTTATTACTTACGTGAACATGCTTACAAGGCCAGTGCTGAGGAAAAAGTTAATGAACGAATATTGACGAAAAATCAGGGTCAGACTTGAAAGTGGAAGCTTTTGATATTGGTACATTATGTATAATGCACATTGTGATACTGTGGTGTTCTAAAACACTTTTAAGAAAGTGCTTAGATACCTACTTATATATTTTTTGGAATTTCTAAAAGTCGTAAGTATAAAAATATTTGTACAAAATTACAAGCTGTTATACACCACATTTACAATCTGTATAAATATGTAGTGAAAATATGTAGAATCGAAATTTACAGACCGCTCTAAATTAAAATATTCAGGTTCTCAGCTATTGTTTATGACTATGACATAAATAAAGCTTGTACATGTACAATTGACAACATTTCAAAATTTTATACAGTTGAAATTCGAAAACCATTTAGAGATATGGCTCTAATATTCACAAAAAAAAATGTTTCCGATTTTTCTTTTGATTTATTTCAGAGAAAAACATAAAAATCTAAATTATCATTCGTGACACCACGATGTGGCATAATAATTAAACGGGCTTTTACTTCTAAAACATAAACAACAAAAAAACATGTTATGTCACTTTGACAATGACAATGACAAACATCACTCAAATGTCTGTCACTTTTATGTGTCCTTGTCAATGACGGAAGTACGTGATTGGTCCTTGCCACAAAATAAAGTTGAAGTTGAAGCTGATTGGTCCTTGTTCATGTCAAGTTAATGTCATCCAACTTTTTTTTTTTAGGTTAGGCAGGCAACGAAAATATTTTTATCCCAAGCCTCGACGTGACGTCACTCATACTAAAAATATTTTGAACTTTGAAATCAAAAAAATATATTAAAACATAGAAATATTAAGAAATAAAAAAATACGGGGCATCTAAATTTGTGATATCTCGTCGAAAATAAAATAAAATCGGTGAGCATTTTATTTGAAATGTTGTCAATTGTTCATATATAATTTGAAACTCCGACTTGTTTAGAAATTTATGTTAAATTTCAAACCGTACAAAGTAATGAGATATCCGTTAAGACTTTAAGCAGATCAGCGCAAATATTATATTACTTTTGAAACTACGGGCATGACATTTCTGGCGAGCCTCTTCTTAACTGTAGTCTGACTAAAACTACTACGAACACTACTTATATTATATTAAATAAAAACTTATATTATGTTGTACTTTGGAATAATAAATAAACTAAGTACAGGAAAGCCGGAGATTAGCTACCTACCATTCATTATTGTTATTGACTATTAGTTAATTGTATATGAGGAAATTATCGTTCTAAATATAGTAGCTTAGTGTGCATAAACTTCAAATCTATCTAGTGCAGAATGCACAACGAAGGCGAGGTGGCAAAATACGGAAACAAAAAAGCGCATATGCGGTAAAAATCAAAGTTCCAGAACTGAATAATCGGCTTAACAAAGACAGCAGCGCCACAAAACAACGAGCCCGTAATCCAGCCAGGGTGCAGCTATTTGGAAACAACTTTTCACATTTGCCTGCCGCAATTTCCGTTCTGGCACTGGCGACGTATTCACTTCTTTCAACTTTATTATATGCTTGGATTGTCTCTGTTACTCTTAGTCTGGTCTGGAGCACGAGGATCTCACAGTGCCGGGAGCTGAAGCGAGTAGTTCTCACTTTTTAATTTAAGGTAGGTATATATTTCACCAATTATATGTATAGTACTAAACCAATTTATGGATGCAGTAATGTTAAATTTATGCAGAATTGTATATTTTATTAGAAAAGGCGTTGATATTGTCTAATAGGTTTAATAATAGTTTTGAGGAACCCCAAACTTGAAGCTCATGTGTGTTGTATAATGTTAAATGTAAATGTATGTTTAACTGCTTTGCAAGTAAAGGGATAACACGGATATTAGTACTAATAATAACTTTACTAAATTAGGTAGATAAGTCCACAGTACTTTATAAGAGAGGAAGAATTATCATAGTTTATTATTAATATTAATTATCACATCATATCATATCACCCTGTTCTAGGTAGGGAAAAATACTGGTTTTTCCCACGAGCTTCGCTTCTCCTAAAAAGTTTTTCCGTTGGCATTCCGGGTAAAAAATGTAAAAAATGCATTAAACCTTTCTCTTCAATCTGTTGCATTGTTTTAAAGATCTAAGCATATTACATACAATTTAGACACAGACAGACGCGAAATGCGACTTTGCTATACTATGAACTGATTTTATTACGTACTAGCTGTTCCCGCGCGCTTCGCTTCGCCTTAAAAAGTTTTTCCGTGGGAATTCCGGGATAAAAAGTAGCCTATGTTCTTTCCCAGGGTCAAGACCGTATGTATACCAAATTTCATTCAAATCCGTTCAGTAGTTTTGGCGTGAAAGAGCAACAGACAGACAGACAGACAGACACAGTTACTTTCGCATTTATAATATTAGTTAGGATCTGTGATTAAATAATCGATTTATTATTTTAAATACCTCCAATCTATTTAAAGAAATTCAACAGTTTCATAAGTCCGGCTTTATTGTAATTAAATAAAATCTCAGTAGAAGTTGCACAAAGGAATCTCTTCTGGTAAGAAGGTTAACTATCCTAACTTTTTCTTGAATAAATTTGAATTCTTCATAACTTTCTACTCGAGTTTACCCAACTCCTCAAAATATCTATCTTAATTAGCAATCCTCTATAGATAGATCAGCTTGAAATTTTGTAAAGGTCTTCATTTCGTTACACCTACGCAGATGAACTTACTTAATATACTATATTATGAATATTGATCAACTCCCGGTTCCGACCCAGGACCCGGACAGTCATTTGTTTCTGAGTGAAAATAATGTGTTAATCCTTACTTCTTTAAAGTAGATGTCACAGTGCAACTACCTCGTCATTTCTGAAAGTTAAAATTAAATTTTTAATATACTTAATCAAAGCCTTTATTATTTTAAATTTGACTCTGAATGTTTCAGTAAATTTGTACTGGAAAAAAATTATACTTTAGATTTAAGTTTTGTTCATGAATGGGTTGGATACCTTCTTCCTACTAATTCTACTAATACATGGATAACAATGTAAAAAAATAATCAGCGTGATTTTGTATAAAAGTTTGTTTACTTTGATTTAAGTAAGTACCACGAATACCTTTTTAAACAAAAATAGATCACCGATTAAAATTTTCCCCCGCAAGTTAGAGCTGACTGCTCATAAATAAGCAATTTAATTTAGCACATACTGAGACTGACACATCAAACACAACACTAACTTAATATGAAGCGTGTTAGGTCGCCCACAAACTTGGGGCGAGTTACAAAGACGGTCCCCGGAGTCTCCTTTATGCAAATCCTGGGTAATTTCTTTGGTGGGCGTCACCCGAGACCTTGCCGAGATTGAGTTGACTTTTGAACGCCGCCTTTATGTCAAACTCCTAACGAAAGTAGTTCGAGAGACTGTAAACACTATACATATACAATATACATACCTGCAGCCTTCGTGTAGGTGGGTTCCATGTCGGCTCGAAACTTGAAGGACGGTTTTAGAATTCGCACTGAACTTGTTGGGAAAATACCGAGTTATTTATACTGTGTAAGTACAGTATTTAGGACGCATAAATATTTAATGTTTTACAAAGATTCTGATAACGTCTTTGAAATTATGGAAAATTTTGAGGCTATCAAAACATTGATTATTTTTAGGTCGGTCAGTAAATGTTTCTTTTGAAGATGATAATAAATTATAGTTAGGTATACCTGATGAGAGCCTGTAGCGGATACTATCTCTTCTTATTAACCAAAGAGTTGTGGCCATAGTGGTTACCAAACCTGGCATTGTATGAATTACTTTGTAACATTTGGTGCTATCTATAGTAAAGGAAAACCTCGTGGTGAAATCACTTACAAATTACACTGTGCATTCTGCTCATTGTCAAACATCTATTCAAATGAACTGTAGGTACCTGCTCTTACGAGTCACCCAGAACTACTCGTACCCATGATGAACGGCGGCGGCGTGAGAATAAAAGGGATTTAGGAGAATAATTTTATTTTTGTAAATTTCGCTACTTGCCATGCATTATTGGGTATCACTATATCTTGTATGAACGGGCCAATCACAATCAACAATATCAGCACACAGCAGCGACAGTAGGGCGACAATCAGTTGGATGCGCGTAGTAATTTAAGATTATCGCGCAGCCTAATGGCCGCTGTTAGAGTGACTATCTGGCGCGCGCCCGACGGGACATTTGTCCGGGTGACAGCTCCAATTACCGCCAAATACCGGACGCATTCATTCAAATACCTAAGCGATTTACCTTCGCATTTTGTTGTCGCACTCTGTTATTGTGCGCAAAGAGTGGCCTCTGACAAATGTATTCAGAGTAGGCTCCATGCTAAGTACATGGTTAACCTACAACAAAAAAACTAAAATTTACATTTATTTAAATTCAGCGCGGTGCCAAGCTTGCGTCTGCGTAAGCATACGGGGGAGGTGGTGCAATGGCAAAAAATAAATGTATTCTTACCCGTTGAAGGCGTGAAGTGCACATACAAAATGTAAAGGCGCAAACAGACGCTGTATTTTTAGGCTAAAAGAAACTCTGCATCCGCTTTATTGTAATGCAAAAGAGCGTAACGCGTCTGAGCAAATGGAATGTGAGTACTAGGGGGGGCAGAGAATGGCAGAGATACCGAGTACACCACGCGGAGTGAGCCGGATTACAAGAAGTGTTCATAATGCAACAGGTACCAAGAGTATTAGCTTAACACTGAGTCGCCAAAAACTTTTGTTTTCTTACCTCGTGATTTCCCGGGAGACACCTGCAGGCCCTGGTTAAATTAGCTCGACTAAACATTCCTTAATGAGGTATATTTTTCAACGTGAAACGTGACTTGTGTATTTTTCTTCCCTTTTCATCCTAAAAGGTTCTGGCTAATACAATTTGCTTTTTTAAACCCCGTTAAATTAAAAATGTAATAAATAATCAACTCCAAGGTTAACTCCAGGAAAAACAAGCCATTTGAAACCGTGCTTGGCACTTTAAACAATGTGAACTTGAAAATAAAAACCCTACTCAATATACCCTACTCTATATTAGAATAAAAATAATTAAAAATGCAATTCAATGTAAAAATAAATGATATAATTGATTTACGAATGTTTTTCAATCCTAAGCTGTGAGTGCTGTGGCAGACTCGATTTGGTCCGGGATTGACCACGACTTCATAAAGTTCGTCATATCCAGATTTATGTAAATAAGCAACTAGCTTTTACCGGCAATCATAGCTACACCTTAAAAGGATTTACCGTAGAATTTCCGAAATCTGAAATCCGTGAACACGATAACTCTTTTGTCGTCCAATTTTGATGAAAGAAAACCTGTATCCTTTATTGTGCCCGTATAAATTCATATTCCATTGATGGAAACTGCATAAATATCAATTACGTAGCAACGAATATGTGCGCGGAAGTACAGGCAGACAAAAAATATATAAGAATCAGATTACATTGAGAAATGATTAAGAAAACATTTATGGACAAAATTTTATTTGTAGACACACGGTCTAATTATATTTGTACATAATTTAGTTTCCTGGGCTTTAACCCAAAATTTTAATCAAAGGGTCCAAATACGAAACTTTAATCCTAGGGAACAACTGATAGTAAAACTTATCTACAGTTAATGAGCAATTAGAACATACTTTACAGTTCATAATTTAATCAATTGTTAATGAAGTAATCATAAATACGAATTAAACTGTACTTATCTATTCAAACTATTAAACAAACGGAGCGAGTAAGGATAAATCCGCAAAAAGTAGTGACAGTTAACTATCCTTTCACATTTTATACAAATCTCCAAATCTGTTAAACCATCACATCAAAGTAGATCTTGGCAGTAAAAAACATTTGACAGAGAGAGCGAGAGGACGCCCCGCGTCAGGCTGGCAGCGACATGATCGGGTAATTTCTTCAGAGATGAGGGTCAGGATAACAAGAAATTTAACCGATGTATGTCGGTATGTCCAACTGATTGACGTATTTCTCGAAAAGCTACATTCTCTGTAAAAGGTCTTTTTTACGAGTGATTGAAAATCGGAGATGAAATGTTTGTGGCGGCTCGATCCCGGCTGAAACTGGTGTGCTTTTTTGGAGTGTTTGCTGTTTCTGAAACAAAAATATTGTGTAGTTTTAAATGAATTCATGAAAGCTCCGACTTAAAACATACCATCCTAAACTTCTAATCAAAATAAACAAATATAAATAAATAAATAATAAATAAATAAATAAAATGCTAAACCAACGTGCCTACCTAATCGAAAATTATAATTTACAGACTATTAGTTGTATATGTATTTGTGTACCTTTAAAACGTATTTTATAGCCAGAGAGTATTATTGGGTGAACAATGTTTTAAATAACATGATATTGATAAGTATAAACAAATCAAATCAAATCAAAATTATTTATTGACATCATTTAACACGGTTTACAAGACAACAGTCCTAACATAAATTACTGAAAAGTTTCTAAGTTTAGATAAAATAAAAGAATACTGTATTATTGTACGCAAACTTCAAGTCGAGTTCTGAGTTTACTTGGATTAAAATAAAAAGCTAAGCGTATGCTGCTCTTTCAAATATTACAAAAAACACGGCTCCAATGCGACGTGAAGGAAAGACAAATGCACTTTCGCATTTATAATACTGGATGTCATTATATCGCACAACAACATTACACCAGAAAACCTTAGAATACATTTACTATACCTACATACTAGCATACGTTTTATAAGACAAACAAAAAGGAAGTGAAAGTGTACGCACATTGCGTAAAAGTAGATGAAGAAAATAGATCTTTTGTTAGAGCCCGCCTACTGACATATACATAAGTTCTCACACTTCTTTTCCAAGGAAATTATCATACAAATGTATAATAAACTTTATACAGCCCCGTTTTTCATGCGCTAGGCGCTAGGGTATTTTATTCCAAGCAATAAATAGAGGAATGTAGCTATATAAGAATCTGTTGGAGGACTTATTAAATGCTTCTTTGTTTTATATCAAGTTAATTTTATAATCTTCGATGTTTGTGTGTGTATGTTTGAATTAATCAAAAATATTTATTAAGCCTTCAAAAATGATTTTCAATTTTAGATCATAAAAGATTTCTTCTATCTATATTTAGAATGGCCTAAATTGAGAAAAGGTTTCCCCGGTAAATCATATTTATTGTGTTTGAGAGGTGGAGGCTACCGCCACCGCAGATCCGGAGACCCTTGTAAGTTGTAGGAGTGCCTTTCGGTTTGTATGTCACAAGTCACGAGGTTTATCTCAGGAGCGGATAATCTTCTAAAGGCATCAAAAATTCATGTGTCCGCATAATAGAGGAATGGCAAGATACGTACCTACTATTTTTGTTACAGTTCATACCATATTTTTTCCGTTTGCAGGCGAGATGGTTGTAATAAGACACTTTGTTTATTACGGCGTGAGTGACGACTGTGTGCTTATGAAGTTACCATGAATGTAGTTGTTTTTTATAAAATGATAAAGTTACTGTAGGTACATTGCATGCAGGCTGAAAATTGAAAAAAGTTTGTAATTTTAAGCAAATTGTTATAATAATAAAATTACGATACATGTAGATCGCTGTTTTTAGACAAGCTCTAAGTACTAAGTACAAAATATTACAGGGAAAAGCGGGTTTACTGTCAACTACAGACGGAATTTTTAAACACAAACACATATTTCCTATAGGTATGATGAGCAACACAATGCTACTACATATTTTTAAAATCTTACTCAACAAACGAATAAAACAAACAACTGGCGCTCTACTTTTTAAATGTTAAATATTTTTGTGTGAAAACCGCATTGCGTCCAGTTGGCTTGACAATTACGTTGTTAACTAAAAAAGGCTACAAAACAATGAGTGTGCAGCCGACTCTCGACATTATGAGCAACAGTATGAATGGAACTTGACAGTGAGTGAAACTGAATGTGCTTTTATGTTTGTCAACGACATCATAATTAACTACTCTAACTACTTTCAATAATAAACAAAATAGACAAACCCACGTAAAACCTGTTACGTTAGATGTTGTTAAACAGCTTTTTTTTTAAATAAGGTCCTTTATGGGTACCAAGTTCTATCATCGTATTCAAATTTTCTTACTCAACGCTTAAACATTTGAATAATTTAAGCCAGCCATTTTACTTTGACCGTTTCGTAATTTTCAGGTAAAATACTAAAAGTAGAAATTATACAAAGAGCTTATCAAAAATTCCTCATCTACATTTCATTGTTTGACGGTTCAGGTGGGACATGCTGAGCTAGACAATTTTAATTCCATTATGTGTGTAAGTGCCAATTTCTCCATAGTCGGTTAGAGCATAACCAGGGAGTAGTGATTGACTTTTGACACATCTGTCATGAATTTTATAAGGACATGACGTATAATTAATAAATCAATTCCTTTCGGTCAGATAACCGACTATGGAGAAATTGGCACTAAATGTATCACTGCCTTAGTTAAAGAAGATCTATAGTTACATATATATACATATAGGAATGGGTGAATAATTCAAATGTCATGATGATACGAGTACCTACATAGGTATAATGTATAGTTGATTGATTGAAACATAACATAATAAAAACATTTATAAATAAACATTAATGGCCTCATTTAATATCATAATACCTAAAAAAACTATGTTTAAAATAAGTATTAGCATATAAATAAGTCTCATAGATGATACTTGACTTTTCATTTTAAAGCGTACCAGTACTTGGCCGGCCTTTGTCATCCTTCAGTGACCGGCTCGCCACAGGTGGTCCCCAAATCTGAAAAAGGTTCACCGCACGCCCCTAGCACCCATTCATTTTCAGACAAAATAAAAGTCACTTACCCAAGAACCAGTGACTTGATTGACGTAGCAAAATACCACGGTGTCTCAACGATTTTGGTAAGTACCTGATTTTAGGCGTTCTATAAATTAATTTCGTTATATGCAGAAATTGTTTCAGTTTAGGTCTAATCTTCGCAAAAAAAAGGGTCGGAAACGGACAGTGGAGCCAAGTCGAAATATCGCAGACATTATGTTACGTGAATCCAGGTACAGACGTACAGTGAATCTCAAAGAGCGATATACTTGCTTGTACATATATCTCTGTTTGACATGCCTTCTTCAAACAACGTTGAAGTGTAAACGGGGTGCGCTGAAGCAGCCTTTAAGATAGCAACATGTTTAAAACAAACTCCGTAAATGAGTCGAGTTCCTTGCGTTTCGTTATGCAAATTATTTAGGTGTCAGTCCTGAAACGTGCATTTTCAGTACCGTGTGTTGTGTAGTTCGGAACTTTCAGCGGAGCTTTTAGTGATTTCAAAAAGCTGGCTGGCTTTCTCAACTCGCGACAGTTTTAAAAAGTCACTTTAATCAGTTGCCAGATAAAGTTTGACGTCGAGTTTACAGTTAACAAATTGATTTGTTTGGTATAGTTAATTTAATGAAATTCAAAGTGTTGTATCATCAAATGTATGTATAGCAACTTAAATCATAAATATGTATCATACATTGCCCGTGAGTGTAGGATAATCACAGACATGAGTATAATACAACAAAAGTCTATTTATTCACAAAGCAGCTGATAGGTACGGTAACTTTTTCGGCGCCCATCAATGAATATCACTGTCAGTGCTAAACCTTTTGTTTCAAAAGTTTTCATCTTGTTTTCATCTGATTGTAAAGCAGAAAGTTCCAAGAAGGTCCAAAAATAAATTTAAATAAGTTTAATAAATCCTAATCTATTTGTTAAAATCTATTATGTAAGCTAGGTTCGACCATAAAATTTGTTGGGCAGAGCTAGGTATTCTATTCTTAACTTTTTCGAACAAACATAAATTCCGAGTACCTAAGTGTGTGTAAAAACAAAGAATAAACGTAGTGGAAAATTGATAGCTTTATTCTATGTAGCAATGGCGTGTAGGGCGGGATAACAAGGTTTAGTTGGTAAGTACACAGGGACGTGGCTCGACTACGTGGCTAGTAGGCACTACCTAATGGAGGGTGTGCTTGCTTTTATTCCGACGGTTCGAGCCATTTCTACGCCGAAAACATGTTACACTATGTTCCGTGTAATAATGATTCAGTGGCGATGCTTTATTTTTGCTTTTATCGATGCTCGCGCTGCTCGATTTTAAAGTTTTTTTGCAAGTTTGTTCATAATTATGGATATTATGGATTTTCTAAGGTGGGCGGCATATACATGAATTGAAAATGTGATTTTGCAAAATAATAAAAAAAAACTTAAACGAATATAAGGAGTGTAAATGATTTAATAAAATTGTCGTGGAAGCCTTTTCATATGTCCGGACTCTGGACTCACCAAACCCCATTTAAATTCTAGAAATGAACTTAAAAAACATAATAGAATAGAATATAGGTAGTCAAAAGAGATGGTTATCAAAAATGGCATAGGTTTCCCGGATACGACAGATGTTACTCTATAGACAAATATTTGATCATTCATCTAGGATCTAAACCACCAGCCAAGCATACACAACACAGCCAACGCAAGAGTGCGTGTGTATTTATATGAATGAAGTAATGTGCCGCAAAAACTGCGTGTTTTGAAACTATACAAGGCCAGAACGCACCCATAGTGTACTAGCACTGTATAATTTCAAGTGAAAAAAAATAAAATTTTACTTGAAAATATACACGATTTGTGCGTACTAATCGCGTATACTTTCAAGTTGGGATTTACTGAATCGTTCTTGAAAATATACATTGCTATTACGCACATTGCTTGATTGGCGTACTTGTCGCATATAATTTAAACCTACATGCTGATTCTGATTTACTTAACTATTTCGGTAAATTTACATGACTACAATTTACTTGTTCTGCCTGTCATACCTATAGAATGTTAATAAATAAAGATGAACAAGCTCTAATTTGATTGATAAATTGATATTTATAGCATCATATCATACTTGCAAGTAAGAATACTAATATCTTATTATTTATATAAATTAAAAGTAATATCTACTACACTCACGAGCAATGAAAAAGTTCCAGTGACGATAGCTCCTGAACGGAAAGACCAGCTTAATGAAGCCGTCAGCAATATTAAAGTACATTTAACAGTGCATCAAAATATTATTATAAACAACTAAAAATGGAAATTTTGATCAATTTCTAAATTAAAGGTTTTAAAATCATGTCATTTGGTGTTGACTTTTTGTTACTTGGACTTGGACTTGCTCGTGAGTGTAGTAGGTATTACCCTATAGACCTATTACAGACATATTTTTCATCAAGTTTTGAATTCACCGTAATTGTCTTTTAGGAATTGTTCTACACCTCTGAATCTCACCTCACTCTGAGATCATTTTACTATTTAGGTACAACAGTTCTACAGTTTAATTTAAATCAATTCACTTTTTAACTGCACCATGTTAACAAAAAACACTTTGCGAAAACAATGGCAAGTGCGGAATGATGATGCAATGTTTAGAAAGCAATAGACTTATTACTATTTCGCATGAAAGAAAGAGAGAGCAGCAATTCAAAAGGGCTACCTGGTAACTAATCACGTATAGTTTCAAGTGCTCGCATTGCAACTTGGCACTTGAAAATATACACGATTAGTACGCAGTGGTAACTGCTGCAGTATATTTTCAAGCCATAATTTTGGCACAACTGACTTGAAAATATACGCGATTAGTGCGTAATGGCCTTGTATACTTTCAAGTAAATCATGGCATTATTTTAATTTGAAAATATACGCGAGCAGTCCCGCGTGTTTTGAAACTATACAAGGCCAGAACGCAGAGGTTGGGACTGCTCGCGTATATTTTCAAATTAAAATGGTGAAAAATATGTAATATGGATAAGTCCATGTAGCAAAAAGTCAATTGACCCCAATTTTTTAAAACATTTAATTTAGTTGGTTATAATAATATTTTGATGCGCTGTTAAATGTACTTTAATATTGCCGACGGCGTCATTAAGCTAGTCTTTTCCGTTCAGGAGCTATCGTCACTGTAACTTTTTCATTGCTCGTGAGTGTAGTAGGTATTACTCTTAATTCATATAAAATAATAAGATATTAGTATTCTTACTTGCAAGTATGACTGCTATAAATATCAATTTATCAATCAAATTAGAGCTTGTTCATCTTTATTTATTAACATTCTATAGGTATGACAGGCATAACAAGTAAATTGTAAGTAGTCATGTAGTACATGTACCGAAATAGTTAAGTAAATCAGAATCAGCATGTAGGTATAAATTATATGCGACAAGTACGCCAATCAAGCAATGTGCGTAATAGCATTGTATATTTTCAAGAATGATTCAGTAAATCACAACTTGAAAGTATACGCGATTAGTACGCACAAATCGTGTATATTTTCAAGTAAAATATTTTTTTTTTTCACTTGAAACTATACAGTGCTAGTACACTATGGGTGCGTTCTGGCCTTGTATAGTTTCAAAACACGCAGCAGTCCCAACCTCTGCGTTCTGGCCTTGTATAGTTTCAAAACACGCGCAAAAACTACAGAAAGGCCGCAACCGGTACAGTGCGTGCTGGCGTCAATCGGAAGCGTTTGGAAAGCTTAACAGCGGGGTTACTCTCTATATCTCTCGATAGAGTCGTGGTTACCGCTGCAGTTTTGTTTTTCCTAAGCTTTGGAGCGCTGCGCTAATCACGGCGATTGCCGATTGCGTGACAATTCTTATTCGTCTGTTCGTCGATTTAAGGTGACTTGAGAGAATCTATTGCTTGCTTACTTTGACAGTATAGTGTCAGAGCAAGACAATGATATCGATTCTGAAGGCAGAAATTTTAAATTTAGCGATGTCAAAACCTTAATTTCTTTGTTTAAAATTCGACTCTATGATTGTTTCCGTAAATGTCATTTTATGCTAGCAATTTTTTTAGTTTGACAGCGTTAAAATTAGAATTTCTGCCTTCAGAATCAACATCATTAGTATATTTAAATACGTTTTTTTTAAATGTTTCGTGAAAGTCACCCTTAGAGAGTGACCCCCTAAATCCGCGCCATACTTTCCGACGCAAATATCCGATAGCGGAGTGGGCAATTTCCCGTGCGGCTACATGTACGTGATCTCTGTGGTGATGAGTCAATGGATCCTATCAATTTATTTGTACTTTCGTAATAGTTTGTGCGTTCTAATTGTTAGGGAGGCGGAAAATAGTGTGGATAACTTGGGGATTGTATGTTGCAGTTTAAACATTTTACATACAAGCCTTTATTTTTTAGATTATGTACTTATCCATGAACGAAAGGCTTTGTAAAGGCGTTGAGGTTTATTCGATACTTATACATTATTTCGTCCAAAGGAAAGATAACCGGCTGGAGCAGATATTTGTTTAAAGACAGATATTTGTACTAGGGTCTTGGGTGTTGATATTTATCTTTATTATGTATCTATTTATGTATTTGTGTAAATATATATCAGCTGTCCGACACCCATATCACAGGCTCTGCCTACTTTGGGGTCGGATGGCCGTGTGTGAGATGTCCCCACATAAATAAAAAAAATAACGATGGAAATGTACAAGTAATGTTATGTACAGGTACTCAGAGTTCACAATTACTATGCATAAATACTATTCGGTATAAAAGTGTTATTGGTACTGTGGATTAGAAGAAAAACATATTCCCAGATATTGGCAGAGTTTTGAACATTTTACAGCAACTGCACATCCGGCCGTTGGTGTAAATTGATAGAATGCCAATAGATCGTGATTTTTCACTGATATTGCTCGTCTATAAATTGCAATGCTTCATGTTCGCTATCAAATTATTCGAATATCCTGAAATGGTTTTGCAGGCTGGTTATGCTACGAGTACGCTACGTCGAATGCAAATATAAATAACGTTACCCATTTTTTAAAAGTACTTACAGAAAATCTTTTCATCATTTTTATGTATTTTATTGGTAGGTAGGTAGTTGAGGAACGTATTGAACAGGGTTCAATAAAAAATTGTCTACCTCTATTATACATATATCTATGTTAGATAGGTAGTAGGTACCTACATAAAAAAAAAACATTTTCCTATTAGGTTAAGATTATGTCCTATTGATTGGTAAAGGTCTATTCTACCTCGGACGATCCACATAATACCTATTCCAATTTTCGTATCATTATTATGACTGTTTTCGATTGCATTTTACTGAAATTGATATATTTTTTACAATATTATGTACAAATGCCGTTCATACACGTCTCATCTTCCTTTTACGTTGTCCTATTCCTAGTGTTGAGACATATTAGTGGTGCAGTATAGTGCCATCTACGTACAATCGTGCAGGAACTATATTCTGGCGTATGTAGCATTTCGAAAGCCATTTTAAAACATACTTACGAGCTTGTGATCCTTACCGATGAAAAGGTTCCACTTACAAAATGGCGACACCAAATTTTGATCAAAATATTTACATTTTAAGTTGGTACTCGTAATATTATTATGATCTGTTGTGACTTTACTTAATTAATAATGCAGACGGCGTCATGAGCTAGGCTTTTCCGTTTATGAGTAATTTGGTGCTATTGTCATTGTCACTGGAACTTTTTTATGTTGAAATATTGAAGGCAGAGGCATACTTAGCTACTGCTATATAGAAATGCAGCATTTGCCTGAATATGTGCCGGGCTAGGCCTTGTCGCGACTTGTCGGCATCGCTTTGCATATCTACAAGCAGGAGGCTCGTGTCCGCCGCCGAGCTTGCGGCTAAATTGAATCTATAAATAAATGCCCTATATTCAATGGACAAGTGCAACGCTTTAATTACTCGGTTGTTGAGTGCGAAGTGTAGTAGAGTAGTGTACGAGACGCAATCTTTGCCAAGATTTGAATGGATGTGTAGTTAGTGAGATAAATTACTTATTCATGTGCATGTTCCTACGTTTTAATTGCTTAATTTGGTTTGTTTTAATTATACTATTTAATTTAAATTTAAGTATTTTTAGTTTAAATTTAAATTAGTATGTTACTACACATAGGTACTTATAGGAACAATTGCTTTCTGAAACTTATGTACCTTCTATGTGACGATCACGAAAACGGCCGCTTCAAATCTTCAAATCCACATTACTCAATGTAACGACGTGACCCCAAGCATAAATTAAGACAATCGGGCCGAAACACGCATTTAAGGTAATCAAAATTGCCCGTTAAATTCAGCTAACACGTAACGGTGACTGTATTTGGCGTGTGTATCGCCGGAATGGTATATTTAGTGCGTGTGCGGACGGCCGAGTCGCATCACAATAGAACTAAGTGGCAGTGTGATAACTCGGTATAAACGCTCGACTGCCACGGATATAGCCATAGCGGCGCCTTCAATAGCAGCTATAAGCTATGGCCGCCCGAGCTCTACACGCTGTTAGAGCGGTCGTTTGCCGAAGTGTTAGATATTGGAGACAGATTTAGCTGTCGCTTTCCGTCGTGTACTGAATTCAACATTCTATCTGGACTGTAATATTGTGAGGAAACCAGCTTTTCCGGAATAATATTCAATATGTGGAACATTCAGTGAGACATGTTCATTTGAAGCGAGTTGAATGTTAATCTGATCTTCGTTTTGTGGGAATAATGTAATTGAATGTGGAGTTGTAAAATTTGCAGTTACGTATTTTACTACGGCGTAGCGCGTAGTTGCTACGAAATTCGTAGCCATCTAATTCTAGCTATACGTTGCTGTAAGCTTGCATAGACCTAAAGTAATAATAATAACACACTCACAAGCAATGAAAATGTTCCAGTGGCAATAGCACCAAATTACGGAAATACTAGGAAAATAAAGCTGTCTACAATATTGAAGTATATTTATTTATTTAACAGCGCATCACTATTCAACCAACTTAAACAATATTATTTTCTGAAATTTTCATTTAAGGGCTGATTTTTCAATGGTCAGATAAGGGTTATCTGGGGAATAATTATGATGCTGTCGCGACTGAATGTTTGTATTTGACAGTGACAGCAACAATTTTATTCGTCAGATAGCGTTTATCTGATCATTGAAAAACCGGCCAAGTGCGAGTCGGGCTCGCGCACAAAGGGTTCCGTAGCAGCAAATATAATAACCAAAATTACAGTTAAATCAACCTATCTCAAAAACTATAAGAGATACTTTGATCAAACCAAAAATCGTTGAAAGAGTTAATTAGCATGCATCACCTCTATTTTTTTTAGAATTTTATACCCCGTAGTTATAAAAATAGAGGGGGGGGACATACTTTTTACGACTTTGAGAGCTGATATCTCAAAAACCGTTCACTTTAAGAAAAATGTTTTTTAGAAAACTTTATATCATTTTAAAAGACCTTTCCATTGATACCCCACACGGGTATGTACATCGAAAAAAAAAATTTCATCCCTCAGTTACATGTATGGGGGGCCCCACCCCCAATTCTTTTTTTTACTATTTAGTGTCATATTTTTGTAGCGGTTCATACAACACATATTCCCATCAAATTTCATCACTGTAGTACTTATAGTTTCCGAGTAAATCGGCTGTGACAGACGGACAGACGGACAGACGGACAGACGGACATGACGAAACTATAAGGGTTCCGTTTTTGCCATTTTGGCTACGGAACCCTAAAAACCAGCCCTAAATGTTAGAAAAATTGGGTGTCGGCATTTTGGGAGTGGAAACTTTTTATTGCTCGTGAGTAATAAGAAAAGTTCCATTACTGTGTGCATGTGCCACGACCACAGACCGCAAGCGTGTCGCGTGTCGCGCAGACGTGTCGCGCCGCCCGCGGTCGCTGTTGTCAGTGGCGACTCTATGTATAGCCTCTTCTATAGAATGCTAACTTTAGGGCCGGTTCAGTGTGACACGGATGACCTACGCGGACGTCCGCAGCGGATGGTAAAATTTATGAAACCTTATAGAGTGTTCAGAGCGACGCGGAGCTGCCCGCGTCGGGGATAGCAAGAGGATTCATCCGCGACGAACCCAAAGTTAACCTTTACCGTGTGTCAGTCAAGGTAAGCCACTGTGCACCGAGCTGGCCCTGTAGCACCGGGCGCGAATAAGACGTGACAAAATTTATCCGTCGCGCTCACCTTAAGGCTGCGCGATGTGAGTGAGGGCGATGCAAAACTTATGTCACGTCTTAAATGCGCCCCGTACTAGCCCTTTGATTGAATCTCCTTCAGATGAGCTCGCAAGAGCTGTTAACTCTCAAAACGCTAACCGCGTGCGGACGGTCCGCGTCGCACTGTATAGGCCCTATTATATTTGTTGCTCACTAATGCACATTATGTAGGTAATGTAAACTTGAATAGAATATTTGAATAAATTTAGCTGAGTGTTTTTAAAGCAATGCTGTAGTTGGTAGCAAAGTTCAGGTGGATGTTCAATGTCCGCCTTTAATTTAAGATGTTGGTAAAGTTCTATACGTGGAGTTGTCTGCCGGCAGAAAGAGACTTTTTTTATGTAGTGTTTGTAAGAGTGAGAAGTTGCAATTAAATTTTCATCTTACCCGGCAGGTGGAAAAACACCTTCATCCGCCTAATCCGTAAGCAAATCAACGCAAGGTGTACTACGAGTAATCTATGTCATTACCTTGTGTTTGTTAGTAAGCTGCATAATTAGTAACTACCTACGCAGTGGACACTGTTGCCACCGCCTCTGAATCACGGTGTGTCCAGATACCGTTATCTTGAGCGTTTACAAAGCTGGCTGCGTCTAAGATTTATGCAGAAGCACCGGCGTGGGACGCCCCCGGGGCCGGCGCGACCGCAGCGTGCAGCTCGGTTTGATTAACACCCGCCATTCGGCCGAGCCCACCAGTGAGCACAGCTCGCCACCATCGATGCTGTGCAGGGTGTATCTGTATACAGGGTGCGGTTTATACTAAGGTTAATGACGTTTTTTTATCGGAAGCGGCCTCTGAAGCCTATTAGAATAGAATAGAAAACGTTTATTATCATACATATACACAAACAAAAAGTAGAAAAAAACAATATTTTAAAAAGAAAATCTTAGTAAACTTCTATCTATATTATCTTATCAATATTATACACAATAGAATTCATTTATTCACAAGAAACAAGGTTATAGGTACACGGTTTAGACCTTAGATTATGAAGGCAGACATAAATGTTTAAAAGCTTAAAAGCACCTATGTATACTTGCACATTTTAGACTGGATGAAATAATGAATGGAAAATGTTTCCTACCTTTTATACGTTATATACCTTTTAAGACAATGGAAAAGACTATACGATGAAGAAAGAAAGGCGGTTAGTAAAAAAATATTTGCTGTTATCAGGCAGAAGCTAATAATGCTAAGGTATTTACGGTCTCTTATAAAGGTATTTAGTAGCTACAATCGCTTAAGAAAAACAAACAATTTATTCATTAATGGGAAATAAAAATAAGAATACTAAGCGAGTAATCGAATTGCACTTGCAATAGCTGGCGACGGTAAAGTGGCCGTCCGACATTACCCTAAGAAAGGATTAAGCTAAAAACTAAATGTAGGTAAATGTAATTCTCGTGGATGTAAATTCCGCGTCTGCGAAGCCCGCAGCCTCTTGCTAATCTACATTTTCTTTCATTCTGCTCAACAAACAGCATCCAGTGAAAAATGCAAAATTAATTTTTGTAAAAGTGAGTGAAATTTTCATCGAAAGCGCAACTTTTTCCGCGAACTTCGGAGTCATCCACGCGAGTACAATGAGGTGGAATAATTAAATTCGGAACTAGTGCGCAAACAAAGTGGCTCGTTAATTAAATAGTGACGGCTCGTGCTTGGCTTGAAACTTGGACGCGGTTGACAAAGGGAGCGGAGACCCGATGTCTGCCGCCGCTCCCGGCTGAATTAGCGCCCTGCCCTCTTCACAGCTCATCCATATTTTTACATTCGTTACTAACTTAAATTAGACAACACCTACCTATAAACACGCTAATAATCATGAAACATCTGCTGCCAAATTAAATCTGAATTGGAATACGTAAAACCGCAGTATGCTTAACCATATAATTGATGGAAAATATTTATTATTCTGCGAGCAATCTCGTTATGACATTACTGGCGTCCGCAGGTGAATTGGCCATTTCATCATTGGTTCCTTTTTGCAGATTGGATTATATCAGGCGATATGAGCGGGGCGGTGGCTGCGGGGGCAGGGGGGCGGGTACTAATAACAATGTTGCGCCTCAGGCTAGTAGCAAACACATTCACTTAGCACCGCTTATATTAAGCTCTGTACACATGAGGAAAGTTGGTCGGATTGTTTAAATAGTGTCCCCGAACTTGGGCTTAACTAGTCGGAGGAACTTGGTAAAGCTGATTTAGGACTTAGATACTCTGGTTCTGTCTAGGATTCTTTCTAACAATGTAAGCTGTGGTTGTAATAATTAGTTGGATACCCTTTATTACTATGTAATAATATGTGAAATCAACAGTTAGATAAGTGTGATTTATAACGATGCAAGGCAATAAACCGCTACAAACAAAATTAAGAACTATCTCTTTAAGAAACGTAAGCGTTGATTAAAAATATTAATGTGCGCGAAACTTAACAGGCGTGCAAGCTGCAATATTGCATTAAGATGATTAAAGCTATTTGCCCATTTAGCTTATGAAGAGACAAAATACAATTTCATTTCCCGGCCATAAAGGGAAGGGAATTATGTCATTAGAGTGATTGTGCTGTCGGGGAGTGTGGGCATCGTCTGTGTTCACGACACGAAACCATTCAACTATAACTTATATGCTCTATTGTCTTAAATGGGTACCATCGATGCCACTTAATTTTTGAAACGTGCTGTCCCAATTTAACCCTTACTGTGCAAGAGTTAGAAACAGTAGGTCTTTAGTTTTACAGCGATTACTCCGCCACTGTACATAATCCCTTCAAAGGATTTTTGAGATATTCAAGTAGGTATGATAAGCACAGACGTCTATTATACTAGATTTCCCAAATGTACCTAGTATTAGTATGTAGTATGTAGAAGTGCATTTGTGGTATCTAGTATAGTTGACGCCTGTGGTGATAAGCGTAGTTTTATTAAATTATCGAAAAATTGATTTGATTGCATTTATGCATCGTATTCATAATCCTTTTACAATATAAAACCGATTCAGCCTTTATCCATCACTGAATTAATTGGATTTAGCATCGAATTGATGGTTGGCAAAAATATATCTGAGGCACAGGAAGTTTTTATTATATTTATAAATATTTTATTGTTCGATTAAGATAAATTTGACCAACAGCAAATTAGGTAAATTACTTCATAAAATTATTAATCGTTAATTCGATAAACAGCAATGAATAAATTTAATATAGGTACTATCCACCCCTATTCTTATAATTGAATAGGATTTCTATTTGATACTCTTAATGGTCAATTCAGTCTTTGTATGAAATAGAACAAAGAGAAAATTTTCAGTGGTTTAAGCAGACTAACGAATAAATCATTCAAATTGTAAAAACGGGCTAGTGAAATCTAGTAAGGACTCAGCAGAAAGACGCATCTGACGTTTTTCTATTCAAGAACCTTCCATTTTACTGAAAACTGGTGTCGTTATCTCTTTCTCTCGGCCCGTATCAGAGCAGGAGCAAAGAGTGGCGAGGATTTGACTCTTGCCGTCTAGGGGTCAAGAATGAAGGGGTGGAAACCGCACCGAATGTAGGAATTAAATGTACCGGCGCCGGTTCCGTCGGAATCGCTGAGTTAGTGCCGGTGGCCGGAAGCAGGTGTGCACACCCGCCTGGCTCGGCCTCCTAATTTTATTATATAAATGCATGCATGTAACTGCCTGCTGAATATGGAGATTGGGATGGCACCGATTTCTTGTCACGGCTTAGGCTACCTGGGACCAGAAAAGGTCTAGCCCTCGTGACTCTGCTGGCTTGCAATTTTGTGTAGAACCGCCCACTGCTGCTGATTTACATAACGGGTTGATTGATGTCGATTTTCAGAACTAGCATTTATTTTTCTTTTGTTGATGGCCAGTCATAAAAGCCAATATAAAATACAGAAAAACAGTGACTGGTAATACTGTGACGCATAAATCACGAGCCCTGTAACAATGAACGAAAGCTCTCGCATGCCATAATTCAACAAACAATATATGTGAATTTAGTTCCTCTGATATTGGAGCAGTGTACGGTGGCATTGTACATGTGGCTGTGAAAACATTCGTGTTTGTTTAAATTCGTATGCGTCCACGCCCGCACCACTCAGCGCCAATACACTTTAGTTAGAGTATAGGGTAGGCGGTTGGTAATGTAATTATTATAATTATTTATTGCCAAAAATATCTCAAGATTTGTATGCAATTACAATCTAAAGACTTAGGTTTCTTCACGATACCATATCACGACTAAAGTTACAATAGTACAAGGTATAATGTTAAATGAAATAGTTAGAATAGTACTTTAAAGGATTCAAACCCACGAGTTTTTAATTATTTTTATTCTTTTGCGGCTTTGAAACATTGGTCGTATCAAATATGAAAATCACGAATAAAGTTTTTTGCATGCGGGTTTATGCCTACTGTACTTTGTACATTTCGCTTATGGCGACCTACATCAAAATAATATACATATATGAAATAGCTTTTGAAATATTTCTACATGGATATAAATACAATGGAACAGAGTCGTAGTGAAACGGATGAAATATAAATAATAACCTGTCCGAAGTTGTCCCGTCGCTGAGGACGGCCATTGTAATTCCTCTATAGATACACTAGCACACAGGCAGATTTTTGGTCCATAGACTCTATACTTAGTCAACTTTAATTTGATTGAGTTAGCTCTTGATCAAAAAATTGCCCCTTACTTAGGCGGCCCCTAGACGATCAATTATATTGCGCAATATTGATAATTGTGCAATATAATTCATCCATCATTGAATACAAATGACGTTTACGCAATCTTCAATATTAACCCTCGACGAGAGTATTATATTGACCGAGAATCATATATACGACGATCATAATTTTTTATTTTAACAAATTATAAAGAACTCACCAGTAAATATCGAGTGTTAGTTTGCAAAAAAATGTTTTAGTAATTCGTGCTTCAGAATCGTGAATCTTTTTTTTAAGTACTAACTATTAAGATTTATTATTTTAACATCGTAGTTATCAAATAAAAGCCGACATTTCTACAATCTTTACGAGCTGTGCACCTGACTTTGCACATTACGTGGTTATTGATTTTTTATTCGGCGATGCGGGATATTACGGGATGCATAATGGCCGCTTCTATGAAAATATGGCAGCCGCACGCCGCACTGCAACCGCAGTAAACCAGAATTGAGACAATACTTTTGTTGTAAATTTTAACACAAAATTATTAGAACTAAAGTATAGGGTAAGTAGTTATATAAAAAAACAAGTATCAAGTAGGTAAATATCAAGTATCTCTGATTGACGTATCAACACATCAACACTGTATTTATGCGTCCGGCGCACTCTGAGCAGTCAGCATATACCAAGGATCATAATGTTTCTCTAACGAGTAGCGCTGTACTGGCTGGCCTTGATCACGATGAGAAACCCTAAGCCAGCCCTAGAGTTTCTCACCAGTTGAACACCGAAATGTTTTGATACTATCAATTAAACAAGAGCGATATAAGACAAGCCTAATTAAATGCGTTTGAGATTAAAAGTAATTTACGATTCCGCCTCCAGTAATAAACAGCAGCACTGCGAAATGTCACTCCTGCGTTTTTAAGCCTCACTTTATGTCCTCGAGTCCTAGAATTAATTAACATAAAAGCTTTTATTGGTTGTTACGCAACACGCATTAAGGTTTTAAATTGCGCACGAGAGCGATCGAGATCGGCTGACAAAACAAACCGGCGGCTGCGGTACTGGGAGACATTTAATTTTCTACGTGAAAGGATAAGGAAAGCAGAGTTTCCTGGCTTCTAAACCTGTTTACTCAAATTGTGTTACGGTTGGGTATAAATAGAGGAGGTGGATGTCTGCGACGGGACAGCGGCGGAAGCGACCTCAGGAGCTTGGGCTTCCGTATTTAAATTGCGACCAACTCGGCCCAGCGGTGTTGCGAACGCGTTATTCCAAACCACTATTGGGAGCAAAATTATGTGTTATTCTTGAATTCGGTTCGTTTTGAAATATTATGTAGACAGGTAGGTAAGTAACTATTTATGTATTTATTTAAAATTCAAACTCTGTAAAGCATGCACGTTGCACTCTCTTAAATGCCTGTAGATCCTACAGGCATTTCGATCGACTGTAAACCCCGAAGGGGTAGTCAGATATGACTATAATATGACTATAATAAAACTTACCATCTCGAAAAAAAGGGCTACACAGGTCTCTGTTCGACGTAGATAAATTTTACTTTATCGCGATCCGCCATAAATAATACGGCTCGGTGATTAGTGGAACGCGCACTAAACAAGTTTATCAACGTCGATAACAGACCCATGCCGCGAGACCTGTTTATCATACAGAAATAGATACTTAGGCAGTAAAAATAAAACAAACTTTTATTTTATCTGTTCCAGTATCAGTTTTTTTAATCCAAAGTATTAATAATAATACTCTCCTTGGGTTGTTTAATATTCTAAATACTTACCCCATTTACCTGGAAACTCAGTTTGTTTCAAAAGTTATATTAGGTTATTTGTTGCGAATAACATGCTTATGGTATTTTGACTATTATTTGCTTGTACAGTATACGTCTCGTAATACGACTATCATGAATTAATTCATAATATACGTAGGTATATATACAACGTTAAAAAAATACTTAGGGCCTGTTCCACAATGTCTGGTTAGTGGCTACCTGTCGGATAAAATACATACTGTCACTGTCTAAAAAATAATGACAGAGAGTGACAGCATGTATTTTATCCGACAGGTAGCCACTAACCAGACATTGTGGAACAGGCCCTTAACCTAATATAATAGCTCGTGTTTGTCACGGACATGCTAAGAAGAAGAAGAATTTCACAACACAAGACAAATTAGTTTAGAAAAATAAACGGGATAACAATTATTTTGCCCATAGTGCTTGAAGCAAACACTTCACTGCTGACGTCATTGAGTAGGTACCAACGTACGCGAGTCATGAACTGAATTTGCGTTTTCAGGGCTTTGATAAACAATACGAACAAATAAATTGGCCAGCGTGGTGGAAGGCCTAAACCCTTCCTTCATTGGAAGGAGACCCGTGCCCCAGCAGTGGGGACGTAATGGGTCGTGATGATGTGATGAGACGAACAAATATGGAGTGTCGGTGCAAAAACACGTCTCGACAAATAACACCTCTCATTTTTTAAGCAAGATCTTATTCTGAAGTAAAAGATATGGTTACAATATTAATTTGTGACCCTATTCATTTTGGTACAGTGATTGTTATTAGGTTGAAACCAAAATGTAGGTATTTATCTTTGATTTTGTATGTGATACTCCATCTTGTTAGTATTGTTTATAAAAGATTCAGGGTATTCAAAATTCCGGTGACTCTAACGAATCAATTTCTGTTTAAAATGTCGGTAAAGCGTTTCCTTGCTTACTCAGTAAATTTTATGTAAATTATGGATAAAATTATATTAATTTTGATTTCACAGTTTAAAATCCGTTACAATGTCAATCACCATCTTTGGTTATACGTTATGTAGATAGTATTGTAGTGGCACAACCCGCTGTACTGTGATTCCGCTCCGCGGTACTAATATTGGGGAATCACACGAAGTCGTCGCAGGAAGAAACACGAACTTCCGGCGGGCGCTCGAACTTCCGGCGGGCGCTCGGGAACTGGCTCCTTGAACGTAGTCATAGACACTCGCCCGCCTCTTGTTTTTCCCGCTTAGATTTTTCTTCTCAATTGTAAAATTGTTAATTTTATAAATACTTGTAATTTGTTTCGGTCCACAATATAACAAAGTAAATTAATTATCAGTCCTTCATTTCATACGCTCCGCATTTCAGACTGACAACCCCACATTGGTGACCCACGACCTGGACAAGAAATCAACCTTCAAGAAACAAGAAAATGGCCACGCAAAACGACGGCGAAATACTCGGATCTCCAAGCGGCAATGGCGGCGGACTCGGCAGTGGTCCAAGTGAAAATTCCATAACAAACGCAAACGCAAGTAACGTGCTCGCTGGTTCAAGTGAAGTTTGTCGTGTGAGTGTACGCATTCCTCCATTTTGGCCCGATGATCCTGAGGTATGGTTTGCACAAGTTGAGAGTCAGTTCATATTGTCTGGAATTACTCAAGATTCAACTAAATTCCACTTCGTGTCGTGTCAACTGGAACAGGAGTATGCCCGGATTGTCAAGGATGTGATTGCCAAGCCGCCACCCACAGGCAGGTACGATAAGCTTAAATTAGAATTAATAAGGCGCATATCAGCATCACGGGAGAAAAAGACGCTTCAGTTAATGCAACACGAAGAGCTCGGCGATAGAAAGCCGACTGAATTCTTACGTCATCTCCGGCACCTAGCAGGCCCCAACATGCCGGATGATTTTATCAGAACCGTATGGTCTAGTCGCTTGCCCCCACACGTGCAGCCTATCGTAGCATCACAGCGTAGAGTAGACCTGGATGAGGTGGCGGAACTCGCAGACCAGATATGTGACGTGGTGCAACCCTCACACGTCGTCGCTAGCACTTCAGTCAGCGTTCCAGCCGCCAGCGTTGCTCCGTGGGAAGCTAGAATCGAGGAACTGTCTCGTCAAGTGGAAGCGCTAGTAAAGGTACAGTCTCAGAATCGTCCTTTCCAAAGAAACTTCAACAGGCGTAACCGATCCAGATCAAACTCACAACCCCGACACCGTCAGCGATCACGATCCAGAGAGTACCCTGAAGGACACTCATACTGCTGGTACCATTTCCAATTTGGGCCAAAGGCAAAGAAATGCTCAGACCCGTGCACTTATAACTCGGGAAACGAGACGGGCAGCCACTAGAGGCGGCAAGCATCTGCCCTATAACTACAGGCCGCCTGTTCATAACCGACCGGAAGTCCAAGATACGCTATCTAATAGACACGGGTTCAGACTTGTGCGTTTTCCCTCGGTCAGCTGTTCGGGTGCCTCATCGCAAGAAAGCCAAGTACGAGCTATTCGCAGCTAACGGTACAGTAATACCCACATATGGATACATTAATATGAACCTAGACCTTGGCCTACGGCGCGCCTTCCAGTGGCGCTTCACAATCGCGGACGTCTCGAAGCCAATAATAGGAGTCGACTTTTTAGGTTTCTACAACCTACTCGTCGACTGCCGCAAGCAATGTCTCATCGATGGACTCACATCACTTACAGTGGCAGTCCCACGTCAATCAGGTACAGAAAGTATCGCATCAGTCCGCACATTCATAGACAGCACACCGTACCACCATATCCTGAGAGAGTATCCTGAAGTTACCCGTCCAGCCGGTAAACCTGATTTTCCCAGGCACAATACAGTACACCACATAAGAACAACACCCGGCCCACCAGTATCCAGCCGCCCAAGACGCTTAGACCCAGAGCGATTACGAATAGCCAAGAAGGAGTTTGACGACATGCTCGCTAGCGGTACAGCTCGAACCTCAGACAGCCCATGGTCTTCACCTCTCCACCTCGTCCGCAAGAAGGATGACGGTTGGCGTCCATGCGGAGATTACAGATCGCTAAACGCTCGCACCATACCAGACCGATATCCGGTACGTCACATTCATGACTTCGCGTATCAGCTGTCAGGCAAGACAATCTTCAGCACGGTAGACTTGGTCAAGGCGTACAACCAAATACCAGTCTTTGAAGACGACATACCCAAAACAGCGATCACCACACCGTTCGGGATGTTTGAGTTTCCATACATGACCATCGGACTTCGAAACGCAGCTCAAACATTCCAACGATTCATCGATGAAGTCCTACGAGACCTAGACTTCTGCTACGGATATATCGACGATATTCTGGTCTCTTCAGCTACAGAAGAAGAGCACAAGCAGCATCTCCACCTACTCTTCCAGAAGTTGAAGGAGTATGGGATGTTGATCAACACATCAAAATGCGTCTTCGGCCAATCAGAAGTGAAATTCTTAGGATACACTGTATCTGCGGCCGGCATCAGACCACTTGATCTCAAGGTCCAAGCAATAAAGGATTACCCATCACCCAGGAACATCAAGGAGCTTCGTCGATTCTTGGGTATGATGAACTTTTATCGACGTTTCATCAAAGAAGCAGCAGCCATACAGGGTCCACTCAATTCACTCCTAGCAGGGCCCAACACAAAAGGATCACAGCCCATCACCATGACACCTGAGCTGCAAACGGCATTCGACGAATGCAAGGTGAGCCTATCCCAAGCTGCACTTCTAGCTCACCCGGACATGAAAGCCGAGCTGGCCATACAGACCGACGCCTCCGACGTGGCGATAGGAGCGGTCCTCCAACAACGCAACGAGAGCGGGTGGCAACCACTCGCTTTCTTCTCACGAAAGCTGAGCCCGGCACAGAAGAAGTACAGCCCGTATGACCGCGAGCTGCTGGCAATCTACGAGGCTATCCGATACTTCAGGTACATGGTAGAAGCTAGAACTTTCACAATATATACAGATCACAAACCACTCACATTTGCGTTCAGCACACGCCGTGACAAGTGCTCGCCACGCCAATTCAGATACCTGGATTTCATCGGCCAGTTCAGCACGGACATCAAATACATAGCTGGTAAAGAAAACGTAGTAGCCGACTCACTCTCTCGTATAGAGGAACTATCATCAACTTCCATAGATTACCAGTCCTTAGCTCAAAGCCAAGAAGGCGACGCTGAGCTACAAGACCTGCTGCAGAAAGGTTCGGCCCTAAAACTAGTCAAAGTTACAACTCCACACGCAGATCTACCTGTCTACTGCGACACTTCAACGGATGATCATCACCAGCGGCCGTACCTCACACCATCTTTCCGGCGCATCGCTTTTGACACCCTCCACAACCTCAGTCATCCTGGTGTCAAAGCAACTGTCAAGCTGGTCACACAACGATTCGTATGGCCAGGCATAAGAAAAGACTGCCGACAGTGGACCAAAGAATGTCAGCAATGCCAGCGTAGCAAAATTCAAAGACATACTTCAGCACCTCTGTCTCAATTCAAACTGCCTTCTGCACGATTCCAGCATATCCACATGGATATTGTTGGCCCCTTAACTCTTTCGAATGGTTACAGGTACTGCCTCACGATAGTCGACCGCTTTACTCGTTGGCCTGAGGCGTACCCCCTCGCTAACATCACTGCAGACACCTGCGCAGCTGCCTTCGTCTCTGGGTGGATCGCGCGCTTTGGTGTTCCTGAGCGCATCACCACCGACAGAGGGCGCCAGTTCGAGTCCCGGCTCTTCAAGGAAATCGCATCCTTGGTGGGCGCTACCCATCTCACCACCACAGCATACCATCCTGCAGCCAACGGCCTCGTCGAGAGGCTACACCGCCAGATGAAAGCTGCAATCGTCTGCCACGACAACCCAAGCTGGACAGAAGTTCTTCCTCTCGTTCTCCTCGGCATCCGCAGCGCATGGAAGGAGGACGTCCAGTCTTCAGCAGCCGAGCTGGTCTACGGGGAACCACTCCGACTACCCGGCCAGTTCTTCTCCACATCAGACGACGCGCCCTGTGACGTCCCGGACTTCGCATGCAGACTCCGCAGACATATGAACAAGCTCGCACCTCAACCTACAGCCTGGCACTCCAACAAAAGACCCTTCTACATCCCGAAGGATCTCAGCACAGCATCCCATGTGTTCCTGCGTCAGGGTCCAGAGCGACGACCACTTGAAGCTGCATACCAGGGACCATACCGAGTACTGAAGAGGAGTCCCAAACAATACACGCTCGACGTGAAAGGAAGAGAGCTCACCGTCAGCATAGACCGTCTGAAGCCAGCATACATCATGAAAGAAGATGTCAAGACGTCTCAGACCACACTCCATCAGAGCAAACCTCCACTCCAACCAACGCAACCTCCACTCCAACCAACGAAGCCTCCACTCCAACCAACGAAGTCTCCACTCCAACCAACGAAGTCTCCACTCCAACCAACGAAGCCTCCACTCCAACCAACGAAGCCTGCAATCCAGCCAACCAAGCCTGCAATCCAGCCAACCAAGCCGGCACTCAAGCCAGCCACAGCAACGATGCCAGAGAAGAGGACCAGGAGTGGACGAGTAGTACGATTCCCGTCGCGGCTACACACCATCGACCGTAGTCACGGTCTCGGTGGGGGAGTATATGTAGTGGCACAACCCGCTGTACTGTGATTCCGCTCCGCGGTACTAATATTGGGGAATCACACGAAGTCGTCGCAGGAAGAAACACGAACTTCCGGCGGGCGCTCGAACTTCCGGCGGGCGCTCGGGAACTGGCTCCTTGAACGTAGTCATAGACACTCGCCCGCCTCTTGTTTTTCCCGCTTAGATTTTTCTTCTCAATTGTAAAATTGTTAATTTTATAAATACTTGTAATTTGTTTCGGTCCACAATATAACAAAGTAAATTAATTATCAGTCCTTCATTTCATACGCTCCGCATTTCAGACTGACAACCCCACAGTATATTGTCATAAGATAGTTTCTAGTTAGTAATAAAGTCACTAATGAAACATTAAAAGTCCTGTTTATGTTTATAGAGTACCTAAAACCTATAAAAGTTATTTTAAATTAGGATTTCGCAAAAAAATATTGTATTCAGAATATATGTAGGCATGTATACTAAACTTTATAAATCAGCCAGTATTACTTAAATGTATTAAAATTTTACTACGAAAATAACAAACATGAAGTATTACGTAATACCTAGCCGTTTTGCGATTTATATTTTAAGCAAATTATTGACCTTTTACTATGCTTCTAGTCATACTAAACATAGTAGAGATCTTTCTGTTTTAGACCTCACGCTAAACTAGGTAAAGTTTACCAGTGTACAAATACACGGGTACCTACTATACATACATACGCATATACTTACAATAAGTATAGATACTGTAAGAAAAACCTTCAGACTGCAGTTTACTGTACGTACTTGTATGACACCTCAAGGATACTGGGCAGTTGAAATATAACTGACCTACTTTATGCTATCTGTTTTCAAAACCTACCTCGGTCTTAACACAAAATTGCAACTACCTAGCTAATTATTACATATTTTTCAAATAGTGAGATGATCACACAGGATGGTCTCAAAAATTGTAAAACACATACAACCCCTTATTGTAACTTTTCAATACCTATTAATTTAAATATCATAACCTGAAACTTAAGCATAGTTTTTTTCCTAAGAAAATTTCAGTAGATTACATTGAGTCTTCTTGTTAAAGTAGAGATAAAAAACCTGAAATGTACAACGTATGTATATTTCAGGTGTTTAATCTCTACTTTAACAAAAGCTAAAATCTTAAATCAAAGAATATCAAGGCCATTTCCACGTTTTTCACGGATCTGGATATCTCATTAACTTTATGCATTATTTATGATCTTTCTGAAAGACTCTTGTTATCATTTCAGCAGACGTATCTACAGGATGAAATGGATCAACAATATTTCATTTTATAATTTGTCTTTACTTGAGTTATGTGCTGGTTTGTCCACAATACTATAGGAACTCATTGCAGGTTGTGAAATTCAGCTTCAACTTTATTTATTCATAGTGCTCAATCATTTGAAAAGAAACCTCTTTATATTCAATAATAGACAGTAAATAAAAAAAAAATGAACAAACGTTTCAATTTAAATTGCAGTTTCCTGTTTGAAATTATTATAATTATTATCTTCTGATTTAAAGTAAAAATGTCTACCAGACACCTTCCCGTTAGCACAAACATTTCTACATGCAACCCGTTCAACACGATTGTTCTTTATGGAGCACCCTGTACGGCGTAAGTAAACACGAAAAATATGAATGTTTATTGTGAATAATACTCACCTTGCCTGTCCATCTGCTAAAGATTTTGAAACAAAGAAGCAGTTTCGGTTATCACATTTGTATCGATATAAACGGAGGCATAAGTCCTGAGTGGTCACACTTAGCTCGAGTTACTATTGACCAAAGTACTTATGCTAGAGAACTTAAGTTTCTTAAGCTCCTTATTTGTTTGTAATTTTGGTTTAGTACATAACTATGATAGGACGTGTGATGATCTTGTTCGTTGTACTTGTGATAGTTTCTGTAGTGAGTGGTCAGAATAACACGACAGATGCCACGACGGCCGCGCCCGGCGCCGCGACCACCCCTTCTGTTGGGGTAAGTCCTTTACCCAGAGCCCTGATTCTCATATGTACAAAATTAAACCTCACCATAATCACATTGCAGTCACATGATGAGGTTTAAATTATCGGTGCAGCAAACTTTGGTGTAGAAAATCAAGGAAGACTTGATTTAAAACTTATATTTCATAATTATGATTAACCTAAAACGATGTGACAAATTTAATCAATAGCTTTTGGTTTGTATTGTTTTTCTTTTCATGATAGGCTACTTGACTGAAATTCAAGACAACAAATGAGTATTTATTACAGTATTGAATTTACGAAACCAAAATATATTGATTTCGGCAAATTAAACTCCAGAATGGTTGCATAATTTCAATTTAAAAATTGTTATTTTTCATTTTTTTTTTGTACCCAGAAAACGCTATAGGCCGTGTTGTGACGTCAGCTACCTCGTGCTGTGTCAAGAGTTTTAAGAGTAGTGGTATCTTCAACTGTCCCATCAGTTCATGGTCCACACCATAAACAATTTTAAAACAAATATGGCTCAGGGCGTTTTCGCCTGTTTACGAAAAGTAAAACTTTAAAATGAAGTTCCAAAAAATATGAGAGTATTTTTTGGATCTAATAGAACAATTATCATTCATATGAGACCATTAAAAAGGGTATTATATTTATTTTAATTATGTCATTACTTAAATTTCTAGTAATAACATAAATTGAAAATTACCTATCTAGAAGTCCTCTTTAGCTTCTATAATGAATGTATTCTTATTCCAGATCATCCCTGGGTTCGTACAACTACTAACAGACCTCGTGTTTGGTGGAATTCAGAAGGCTTGTGAAGATTCTAAAGTAAGTACTAAACTTCAGTGACAATCTTAGTTAATACTTGTCTGTGTATGTGCTACAAAAGTTACAAGTTCAGTGTGTTTAGTAGTATACTAATCGATGAAATTGCATAAAAACTCTTAGGGTTTACATATTGTATATGATGTTTCTTGTGTTCACCCTAAAACTATACGACTTTTGCAACACTCTTTATCTTATACCTACCTACCCACTGAAAACCTTGTACTTAATGTATATTTCTTTTGTTACAGAAGGAGAATCTATTCGAGAAATTATTTGGTTGATAATATACAAAGTGAACATAATTCGTAAGACATGATGTGATATTGTTAAGAAAATAAAATATTTTTATTTATTTGTGTAAGAGTGGATTTGAATAATTCTGAAATTTCTGTGCCAGTGGAGTATTCTTTATTTACTTGTGCTATCAACTTTTTAACCTTCCATTTTTTTCATAATTAATCAATTATTATTAGCCTTAGGTTTGATTGATAAACAATTAGTAGATATAATATACATATTATTCATTATTTTTTTATTAAATTTATTATATTTAATAAAATATACATATTACACAAATATATAAATAAACATTACACAAACTGTACTGCGGCGATGTCATATGAATGCCTTAAATACTGAGGATAGGAAATATTGTAAGATAAGAATGCTTACACCCAGATTCATATTATTATAACTAACTGTATTTAAGAGACTTGCAAGTGATAAGAAACGTAAGTACTTCTCTAAAGACTCAGTCAGTCTGTATCACACTCGAGTCCGCATTGTTGTTGAAATATAAAGATCGCACGGATCCCGCCTCAGATTAAATAAAATACCTAGTTACCTTAGTTATAGTGAACTGTTTATATAAAAAACTCGTAAAAATTATAAAAACAACGCAGATTTTTCTGAATAATTTTACGAGGTTTTTTATTACAATATGTAATATTTTTAAAACTATTTTGTTTTACCCTGGCTTTGGAAACTGTCGGCATTCTTGCTGAAAGTTGCTCAAAGCTTAGCATTCATGATAGGTCGATAAAGGTCAAGAGTATTTGAGTCATGGGTCGGATGTGAAATCTTGACATTATCGAGTAGGTGTTCTTCCTTTGCTTGTGATCAAAACCGCTTTCTATACCTTCTTGAGGAATGTACGAGGATAATAATAATTGTATCGGCTTTGTATATCTACCGGGTGTTCATTGACGTTTTCAGGTGTACGACCGATCTGCTACGCTTTAAACACCACTGTATTGCGTTGCATTAGAGATAGCAATGGCACAGGGTACATACAGAACATAGCACAGGGTATAAAATAACATGATATATGATTAAATAAGATGTATACAGATTTGACCTTTTCTTTTGTTTTACGTCACAAAGCTGCGTCCACCTAAAAATTGATATTTTCATGTGAGGCGTGTGAGGTCAAAACCAAACTGACAAATGACACCGATTAACCTAATTATCCATAATTATCTTGTTTGTGGACGCAAAATTGAAGAATCTTTTAGGAAAACAAGTGAAGGCCTATAGTAATGGCTGTAGGTATGGCCCAGAACTCTAACTGTGGCGTTGTCCTCTTGTCCTCATTGCCACATTGTAGCTCATCAGTTGAAACAAATATTTATTGGTAATGATGAATACCCATGAGTGTAGCTTCCATTGAATGATGGAGAGATAATAGAGGATATGAACATTGAGGTTATAAGTAATAGTTCTAGCTTTGAGAGCTCAGTTCAAAGATTATGTTCCGTAGAGTAGGACTATGTTCCGTAGAGTGGTACTTGTGACATGTTTGTTTGTGCTGGTGACGCTCTCTAGTGGGCAGGGTCGGGGCAATGGGAATCGGAAAGGCAATGGAAATGAGGAAGAGGAGCCCCCGCCGCCGGAGCAGAGTCCTTTTGGAGGGAAAGAGGATGGTGTAAGCAGATTATTGTGTTATTAATTTTTTTTAGAGTTCGAATCTACAGAATAATACAAGCTTTACAAAAAACCTATTCAAATTTATTCATGAAAATGATTAGTCTAAACAACGTTTTTGCTTTTTCCAAAACTACATAATAGAACCTTATTAGAAATCAAAATGCAAGTGCAAAGTATCAGTTAATTACCTACAAGGTGCTCAATGTAAATAAAATGTCTGAAAGGTGCGAATAAAGTTGGAAAGTCCATGAAAGTAAGTAATGAGCGTACGCTTGAAGGTGTTCTATTATATCAATGGTTATTTCGAAAAAATGTAAACACACACACTCGCGAGCAATGAAAAAATTCCAGCTACAATAGCACCAAATTACTCCTAAATGGAAACACTAGCTCTAGCTCAATGACGCTGTCTGCAATATTGAAGTACTTACTTCTATTTAACAGCGCATTAGAATACTACCAACTTATAAAGCACAAATTCGAAATGTTTTGAAATATTGAGGTCATTTGATGTTGACCTTTTGTAACTGGAACTTTTTAATTGCTCGTGAGGTACTCAAGTTGTTTTAAGAGACAGGTGTGAGTGTGAGGAAATTCATGAGGGCCGGTCACCGGTCTTCTTACTATTTGCCATAGGACCGATAGCCGTTGAAATCTCAGTATCCAGCAGCATCATTCACTATCTCTCATAACTTGTATGGAGTTGACAGTTTAAGGTAAATTATACAGTAGTTTACCTAAGACGACACACATTAAAATTAAATAAATTGTGTCTGATTCCCAGGAAAACAAGTGGTTAAAAGTGGCTGATGCTGATGACTGTTTCCGCGTTGCACAAACGGACTTTAAGCTAATGTCGGCTTTAAATCTATGTCTGTCTCTTTCTGTCTGTATACTCTCAAAAAAGTCGACAGAGTTACATAGATTGAAGTTCCTTTGTGCAAGACTGCTGATGATTTAGTTTTCGTATCTAACTTTGTCATTGTTTTTAGGCTTTGGAAACGTTTGCGAGGGCTGTGCTAGACATAACATTGGGAATCACAGATGCAGTTAAAGACGTAAGAAACATACTTTTTGAGGTTTAAACGTCCATCTTTCGGCATCGTACGCAATGGATGTGTCGCAGGCATTTTGTAAGATCTTGCCGTTTACATACGGGGCGTCGTCAATTTACAAACGCTCGCTGTTTTGTAATATGCCGAAGGCATATTGATAACTCGTTCAATCGTTCTGATTTCGAGTCATGCTGCTTTATTAAACAAACCTAATACTAAATATTTTTAGTTTAAAAATCAAAACATAAATCAAATGTTTACTGTTGGTTTCGCGGAAGTGAAGTTTTGTGAAAATATGGTGGACAGTAAAATAATGTTTATTTTTGTTTCAGGGCGCACAGGCTTTGGAACACTCTGCTTTTTCATTTGTGACAGCCTTATTTTGAATACGAAATATAATAATTTACTATTAATTCAATGTTTTATTTATTAATAATTAAGTACTTAAGTAGTTACGATTCAGAAGCAAGGTGGCGACTATAGTGGATTACCGACTTTAAAATTTTTCTCACATAAGGTAATTATGCCAAGTTTATCAAAATTTCATACTTGCTATCTTGATCTCAGTATGCCAAAAGAGCTAAATAACAATTTTTCGTAAATTAGAAGTGATGTTGTCGTTTTACAGTAGTACCTCCGAGTAGGTTTCGTCTACCAAACGGCCACTCTTTATCATCGTCCATTATAGTATAATTACCGGTATCCATAATCCTCAATCGTAACCTGAGTATAAACGCAGCGATATTAGAAATCTTAGTTCGCATACCATCTTCAGAAAAGCCCCAAGCAACCTTACCTACTACCTAGTTCGTGTCACCTAACAGCAGTCGCCTACCGAGGCAGTCCCAACCAACTGTAAACCCCTCCTAATCTATTCATTAACTGTTGGAACCTACTCGAGGTTAACAACAATGCCTGTTCATGAAATATTCATGCGCGTGCTGTAAGCTCGGTCTCAGCAGCTTATTAGCATAAAACATTGTGTTGTTTGTTGTATTTTTCAAAAGAGCTGTCAATTAGATGTTGCGTGTTAAGCGTGGCGGGTGAAACTAAAACGCGTGGGCATCGGTGATGCTGTCATTGTGTGAGCATGCGCAGTGGAGATGTGTTGGTAGTCATACTGCTGGGTGCGCTGGGTAGTGTGCTGGTGCGAGGTGCTGACAACGCCACCAGTCGCTCGGAGAGTGAGGAGGAGCTCCCTGAACCACCAATGGCTGGCGAAAAGGAAGACGGTGTAAGCATTTTTTTGTTTAGTGAGGATAGTGAGATGTGTGTTTAGATTTAGTAACGAAATGTACTAAATAGTTACATGTGTATTTTATTTCGTAACAGTGTAGGTAGTCATCAATAGGTAAATCTGTAATCTGTTACGTAGGATAGACCTAAGATACTTAGCTCGTCTTAATTCGATTTTTTATTAAAATTATTCCACCTGTAATGTCGGATGATTATTATATTTAACTACCACCAAAGTACCTCATAATATTAATAATAAATATAGATATGACTGATAAATATTTAGATTATTCTAATTGGCTTGACACTGCTCAACACTGCGAAATACGAATATTAGATGGAACGAAATGGATTATTTTAAAACTAACATTTATTCACATATATAAAACAAAATTTATTAAAATAATTTAATACTGTGCTCAAGTCAAATTTCTCACAAAGGCTATATTTTCTGGAAAGACTAGTATTAGTCAAGCCTACTTTAAATTCATAATTTATTAAACGACAAAAGCCTTGACAGCTGACCGAAATACATAACGAACTGTGAAGTCTTATTGAAACAATAAAGATACAACTATACCTGTAAAATGAGTGTAAAATATATACAAAAAAATACATGGTTCTAGCTAGAAGATGGAAAAACTATGATTGACAGCTTCTGTATTTCTATTTAGCCAAGGTTTGTAACTTCTAAAAGTGTGTAGAATGCACGGACACCTACATATGTTCTGTGTATTATAGTGGAAACTACGGGGTTGACAACATCATCTCTGTATTTCATGATTTTGTTTCTTTAAGGTTCGTACACATTATTTCGCACCACAGCGAGCCAGGCCGTAGTGCAAAAATTGCTCTAATTAATTTTATATGAACTATAGCACACTATGCTGGGGCACAGCGAATTGCATTTTTATAATCAAAGACTAAATAAACTAAACACTCAATCATTCATGTAACTTTCATCTCATGCTATGTTACGAACCATTCTTACAGTAAGAGTCCGCCTTGATAGATCATGATACTTGAAATTTCGATGTGATATGATATAAATAATGTTGTAGGTTTTGTATTATATAATATAATAAAATATTTGAATTATCATTGATTGCTCTAAGTATATTTTTTTATAAACAGGATGTACCTATAGTTTCAACTTTTAAGTTTTATTCTCTTTTTCAGGCGTTGGAGACGTTTGCAAAGGCACTCTTAGATATACCACTAGGATTTGTCGAAGCTCTCAAAGATGTAAGTTTAAGTACCTAATATTCATTTGTTTGTGATACAACCATATTAGATGTACCTACATACTTACTTTCCATATTTTTTTAATGGATGTGTGAGAAGAATAAAAGACAGTGTGCCCCACCGATGTTTGACCGTTTGGTGCGATTTTTGACCACTCGTTGAGTTAACCACAGATGAAAAAAGTGGCCCTTACACACTCTGAACAACAGCTTATTCCATCACTTTATTATTTAATAAAGTATTTTTTGAAATTTTCAGGTTGCAAGTGCTGTGGAGAAGACGGCGTTCGCATTTATAACAAGTTTATTTTGATTTAATGTAAATATCTAGGTTAATAGATTAAGTTTTTATACTCATGTAATTTTAACTAAGTACTTATTTATATTTACATAGCTATTCAAGTTATGTAAAAACAAAAAATAACTTACCATGCGTAGGAACAGGAGAAATAATAAAACTGCATGCCAACATTTAGATACACATTTATTATAATTTTTAATGATTGTAAAAATATTGAATATGGCATTTCATAAAAGAAGTGTGTTCTTGTTAATTCTTCTCGCTAATTATTTTCTTGCAAGTGTGTTTGTACAATAATATGCGGTACTCGAATCGACCTCTAACAAATATAATCCGTCATAGTTCCATATGAAGATTACAAATAAGTAGGTATAGTTCTTTCATAAAAATATAAAATTAATTTGGCTCTCAATATCTGGTTACCAATAAGAAGCTAGGTGGAGAGTTAATATTATTATTATTATATGTATGATTATAATCAATACATAAAACATGCATATGTTATTGTACATGAATGAAATTTTTGAAAGGAATACTAATAATACCGTTATATTCTTTGTCATCTTTGTTTTTCGGTGTACGTTTTATTAAATAAAATTTAGACTTCGTAAAACCTCTTGAAAACTTAACGTGTGAATCAAAGTCCTACTTAAATACATAAACTCGCAATTAAATATTTAATATAACAACGATAAATGCAATTTTATTTGAAATTAAATATATAACCTAACCATGTATATAACACTTTTTCGGATGTTATAGTGAATCTATTTTGTTATTGGATACTTAAACATAACTACATACATTTATATACCTACTTACCTAATAAACAGATAACTAAATAGCTTGCTCATAATATATATAAACAAAAATATGCCAACGTGTATTTACTAACACTTACACAACTTCTCAATTTTCTCAACATGTTTTTACCTACATAGGTATTTCATTGGATTAAAAATATTTAGATGAAAATAAATTATTGTTCTTTAAAATTTTAAAGAAAAATAAAGTATGGTGGGGATTGTTTAAAAATACTGCACTCTAATATGTTCTAATGAGGATTTCTCAACTAATTAAAATATCACATCCTTTATTCTGGCCGCCCGCCCTAACACTGCTTCATTCATTACTATTAACTTAGGTATTTATGTATATAGCCTTAAAGTAATAATAGAATTATAGAACAATAGGTACTAGCAGAATTATTTACAGAAAAGGAATATATAATATATAGTATGCATAGTATTGGAGATCAAATTCTTAGCCATACCTAGGTAAATGAATAACTCAAATAACATCGTAATTTATCTTGCAAATATTGACAATGCAATGAAGAAGCAAATATGCTTATAAACTTATTAGAAATCTCTCAAAACTTCCAATTTACAGAGGGCTCTTCCATATCCAATCCCGAAAATAAAAAAAATGAGTTAAACTTACTGGTACCTTTCATAACCAGCCATGAGTCGAATCCGTACACCAAGCTTCACATTACACACCTAAACTAAATGACTAGACCATTATGCGCGCTCGTGTTCACGTACTGCACTGGTTTCTTCTCTATATCCTGATCAAAGTTGATGCCGAGGTACGTGGGGTTGGACACGGCAATATTCTTCGCGTTGTTTTGTTTTTCGAACACTTCGTCGGCCTCCTCGTCTATTCTCGGGCACATCTTGAGGTAGGGGGAGGTGCTGCCGTCCTGGTCGGACTCGGAGCCCCCCCGCGCCGGCAGATTGTTGAGGGTCAGCATCGGAGTCAGCTCGCAGTGGGCGTGGTCGTTGTGAACTCGGGGGTTCAATTTCCGGGCGTCGAAATCGAATTTGGTGTCTTGCGCACGTGGGCTGAATACCGGCGGATTTGTCGCCGGACTCATTTGTAAATAGCCTTCGTCATCTGGAGCGGACAAATGGAATTATTGTTACAATGGTATACTGAATTGAGAAGGTTTACTCGAAATGGTAGCCTGGTTAATTAAGGGTTATTGGTTAAAATCGCAATAAGGTAATGTAAATGCATTTAATATTATTGTCAATGATATCATCAGACTGAAATCAATTTAACTTGCACAAATTCACGCACAAACAACACTTTTATTATGTTTCTTTCAAACAGGCAAAAAGTAAAACATTCGCAGGTTTTAACAACTTATTAAAACATTAACTTTGTTAAACTGATGCAGATTAATACACTTAGGTATAACATGCTCATTACCGTTGATAACTTAATTTTCAATTCATAAATGCGTCATTTCGGTCTCCTCCGCTGAACGAAAAAAAGAAACATTTAACTTCGCTAACATTGGCATAAAACGTAAGTACCTAGGCATAAAACATTATAAAAGAGAGGATATCGATCAAGTTTTCATCCGACCTTCATGGTAATAAGTAAAGGTCCTAAGAAAACATTGGCTGGAAAGAAAACAAGGCACCGAAAAAATTCAAACTAACCATGCTGCAGTTGAACCGCGGCAGCGGGCGTCGGCGGGAAGAAGCTATTCGCCTCATTCACGTAGTGGTGAGGGCTGGGGGTCACCATGTTGTTGTAGTCGGGAGCCACCACCATGGCCAGGTAGTCCTCCACGCCCTCGGCGCGCTTCGCAGAGTTTATGTCGTTGTAGTGAGAGTTCAGGTCGATGTAGTGCTGTCAATGGAAGTCAATGCGTCAGTTTTAATGACACAAAATTGGAAAGGAACGGACAAAAGATAAATTTCAGAGGAATTCAGGACGCACTTGTCTTTGAGATTTGTCATTGAACACCCTCTTCTTGTTATTTAACCTTTAACTGCCGACCTACCCGTCTCACAGACGGCCTTGTTTTTATTTTGACAATATTTTTTCACCCGAAGCGTTACCAAGGTTCCGCCCCTCAGTACCCTCCTCCCTCCGCGTGTTTTACTTGCTGTAGGCGTCCCGCTTACGGCGCGTGCACAGGTGCTTTATGCGGAGCTCGAGACGTCTCACAGACGTAAGTACGGTGTTTATGTTCCAAACTTGATACGTCTCTTGGTCGTCACCACGTTGTAAATGCATGTACTACCTTAGTGTCTTGAGGTCGTCACATCGTAATTAACATATGTTTTTTTCCTACGGAATTTCTGAAAGTGGTAGTTCAGGGTCAAAAAAGAGGACACTACCTAGTGATTATAAAAATTAAGCAATTGATAATCATAGGAAACTGAGAGAAAGGAGACAGGACGTGCGAGGCGATGAAATATCAGACCACCGCGAGAACTACGTTGTTCCATTGAACCAGGTATTGGTCCTACAGATATGCCCTCACCGCCTCCTGCCCGAGCATAAGCTCAAGAATAGCTGGGTATTCGGAAGACCTGTGCAATTTGTCCAAGTCTACTAAAAAGACGCACAAAAAAATCATGTTGTCTCTGGAAGAAACCCATGTGCCTTACATTTTGCCTACAAATATGCAATAGCTGCAAGCCATAAATATGCTAACTTGATTGAGTGTCAGTTTTTTATTTCGTTAAGTTTTTGTGCTGATTCTTTTTTATTTTACTTTATTAGTTATAAAAGAGTAAAATTATAAAAAAAAAATCTACTGATATGTGTATAAATAAAAAAATATATATGTCTAATAAAAGTTCCTAAAATGTTCAAATAAAACTTGGGGTCTCATCAATACAGGCAGATTTCTTGTTAAATTAACTAATTTGTTTTATTGACTATCCATATATTATAAGCCATTTAACTATAGTATTTTTATGGGTGGTTATAAATTAAATAAAACGAATACTTTATTTTTAAATGATTTTTCAAATATCTACGTCTCTCAGACGTAACCTCGTTGTTAGTGGCGCGTTTAGGCCACGTCGGCAGTTAAAGGTTAAGCAGGTATAATTTATGCACAAGACTCATTCCAGGAACTTTGTCAATATCTTTAACCGTCAAAAGCAATTTCTTGGAGTCAGTAGACGTTAGCCGATTCATACTGAGTCTTCAATCTATATATAGTTAATAATGCTTCTAATTCTAATCCTATAAATATTGAGACCTATATCCATCAGTGGTCGATAACGGACTGATAATACTGACGGATTGCGAACATGTCTATGATTAACGCTATAGAGCTGGTTCCACTTACATTCCTGACGTTATCCTCGAGGAAGGACCCCAAGGTCTCCTGGAGCTCGGCGAAGGAGGGCCGGGCGGGCGGCTTGGCGTCCCAGCAGCGCAGCATCACGGAGTACAGCCGCTCGTCCGCGTACGCCGGCTTGCCGAGGCGGTTGCTGTAAGAAACCGGGTTCATGGGAAACTGATATGACTGGAACTTTTTCATTGCTCGCGAGTTGTATACAGGTTGATACAAAAGTAGTGTACTAAGCCGATAAAGGGCTGCTCAGGGGATCATCCTGCACAACTCTTGTTCTACGACTTTTGGAAATTATCGAAAAAAAATATCAGTTCTCTACTGTAAAAAGTTAAGTGACAAAAAAGTTACTATGGAGAAGTTTTTTTTCGTGACTTTTTGGTAAGTCGATCGATCTGTAGGTATACGATAGCCACTGAAAGTTTCAGGCTGTAAACGATACAAGTGCTGCCACCTAGTCATCAGGGTCAGTATCATTTAAACCAGTAGGAGAGCTTCTGGTTCACTCTACAAATAAGTTCATGGAAACAATAAAGGGGAGAGATGTCGCTTTTACTTCGAAAATATAGTTTAGGTACTTATTTTATTACGTAACATAACGAATCGTTATGTATATTCATACATTGTTGACACATTAGTTACGATACTATCCAAATCAAAGGTCTAATTTTGATGAAAGTAAAGATCGGAAATCCAAACAAGTATAGGTACTTACAGTATACGTTGCTAAAATAATGCATTGTATCGACTTATTAGGCACTCTCTTATTCAATTAAGTTTAGCACATTTTTTTTACTCACCCAGCGACCAACCAGGGCAGTATGCCTTGGAGGCTGATGTTGGGGTACGGCGTCTTGGCCAATGAGAACAGTTCCCACAGCACCACACCGAACGACCACACGTCCGACTGGGTCGAGAATATCCGGTCCATCATGCACTCTATGGCCAACCATTTGATCGGGACTGGGCTCTGGAAGTAAATGATAAATTAGAAGAGCCTTACCTAATAATTTTACTAGAAAATTCTTATACATTCTATGAAGATAGAGTAGTAGAAAAGTAGACCGATGCGTTTATTATGGGAAGACATTTCACCTATCGGTATTGTAAGTGTCGGTCCAAACGAATTTTCTTAAATTTTTGGAGATACGGCGTCGGCAATGCCGATTAAGTGGACGCACTTGTATGATGATCTTATATAAAACTACTGAATGCGCCCGTAGCGTAAGATGCCGAAAGGTGGACGTTTACTTTTATATGGCTTCAGAGCGTCAGTCAGTCCTATCTAAGTGAGAGAGAGATTAAATCTCTGTTACAATTATAATATTATTATAAGGTAGACTTACATTTTCTTTCTTCTGGTACTCGTCATTCTTGTAAATGCTCCTCGCTAATCCAAAGTCGCATATTTTTACGACATTATCTTCTGCTAATAGAATATTTCTAGCTGCTAAGTCACCGTGAAGAACCTGAAAAAAGTGTAAGAAAAGTTTAACTTAATAATCTCTAACAGGTGTTTTTATTTGCCTGTGATGTGACAAGCTACTGCCTAAAACCGTAGTTTTAAGTTCAACCTACTGACAACCATTGTACCAATGAATAAAGTCACAAATCATCTAACAAAACTACTTAATTCAAAAGATCTCAGTTGTAGAAGTGGGGTGTTATTTGTAGAGACGTTTCTTTTGCACAGACATTCCATCTATCTTTATTAAAATATCGTTGCTGCCAGTACTTACCTTCCTACTAGGCCCCTGGCTATCTGGAAGGCCTGGCACAGCATAACATATCGACATAATCCATAATTTCCCTCACTCAACCACATCTCCTGAAGTTCCAAACCCACCTTCCTACTAGCGAGGTAGTCCATGCCCCTGGCGATCTGGAAGGCCCAACACAGCAGGTCTCGCGAGCACAGCGGCCGCGGGCTCCGGCCTTCGGAGTAGTCGCTCTCGTAGTTCGAACGCCACTCCGGCTGGACGTAGCCCGTTTCGGAAGCTGGAGGTTGGATGGAAGTGGTTTTAAAATTGGTCGGATTATACCTTTTAGAAACACGAGCAATGAGAATGTAGAGCTGCCACGGCTGTTCCATAATGTCACTGGAACTTTTTCATTGCTCGTGAGTATGTTATTTATTTTGCAATTCATGACCATATTATAAGGTCCCGGTATTTTAGAAGGCGATATTCGGCAAAAGCCAACCTGTACACTATTGCACATAAAAATAAAAAGGCGCATTCAATGCTAAATAGCATGTGCGTAATTATGTAGAGCGCAATAGGCAACAAGACAAGACTGAGACATTGAAATTGGGTGCAATGTGCGTGTAGTAAATATAGTGTAAATAAATATTTAAATACCACACTACTGGCCGTTAACTCGCCTTTTCTTCTTAGCAAATAAATAAAGTTAATTATTAGAACTTGTGCAACAAAAATAAGCTTCCGTGGTAAGGAAATTAAAATACAACCTTTATTTTTGCGCAATCTTTAAAGCGGACACCATAAAAAATATGCAATTTTTACCCTTTTCCGAATCAGCCGGATGTTTCGGATTTTCTGATGGGTAAGAAGTTTTTAATAGGTATGATAAGATACTAAAAAACATTGTAAAATAGTTATTTTCTCTTTATAAGGTAAAGTATATAGGTACTAATCTTGCTAAAACCCCATTTCACCATTGAGGGATAAGGCTATCCATTGAGTCCATCCGAGTATCCGCTTGTTCTATGAGGCTATCCCGCAAATAAGGGACGTATGAAGTTGCTTACTCTCGAGTAAATAAACGATATATTCTCGGAATAGCCTTATTTTTCAATGTTGATATTTACCTTTCCTGCCGGATCGGTTGGTATTCGCAGTGTTGACGAAGGTGTTGTCGGTGCCCTGGCTCTGGTTTGAATATCCGAAATAATCGGAATGTGTGCTGGAATTTGAAAATATTGATATTAGAAGTCTATTCTGGAGACTAATTTATTTATAGTCAGGCGAGCTTTCTGGTTTGCTATGTCTGGGAGAGAGATTAAACGATGTCACTGAAAACTGAAACGCAGGACAAATATCGATTTTAAAAGTAGCTATTGCCCGCGAGTTACGCTTCACCTTAAAATACGTCCTTTCTAGCCTATGTGTTAATTCTCGAATTTTGCGTGAAATTTTAACCAACATAAATAGTTTAAGTCAAGTAAGTTATTTTCAAGTCCATTTTTTGTAACTATTTATTTTAGTATACAATAAAGTGTTTATAAATAAATAAATGGTTACAAACATTCGTTTAAACAAACATAATTATTTTGCAGAATAACTGTCGATGTGTTCTCATAACTATCGATGTATTCTCGTGAACTCACCCACTATTAGCACTGCTACTAGAGAACCCTCGATTGACTCTACCGAAGCCCTTCTCCTTGCTCTCGGTGAGCTGGTCGATGAACACCTCGCGGTGGCGCTGCAGGTACGTGTGGATGCACCCGAACTTGCAGTACTCCACTATCACGATCAGCTCTCCTGGAAATCGACGGTTACATTTGGATGAGTTGAAAGAAAATTACATTACACATTTTCACATACTATATACCTGGATTACACCTACCGAGTAGAGTGGCGAGACAGTTAAGAATCCACGCCCAATGAACGGCAATTGAACGAGTGCTCGACCGAAGATACTGTCTCGTCACTCTGCTTGGTAGGTGTAATCAGGGTTTAAGTGATCGATGGACCTCTTCTCTAAGGATTTAAAGGTACTCTATCAGTTTTTCACCTCTTGTCTAATTAAGCAGAGATTGAGCGTGAAATGCAGCGTTGTATTGCATGATTTTGCTGACTCTTTTTCTGTTCATTTATTTACTCAAGTGAGAATCTGTACTTAATTTACCATCAAAATCGGTTTAACAGTTTATAAGCAATAATGCTTCTTATATAAAAGCAAATAATTTGGTTCAGTACTCACGTTTGCCGACATTCTTAGTGCACGCTCCAAGCAGGTTCACAATATTGACGTGCTTCCCGAGATGCACCATGATCTTGAGCTCAGAGGCCAGTGCCTTGATGTACATGTTGTCAGCCGTCTTCTTCACCATCTTGACAGCCACGGTGGTGGTCTCTTCCGCGTCGACGATGCCCCTCGCGTCCGCCTTGTAGACTACGCCGAAAGCGCCGGCACCCAGTTGTTTACCTGGAATATAGATAGATAGATAATTCTTGATTGCACACAAATACAGAAATCACAACAGGAAATGCACAACATACACAGTGCAATTAATTGGCGGCCTTATTACCAAGAGTAATTTATTCCTCCCACGGAGAAGAAAAATTATACATAGTAAAAGGGTAAAATTATGTAAATAGCACGTTTCTTAGCTGGCCCAATATTAAAAATATTGGTGGCCCCTTCACTTCGGATCTTTCCACAGTGCATTAACTTTTTCATTGCTCCTGAGTGTACTTATCAAATGTTTTCTGTTGCCTTACTTATCCAACCACTACCGGGTATCAGTTTAATGGCATCCAAGCTTTTGTACTAAGTATATTGGCACACCCGTGTCCGCGTTAATTGCTTTGACTTCGGGCTAAAAATGAAGATTTCTTTCTCATAACTTTTAAACAATTTGCAATTTAATAACTTCTTTCTCAGAAAAACTAGCAGGGCTGGCAAGAATGGCATTGGTATTAAAAAGTTGAAGATCATCTTACCTAACACTAATTTCTCGGCTGGAAACTCAAACTTATTATCATAGGGGAGTAGTTCAGCCTGTTCATCTATCCCCAGCTCAGGGTTGATGGAGCCAGCCACTCCCTCGTTGAAGTACAGCAGACCGGCCGCCGCCAACTCCTTGCGTAGTTTCTTCTCCTTCTTTATCTTCCATACGAGGTACAGCACGAGTAAGAGAAGGAGGAAGAATATAGCGCCGATGATGGCTACGTATGCCGCTTTCAGGGTTGTCTTTTCTGTAACAATTTTGTAAGTGAGTTTCCACTTTTACTTCAAAAATAATTTTATTTAAGAATAATTTTACAGACTTTTATCATATGATTAACTTGACTATTTTTTTTTATTTCTTTATAAGTTTGTTAAGCTATTAAGTAGCTATCTAGGATCCTCCTACATACTTGTGGATAGTAAATTTCCGCGTAAATATACGTCCAGTCAGACCTTCCTATAAGTACCTCCTTGGAAATGTGATAAACGCCACTGTACAGCGTGTTTGCGGTTGTAAGTAATGCTAATAATGTTTGCAATCCATTTATTTGCTGCTAACTTGCGATCCCCAGACACCAATATTGTATTTACTGAGTAACTACTCTTCATTTTATTTGCTTATTCGCGTCTCTACAAGTGGTAAAATATCCCTTACAAATATTGCTTTAGATTCCCTACTCACATAGACAAATTCAAAGCTTAAATTTTTTAAAGCTTTAAATACTAAGAATTTATACACATTACGTAACTGAGATGTTAGGAATATAATATGCAAATCGCTTTAAAATTTTCCTTCGGTTTTCGTATACTTTAAAATACTTTTATATCTACTAATAACACTTCTTATACAGTTCCAATGTAGCTTTTCTAGATGTTTCTGTAGAACATTCCAGATCAACACAGGCTTCCCACGTCTGTTGTTCCAATTACCCAGATGCACCACTTGAGTTCTAATTCAACCCATTAGTTCTCAGTTCAGCGACACCGGAACTCTACCACTTTGGCTGGAGTTTCTAACATACTTAACTCGATTGTAGGTACCTATGTGTTGTATTCAGACAAACCATACCAGCATCGATTCTGGTTTTGACGAATGTATACTTATGCGTAAACCTTTGTGTTATTGAAAATATGCACATTAACTTATGTAAGTGCACTAAGTACCGGTTGAAAGCGTCAATCATGACCATAATTTTCAGCGAAGCAATGACTGCGTCGAAATACCGTAAAATATATTATTATGTTTCGTAACACTTATTGTTCGGTACCGACGAACACTTTAATAATTGTATGTGGGTAGGTTCTTATATTTGTATGTGGGTAGGTTCTTTTATTTTTGACAGTCTACCCAGTCGTTGGCAGCCTCTCGTCGGGTTATCTGCTCTTGTTTTTCGGCGCGGTCTCGATATTCGCAATATTTGTATTTTCGGTTAAATATTACCAGCTGCTATTAGGCATTATATTTGTGTATACGATTATAAGTGGACATGTGATTTTGTGTGTGAGAACCTCAAGATTAAAACGGATTACTCAAGCATCGGGAGGGCCCTCCACGCCGAGCTTTGGACCTTGAACCTTCACGTGAGCAAAAACCTATATAATATTTATTTTATTAAATATATTTATCCAACATTTTGGTAGCAGAGCGTGGTTTTAATACGGCTATATTATTAGGTTTTCGTGTTACGTAAGTTTTTGAGGTTAGCTCAGGGCGGCGTTATCAATTCGGTTAGCTTCATTGCATATTGTTTACGTAATAATTTTACTTTCGGAATACAGTTTCTATTGTACTAAGTATAGGTATATTTATTTCGGTTCGGTCAATACTTATATTTGTGTTGGTTTTCGTACGGTAGGTACTACGGTAGCTACGGTAGCTAACTACTTAACTTTACGGCTATAATTTGATTATTATTGTAACTCAGATATTCGGTAGGTACAATTACGTCTCACGTTAGTAATTACCATATTGTCTCAGCTCGCTATGGGCGTTGAATCATTTATCTTTTAAGTTAAACATACTTACCTATTTATTAACTAATCGTGCAGTATTGCTGTGGTGAGATTTGGTCGGTGATTTGGTGGTTCGACCTGAGAAAGTACCTAGTTACTTTATGTTGAATAATTAACGGCTGTAATATTGAAGTGTAGTTAATATTATTGTGAATTTAAATGGCGGTTGGTTTAGTCACTTTGTAACTTCGATTTCTTAGTAACTATAGCTTTTTGATTAAAGATAACTGGTTAATTTCATAGTAAATATTATAATTATAATACGGGATAAAGTTTTATTTGAATAAATTTCACGAGTTAGTAAATATTGACGTTATAAAGTGAGGTGATATTCATAACCGACCATCGAGTTCGGTATTGTTGCGTTGTTTATTGTTTAAGATTGTAATATGGCTTTGAGAGCATCGTTTTCGGTATTTAAAGTAAAACTTTAATGGCTTATTGACAGTGCTGACTTGCTGGATCGACCTGAACATGTCAACCGTGTCTCTGTTCGACTGTTAACGGTTAATACGGAATTTACGAGTTTAGAAGCTTCATATCAACGAATAATTGAACTCGCGGACCCGGAAAATAATTCGGAAAATCAAATTTTAGAAGCGGCACGTAAGGAGTATGTGAGGGCATTAGAAGCTTTCGACAAATTAATGTATGAAAAATTAAAACAACGCCGGAGCACGAGCGGTTCCACGGACGAGTCGGAGCCGCGGTCAGACGGACACAGGTTCGACTCAGAGGCTTTGGTGTCGAGATTACCTACCCTGCAGTTACCTATTTTTACGGGTGATTTGGATCAATGGGTCGGATTTAATAATTTATTTGACAGCTTGGTAGATAATCGTACGGATTTGTCACCCTCACAGAAACTAGCTTATTTAATGTCATGCATTTCTGGTGAGGCTCGCGGGCTAATTCAACATATTAAAATATCGGATGCTGGTTATAAAACAGCTCGTGACCTTTTGATGCGGAGATACCAAAATTCCCGCCATCTAGCGGACGTTCATGTCGGTCAAATTATGAACTTGCCAATTATTTCGTCAAATTTAATCGGATTGCGATCGCAATTTTTAAATCCATTAATTATGGCAACAAACTCGCTGGAACGTTTGGGATTCCCTGTAGCTGAATGGTCCTTTTTGCTACTGTATATTGCTAGTACTAAATTGCCGCCATCAATTAAAACTCGGTTCGAACAAAAATACGGTACGGAAACAGATGTTATACCAACATTCTCGGAGTTGGTAGAATTTTTAGAAACAGAATGTCGGTTATTGGAGAGTACCAAGAGAGAATTTGTTTCTCATAATAATCGCGAGGACCAGCGCAGCTGCGGCAGCGCAAGTCCCGTGCTGCGCTTACTGTGGTGAGTCGTCGCACTCGGTGTTGAATAGATGTTCACGGTTCAGGGAACTTATACCCGTAGCTCGGAAGGAATTTGTTACTCGGAAGCGGCTATGTTATTTCTGTTTGGCTAGTCATCACTACCGTGACTGCCGCCAGGTGCCGCAATGCGATGCATGTGGTAGCCAGAAGCACCATCCATTGCTGTGTTTCAATCGGGTAGGCACTGCACAGCCTCGTGTGAATAATGGTGCATCGGACAGACGCTCGCCGCCGCGTGCGGGCGGGAGCGCGGAGTTTTATCGACGCGGCGGCGGCGGGAATCGAACCCGTTCACCTCGGATGTCACCGGCTCGCGCCGCGTCCCCGGAGCGTCGGAGAAACGACCAGTGGAGCCCGCGTCGTGCGGCTCAAATAGGCGGCAACGGTTATTCTCATCACCCTCAGCGTGACGGTGATGGTCGAAGGGATCAGCGGTGCGAACGTGAGGCGCCGCAGCGATCTTGTAATGATCGACAATAGGATACGGCTCCTACCTACCCATTGCAATCACCTGTTCAACATAAAACTATTTTACTTCCTACGGCTATTGTAAGAGTGCATGGTGATAACTTGGATGATTTTGTTGAAATTCGGGCTTTATTAGATGCAGGATCCCAAGGCTCTCTTATAACCTTAAATTTAGCTAGGAAGTTAGGATTAATGTTAGAACCTACGGATGAGCTGGTGAGAGGGGTAGGAGGATTAGAACTCGGTAATATTTTCGGTCGGTCTTGTGTTTCATTTTCACCTTCGGGAAAGCGGTTTCCGGTTATTTCCACTCCGGTTACTTGTTTACGGAATCTTGTCGGTAATCAGCCAACATTTAATTTAAATGAATCGGTATTAAATTTATGTGAAGGACTGTTCTTAGCTGATCCAGAGTTTCATAAGTCCAAACCAGTTGAGTTATTACTCGGTTCGGATGTTTACGGTTCACTAGTCGGTGGTGATAAAATTACTTTAGGTACAAACGGTTTAACGGCGTATAATTCGGTATTTGGTTACATTTTATTGGGACCTATTGATCATTCGTTTGACGTAACTTCGGAGCCAGCAGGTGATGTTTTTGCTTTATCACTTTCGGATGCTTTACAAAAGTTTTGGGAGGTTGAGGAGCCTCCATCGGTTTCACAGATCACCCCAGCTGATGAGGAGTGTGAACAGCTTTATAAGCAAAATACACATCGGCTATCAGACGGTCGGTTCTCTACTCGACTTTTATTTGTTTCCTCGCGTCCAGTGTTAGGTGAGTCTCGTTACATAGCCGAGAAACAATTTCATGCGGTAGAAAGACGGCTTATGAAAAATTCGGTCTTAAGAAAGGAGTACATCAGTTTTATGCGGGAGTATGAAGAACTGGGACATATGTCGGTTTCAAAATTTAATTATAAATCGGGCGAGAAACACTTTTTTATCCCACATCATGCGGTTTTTAAATATTCGGGTGACGTGCCCAAAATTCGGGTGGTTTTTAATGGCAGTTGCGTCACATATACGGGCGTATCATTGAATCAGTGTCTTCACACTGGTCCCAAATTACAAAGGGACATAACGGACATTTTATTAAATTTTCGGAGACATAAAATTATTTTCATTTGTGACGTCAAACAAATGTTTCGGCAAACGGTAATAGACGAATCGGATCGGAAGTACCAACTTATATTATGGCGGGAGTCTCCTGATCAGCCTTTCCTCACATATGAGTTGTTTACTAACACTTACGGGTTGCGGTGTAGCCCGTACATTGCTAATCGTACAATCTTGGAGCTCGCCGAGCAAGAGCGTGAAAGCCTTCCTCGTGCGGCAGCGGTTTTAAGAACAGATGTGTACGTAGATGACATAATCACTGGTACGGATTCGGAATCTGATGCGTTGAGCCTTCAGCAAGAACTCATTACTTTAATGAAATCGGGTGGTTATGAGCTCCGTAAATGGATTTCAAATAGCTCAGCAATTCTACAAGGTTTACCTGATGATCATAAACAATTACCTCTCTTATTTGAAAATTCGGAAAATCCCCATACGGTTGCGGTTCTCGGCGTTTTGTATGATCCGGTTCGAGATGTCTTTTCTTATAAACTAAATCTTGGTGCATCGAGTTCGGACACTAAACGATCTATTTTATCTGTAGTTGCCCGGATATTTGACCCTAAGGGTTGGATTTGCCCAGTAGTGTATTGGGTTAAATGTTTACTGCAGCGTTTTTGGCTAAACAAGCTCGATTGGAATGATCCTTTACCTTCGGATTTGTTGCGTGAGTGTCAAGCGTTTCGGGAAGACTTGGTTAACCTTAAAAGGTTGGCTATTCCTCGATGTACTATGACTAAGCCTGCAAGCAGCTACTCATTACATGGGTTCTGTGATGCTTCGGAGTTAGGTTTTGCGGCAGTGGTTTATTTGCGATCAAGTAACCAAGACGGCTCGGTGTCGGTACACTTGCTCATGGCTAAGAGCAAGGTCGCCCCTCTCAGGACACGTCCCACCATTCCTAAATTGGAGTTGTGTGGAGCCGTGCTACTGGTTAAGCTTCTCAATCATGTGAGTCTTTGTCTTCAAAGATCCGTTGAATTTGAGGAGATAGTTGGATGGACCGACAGTATGATTTCTTTGGCATGGATTAATACATCACCTCATACTCTTCAAGTATACAAGGCTAACAGAGTTTCACAAATTCAAAATTCTGCGGTTACTATCATCTGGCGACATGTACCTGGCAATTTGAATCCGGCAGACGTCGCTTCACGCGGGTCAACGGCTTCAACGTTACTTTCTCATCCATTGTGGTGGGAACCTGCCTGGCTTACTCAACATGAGTCCGCCTGGCCCTCTCGCGAGGTGGAGAGGCCTTCGGAACTGCCTGGTATTAGATGTTGTGCAGTTACTAAAACGGAATCGGATTCGGAATTTGAGTGGATTTTAGATAGATATAGTTCACTTGATAAATTAATATCGGCTACAGGTTGGATTCGGAGATTTATTCATAATTGTAAAAATAAAAATAATCGGATTTCCAAGCAATATTTAACGGTGACAGAAAGGAAAGAATCCTTACTTTGTTGGGTCAGTTTGATTCAAAAGAAACATTTCGGTTCGGAAATTGAAGCTCTAGGTAACGGCGAGCAGATCAGAGGCAATTTAAGGAGTCTTACTCCATTCGTAGACTCTCGTGGACTGTTGCGCGTTGGTGGTCGGCTCCAAAATGCGGAGATCGGATTAGAAGCAAAACATCCCTTGCTTCTGCCAAAATCGGGACATTTCGTAAAACTTTTAATTTTGGATTTGCATTTGAAAAATTGTCATGCGGGACCAAATGCTCTTACGGCTATATTACAACGGAATTTTTGGGTACTTTCAGCTAGGAGAGCTGTCAGGAATGTCACTTTTAAGTGCATTCAATGTTACAAATTGAAAGGCCTGACGACTCAGCCATTGATGGGTAATTTGCCTCGTGATCGCGTTACTTCGGCTAGACCTTTTCAAGGTATCGGTACGGATTTTGCTGGACCTTTCCAGGTCAAAACACATAAGTTACGGAATCCGAAAATCACCAAAGCATACTTATGCGTGTTCGTGTGTCTGGCCACAAAATCGGTTCACCTGGAGTTGGTTTCGGAACTATCTACTGAGGCTTTTATTGCCGCCTTGTCTCGGCTTGTGTCAAGGCGCGGCTTGCCCTCCCTTATTCGGTCGGACTGTGGCACTAATTATAAGGGTGCTGATAATTATTTAAGGGAAGTTTATCGTTTTTTGGAACAAAATCAAAATTATATCGGTCATAATATGTCCAAGCGCGGTATTACTTGGATTTTTGATCCTCCAGCTTGTCCATCATGGGGTGGTTTGTTTGAGGCTGCGGTTAAATCGGCGAAAACTCATTTAAAACGGTGCATAGGGGAAACAAAATTAACATTTGAGGAACTTAGCACGGTTTTCTGCAAAATTGAGGCCGTACTGAACTCTAGACCTTTGTGTCCCATCTCCTCAAGCCCTCATGATCTGGAGGTATTGACCCCTGGTCATTTTCTTATCGGTCATCCGCTGGATGCTCTACCGGAGTATCCGTTGCAAGATGTGAAGATGAATAGATTAAGTCGGTTTCAGCTGTTACAGCAAATTTCACAAAGTTTTTGGCATCGGTGGCACTTAGAATATCTTCACACTTTGCAACAGCGGGTCAAATGGACGGACTCCACCTCTCCTCCTAAGGAAGTTGATTTAGTTCTACTGAAAGAGGACAACGTCCCTCCTCTTCAGTGGAATCGCGGTCGGATAATTAAACTCTACCCAGGATCGGATGGTGTGGTCAGATTAGCGGATATTCGGGTTGCAAATGGAGCAACGCTCAAGCGGGCAATAGGTAGGCTATCTAGACTGCCTTTAGACTAATTACAAAAAAAAATCGGTTGTACGTATATACTTGTATACTTATTTATTTTTAAGCAGCGGTTACTGCTTAGGCGGGAGAATGTTCGGTACCGACGAACACTTTAATAATTGTATGTGGGTAGGTTCTTATATTTGTATGTGGGTAGGTTCTTTTATTTTTGACAGTCTACCCAGTCGTTGGCAGCCTCTCGTCGGGTTATCTGCTCTTGTTTTTCGGCGCGGTCTCGATATTCGCAATATTTGTATTTTCGGTTAAATATTACCAGCTGCTATTAGGCATTATATTTGTGTATACGATTATAAGTGGACATGTGATTTTGTGTGTGAGAACCTCAAGATTAAAACGGATTACTCAAGCATCGGGAGGGCCCTCCACGCCGAGCTTTGGACCTTGAACCTTCACGTGAGCAAAAACCTATATAATATTTATTTTATTAAATATATTTATCCAACACTTATTATTTCCAATATTGAAGATCCTCCCTTCTTCAAGTGGCATCGCTGTAGCAAAATCTATACAAAATCATCATCATCATCATCAACTCACCAGTAATGCTCAAGTTGAAGAACCGGCTATGTCTCTCCAGATCATTGAAGGCGACACACTCGTACTTGCCCTTGTCCTCTTCGTGCATCTGGCCGATGATGACCGTTGAGTTGAGGGTGGTGTCGTTCAGACTGGACAGGACCACCTTCACGTCTCGGTAGTCTGTCAGTTGGAGCCCGTCCTGATTAGAAGAGGTTTTTTGTAGATGTTGCAGCAAAACAGTGTAAGTTTACATGGAGCCTACACTGGCAGCAACCTCTGACTTGATGTGTGTCTCGAGTTTTTCATACCAAGCCAGCACTGCAGGCCTGAATAGAGCGCCTGTCCAAATCTTTTGCCAGTGGCTGGCGCCACCATTAGATAGATAGATAGATAGAATATTCTTTATTTGTACACAAGAATAGATTATACAAAGCTTAAATATAAACACATAGGTACAAAAAAGGCGGTCTTATCACTAAAAGCGATTTTTTCAAGACAACCTTTAGGTGGACGAATATTTATGTTCAGATAGGCAGACTGGCTTAGTCTAATAACTCTTTCAGTTACAGCATGTGTTTCGTACAAGGCTTTTAGTGCTACAACTAAACTCAAATCTAATTAATATCCTGGACTCATAGAAACAGTTGGAGGTACCCATTTATGTATACGAAACAGGTAAGGCTCGAATGTGGCCGGACCCAACAGTGACGATATGGAGCAGAGCTATCTACATGGACATAGTGGACAAACGTTTTTGTTTAGTCAGTTGAATATCCAACAAAACTAGTTACGCTCACCTTGAACCACTGTATGTCGGGCCTGGGCACGGCGTCGGCGAGGCAGCTGAGCCGCACCGGCTGGTACAGGTACACGTCCGTGTAGTTGTCCGTGCTCGGCTCTATGAACTCTATGCCACGTAGCTCTGCAAGTGTTTGTGTTAGTTACTGGAAAGTTTGGGTCTTCTTCTTCTTGAGTGTCAGCGGTCAATAGACGGGTTCGTTATGGACGTCGATAAACTCCTTTAATGCGCGTTCCATCAGTCACAGCATATTTATGGCGTATCGCGATGAAGAGACGTTTATCTACCTACGTCGATAACGATCCCTTGGAGCGTCCACAGTATCGGGAATGTAAGCTACATAAATATCAAACCACATAGATTGTGATGTGCTCTAAATATTTAATTAGGATAGATTAAAAAACTCGATCAGAAGACAGTTTGGTCATGAGAGTCATGAGCTCATGAGGGGCATTGGTAAATGTAAATTTTTCATCCCTCTTTTAGTTATGCTATAGAATGCTTAGTCAGTAACTTATTAAAAACAACAAATTCATCGACTCTAATCTTTGTTAACAATGCCATTATTTCCGACAGAAATAACGACCTACTTATCTTCTACATAAATTGATTAACAAAATTTTACAAACCTTTTACTGAAATAGATATCGTGTCTGTTTGGTTCTGGCCGTCATAGCGCACTGCGACGCAGGAGTAATTACCAGCGTCGTACGCAGAAACTCTATCGAACTTCAGTTTAGACACTAATGATAAATCGTTTGATGAATTGTTAACTGTAAAAGAAGATTCTATATATGATTTTTATCTAGATACATTATTATAATCTATCAGAAAAACTCGAAACAAAATTAAATAATGTCAAAGAAAATTGAGAAAACTGCTGTGAAACTAATCAACTCGGCCACATATGCAATCTGCAGCCAGGCACATTAGATATTTTCAAGATATATCTAGACAAAAAAGGCTTACTGTAATTAGACAAATCCTTTCCATCATCTCGTATCCACGTTACATACTCATAGTCGTATATTGATGCTAAGCATATTTTCACCACCAGCTGAGATTCTGGATACCACTCGTTCTTCTTATTCAGAATACCAAAGCCTCCTGGTATTTCGTAGACAAGAAATCTGTTAGTGCGTTCGTCTTCACCCATTTTGTTTTTAGCTATGCATGTTATATTTCCTGAACTTTGCACTCTGTTGATTTTGAGCACTGATTGCATTTCGTACAGAGATCTCATGTAGTCAGTGCCCTGAAATGGAACAAATCAAATATTCAGGGTATAAATGTGTGACAAATAGTGAGTTAGACTTGGGACTGAAATCAGTCAAGCAGAAAACATTGTGTCTGGTAAACTTGAACATTTGTGGTTTAGCTGACGGACTGGCAGAGACGTGAAAAGATCATGGAATATTTTAAATTTGTTGCTGATACTGGAAGTAATATTATAATTCCTCGGTGCAAGTTTAAATGCAAGTTTAATTACTTCATTAATAAAGTATTAATTGTTTAGTTCCTATTGTTGTCTGCAACGCTAATAACCTTTTTATCTAATTAGTGTTTAACTGTCTATTGTTGAACATGGTTAATAATAATAACTTGTAATAAGTACACTCAAACAACGGTATTGTCTGATAGTTTTTTCCTACATTGTATTACTTGTGCAGTCATGTGGTTGTGATGTCATCGAGGTTGAATGAACACTACTTATGCGACGTTTCACTACTTCACATTACTGACTGAGCTAGCTAGCTTAACATCACACATATATAAAGAGCCTCCATATGTTGTAATGCAATATCTCACTTCTCTAAACCTTCGTCTTTTCAACAACCTGTATAAATCTCGCACTTCCTGTGCAATTAGTAGGTAAAGATAGGTATATTAATATTGCACCTACCGGTGTTTCCTGAGAGTCTCCTTCATCTGTGACAAAACTCCACATCACGCTCGGCAAAGGATACCCAGTGGCTTCACACATCAAACTAGCGCTTGTGCCCTTGACATAAAACTTAGTTTCCTCTCCAAAGTTTTTTATCACTGGCCGAGCTGAAAAACGTAAATTATTTTAGATACCTACTTACTATTTTTGTAGTTGAACTATGTATTTGTATGTGCTTAGTTACTTTTTTAATTGGCTCCGTTGGCCCTTGAGTCGAAGAAATGTAATAGTTAAGAAGTCTGCACTCCACCCTTTGTTAATAGGCTCTATAGAGGTATAATGTTGTAATAACTGTGGGTCACGCAATCGTAAGTGAGCCTAAGATTCGGTATAGTGGTAGTTTTAATATCGCAATAGGGAATATGCGTAATTTTTTTTTATACTTTTATTGGATAGTTTTACATCACTTTATTATAGTAAAAAAAAATTCAACGCCAAAATAAGTAATTTAAGGTATTTTAAAGAAAGTTAAAAAATTACAACCATCACGACCACTTTGAAAATCCCGTCAGGATGGCGGGCTGTCGTGACGTCATAATCGTTTAATTTCACGGCTCAGAATAATGAGTCCCGTCAGTCGGCATAGATTTTTTACCTAATCAAGTAATCACAGAGTACTTTTGTATTTTCAACAAACCAAACATTGGTTTGTTGTCATGGTAACAAACGAAAAAGGAAGTGTATAAAGTGTGATCAGTGGCTGTTTTATAATGGTAATAAAGTGTGACCAGTGGCTGTTTTGTAATGGGAGCTCGTAAATAGCTGCTAGTAGCTCTTTTGAAATGGGAGCGCGCAAACCAGAGGACCTTTGTACACAATATTACGCTATAATGGCAATATGGCAATATGAATATAAAGTAATATTTGTATTGTATGTAAGTACTTACTGTAACTTTGGTTCTCAGTAAGAGAGACTAGAGTTAGTGGGTCATTCTATTCTATCATCTGTGGGGGTGTAAGAACCTGCACCTGGCTCTCTTGAATGGAACCATTGTGCATATCTCAAAGGTCTAAACCTCCTTATCTAAACTATCGAATAAGAGTATAAAAATATATGCATATTCCCTAATATTTGGGCATACGGCTCTCGACTTTTCAATAGTCTTTGCTGTCCTTTTCCGCAGCTGGCCACAGTTTACTCGTTCATACTGCGTAATAAATTTAATGTGTCCAGTTCTTCTGATTACGAGAATTCTTCCATAACTTAATTTAGAAAAAAATATCAACTTTTGAAATATACTAACGACTGCCATTATAACCTAAAAGTAGAAAGAGCAACTTGTGTCATGTTCATGTCATAATACTTACAATACAAATTTAATTTTATTGTGTTGCAATATGGAGCGTATTTGAGTGGCTCGTTGACTAGCGAATGGCTGTTTACGCCTCATTACAATAGAACAACTAGTGGCAGCCCATACACTACCAACAAAAAATATAAAAAGTCCTACACTTTGCAAACAAACAAGCATATCAAACAAGAAGTGGAGAGGTTATAGGAGGCTAGGATCTACTCGTATTGGAAGAATTTTTATGTGATCCATCGTATCTGATCACAACGAGCATCACAAATACTCGGTGACATTAACATTTCTTTGTTTACACTTGACATTTATTTAACTATACGCAAACGCAAAGAAGTTATTATTCTGAGATTGATATATAAAGAATTATGACGTCACATCCGCCCTAAGGAAATGGGTGACGTTTCTCGGAAGTTAGAATTTACCGAAGTTTTTTTGTACTTTTCAACTTCATTTACTTGCTCAAAAATAAATAATAATCAAAAATAATGATGGAGTCGTAGTTATGAAACAACAAAGTTTATTATAAATAATATTTGACCTTTATTTGAACCACTTGCATATTCCCTATTCCTTGTGATGTTATAACACTTTCTTATTCTTAGTATTTGAGTATTATCCTACCCTGATTAATAAAATAAAAAGACAGCAAATTCGCTAAAAGCGATGTCTTCCAGATAACCTTTAGATAAATGAATAAGACAAAAAAACATGTCTTACCTTGTACTCTGAAATTGTATGTAACGCTTTTCTCCTCATAATCGTTAGAGGCTGATAATGTATAGTTTCCAGTGTCATTCACCATCAATCCGTTGAGCGTTAAAATATAAGTCCCGGTTCTTTGGATCACATCCACTTTGTATCTTGGATTTTTTGTAATTACTTCGTTGTCTTTTAGGCTGAAAAACAAAAAGTTTAGAATGTAAAGTCTAGATACTATAGAGCTTCCCCTGTGTTATGGTATTTTAGACGTTTCCTTATGTCAGGTAAGTAAAGTTGGTTTTTCTTTGCAGTCGTCAAATATGTATGGGATTTCGAATGTCAAAAAACAATAATATAATGGACAGATAATATAACCTTTGATTATTAAGGGTGGGTTGCACCATTTAACTTTAACTATAACGAACGTCAAATCTCTTGAAGATTGATCTCTCTCGTCAAGGGATTTGACGTTTGTAATAGTTAAAGTTAAATGGTGCAACCCACACTAAATGGTCGAAGAGTATAACTAAGTACAAAATAAATGAGATGCCGTTATTTTTATAAGTAAGTACTTACATAGTTATTAAGTATAATACATATAGTTAGCCGTAGCAGAAAAAAATGAGCTACTATTATTTTCAGTACCTAGTATGCCTCTAGATTTACTAACTAAAACTAATTTTAATATTCTCTGTATTCAATTTAAATGTCAGTGTACATGTACATTAACTAAAATTATACAATGTTACGCGTAACTAGATAATATGTACCATACTTGAGAATTACTTACAAATCATATTTAGCAGGTGGGTAGGATTTCATATTGAAGTGGAATCTCATCATCTTGCCCTCTGGGTTCTCCAGAATGGGATCAGACCTTCCCTTCTTCATGGTAATGAAGCCTTTTTCTGAAAAAACAAATATCGTTAGTGTCATTATTCTCATTGAATGCAGTATTGGCATTCGACCGGCTACTGGACGTTAGACAGAAAAAATGCATAGTCAACTCTATCAATATGTAGAAATATGTTACCAGTTATTGGATGGAACTATAGGAAAATTTCCAGGAATCCCATACTCTGTATATTCATAAGACATGAGATCACAGCAGACGACACAAAGTGTCGCCACTTGAAACACATAGAAACTAAATTTAAAATTATATGTGACCAAAGAAACCTGTAGCAACCACCACTTTTGTCGTCAGTAGCAACCTTACGTCGTCCGCCGTCGTGACCTACACCTACGTCTGCGACGGACTACAAAATGCATGAAACCTTACAGCGAGTTTAAAGCGATGTGGAGCTGGCCATCTTCGCCGGACGCAAAACCTCAAAGGCGTGCGGACTGTCGCCGTGAACCGGCCTTACCTAAGAACTTCTTGCCAACGGTGGCGCTCTTCCTCTCGTGTCCGTAGTCGGTGATGCAGGAGTATATGGAGCTATATGTATACTACATAGCACGAAGTTTCTATGTTTTTCAATAGGATTCATTTGACCAAACAAACCTAGAGCTGTTGCGACGTCTACAATAAACTTGTCGCCTACTGCAGCCTCATCATCCGTGCCGCCCGCCGCTGTCACCACGCGCTCGTTGGTGTCGCGTGTTATTACCATCTATAAGAATAGAACTCAGTGTGCTATTCCTATTACCTAAGAACTTCTTGACGACGGTGGCGCTCTTCCTCTCATGTCCGTTGTCGGTGACGCAGGTGTAGTTGCCCGCACTCTCTCGGGCCGCATGGGTGACGGTCAGGTTGTTGTAGAGAGTGCCGCCCGCAGCCGTCACGACGCGCTCGTTGGTGTCGCTCGTTATTATCGTCTAGAATAGAATATCATTTTATTCAACGTAAAAAAAAACGATTTTTTATTTTGTTGATTTTCAATGTTAAGATAAGTCTATCACCATTTCACAAATGTTCAGTCACTGAGGAGAAGAAACGGCAACGTCTGTATTTTATTTTTAAATTGTTTAGGTTTTGATGACCTAGTGTTTTTTTACGATATGACTTGTGAAAATTTAATGGTACATAATATGTACTTTTAAGTTGTTTCTAAGTTACTAATTGTTTTCATCAACTTACAACATTTTATTACGAGGTTGACACTAATCATGTCGTTTGTTTGGCATATTGTAGAATTATACCATAATTTTACAATTCAATGTTTTTTGTTTTTTTTTTTTTAAGATTTTATTATCACTCCACAGACTTTATGTCCGTGCCTTTTTGAGAGATCAATATATTGTGAGAGTTTGGTTGTTTTTTATCTTCATCTTTTAACTACTCACTACTCAATGTGGAAGCTTATAATATATATATTTTATCTTTTATATATATATATACCTATATATTATTAATATTATTTTTTTTTTGCACTCCTGGAGGAAAATCTACACAGACACCTGGGAAGGGGACCCAGGTAGTGTCGGCCTTTAACCGACTAAAAACCCCCAGTTGTGCATTTCTTGTTTTTTTTTTTTTTTCTTTTTTTTTTTTCCTTTGTTTCACACAGTCACACTTACAATTATAATGGCAACAAACATTTGAAGGGTAGGGCCAGTGTCAGCTGTCTTCAGAGAACTTATAGTGCCACAAACTTATCTGTTCCGGTGAGAGCGAACTAAATTGGTCCATATAATCTTTGTCAATAATTCAATATGAAATTCATTAGTACAGTAAGTAATGAGGTATGGATGGACCAATTTAGTTCGCTCTCACCGGAACAGATAAGTTTGTGGCACTATAACAGACGCCTGTCAGTGGCCACACACTCCTTTTGTCATCGCTGTTGTTTTGCCTGGTGTTAATGTGTGACAGTGTTCTTAAAACTCGGTTCCCCTCATCTAGCCTAATCTTTATTGCCCTAAACTCGTTTCGCATACCTCGTAAGGTCTAAACTTTTTTGGTAGAATCATCACTTCGTCAAGACTTATGTGGCTTAAGACTCGTTTCGTCTAAAACTCTTTTGGCACAAACTTGAAACACCTAAGTCTCGTTTGCTCTAATTGTTCATATTGGTATAATCTTGTTTCTCCTAATATTATCTTTACAAATACTATGTAAGTATGTTTTAAATGTACAAATTGTGGTATTTTTCTCCTAAATCCCGAAAATCACGATGGGATCGAAACCTAAAGATAGGTGCGACGACGAGCAAAGCGAGGAGGAGCGTGTTAGGTGCACATTATCGTCAAAAGCAAAGCGGAGCGCAGCGAAGCGGAGCGGAGCGTTTCCCACATAGCGGCCACAAATACAAGGCACCAGTTTGCGCTATGTAGGGAGACGCTCCATCAAAGTTAAAGCCAAACGAATATGATTACTTTATATAACCTATGCCATAGCATTATTAGGCTATTCAAGATTTGGCTATACCATTATTAGGCTAAACAAGATTATGCGAAATAACTTTTTACTAAAAGAGATTTATGCCATACGATTTTCGGCGAAACGAGATTTTGACCAAACGTTACTATGCAATACGAGATTAGGCAAATAAATCTTAGGCCAGAAAAGGTAGAACCCTTAAAACTATCTTAATTTTATTGGTTAGTTCTTATACAGATAATATTAATTCATGATATACTATACAATACCTACATATCAAAACTATACAATACATGCTATATACTATTCATAACAAAACTATAAAATACATGCAATACGATTTGGCCGTCAATATAAAATTAAAATCAAAATTCTCCTATTCCGCTCCATTTTGCGTTGCCAAAAGCCTTGATTGCTGGGCAACGACCTCTTTGTCCCGATTTTTTATTGCCATCTTTAGGTTGTACTCGAGGATCCGTTTCTTCGGTGCTGTTATTGCCGTTTTAGCGAGGTTGCCGATAGCGTCCTCGGTGTCATCCGCATAGTAGGTGCAGGCGGAGGTGTGCCTCGACAGCGCCACTACTGCGTGAGGTATGCTATCATGCAACTTTATTTTATCTTTTGTTTTTATGATAATGACGGATTCGTACGTCAATCCCTGTGCTTCGTGTATGGTTAAGACGCGTGATCCCGTTCCTTCTCCAAACCCTTGGCTGGTCAGGGTCTCTTTTTCTTCCTGTGTATGCGTCAGGAATAGAGTGTTGGTTTGGGATTATGGAATTGCTGCGTCTGTAAACCTTTTCAGCTGCAGGGATTGGATACGCGCTGTGGCTGCGTATATGCCTGAGTATACTTCTCTTAGGGCGTATGCAACATCCATGGGGTTTCTGTATGAGCACAACAGCTCCTGGGTGATGTTTGCTACCAGTGTTGGGCGACTGTACCTTAGTTCGAATAGGTTCTCTCTGTCTATGTACGGTAGCTGGTTGATGTCTCCGATTAGAGCAATATCACTGGCACGGGACAGGCGGGCGGCAATTACGATTGCCCCGAAATGGTTCATCAGGGCCTCGTCAATTATCAGGCGTTGGCATCCGACATGTTCTCTAAAGCCGTTTACTAGGACTGATGCCATCGTACGTACCCTAGTTCTAACCATGTCCCCGATCCTATGCGCTAGCCTGTTTCGTATATCGACGGCCGCCTCAGTTGTCGTGGTGATAATGGTGTCTTTGCTCACATCGAAGTTATTTACCACCCAGGTTGTCTTCCCACATCCAGGTACCCCGTTCACCCAAGCGATGGTGGGCATCGTCCAGCTATTCCAGGTAGCGTTAATGGTTTCCGCTTTTGCTAGGATTTTGTCCTCTAGCATAATCCTGGTACACTGAGCTACGACCACCATTTGGTTGTTGTGTGGGAGAGTGAGTTTCGGGATGTTGCGTTCCCAGGGCACGAATCCGCATTCCTCGCTATAAGCCGCCATATACGCTCCAGTCATTTTGCCTCTGAGGACTTGGCAACTACTGTTATCGTATATGCAGGCTTCGGCCTCCTCGAGTAAAACTTTTAGCCGGCTTTCGTTCTCTTGCCTGTAGGTCTGCATGATCGTTTTGCAGGACAAGAGATTTACCTGCTTTGTGGCGGTTGTACAATTCAATGTTTATAGGAGGGGTTTATCAGTTTGTGAGATCTAGGTATGTATTAAAATAACAAAATTATGTCAAAAGTGAGATTATATACAATACAATACAATACAATATAACTTTATTGAACAAAATATTATTATAATTATTGATTATTCTCCATTTAAACATCTCAACGCCTCAAAACCGTATTTTGATTCAATTGAAATAAATATTACTATGCATCTCTACATTTTATTCTATAAGTACTCCTAGGAAAGGGCAAATAATCACAGTAGTACCATGTGTCACACTTGCTACATAATAACTAAACGAATCAGCAAACTATGTAACATCATAGTAGTACTCGTGTATTACAATAATTATTATCAATGTAATAGTACCTATGTACTTTAATACGAATACTAATCGTATAACATGTATTGATTGTACATAAATACTAGCGTTTTCCTTAACATGTCATATTCGAATAATATATTATCTATGACTCACAAACTTGTCTCAGTCAGAGTTTGCCCACACTGCTCCATGCATTGCACCCCTCCCTTGTACGAGTTTAAATAGTTCAAAGTATCTATTGTTTATCTTTGTGCGTTATTGTTGACCCTCTGATACAGGAGCCGATAAATTCAAATTGCTAAAGTAATTACCTTCTCAGCCTTTTCTGGATAAGTCCATGTCAGCATGAGAGCCGTGTTCGGTACATACACGACGGTACAGTTCAGAACAAAAGTGTCTCCGTCAAGGAAATAAGGCTGTGTCACAGAAACCTTAGGCTCAGGCAGTTGATGCACTAGTACTGAAAAAAAAAGTTATGGTATATTATAAAATATGACCATAATTATTAACTGTTATATTTAAAGTGGAAATGCTTCATTCTAAAAGTGATCAATTCAATGTTCAATAGTTGACTTAATAAAAGACAAGAAATTGAACGCTTTTTAAAAAGTACAAGTTGCAAATAAAAAAATGCATAGGTACATAGTAGCGAAACTAATCAAAATGATTTCTTTTAAAACATTGACTTTATACTAAATTAGTTAAAAGCTTGGGATGAAAACATTATCATGAGAACTACATTCGATAAAATAATTTAAAATATTGATAATGTAGGTTGATCATAATCATAACATTACATACACTAAACTACGCTGAAATTAATATGGCAACATAATAATGTACAGGTGTTAGTAAGTTAGTATTTGTACAAAGAAATAAGTGCAGACAGAGTTTTAGAGCAAAACCAAACCAAGGAAGTAGAAAGAAACTCGCAAGCTCAACAAAAACACAGAGTATTATTGGAAACCATAAGAAAAACCGACAAACATGCTACCTCGTTAATTGACACCAACGACCTTATTAAAAAATAAACCTAGTTTGGAGCCTGGACTCATACTATGAATTTTCAGAGCTGAAATTTCATTGCACGTTTCCAGGTGTTATCTACGCGAGAAGAGAGAATTTTTAAAACTAGGCTTGATTTTCATAAGGCCCACGAGTTGTGTTTACTTACAATGTATAGTTTTATCTGTGGTATCGTTGCCCCGGCGAGCTTCGCATTTAGTATTCGGAGGGGGGATACGAGCTCTCACTAAGAACCCAATCTTTGGAGAGTAGGTCTGCTTTTTGCTCTGCAGCAGTTACGTCGTAATGCCAATTAAACAGGATATAGTTAGTAAGGGACTAGCTGACGGTAGCTACGTTTTTCAATTTTAAATTTCGAATATTACAAAGTTTATACTTCGTAATAACAATTATTTTCAGAAAGTGTAAAGATTGATTCAATTTAAAATTGACAAACATTTTAGCGCATTCACGAGATTTTTTATATATTAGTAGTTCATAATTTATATAGATAGAGTGAATATAGCTTTTGCTGCTATGTATTTACTCTCGTCAATGCGCTTCAATAGATTGTTAAATAAGTAGAAGTAACTAAACTATACACTAAAAAGCACCTACATTTGTGAACATATACGTCTTTCGACTGGAATTGGTCAGAGCTCGCAAAGTTACAAGTGAAAAATGAGACATCCATGAGATCTCGCGAATCTAAAATAAACCCCAACTTCGGGTTGTAGTTCTCAATATTTTCGTATTCATTGTCTGCTTCATTGGGGTCCTGGATAGAATTCAGGTAGAGTTTTATTTATTAACCCATGCTTTTTGTTTATCAGCAATAAGCTAAGACTGACCTCGGATCATTTAACAAGCAGTAGAATTATCAAGGTATAGGTAAAAGTTACTCTTTTATTCTCGCAAGCAGACTAGCATACTGGCATGAAAACAGTTAAAAATAGTCATTTTAGTAAAAACATACACGTTACAAACCATGCAAAAGCTAGTTATTCTCTTTGAGAAACGAAATATTATTTGAGTAATGCGTTTGTTTATCTGCATTCCAACGGGTGCGTGCAAATACCTTCTCGTCCTTATTACAAATTATTTGCTTCGTCATTGAATTTAATACTGTAAGATCGATCAGCTTTTTTAAATTCTTCTTCATGTTAAATTAATCATAATTCTCACATTTAAGCGAATACATTTTGTTTTTATCCAATATACGTACCGTGTTCAATGTAACTTGAACGTCGGGCGTGGTGGGCCTACATCCTATCACGACATCTGAATCAACTGTAGCGATTACAACCTCTTTCATTGGCGCAAGAAGACTTTCAGTTCCTAAAAGATACAGAGTATTTTAGTATTTTTGAGTAGAACCAACTGCGGTAAGTATGGCATTATTGGTAAGAAATTGTATCTCACCATTGACGTAGACGTAAATGTACGAGATATGTGGCGTGTTTCGCGGTTCTTCTTTGATATCTGACAAGAATTCTGTATCTGTTACAGTGTCGTCGAAGCATGCGTAGTAACCGATCGCATAGTCGTCTACGTTGTACAGGTGCAGTGCCACCTTATAGTGACTCTCTGGATCGTGTGACGTCATCTCCACAGTCATGTTGGTCTGAAACGACGTTTGGTACGCTTCTTCTGGCACTTCTTGTTGCTTAAACGTAAGTTCTCGCTTTCCACTACAGAAGAACGTATAGTTTTGACCCTTCTGTAACACGACCTCGCTTTGTGTTGGATAAATTTTTGGGCCATCCGAAGGACGATTATCTGAAAAGGACAATGGTCTATCTTTGTTTGTATCCTCATAACATTAATGTCTTAAGTGCAGTCTGCATAAATTGGTCACTTAGATATAATGCTACGTACAATTAGTGTAAAAGGAGTAATGTTAACCCTCTAACTAGATTACTGTCTTCGCCCGCTCCCATTGCACGAAGTAGTTAATCATGTGGGGTATAATAATGTAAACAGGGGCGTCGGTGTGCTCGTCATTTATCAGTGAGCTAGTCGATAGGTAATATATCAGCACCTGTTGGGATGAGTGACAGTACAGAGGGCTCAGTACTAGCTCGTCCATGTAGTCTGTAATACGAGTAGCCGATATTGGAGGGAACTAATTAGTAGGGCGCGACGGGGAGCGGCCACATTCGGGAAATTAATCCTACCAGACGCTGATAACAATTGATTGTATCAAACTGTGGCCGAAGCTACCAATTAAGTGATTAAGACCCTGCGGGTTCTACTTAGCGGCAAATTACGGCCGACGCATTATGCCGCATGACGTAGGTACGCCTTTTACTTATATTTAGCTTATAACGTTAAGTTGGTTGGTAAGTTCCAGTACGTAAAACTGGGCGAGGCAAACTATCATAACAATCATATAAAATACTAAATAATATTCCTTCTTCAGTGATAGTTTCTAAAAGTTTCTATATAACTTTTGAAAGTTACAAATTAATTATTACTTATGTATCATTTACGTACTCTATGAAGAAAAAATTCTGTTTTTTCTGTTATTAGGATTAGGACCTTTTAGGTCATAGTGTAATGTTCTGTGCAGAGTTATGGAAAATTTTAATTTACCGACTAAAAAATCTGTTTTGTTATAGTTTACTGGTTTTTGAACAGTTGAGTCTGCGGCGCACTATCAGGGCAGTGCTTTTATCAACAATTTCATATTTTCCGCCCACCACTTGTTGAGGCTACAGCGTGGCATTTAGACATTTTTGAGATGTTTATTTTAATTATGTTCATATACAATGAATTTTTGCCTTCGGCTGATGACAAAACAATGGGCCAGAGTTATTTTGAAGAAAAAAAACCATAACACATGTAACATCCGAATTTCGCATCAATTCATGGTGCTGCAAAAAACGTTAATTTGATAGTTTTTAAAACTACATCCTGTGAAATTCGATTTAAGACATTAACTAAGATAAAGTTGCCGGATCCCACAGTAACCCACCAAATTTTGTCATTTGTTATCCACATGTGAAACTTCAGCATAGAATAACGATGTAGTTTTAATTATGAACGTTGTTAACTAACGTAAGTATTTTATTTTGGAATTGACATGTCAAAATATAAATTCTGTAACCGGAAAATGATATTTACGTAGGTAGGTTATTTTGGAACAAAAAAGTTTATTGTTTTGATATTTTCTGATATTCTCCTTTATGGGTGAATTATCTAGTCTGCGTAGATGCACTATTCCGACTTCTAGATCACTAAATAATCTAAAATTCAGATAGTGCTTTCCCTACCAAAAAGAGAAAGTCATTCCTTCGAGCTTACACATTTTATGGCGACAAACCACTTAAACTGATTGAACTACATAAAATATTTAGTACGCGTGACGATAAAAGCTGGCTTTGGAACATTACACCTATCAAATATTTAATAGTAAAGTTACCGCGATTATGTGAAAAGGATGACTTGCATGATTTTCAAAAGTTGTAGAAAAGGTGGTATTGTATCAGTGACATTCCCTTTAGCAGGTGAATTTGACAACAATCTTTGTTATCCAGTCACCTTCTCCTACATTTTTAGGTCGTTAGTTCAGCAGGTTTATTTATTTATTTAATACTTTATTGCACAAAAATGAGATATAAGTTTATCTAGAGACTCAATGATTTTAGTATACATTATTAATAATTTACTTTAAGTAGTATCACGATTCATGATTATAGTTCATATCTCTTGAGAGCTTTACAATTTTTTCTTATCCAAATGTTAGCCATGTGACTGACGCATAATCTGAAGAACATAGTCACCGGTCAGTATTTTTATCAAGAAATAGGTACTAATTGCGAAAGTTAAAAATATTCTTGGGCTGTTTCTGTCACGGATAAGATAACGTATCTAATTCTATAAAATTGCCCAATAATCTGTTCTACGGCTATGTTACTCAAATAAACAACAACTCGATGACATTCTTTACGAATGTCCAGTTTTTCATCAACTATAAATATATTATCTATCAATGGATATTTTGTTTACCTCGAACAGACAGATACACTACACTATGTTTTGATGGTAATTTATGATGAAATGTGATTTAATTTCAATTAATTCTTAAACTAGGTACGTCTCTATTAACTTGCCTTAAACCTTGCGTTGGCATGGCAGCAATCCAATATCGTATTCGCAAAATCAAATCAACAAATACTCATAGCCGTTGCCGACGCGTTAAAACCGGTTAAATTATTTTATTATAAATAAACACAGGCATTGTTAGAGATGTCTGGCGTATGGTGATAGTGCGCACATTCAAGTCTGCTAAACTACGTTTTTCCGTAGGTTCGGAGAGCTATCCACAACTACACTCGCGAGCAACCAAATCGACTCAAGCCTTGACGGCGCAAACATACATTAATACAAGTAAAATTATGAATAGAAATAATAAAAATGATATGTCATTTAAAAGCTTAAGATGTCAGCTTTAATTTGATATCATTATTATTGAAATCCATTCATCATTTTTGAAATAAATGATGTCTGAACGCAATTGTAGGAAAAACGGGAATTTAGGAAAAAAGGGTATGGGTATCGTATTATACAAATTAAACAAAAAATGTTAAGATAAAAATTTATTTATTTAAATCAATACTTTGTATTGCCCCCTCTTGCCCTAATTACAGCCTGCAGCCTGTTTCTCATAGACCTTATCAACTTTTTGACAGTTTCCTGAGGAATGCCGTCCCACTCCTCTAATAAAGCTGTCTTCAGCTCGTCCACGCTTGCAGGGACTGGATTCCTGGCCCGAACTCTTCTTTTGAGCTCGTCCCATAAGTGTTCGATGGGATTCAGGTCAGGACTGAGCGCAGGCCAGTCCATCGTGCGCAATTCCTTCTCTCTCAGAAACTGCCGACTGACTCGTGCCGTGTGGCAGCGGGCATTGTCGTGCATTAGCACGAAGTCTTCACCGACAAATTCTGCATAGGGCACAACATGACCGAGTAGAATGTCGGTGATGTACCGATCAGCTGTTAACCCGCCTCCTCGGCCGCCTCCAGGCACGAAAACAAGTGCGGTTTTTCCCTCTAGAGAAATACCAGCCCACATCATGCAGGAACCGCCGCCATATGCTACTGTTTCAGCGAAACAACATTGGGCAAATCGTTCCCCCGGACGCCGGTAGACCCGGCCTCTCCTGTCACTGCCATGCAGACACACTCTGCACTCATCAGTAAACAGGACCGACCGCCATTGCGCAATGCTCCAATCGAGATGCTCTCGAGCAAACTGAAGACGCGCTTGTCGGTGGCCTGCAGTCAATTTGGGGCCTGATGCAGGTCTTTTTGGTGTCAAGTTGGCTTCCTTCAAGCGTCTTCTCACTGTCCACTCGCTGACAGCCACTTGTCGTACACGTCTCAGTTCTTGCTGCACATCAACGCCCGTAAGGTGTCGATTGCGCAGCGAGGTTGAGACAATGAAGCGGTCGTCTCTCTCTGAAGTGCAGCGGTGGCGGCCCGTTCTTGGTCTTCGATTGAAGGCACCAGTCTCTTGGAACCGTCTGTATACTCGGGATACAGCAGACTGGCTCAAGTGGAGCTGGGCAGCGACTGCTCGCTGACTTAACCCTTGTTGCAGCAAGGCAACAACTTGAGCAGCTTCTTCTGGTGTGGTATCCATGGGTTTGCGAAAACAAGGAATACAATGCAACGAGATGTGTACCGGTCAACTTGCAACAAGCGACTGATAAGGTACACCGGATGTGGAAAGGTTTTATAGCGGGATCAGGTAGCGCAAGGCGTGGATTCCTAATGAGGTAATTAACACTGACGGGCAATTAAAATGCGTCATTAAATCTGCGCTTAGTTTTTTTTTATGGTATTGATCTTAATTGAAAGCCTAATTCTTCAGCTTTCGAATGACATATCACTTTTATATTTACCATTTATCGTTTTAGGAAAATCAATGTATATGTGCGCCGTGAAGGCTTGAGTCGATTTGGTTGCTCGCGAGTGTATATGTCGTTGTATTAAGAGTACCGATTGTATGACGCCTCTCGTTCCTTCGATTATAGTAAGCTATACTGACCCCCAAGAGGCTGAGAGGCCTTATCTCGTTGTAATAAGCGTACCGTTTGCATGACAGCAACAGAATAGATGACCGCCAGACTGTCCAAGGTTGTCTGTTTAGGAGAACTGTGTGGAAATGTTGCCATTAATGTTACTGTGATGCTAGTTATCAAGTACCGAAATCTTAACATATTGAAAAGAAAGCAAATCGCCATGTCTGTAGATCAATAGAATATCAATAATGTTCGAACCAATATAACACCGATAGTGTGTTCAAAGTCTGTGATATAATTATCGATAATTGGGTATCGTCAAGTGATTCACAGCCTTCTCAAGAAATCACAACTGTTCAAGCAGAACATGAGTCATGCGCCATTCATTTCGATGCTGACGGAGGCTGCGTCAGGACATTTTATACAAATTGCCTCCAAAATGAAGCACTATTATGTTCACTGTCTGAGCTCTTGACTCATTCCACCTTTGCTTGTTGACAACCTACTCAAATGTGCTTTGCATAAATAGATTGTTTACGTATCTCAAACTGTTCATCTCAAGTGTTTGTAAGGCACTTAAATTCAAAGTTAAACACAAAATGTATTAGGTTATCTCGTTTATATTATTCACAGCCTGACAAAAAGGTTTTAATTTTTTTAGCATAAGTACAGGACAGTATGTAAATATCCTGCAGCTATTCGTGAAATAACATTCTCGTCAGCACCATTAAATATTAGCATAGATTACCATGTTTGTTAACACAATTTACAACTCCCTCTTTAGCCATACAGCAATGGACTACACACCCGCAGGCAAAGCCACCACTTATCATCAACAACGCAATACAAGTTTGTTTACTGATGTAAAAATATCTCATTCATTTGTTAACACAACAACACGCGTCAGTAGCAAGCTATTAATTTGACTAAATTAGTGACAATCCATTTACAACCTAATCTTGCAAAAGATGAGAAGAGTGTAATTAAGTAACTATGTTAGATTTTTAAATGCAATACCAGTGCAGTACCAAAGTTAGAGTGTCTTAATAGCAGAGTTATAACAGGTTTTAATAGTACCGTTATGAAGTTGGAATCGTTTTAGTGAATTTGTGGCTGAGACCTTCATTCATGCAATAAGTGTAATCGATAAGGAAATTAACCATTTGCTAGCGGCTATTCTTAGTTCTACTCGTACGGGCTACGCCAGACAATTTTGCTCTACATCTCAGTAATTCGTTTCAATTAGGGTAAAATCTGTTGCTGCTCCCACGTACCTATCTTATTTAAAACTCTACCTTAACTCAATGTTATTGTTGATCAGACCATTGCTATCAGTGAGTCAAATCAGAGATTAAGTAGTGTAAAGATAAACTAGTAGGTAAGTAAGTGTCTGATTAAAATACTTTATTTACATCATAGATTATAGATTCGGCTGTGGGTATTTGGAAACTGCTCTGGTATTGGAAAAGGGTGCAACAGGAATCATAGCGTTCATTTCATAACTAGAAGTTAATAGTTTGAGAAGAAGGATTGTTGAAAGTGTGCAGTTGTATTTTTATTGAGTAAGTATTCCGCATCAATCCAAACTTAAAATTGGCAAACCTCCTTCTCCATAGTCAGTAGTCGTTGAAGATGCGGGCACGACAATAGCTACCCACAATACTAGCAACCTCCAACCAATCATTTTGACCCGTTTACTATGTCGGCAGAGAATATCAGCAACAGTTGCCATGTGGTGCTCAGATCATTGCAAGCTATATTCTATATCGGCGGTTCTAATTTTAAATCCTCTAATCCGTATCAAACGCATTCCACAGCGCACATTCCACAATAAAGTCTCAATCAGTGCTGTCGTAAACACTTAAAAACACACTTGGTCATTTTCATTGCAACTTTTATTCACTTGGCACGTAAACACAGTGTTGTTTTTGTGTCACTTTCACGCATTAGGTTAGTCACTAAGTGGTTGGAAACTTGGTTTAGAAGGTGTTTGTTTTGTTTGTGAAGTTCCCTGGTGTGCTGGTCGCGTGGGTCGGCGGGTCCGCGAGGCGTACGACGCGCGCCATCGACTCCGCGGGAATGTGCCGCGGCCGAGCTCCGATAGCCCACTGTCTCGATCCTCACTCGCCGGCGCTTCCACACACTATCAACAGTAACAGTACCAACATCATTGTATGGGAATACTGAGGAAAAAAAACGTAAATTGAGCTCAATTTACGACTCTGCCGTGTGCGATGCAGCGGCGCGTAAAATTACTTACATTGTTTGATAAGAGAATTTTCTGATTACATTAGCGACATAATACTTGAGAGCGTGTTATGTATGACCTCTACGTACACGCGTTGAAATCCAAACAAGGTTTTTGTTAGCGTTAAGTATGTACCCAGGCAGTTGGGCAGTATTCAAAACTGTTTTGGCCGCTGCTCGCCTAAGCGATATCGCTTTTAATCACGCAATTATTTGAAATTCACAACAAACCACAAAGCAACAAAAGTTTCACAAGTTCTGATTTGATTTGAAATTGGATTTCAAAGATTTTTATTTGAGAGGACAACATTTCTAAATATTCATTGGCAAATTGTTATTAGGCTTACTGCTGTTTATTAAAATTACTTACCATAAATAAGAAGGTAACAAATAATAATCATACAAAACACCTAAGATGAGAGTAGAATTACGATATCAATTTCGCCGAAGCTTCAAAATGACTGATGATCTTTGGAGCTGCCACGTTCTCAGGTATGGTGAGAAATGGGGAACATCTGTTGGCTTTGGTACAACGTATGTTATGATGTTACCCATATGTTTGCTATTGTACGGTTTATAGGATAGGATATAAGAAAATAAGTATAAAGGTTAATACTCATATCGCAGCCACTGGATTGAGCATAACATCCGTCAAATTACGTGAAACTAGAAACAGTGTAGTGCAGGCAAAGCAGCAGGAACACAAAGTAGAGTTTAAAACTAATTAATTTACGTACTACTTACCCCCGAGGAATATATTGTAATGAGCCACATGCTGGGAAAACACATTGTAGGCGCTGCTTAATACATACTTTATGCAATTCATATTGTTTAAAACAAATTTCTTGTAGTCCTCCTACACTCTACTCTTAAGCTATTTATCTTAATTATTCACCATTATTAGTAAAATTTTATTAATAGGATATTCTTAGTATGACTATGATTACTTACTTGGAAATACATGTTGTACCTGCATGCATACATACTATGCTCTTAATATAGGCCATTTATACGGGAATTATGACATTCCCATGGCCCAGTAGGGTCACTCTATACTGACGAGAAGAACGCTGTCGTGCAATCGGCACGTTCAATACAACGAAATAGAGTCGTTGCCGAAACTTAGTTTTTCGTAATTTCGAGTGACCCCGCAGTTTAACACTCATAGCAGCTACATGACTTGACCCGATAATAGAGTACTTAACTACCAATGATAAAAAATCGTGATAATCATTTATTTAGAATTCATACAGCTAGCTGTCGAAGTATCTAAACAACGAACATAGTTATAACTCTTATCATAAGTAGATAGAGAAGATAATGCAATCACAAATGAAGTCAGTGTTAGTGACATGGCGTGTGACATCTTTAACAAAATGACACTACCGTTATCGTGAGCTGGATGTTTGCATGCCCATAGTATAGCGATAACTAGAGAGAATATAACCACTGTGATATGATAACTTTATGATAACGATAGCGGATAATGCTTAGAGATTTACGAATAATTTTAGTTCACAGTCATGTAATTTTCTATTGAAGTACCTATACCTTGTACCTACGACGCCTACATTTAAAAATATGACTTCTTCAATCATGCCTCCTACACTATCAACATAATTAATCTAAATTTTATTTCCAATGAGTTGATGGCTTATTTCCACAAGTTCGGTTGGTTCGCCGATAGCCAATTTAATAAATTAAACAGAGTCACACAGAACACACGATCCGTACTAATTATTGTAATATCGCAAATTGGACTAAATGCTAATGACAATTGTTATGCTCGCAGGCATTGTTACTATAAACAGTTTTGCTACTGTTCCTCATACCTTCATTGACAGACTAACTGAAGATTTATTTACCAATAAGGTACCGAATAACCTCTATCCTAAAATCCAAAATCTATAAGTACCTACAAAGTATAGCTGGTACCTAATACTGACTTGTTAATCAGGTTAAAAAGGATGTTTAAAAATCTATGTTTAAGTATATCAATTACTATGTACTTATTGAATTATAAATGCATATTGCATACTGCGAACTCTACATTTTCATAACAATAAACAAATAAATATCTACCTATAGACAGAGGTACAAAGATAATGATTATATACTGAATTATATATTTCTGTATATAATTTTGTTATAATACCTAGCTTGTTTGGTCGTCCATTACGACTAACGTTAAATTACATCAGTGTAACACAAAAAGCCGGAACCCTACAATTCCTTTAAAGTACTATTGCCAGGTAATCTACATGAAAAGGCTTGCAAGAAGCTTAATGTATGCAACAATGCTGCAGATTAACTGTCAGATTCATATCTACAGTTAACCTGCTGATGTACAGCGTTTAAACACCAAGGCCTTGACCTGCCGGCGTCGCGTGCCACCATTTTAAATGTCACCAGAAATTTGAGGCAACGCACCTAACAGGGAATTACGCAAGGACATACGTAAAGTAGGCGGTAAAAAAACCTAGTAATTTCATTTGGAATTAGATTTGGTTTCTTTGTTCTTTATGTACCTATAAACACGAATTAATGCCTTTAAGATAAGTTACTAAAATAAATAAAAAATGAAAAAAGGCTAATTTATACTTATATTAAACGTTAAAGCTTGAGACGTAAACTTATAAGCAAGCGCAGATTTATAAGTTTTTCAGTAAAATCTTTGTAAGCCCGAGGTCTTATAAGAATATTTATTCTAGTAAGATGGAAGGTACTATACATAAAAGAAAAGCATTGAAAAAGCAAGAAAATAATTGTTAGAATCAATGCATACTGCCAGCGTGACCAAGAGTTTATTCCTAAGGGGAAAAGTAACCGTTGTGTAAGTTTTCCACTGCAGATCTACATGCCAATGGAAACCTTTGTCTCGGTTGACACACTATTAACATGTAATAAGTAGGCATAAATACCTACCTCCCGAGTATGTTACTCACCAGAGTCATACAGTTAATATTGTAAAGGTATTATACTAACAGATTGAGTACTACCTAATGAATAATTATTTATTTATGATCCCGAAAAAAAATCAACCACAGGCTATCGATTAAAATCGATCGAAAATTGTTCAGTTTGTCTGATATCTTATTATATTATTTATTTTTCATTTACTCACCAACATCTAAAAAAAAAAGATAATATAATATTTTATATTCATATTTAACAGCACGTACATAATAGTAATTTTAATATAGTGCGGTTATGGTGGATCTTAATCATTTCATTAACGGTATTAAAAGTCGATGTTTCACGCTGCTTTTAGTATCTGAATAAAATTAATACTAAACTTATTTCATTATGAACATAAAATGAGATTTTTATTAAAATTATTTAATTATTTAAAAAAAAAAAATACCATGAAGACGGAAATATCCTAATACCAACGTTTGGTAAATACTTGGCAGTAACTTGTACCCATGGTTATAATTATGCTTTTACCTAAATCTATTTAATAATAATAAAATTAGAGGAGAAATTTCACACATAACGTTAATAATAATATATATTGTGCCATATCATATTGTTAGCATCTTTTGGGGAGTTATGTGTCCATCCAGCACTACAGATGATTATTGGCTGATGATGATGATGATGATTCTTGTAATCGGTGAAGAACTTTTTGTTTTTTCTTAATGATCATTCCAGTCCACTTAAATTATTATTGTGTGACCATTTTTAGCTAATTTTTCATTCATAATTTTCTAGGGTTTTTAAGATGGAATTTGCGCTTTGCTTTAGCACCTTGCAGAGACTTCACGGCGATACTCTGTAATGTCACATTCACACACCGCTTGGATATCGGGGGCAAACAGCAATTTCGTTTATTAGACGGTAAGGGCGGGGAGGGGAGAGGAAGGACCGCGGGGGAGGGGAGAGGAAGGACCGCGGGGGAGGGGGTAGTGTTACGTCAATCAACAATGATGACGCCAGTCCAGCCTTCATTACCTATTTAACCTTTTAGTCCGTGCCGGTACGGAGTGGCAAATTTTATACAGGCTGGTTTAATAAATTGAATTACTTAAATAATTTCAGACACCCTGGTATACTTTTATACAGTTGCATGAGTGGTAGGTAAGTATACGAGAACTAAGCCGAAAGGGGATTGCTCATGGGGGCATTGTAAAGAAATTTTATCCTACGAGGAATTCGCAATAAAAAATATGCTTTTCTATAGTTAAAAGTCGCGTGACTTACTTAGTTTAGTTCCACTGTGAATTTTTTTTTTTGTAAATTTGAATTGGTTTGTTTTTTTTTTTTTTTGGGTTAGCTTATATTATATTTTCCGCTGCTATCGCATTTTTTCCAAGAACAAAAGTTGCTTGGTATGACGATTTGTATTACCTCCTAACGGGATTTCGTTAACTTATGGGACACCCTGAATACATCATATACATTACCGAAATAAATTCTCCATTGTACTACAAATCAGAAAAGTAATGTCTTTCAGCGAATCAATAAACTGGCACATAAAACGAGAACCCTTATGGTTTATGTAGGGTGTATGATGTGGGAGTTACAACTCACTTACTAATAATAATAAAACAATCGTAAACAAATCGTCTCAACTCAGCTTGAACGGTAACAAGCTTTAATTAAAGTAAGGCAAGACACATCATCATCATCAGCCTACTATCGCTTACTGTTGGGTATAGGCCTCCTTATTTGTTCGCCAATTCTTCCGGTCCTGTGCCGCTCTGGTCCACTGGCAAGACTCAATTTTGGAAATTTTATGAAATTATTAGAATATGTAGAATCAGACAATGTTAAGTTACACACGACTTTTTACTAATTATTCGACTTTTAGACATTATATTGATGCGATTTGTATTTTTCTGATTTACATAGGCATAGTAACATAGCTAAGTACCTACTATTTTTTACCTACTTGTTGTAACGCACACCGCGTTATACTATTGCACTATTACTATCTGTAAATTACTACGTTCTATTTTCCTCCTACAAAAAGTTGGTCACAGATTGCCGGTCTTGTGCAACCTTTACGTTAATCTGAAAGAAAATTTCCTCTCTTTGTCCACTGTAAAACGTAGGTTCTCTTTAAATAGCATCACAACTCTCCTTCCGTCCATCTCGAATACTCGACGACTTAGTTTAACACAAATCCATAAATGCATTGATCTCTACATCCTTTGTTTCGACATTATTAGATACGTTACGATTTGGTATGGAAGCAGGTCTACTGCGTCACCAAAAAATTCCTATACACTGGTCTTTACTTAATAAGTGGCTAGCTTACTTTATTCTACAATAAAATCTATAATTGAAGCTAATATTATTTTAATACTGACTGTTGCAAAAGTGATATTATCATATTATAAGTAAGATAAAGTGATATTGTAAGTCAAAGGGGGGCACGAGTGGACTAAGCTCGAAGTGCACGATGGCTTTTCAGCGTACCTCTGAAATACCCTTAAATTTAAATCATTTATCTTCAAACAAGAATACAGTAAAAAAACATAAAATGTTTAAAATAATCCTCGTATCCTTGTACATGTGGTTCATTGTCCACTTATCCCGATGGCCGCTTCCCGTCGGTCACTTATCACTGGAAAACATCCGCTGTGCGATTAAAAAACAATCCATGAATGGTACATACTTAGCGTTCGCATTTTTGTAACAATATTTTTTTATAATTATCTTTCTGGGAATTTTATTTTGTTATGCTTTTATCGATACATACCACAGTAGTTAGTATCTCATATTAAATTTGACTTTTTCCTTGAGTTATGTAGATTCCTCAAAAGATATTGTTTACCCAAGACATAAATAGGTCGAGACTAGAGACCCATGACATCAGACATATTTATAATTAAAAATCTGTCGTGTCTCGACCACGGATTTGACACTGGGTTCGAAAGGGTTAATCAAACGTTTACTAATTAAATTGAACTTTATAATTATTATAGGTTATAGACCTATAGGACATCAAGTATAAAACAAATTAAATACAAAATAGTGTTTTTATTAACTTGAATAGGTATTAGTAACATAATTATTATTTTTCTTAGGTGTAAGTTTACTTAAATAGAATGTAGTTTTCATTTAGCTTAAACAAAACATAATTTAATGGAATAAATAAGCACTTAAATATACGATTCTATGTATTACAGAATTATAGTCTGCAGGTAGGTACGCAGTCACCAAAAGAGGTAAGAGTTTACTCTGGGACTGGATATTTATCTCTTTTGCTGGTGGCACATACCTGCTATAGTGCCACAAACTTATCTGTTCCGGTGAGAGCGAACTAAATTGGTCCATACCTCATTACTTACTAAATGAATTTCATATTGACATAGATTATATGGACCAATTTAGTTCGCTCTCACCGGAACAGATAAGTTTGTGGCACTATAAATCATTTTATTTTTAAATCCTAAAGTTGGCGATCATAGTATAATGTAAACCAATTGTATTGTGCTGTAGTGCAGAGTTATAAAAACATAGTTAGGAGTATTAAAAAGCGCAATAACTGAAATAAGTAGGAGTAGTAAATTATTGTAATCACTTTGCTCCAACATCGCGAGATGTCACGGCGGTGGACGTGCGTATGACGGACGTTGAGGCATTAGCAATCTTGGCCGTGGTACCAATCTTCTTCACTGTAGTCGTGGTAGTCGTTTTAGAGATACCCCCGTTGGGAAGATGTTGAACATCAGTACCAGAACGCACCTCCTCCGTGCTCACTTGAGATTTCTCATGAGCGCTGGCATTCTTGACATTACGCTGAACGTTTTGTTCAAATCCTTCTCGACGAATCACTTTGCTATCTGATTCTTCAGAGCAAGCTGCGCCTCTTTCGGCACTGATTGCAGTCTTCACCACACCGTTCTCTACTGGCACCACGCCACTGTCTTCATACCGTTCTAAAAAGTTGGACATGTCAGATTTCTCGATAGTGTACGAGCCACGTCGCACTGGTTTCTCTGGAACCCACACTATTTCCTGGGTCAAAGTCTCCTGCACGGGCTCCGGGGTGGCAGTAGAGCTCCTGATATCAGTATCAGCTCTTATCTGTGTCACGCGTGTACTGTGGATTGTGTTCGAGGACTCGTTTGCTTCACTAACTATCCTTTGTGCGCTTACATTATTAGATATTTGACCACCGTTGGTTAGCTTGCCAGAATCATTGTCATGGACAGTTTCATTACTCTGGTAAACTCTGGTGGTGTTTACCGTTTTGCGTGTATTTTCACTGCTATCGATGGTAGATCGGGGACGTTCGATTGGTTTCAACTGACCCAAAAGTGGAGAGTGTTTTATTCCAAATGTTATCTGCGGTGTTCTATTAATCTGTACCTGAAATGATATTATATATTTCAAAAAATATTAATTGAAAATAGCATACAATGTACTACCATAAGGTAAAAACGTATAAGTTTGTTATTTTTATAACTATGTTATTTTATAGACAAGGCTACATTTTCGTTTTAAAGTTAAATCCTTCTATTTATTATTACCTATTATATGATGGTATACATTGTATTATTGTTGTTACCTTTTCTGGAGAGTAGGTACCAGGAGCCGGTACTTTGACACGGTCGTCCACGGGAACTTTATGACGTCCCGATATCGTGTACACAGGGGAATCTAATACGGACGGAATACGGTAGGCGTTTGGAGCTGAAAACCAGAAACAAAAAGTTAGAATATAATAATAATTTATAAAATATTAAATATCATTTTATTGGTAATGTTGCGTCAGTTGGTACTTTACCTGGAGTTTCGGCGTATTTGTTAGTTGTAAGTTTTACTCCAAATGTGTACTGCGGTGAGTAAGTTAGAACAAATTTTGTTCCCTTCTCAGGGCTGTATGTTCCGGGGGCTGGCACCTTCAGTCTCTCATCTATGGGCTCCTTGTGTCTACCAGAAATCGTGTACAGAGGAGTCTTTACTGGTGTAGGAAGGGTGTAGGAATTGGGAGCTGAAATAACATTATACAAAGATTATTAATAAAATCATTTAAAATTAACGAAAATGAAAAGGAAAGTAAAGTGATCATCACATTCACTTACCAGGAGTGTCCGTAACTTTTAGAAGATTAGGCTTAATTCTGAAAGTGTATTGAGGAGCACTTGTCATCAGGACTTTATCAGCCTTATCAGGGTTATAGCTGTTGGGCGCCGGCACATCATCAGGCTTGTGGGGTTTCGTCTTTATTCTAAATGAGTATCGAGGGGCATTGTCCAAAAGATTTTTGTTAGCTTTTTCAACGTCGTATGCGTTTGGTGCGGGTGTGTTGAAAATTAATGCATCATGAATCACAGGACGGAAACTGTAGGATGGATGGTGTTCATATATGGAGTCGTTAGCCTTTTCGGGGCTGTAGGCATTTGGCGCTGGATAATTAAATGGTTTGATAACCGGCCTCTTTGTTCCGAAACTATATTTAGGTGAACCATCTAACATATACTCGTACTTGCTTGGATCATATGAGTTCGGTCCAGGAGTATTCGATGGCTTGTCGTCTGGTCCTCTTCCAGCCATAGTGTACTTAGGGGTTCCATCTACTAGGTGGGGATTGTAAGCGTTAGGTCCGGGTGTGTCGGATGGTTTACCATCATGTCCTCTGCCAGCTATTGTGTACTTTGGCGTTCCGTCAGGTAGATGAGGGTCGTAGACATTAGGTCCAGGCGTATCTGATACTTTTCCTTCTGGCCCTCTTCCAGATATTGTGTATTTCGGAGTTCCATCAGGTAGATGAGGATTGTAAGTATTGGGTCCAGGAGTGTCGGATGGTTTACCATCGGGGCCTCGGCCAGCCATGGTATAAGATGGCGTTCCATTAGGAAGGTGTGGGTCATAAACATTAGGCCCTGGTGTATCAGAAGGTTTTCCTTCTGGTCCTCTCCCAGAGATAGTATATTTAGGAGTGCCATCGGGTAGATGAGGATCATAAGCATTAGGTCCAGGGGTGTCCGAAGGTTTTCCTTCTGGACCTCTCCCAGAAATAGTAAATTTAGGAGTTCCATCGGGAAGATGTGGATTATAAGCATTAGGTCCAGGTGTGTCAGAAGGTTTTCCTTCTGGACCTTTCCCTGAAATAGTATATTTAGGAGTTCCATCAGGAAGATGTGGATTATAAGCATTAGGTCCAGGTGTGTCAGATGGTTTCCCTTCTGGTCCTTTCCCTGACATGGTATATTTAGGAGTTCCATCGGGAAGATGGGGATCATAAGCATTTGGTCCAGGTGTATCCGAAGGTTTTCCATCTGGACCTCTCCCAGAAATAGTAAATTTAGGCGTTCCATCAGGAAGATGCGGATTGTATACATTAGGTCCAGGTGTGTCGGAAGGCTTCCCTTCGGGTCCTTTCCCAGAAATGGTATATTTAGGAGTTCCATCGGGCATATGAGGATCATAAGCATTAGGTCCGGGTGTGTCAGAAGGTTTTCCTTCTGGCCCTCTCCCAGAAATTGAAAATTTAGGAGTTCCATCAGGAAGATGAGGGTTGTAGGCATTTGGTCCTGGAGTGTCAGGTAGTTTATTATCATGCCCTTTTCCAGCTATCGTATACTTTGGCGTTCCGTCTAGCAAATGGGGGTTGTATGCGTTAGGACCAGGAGTGTCGGATGGTTTTCCATCTAAACCTCTTCCAGAAATAGTAAATTTAGGGGTTCCATTAGGAAGATGAGGGTCATATGAATTAGGCCCCGGCGTATCTGAAGGTTTCCCTTCCGGCCCTCTCCCACACATTGTATATTTTGGAGTTCCATTCAGTAGGTGAGGATTATATGCATTAGGTCCAGGTGTGTCTGATGGCTTAGCATCGAGAACTTTTCCATACATACTGAATTTAGGGTTTCCGTCAAGAATTCTAGGATCATAAACATTTGGTCCCGGTGTTTCGTTACATTTATCCATTGGAAGTTTGGGTCTAAATGAGTAAGCAGGTGAAGAGTCGTGAAGTATTTTGTCTGCTTTATCTAAACAGTAAGCATTTGGGGCAGGGACATATTCGATTTTTGCATCCTTTCCTTTTCCTAACATGGTGTATTTAGGTGCTCCATCCAACATATGCATGCTCTTCTCTGGAGAGTAAACGTTAGGGGCAGGGGTGGACTCAGTCTTATGCATTTGATCCTTTGTTCTAAATGAATAGGATGGTGAAGAATCATGCAAAACTTTATCAGCTTTTTCAGGACAGTAAGCATTTGGTCCCGGTGTTTCTTGAATTTTTGTCGAATGTCCTTTTCCACTAATGCTAAATTTCGGGGCACTATCTAACATGTGCATAGATTTTTCTGGAGCATACACATTTGGTGCTGGTGATTCACTAGAAATAATGATCTGTTCTTTTGTTCTAAAAGAATATGAAGGTGAATTCGAATGAAGAACTTTATCTGCTTTTTGTGGATCGTAGCTGTTAGGCGCCGGCGTTTCGCTGAGTTTCGTGCTTCCACCTTTTCCTGCTAATGTGAACTTAGGACCTCCGTTCATCATATGCATAGATTTTTCAGGAGCATACATATTAGGACCTGGAGTCTGTTCAATTTTCTCGGTCGTTTCTTTTGCTCTCATTGTGAATGCAGGTGAGCTTCCGCGTATAATCTTATCAGCTTTTTGCCAGTTGTAGCTGTTTGGAGCTGGAGTTATTTCATGCTTTTCAGCTGCTCCCTTGCCAGCTAGCGTATATTTGGGCCCATTACCCAATGAATGGTACGACTTTTCTGGTGAGTAAATATTCGGTGCAGGTGCATTATTTACTTTTACAATTTCTGATTTGGTTCTAAAAGAATATGCGGGAGATTTAGATCGTAGTATTTTATCTGCCTTTTCGGGATTGTAAGCATTAGGAGCAGGCACTTGTTCAATTTTAACAACCCGGTATCCTTTTCCGGTAATTGTATATCTCGGTGACTTATCGCGCAGAGCCTGAAAGTGCATAAAATAACAATATTAATTTTTAAAATATAAAAATAAAGATATATATTACATCCATATGATATCCAATTATTAAAGTATTGCGTTATTAATTATTTACCTTTCACATCTCTCAATACCGTAGCATGGATAGAAAATGTTTCAATCATTATGAATTAGTATAAGCACATACAATAAATCCCACAGTTATCATACCAATAAAATATACATTTATTTAACCACAAAATGATCACAATAAGCATACAAAGCAAAATGATGATTAGAATATAAACAGTATTAATAAACTTTAAATAGAATTTAACAAGCGGGTTTCAACAGCTGGTTCAGACGACGGAGAGTCCCTCAGGCGCGGGGCAACACTGCGCCTGCCCTGCGTACACCGAGTGTCGGATGCCGAACGTGTGCGCCGGCGCCCACGGCAGGTTCACGCACACCTGCCGCATCCAGCCAATGTTAGCACATGCATGTGAGAGATGTTAGTTAAGGACAGTTAGGCCTGGTTTCGCAATACTCGGTTAGATCATTAACACCCTTGTTACATTGTAATGTCATCAATTATACGTCATCTGCATATTTAATTCTTGATAGATGTATCAAAGTCAGCAACTTATCCCTTGTTATGATCTGACAGAGTATGGTGAAACTATGCATTTCGGTTACAGAAGACGGACACTTTCAGGGCCTATTCAAAACGCAGAGATATCCAATAATCAATGGCAATAGTGGGATCGCAGTATACGCTAACGATAGTGGTAGGCGGTAGCGGATAACTCTGTGTTTGAGTTGACCCTTATGCGAAGTAAGTTTGTTAGAAGGTTACAGCATATGGACATGCACTTTAGATTTGAGGGGAGTTTGGCCACTAAAGGCCTGTTGCATTGCAAGACATTCATGTTTAATATGCACCCATACACAACACAACCCACAACCTAAAAAAATCCAGAACCCTTACCCTTTCAGGACAGTACACCCCAGGGCCAGGAACCGCTGCCGTGGCCGGCTTCGCATCCCTTCGCGGAGCCATGGTGAAGGCGGGAGGCCTCCTACTGAGAGCGGCTTCCCCCTTCTCGGTGGTGTAAGTGCCGGGGCCGGGCATGGGGGACTTGTTCTCTATGTCCTTGCCTCGCCCTGTGATGCTGAAGGCGGGGGCGGCGCGCTTGCTCCCCTCGCGAGCTTCGCCGAGAACTGGCGGCATCGAATACACGTTCGGTGCTGGAAATGTAATGCGATCAGGGTTATTGTGGGTTCAGATTGAGGATGTTTGAATTTAAGTGACGACGGTATTGGTGAAACGTGACGTCAGTGACGCAAATAAAAGTGATTCAAGAGGTGCGATGAGGCAATAGGGTCATATTAAATGATATGTTTAAATTTGGCAAAATACAAAAATATAGTCATGATAACACCTACTTACAAACTATAAAACCTTTACGTTAACCTACGGACCTAAAATGATTAAGCACCAACAATACAAAACATAATGATCTCTACATCTACATAATTATTACGATGGGTATGACTTTAAAAAAGAGAACGATATCCGCTAAACTCTAATGAACAAAACAACAAAAAACAACTGCTACAGAGATGCCGAAACAAACTACGACAAACAAATCTTCAAAGACCTGGCGTCTTCAGCATGGGCTGGGGCGGGACCACCCGCAGTCCTATGGAGAATGCTGGAGCGTGCTCTAGGACGGCCTTGGAGGCCTTCACTGGCTCGTAGTCGCAGGGGGCGGGGGTGGGCTCCACTCGGGGCGGCGGCCAGCGCCCGTGTAGCGACACTGACGGGCCCATCGCTCGCCCTGGAGTTGTACCAATATATTTTTAGGGTCCAAATAGCTTGGAGATAAAATAGACAAAACCCTATACGGAATAGTTTTTATTGCCTATTGTAGATGAAATCTGCCGGGTCTAGCACCAGTTACTATCCAGTAGTACCTACCTTAAGCCGTATTTTAAACCAAATGATGAAATATACTAAGATTGCATCATGATCATGATACTGGCTCATCTAGAAACAACAATAACAAATACAATAAATACCTCGCAATTAAAGATGTGGGCAACTAATTCCCAGTCGCACCAAACCAGATAATAGAACTAGCACAACAATAATTATTGAATAAAATTAACAGTACCGTCTGCGTAATGAATCGAGAGGTTTGTTCGAATGGCAATATTCACAAGCAGTGATCGGTGCTCCCACACAGTGAGTCACGACGGTTCACCTTCGAATGCGTGGACTTATTTGGAGCCGTCTCGAACGAGGAACGATCATCACCAGCCAATGCCATCGGATAAGGGGGGAAAAGGAACTTGTTTTGCTGACGCGGAAGAAAGTTGTCCGCACCATCTTTTTGGCAATAGAATGTCTTATTTTGGAAATGAACATGGAAGACACATTATAAATATTGTTCATCTTTTATTTTTACGACTGCGGTGTTGGTGTGGAAATTGGCTTAATTGTGCCACTAATTAAAACTTTTAGTGCAGTTAAATTCTAATATGAATAACGGTGACATACTTTAGGCATTTTAAATTTTATTCTAGCTTCAAAGGTACCAATAGATTGCCATTGCCGTTTCAAAATTGGATAGGATATTCGATTAATACGCAAGCATGACGAATGCTATGTGACCATACATATTCATTCAATGAAAACTGCATCCTTATACAGTCAAATCCATGGCCAAAGTAACAGTTATGTTATAATTACGATGTACAAATACTTACAGCTGGGTAGTGATAAAAAAAAAATTTTGCTTTATTTACTTATGAGACCCATAATGATTCAATAATATTCCAATAAAAAAAAAAGTTTAACTTGCACTATTTTAACATTAATCCAACTGAATTTGATATAAGTACGAACCAAATACCTACTCATCACTTATTCTTATTAGCATTTGCAAGATAATAATTTTAGTATCTGAACAACATACCTGACGCTAATAATGTTGCATGTTGTAGGGTGCAACTGCAAAATTTTAAGGCGAACGATAAAGTTTATTCAGCAACTATAGCTTTATAGGTTGCTGCACCTAAAACTATCATCACTAAGTAGGTACTTACTTATAAAATATTATGTACGTATACCTAAGTATGTACCTACTTAAATTATTATGTTTATTTCGTTTTGCATGTAATCATCAAGTAATTTAAGTTATTGGCAGCTGTACTGTAACAATATGTTATAAACATGCAAATAAGTTCACTTTTCGTCTCAGAGTGGGTATCAAGATAATCAAAGATTTACCAACGCCTACCCGTGAACTGAAATTGTCTATTCATTGCAAATAAAGCTCGTTCGTTGTTTGGTGACATCATTTATTTAGTAATAATACCTTTACAGATCTTAGATTGTTATCTTTTTGGTTATTAACTCTATAGGTTTTGATGGAACCAATAAACCTTGATTTGTGTGGTTTTTGTATCCTTATTTATGGGTATCTATCCAACAATTAAATTAATAACAGATTGCTTGAAATAATTATTAAAATGGTGACAAACAACATTTACGACGAAATAGCAGCATAATATTTCGCATATTAGATTAATAAATCATAGCACAGCAAGCGACAACCCCATTAATAAAAACAAACAAAACCCCGCATTGTTTGTCCTGCAGGTGACAGTGGCGGTAAATGCAAATAAGGCTGCAGTCCCATGACCCACTTCAACCGAAGCCAGTTCTGCAGAATGATTCACAGTTCACCCAAAATAACTTCATACGTAGGTACTTTTCCAAGCTAAAGGTCAACCTTTTACGTCGGCAATAAAGCATGTTTCGATATTCACTATAATAAGCTTTATCGGGCTGAAATCGCTTCCGAATACCAAAATACAACCTGATTCGTCTTCATTATAAGGAAGCAGTCTGCCATTATTGCGTATTTATGGTATGAAGATAATGATAATAGTAAAATGTAGAGGTTAAGGTTGACTTTATGTTTTGCGCTGAAAACTTTTGTTTTAATTCTTTACACAATATTCTTCTACAGTAATTTTTGTAAAGAAACTTATTAACTGCATACTAGAGTAAGGAGTTGGCATAACGCAATGCAGGGAAAGTTAGCTAACCATGCATATATTTTCTAGATCTAGATCTCGCGAACTGTATTTGGCAGTGGATGTGACTTATTCGTCTAGGGACTGCACACATGAACCGGTCACATGTAGAAACCAGGTAGCTGTTCACATGCAGTCGTATGTACAATATATGCATACGTAGAACACATTTATACGTATATTATGTGATTGATTGCCCAATACATTACTGCAGCGGTATAGAGTCGATGCGCGTCGCTGCTCACCTCTAGTGGGTGTGCCATGCCTGTTTCCCAGCGAGGTATGGAATGGATTGAAACAGATACAGTAACGATAAGCCTATTAATGTAATTGTCGTCAGCTTAAATTACGCCGACCGATTTAACGAAGGTCTTGTGATCGGTAATGTTAGACTGCTTCAAGTTGTCAACGCGCTTTATGGGTGCCAGTTATGAAGGTTTGGTTTTTTATGTAGCTTGTGTTATAGAATAGGTACATTTATTTACCATAGTTTAACGTTACAATAGCCGTGAAAATAAGTCTGGCTTAATCATTCGCACTTAAAACTTGTAGTTGAAGCCTGCCAACGGAAACAAATCGTGTAATACGTTCAACTTTTACACCATTAAATTGGTAGTTTCAAACCCAATGTTCGTAAATTCGAATGCCTTGTTGGCTACAGATAGTGCACTGTCTTAACTAGTCGGTGCCAAGTTTTCTGATAAACTGTTAGACACGCTAACCCCCGGTAGTGGAACTTTATTGTCACGAACTCCTCGTTAGTAGCGAAAGACATAGGAGTAGAAGACATAATACCAACATAACATAGGTAAGTATTGTATGTATATATATACACTCACGGGCAATGAAAAAGTTCCACTGAGAAAATCACCAAATTACTCCTAAACGGAAAACGCTAGCTTAATGACGCCTTCTGCAACATTGAATTACATTGAACAGAGCATCAGGATATTACCAACAAAAAACGGTATTATTTTGTTATTTTTTTAAATTAAATCTTTGAAAAAAATGGGGTCCTTTGGTTATTGCCCGTGAGTGTATTTCGATTCGATTTAAAGACAAAAAAGAACGATGAACAAAGTTCGATTAAGAAAACTTCATTAAAATCACAAGATCAAGTCAAAATTAAGCTACAACTCCTTAAAAGTAAACAGAGCTAAGAGGCTCACCTTTAGAGGTCATTCCCTCGGTGTTGTAGGACGCGGGTCCCGGGCCGACCTTGGAGCTGGCCGAGCCTGGGGGGTCGAGCTTGTGGCCGAAGGTGAACGCGGGGGCTCTGGACCTTCGGGACTCTTGTGGGGGCTTACCTAAAAATATTATGCGGAAAAGTTAGTGAAGAATTGGTCAGATAAATGTGAACTTAAATTTAAAACAGAACGGGTTATAGATGTAAACGGCAATTTTAACTCTTAAATTGGCTTTTATTCCACAATCAATAGCGTCTTGTTTATAATCTACCGAAGAACCGATTTAAAAACAATTTAGTAACGCACCGTCCATCCGAACATCAACTCAATATAGAAGTGAGCTAACCTCTCGTAATAGCACCGGCAAGTGTGATGCACTTATCCCATTATTTACCAATTTATCTGTCGCGTCGCGTATGATAGGCTATCAGACTACAACATTTTATAGTATATATCTTCCTACCTATATCAATCTATAGCTACCGCTCAATCAAGTCACCTTGCGAGGTCAATATCAGCGCCCACAATGAACAATAATTAAGGTATTTTTTATAACTTTTATTTGATTTTCGATCCATTCTTCTATGGTTACGTCGTGTTTAGTCCGAATAATAGAGAACTATCAGTGGTGCTTTTGCAAGTATACGTGCTAAGTGTGATGTCACTGAGTGCTAAGTGTAGCAACGCTCGGCCGAGCAAGGTCGCGTTTACACTGAGAGGATCTGATAATCTCCAAACACTACCTCCGCTGGTGATGTCATCGTGGGTCGACTAATACGCACTAGTTCCTCATCGACAGTACCTGTTTCAGTATTTTATTAGTCCCTCTTGTAATAGAAACATGCTTATTATGTGCAAGCAATAAATTTTATCGCCATAAGATCATGCATTTAGGGTAATGCATGTTTTAATTAGGATTGTTATTACTGCGTATTTATTGAGATGCGTAGGAGTATTGATATAGTGAAATAGTAACATTGTACAATATACCAAGATAAAATATCATGTAGTAATTATGGCAATACCACCAAGACTAAATAATGAATATGTACAAGTGGTTTTAAATAACTAATTCTCTTCACAGTATTGTGTAAACGATATTTTTGTTCATAAAAAAGTAGGTATTATCGTCCCTCGTCGATACCATCAAAAGGTATCGAAAGTTGGAAATACTTTTGGAACAACTGCGTAAATAATGCAACAGCTTATCTGCATAGTGAAGTAATAGCTCTATTTGGTCATGCATGCATAACATCGTCCGCATTCAGTGTAATTTTGCATTTATTTCTTTCCACCATCAATATTATTAGTGGGTTACTTTTGGGCCTCTTTATTTTCTGTTTTAATTCTTAGAACTAAATTTCCACGGGCTAACCTTACCCAATGACCATCCTGGTGACTAGACCAAGTAGTTCAGTATTTTTATACTGAGACTCTGCGATTGCTAAACTTACTGAAACATTGCGATATTCTAGATCTTGCAGGTTTCCTATATTCTAGTCATAGCTTTTAGGGAGCACACACCAGTAAAAGCTACTAGTAATTAAGAAATCACAGCTAACAAAGCTGCTCAAATTAATTCTCGACCAAACTTCTCTTACACGTATCTAACTAGTTCGTTGGTTCACAAAATACTTATCTATCTATACAGCTTATAGGTCATGTAAAAAACACTCTTAATTCCTTACCAATAAGGGTAGGGAGGCACACAACAGCTGGGCCGGGGCTGGCGGCTTCAGCGGCGATGGGCCCGCGTCTCTTGGTGGGAGTCCACGGGTTCTGCCGAACGCCCATCGGCTCAGAGCAAGCGGGTTCAGACTTCTTGGTCACTTGGGAAGACACTCTGGACTGGGCCTTTATGGGAAACGGCGTGTGTGAAGTCTGTAACAAGGAGGTTAGGAAATGATGGATATTGGATTCATTATGTTTTCAAAGAAGAGTTTGGTTGCGAAAGATTTTTTCCCCGTGTTACACGCGTTTGAGAACTAATGTGCTAATCACTCGCATCGTACATCTAACTCTACCTACTGTAAAAACGAGTTATTGGTTAGAATATTATGAGTGTTTTTTACTTTATCAATGCCGATAACTCTTACTTTTTCATTCTGAGGAATAAATCCTACAGAGCGAATCGTTTCTGAAGTCATCTTAAATCTTGAACATAAGTAGCAATAATTAAACTGAAAAATATAAAATAAAATTCAAAATATTTTGATTTGATTATATTTGACTTGTCAATTTTGTTTGCTTTTGCTTTTATCACAGAGCTTTCATGACAGGCAATCAGGCGGGCTAAGATCTAAACGTGAAAAAGTTATAAACTTTCACACAGCCAAAAAATCATAACAAATAGAAACTTTCTAACACCGCCCGCGAACTCACCATGAAGAAGTTTACTGCCAGTTTCTATAACTCTATCTCAACTCTATCTATCTATAACTGGTAATGGACAACATTTCATTTTCTTTACCCTATATTTTTATTAGCTATTCGGAAAGTTTATAGAAAATTAGTGGACCCGTATTTTTTTATTTTGTATATACATAAATTTTTGCATGTTATTTTTAACTTTAAAGTTAATTATTTTAAAACCGGAAGTGACGTATCATATTAGGCTAAATTTTTATTTTTGTCTATTGCCTGAGTCTCGAAAAAAAACATAAATGACACTGACAAGTGACATTTAAACTTTGTTTACATGCCAACCAACAAATGGGTCATTTTCAAATGACCTTGATATTTCTGATGATGGAAAGTAGGTACTTATCATGTAAAAAAATAAGCAGAAGCATTTTTTCAACTGTGTAGGCGGTGGCATTCTCTGGGACATATTATATAGTGGTCATCTCTTAATAATAAATAAAAAAAATAGTCAGAAAGTCTCAGAACAGAATTAATGAAAATGACCCAAATAAACAAAAACGTCACGATAAAACGTCAACGTCAATCAAAAATGAAAGTGACAGTTACTTTGTTTTTAAATCTATGGGCTTTGATCATCAAAATGCATCGCACCTGATGCATGACGTCATCAGCACTTTTTTACTATTTTATGATTTTCTCGAAAATGATACATCCAAAAAATACAATAACATTTTTTTTGTGGCCTTTAGAGCTAAATCTCGAAATGGTTTTCGATTTATAGCAGCTTTAGTTTTTTGAAATGTTGTCCGTTACATTCATACGATTTTGACAGATTGTTACTTTTGATTATGTCAAAATCCTACAGTTCTCCCATATTAATAATGCGCATGCAAATCTTCGCAAACCGTCGTATTCCCGGAAACACCCGAATCATTGAATCGTAAGAGCCTTAAACAATGCACTTGGATTTTGCACCTTGATTGAAAGAAATAGGAGTCAATATCATGGTACATAATCGAAAACAATACGGGCTGTCGGCGGCTGTCACCAATCAGTCATAGCCCTTCAGTTCTTGTTAGTCAGTTCTGTGGAATTATATGTATAGAGCTATTATTACACATCGTTCTTGGTTTTGTTTTCAAATGTGAATTTAATTTCCACTTTAATAAAATTATTGTTGATGACGCCTTATTATGAAACAAATAAAATAATAAAATATATGTCACATTGATAGACTTTACTTTGTAAATAAAGCCACACCCAAAAGACCAAGTTTGTAATTGTAATAGTGATGTGAAATGATCAGTGCTGTAAATACTTTCGAACTGAGATTTTAAAATTTTAATGTAAACCTTTGTTTGAAATCCATTTTCCTTCTTATAATATAAACTTTGTGTTATTCAAACCTTCTTTCATCCATCTTTACATCAGCTTCAGTAAGACACTTGAAAAGTACTGTAACGTTTTCGAAGTAAATTTTAATATTATGACAATATTATGAATTATCGAATCATATTTCGTTACTAATAAATCAATATCTCTTTTAGCACCAAATACATAATTCTACTAAAATTGCATGAAGAAAATGCACTTAACCACTACATACAGTTTTCTAACGCTCGGTAAAAACGACCGTTGCCGAACAATGACGAAGATTTCTATGCGCATTATCAATTTTGGGGAACTGTAACTACCAGTTATGGATACATAGAGATATAGAAACTGGCAGTTAGGATTCAGTAACTTATACAGTAAGTACCTAACTCGATGCTCATTTCCATAATCTAAGAAATTCATCATTTCGATATCTGAAGGACAAAATATTATGATCGGTGGGACGCTAGAGTCTAGACTCTAGAGCGTCTTATTTAAATATTTATTTCGAGTTTAAAATTATAAATATGAAATAATGACTGTACTTATCCTTTGAATCAAATTATGGATTTATGTATAGAATCTTCCCTTTAGCTCATTGATATGAACAAGGTGCCGACCAACAAAGCCAACCTATATAGTGTGTGTGATGATAAACATAAGTTGGTTGGAGATGTCGTCACCACTATTATTCCTCAGCCAGACTTGCGAAATTATGACCAAATATGAAAAATGCGATAACCGAGGCGTGAAATATAATACTGATTAATAATTTTATGTGATTAACAACTCAAAGGGTGCATAATTAAAAATTTAAGACACAGTTATTTTTGAAATGAACGGAAACGAATGAATACGGAACGTAACCGGCACAGCGTAAACACTTATATAGTAAACACATACACTTAAATAATAGTTTTCAATAGAAATACCTCAAAAAGTGGCATCCAGAAGCATAAAACGGACCAAGCTGATTGTTGGCCATTAGTGCGATATAAAGTTTTTCCGAAAAAGCGGACGATTGTGAGTAATTTTACATAACTAACAAGTCGTTTTTTGAGGTTAGACTTCGAACGTCACGATTAGAAAGAGACGGAAGGTATGATATGTCATAGAAACGTCAACTAGACGTCAAATAGACTGACACTGACAACCATCTGACACTACTACCGCCAATCAAACGCTCCGTAATTTGCAACGCTCCATTTTACGAAAAATTTCATAACTATAATTTATACAAAAGACTGGTATCAATGGAACCATACTGCAATGCTTGTAAAAAGAAAATATCTAGTTTTGATTACTTGGAATGCTCAAAATGCCATCACAGCTTCGATCTTGACTGTGTTAACATTCCTTTAGTAGAGTACAGCAATTTATCAGAGAAGGAGCGAATCAGCTGGAAATGCCCTGAGTGCAGAGCCCCAAGGAACGACGAGACTCCAATTCGTCAGGCACTGAATGACACCTACACCTCTAGCAGCAACGTAAACATGACCCGGGGCAGTAAGAGAGAAATTACACCAGTCCCTCCAAACGAAAGCTCGCTATTTGGAGAACTGCAGATGATTCGCCGCGAACTGCAGGACCTCAAATCTTCTAACGACGAAATAAAGCTCTTACGTAAGGACCTACTGGACCTGAAGCTTCAGATGTCGTCTTCTCTGGAGGAACAACGTACTAGATATGAACAGAAGCTGACAGAAAAAGACTCTGAGATTATAACACTGCAGGAGCAGCTATTCGTGATGAAGACTTCATTTGCGACACAAGAACAAAATCTCTTACAAAATGATATCGAGATCATTGGTGTGCCAGAGGAGCCGAACGAAAGCCTACATCACATCCTGATGGTAACCGCTAAAAAGCTGGGAGTTGAACTAGGCGAATGTGACATAAACGATGTAGCGCGAGTCGGTGCCAAGCGCCGAGTAACCGCTCCAGGTGACCAATCAGGGAATAAAACTACCACAGTCAACCTGTCACGGCCCATAGTTGCAAAGCTTGTGAGAAAGGCGAAACGTGACGAGATCATTAAGGCATCAAAAATGAGAAAAAATCTGGACTCTGTTAACTTGGCAACAGGGCCAGCTAAGCCGATCTACGTAAACGAGCGCTTATCAAGCCACAACAGAAACCTGTTTTTTCTCGCAAAACAACGCGCCAGACTGCTCAACGTCAAATTTGTTTGGCATCGCAGAGGAACAGTCCACGTCAGACATGCAGAAGGAAAACCAGCTATGGCCATTACAACTCTGGCTGACTTGGACTCAAAAATTGGACCTCTTCCCGGCACAAACTAAAGCCTGCTTAGCATCTCCTAGACAGCACAATGTACTTATAGATAATAATACTCGCACACACCACACACATTTTCTCCCACACAAACACAACATACTAACACACCAAAGACACGCAACTACACACAGTAAGAACGAACAGTACAAACTCAGGCTAAACCTACAAAAAAGTATCATCACTTTTTTACATAATTTAATCGCACTTCTAATACATCCGATGGCCATCACAGTATATTTGCCTCCTCATTCACGCTTGACTCCAGCTGATGTGTATGACATGAGAGCATTCTACACACAACTAATTTGTGCTACATATTATGGCAATGACTAATTTACACTCATGTGTAGAAGTAGATTCCCTCCTGTCAATAGAATGTCATGCGCTCAGTGCTGCAGAAGCGTGCAATGAAATCACTGCCTTCAAAAATTCAAATAATTTCTCCGTATTAGCTTTTAATATCAGAAGCTTAAACAAAAACTTGGATAGTTTTCTCACGACTTTACATCGCACGGGCCTTTCATTCGATGTTCTAGTTCTAACTGAATGCTGGCTAAAAGGTGACGAAGTTAGAATCATCCCAGGTTACGTATCTTACCACACAACAAAGTTCACCAACAAAGCTGGAGGTGTAGTCGTCTATGTTAAACAAAAATATAACGTAGTAGTCTACGAACCAAATATCGAGGAAACCCAGGGCTTGGTGGTATGTTTTCCTAACTCCATAGCACTAGTTGCTATCTATCGTTCCCCCTCATTTGATCCACACAAATTCATTTCATCTTTACAACAAGTAATAACTCCCCTAACCAACAACAAAAGCGTCGTACTATTAGGCGATATTAATATTAACATCCTTGTAGACACGTTGCCTAGCCTCGAATACCAGTGTCTTATGGCTGAGATGGGATTTTTATCAGCTATTAACAAACCTACTCGAATCGAAGGCTGCCTAGATCACATCTTTGTCAGAACAAAAAAGAAGTGCGAAGCCATCGTATGTAACTGTTCTACCACTGATCATGACCTTATAATGTGCACTATACATTCATCTGCGAATGTTAAAGATGCCTCCAGCAAGATGCGCCAAATAACTGACTTCTCAGCTGTTGCAAATGATCTGCATAAGACAGACTGGAGCCCTGTATTGAGCGCGACAAACCCGGACGAGGCAGCTTCAAAGCTTGGTGACATAGTATCTGACATTACTAATAAGCATACAACTTTAAAGAAAGAACCTTGCTCGAAGCACATACTCAAGCCGTGGATCACACCAGGCTTACTTAGGTGTCTTCGACACAGAGACAGCCTTCATTTAAAGTCACGTAAGAACGCAGACAATCCTATTCTGAGACTTACTTATACCAGGTATCGCAATTTCTGTAACTCGCTCACTAGGAAGTTAAAAAAAGCTTATTTTGACCAGCAAATGCAAGAGAACAAAAATAACCCCAAAAGTCTGTGGAAAACTATAAAAACTTTGTGCGACCAACCGTCAAAAAAGAATAGCGTAACCGCTACTGAGTTACTGTCATCCTCACAACCCAGCCAAGCCTCTCTCAATAACTGTAATAATTTCTTCGTGTCTGTTGGGCCAAATCTGGCACAAAAGACATTGCTTCAACTGAACAAAACTCAAGAGCAGCTAGTCACAGAAGTAAACGTCCCACTAACAAAAGACAGCTTTTTTATGCAACCTACTGACCACATGGAAGTAGCAACTCTCATAAGGCAACTTAAAAGTGACAGCGCTCCAGGTATTGATGGAATAAAAAACCATATTTTAAAACAGAACCTTCACTGCCTATTAACACCTCTTACACACGTTTTTAATCTAAGTTTATCTTCAGGGGTTTTCCCTAGATGTTGGAAAACAGCTCTCGTTTCTCCAATATATAAATCTGGTGATAAAACATCTGCAAACAGCTATCGACCCATATCACTTTTAAATGCTTTTTCAAAACTTTTGGAAAAAATTGCTAACATGAGACTGACGGAATACCTAGAAGCTAAAAAGTTACTCTCCCCTCATCAATTTGGGTTTAGAAAAGGGAAATCCACTGAAGACGCGGTGTCCGGACTTTTACAAACTGTTACAGCCAACCTCGATACTGGAAAATGCTCTATTGGCGTTTTCTTAGATCTCGCCAAAGCTTTTGACACCGTGTCGATACCACTTCTCCTAGAGAAACTTTATAGATTGGGAGTCAGAGGTATCGCCCTACAGTGGTTTTCTAGCTACCTGACGAACCGGACACAACTTACAAGAATAGGAGAATGCTGTAGTGACCCCAGTGAAATTACCTTTGGAGTGCCGCAGGGCAGCATTCTAGGACCAACGCTCTTTATAGCCTATCTTAATGATATCGACCAGTCACTTAACGCAGAGCTAGAATGCAGGGTGTTTTGCTATGCCGATGACACAGCCTTAATCTTCAACGATTTTACCTGGCAAAGCGTCTTAGCCAAAGCAGAACTGGGAATGGCTGATATAGGAGCATGGCTTAAGAACAACCTTCTAACATTAAACCCTACCAAAACAAAATTTATCTGTTTCCACAAAACGAAGGCATCAGCTCCAGATGAAACTGTTCAAAGCATTAAGTTACATACCTGCTCTTCCCCTGCCGACTTTCACCAATGTTCTTGCACGAACAATATTGAACGAGCTCAGTCTCTCAGGTACCTAGGTGTCATCCTTGACCAGAACCTCAACTTTAACGCGCATATATCGGGAGTGGTTGGCAGATGCAAGAAATTGATATACATCATGAAACAGATCAGAGATCTAAGTGACACAAGCATTCATAAACTGGTGTACACGGCACTCTGTGAGTCAATCATAGGGTACTGTGTTTCATGCTGGGGTGGCGCCGCCAAGACACATCTTTTGAAATTAGAGAGGGCACAGCGCTGTGTTTTAAAAGTGCTTCTTAAAAAACACTTTCAACACTCAACTTTTGATCTTTTCCGGGACTTCGAGGTGCTAACTGTTCGGCAGCTCTTCATTGCAAAGTCTGCAACTGCAGCATACAAACACCTGCTGTCGCTCCCTACCCTTTCTGAAATCCTGCATAAACGTGTTATCCGCTTAGCTGTTCCTGCATGCAGAACCACTTTTGCCCAACGTTTTCCAACTTTTCTACAACCCTTTTTGCTTAACAAGCTCATTAAAGTGTGCCCATTTATTGGCTGCACTATTAAAGAGGCACAGATAAACCTAAAAAAGTACCTTTTTACTCTTGACTATGAAAAAACTGAATTTCTCCTCGAAACTTCCTCATAGTAATTCATAGTGTCTTACCCCATAAACACACACACACATGCACACAAACATACACACACACACACACATTTTTCACACACACTCACATGAACTCATACACACCCACAACACAACTACACAACATGCATCACATTTTTAAGTTAAATTAAATTTTTTACTCTATGTTCCTATTACTAGTTTAAAACATCTTAATTTTAAGCCAAAACTGTTTTATATATTAGTATTAATTAGTTTAAAAACAGAATACTAAATGTAACCTACACGCTATGTAAATCGTTTTTTGATAATATCTTCCGCGGGTCACCACTATACAGGCATTTAGCCTAGTGTGGAGACCACTGTAATTGGTGTTGTAATCTCTTTTTATTAAATAAATTCTGAAATTCTGAAATTCTGAAATTCTGAAATTATTCCTCTAAGCTCTAAGTATATAAGTAAGTGCATAATAGGATAATATTGCCCTTTTTCGGGCAAAATTTATAGTATATAATACTTTGCATACATAATTCTATTAGTTCTCGTGAGCTCGTCACTATTAGGTAGGTACTAAGTAGGTAAGTCACAAAAACAATTACTACGCACATGATTCTTAAGTATTGTGAAGAGTGTTTCATTCCCGCCTCCGTGCACCCATCCCACGCGTCGTCACGATGACGGAAACTGATTTATATTTAATTTCTTATAAGTACTTATAGTATGCTGTTATTTACCTATCTATTTAAGTGACCTTAACTACTGTGATTTGCCGTGTTTTCCTTGTTACATTTGTACTTATCAGTTATTTATTTTTCATTTTGCATATAACAACGTGGACTCACGTGTACTACTATGATTAGCTCTATTTTAGCTATAAGAAGATGTGTCTGCCAATATCTAAACAGCTGATATTCTACGCATTTATGTAAACCTATATTCCAACACCATAACAATAAACAACAAAGGAATAGGACAACATCTAAGCATGTTGTATTTTTATAGAGTTCAGGCTGTGTCTACTGAAGGAAAGAAACTGGTACCACCCTGTGCAAGGCTCTCACGTCCTGAAAAATAACAAAAAACGTACTTCGGTTGTTTTTTGTGCCCTATAAACTTTTCAAGCAAATGATTCGTGTTTTCGTTTACTGATGGTTATGTGTTTGTTGTATGTATTTCTAATAGAAATAAACATGAATAAATAACTTTTTAATACTTTAAACGTGTAATTGTGATTAAAACGTATATTTAAACAATCAAAAAGTCTGATGGCATGGTGACCTAGGTGGTTCTATAATTAATATCTTTTATCAATTGGGATCAATATGACCTGTTGACTTCTTCAGTTACATAAAGTACTCCTAATTGTTTTCGATTCAATATAGTCTGCACTACTCTGCACCTATTATAACTTACTCCATTGTATCAATTTAGGGTAATTTAAAAAGTTTTATGATTGCTCCTGAAGAAATTTTTACATCGTTTGCTGGATGAGGAAGGCCAAGAACAGTGTTGTGGCGATGCCGAAGCGGCAGGCTTCCGAAGAAGGCCTTATTCAGCAGTGGACGGTCAGAACTGGCTGCTTAAATTCTTTTAAATATAATAAATTTATTCGACACAAAAAAGAACATTCATCAATTTGCTGCCGCTTTGTCACGGTCAGGATAAATTAGCTGGACTTGTTTATTATCAAAAATACTATTTTACAAACATGTTTTTGTATTGAAACCGTCGATGACAGCATACGGCTAGCCGGGTTATCCAGATGGCTCAATTGGCCTTAACACCTGATAAGAGGATGTAGTGCGGCTTTTATCAAATAATGCACAAAGCATCTCAATGGCAGCTCGTGGTTGGTGGAGGAGAGGCTTTATCACTGACCTCCATGAATTGAGTTCCTCCCGTTTAATCTTGGTTTAACCGGCTTTGGCTATGGCTATGTGTAATCTTAAGTTTATGTGTCCATACACCTATAACATACGCATTGAACTATTCTCATTCTGTGGTAGCTATGGTTGCTCTTGGTACATATAGGAGTAGCTATACCAAATGAGATTATAATTGCTCTTAGTGAGGTTGGTACAGGGGTATATGTGGGTAATAGGTACGGATGTATCGGCATTCATTTAGGTAACAGAAACACTGAATCCATACGAGTTACTTCATACATATACATAATAAAATACCTAACACAGTCATGTTTTTAAGTTGTATTTTACAATTTCCACATTATGATGTCATTGTTTTCTTCGAAGCAAGAACACACAGCTGTTTTCGTTGTTGGAATAATCGGTTCACATTTTCTTTACGGCAATATTATGCAAAACAAACAAAAACATAAAAGTAAGTTACGCGAAAGTCGTGCTATACCAATTTTACGATAACAACCATAACAAAGCCAAGGTTATAGGAATAAATCACAATTGTAACACAATTTGAATAAAAATGCTATCTAGGTATTTGATGAGTAAAATTATTACAAAAATCTTTAAACTTACCGCTCGCGTAAGAATCACCTCGGTCACTGGTTAGTAAAGTAAGAAGATTAGGAGTTTGAAATTAGAAGAAAAAGTTTGTTATGTTTCTTTTATAAGGTTCTGTTTACACAGTCGCAGTGTTCGTTCAGCGGGTGCTGTCGTCAAGTCGCGCGTCGCGGGTCGCTTTCCGCAATGCACTGCGGTCGAATGGATGTTGATTCTCCGTCGAGGTGGAGTCAGTCGCGGCTCGAGCGTGGGTGCCGCGCGCCAAGCCGGTTGCCTTGGATACCTAGCCAGTATAATGCTGCATCGGTGTTTCTGCTCGCAACGTTGCTATGTGTATTCAAAAGTTAATATGACTAAGCTACAAGTCTACCGTGTGTATTTGCGCTGTTTGCCTTGTATAGTCGGATTAGCTTCTAAAGAAGTCGGCCCTACGCCTAGCTCTATCTAGTGGTGTCGGTCATCCGACCCATTGGGTTATGAGAGTAATGGAGAGAGTGATCACTCAGATGGCTGATCTCAACATGTACATATAGTTGGAAAGACCCTCTATATCATAAATGCGAAAAACTACAAATGCTCTAGCAGATAGGCTGCTAGAGCATTTGCTCTGAGTTATAAAATGTTTCATAAATTTCTTGGTGAAAACGATGATTGCTCTACATCATGTAACCACACCCTAACAGCACGAAGTGCAAGTTCCCTTCGATGTACAAATAAATGCAGTTGTAAATTGGATGTGCCGTCACCACTATAAATATCTTTAACCTTGTGATCAAAGAGAGCCAAAATAATACAGTAAGGCCAAATTCTCTTTACTTAAAAGAAACGTAAGACGTAATGAGCAAGCCTTTTTGATGTTTTTTTCTACTGATGGAGTACTAGAGTACTAGAGGTGCACTACTAATGTAATAAGGGAGTCATTATTCCCCATACGTTATTCCCATTTATTGTGTGTAACGACACTTTTCGACAAAATAATGTCAATTGCAAACATATCGGCTGCAGTGGATTCTCGTACTCGGGGTGGAGACTTGAGCTGAGGTATTGCTATAAAATACTTTCAGGAAATGCTTACAACCCAGTTACCACCTCGAATAGAGATTAAACAACAAGACAGTGGAGTGAATGAGGAACAAGCGAGGAACCCATTCACGGCCCCCGCCCCCGCTTCTGTTCGCAATTTTAGCGGCTCAGCCGTATATGGGCAACAATGAATGCCAATAACAACTGACTACACCGCACAGCTGTTCACATTCTGATTATTTAAAGTTATTAAGAAAAAAGTTTATCTACGTGCAAATGATTTCGAAAAGCATTAGATATGTCAACGATATGCCAGATTTATTGTTTATTAATTATTTAATATAAGTACTCACAAAATTAGCTTTAAAAACCTTGGAATAAAAAATTAAAAAATCGAAAATTAATACTTACCAAATCGACCAACATTTTTATAACAAACCATTTAAAAGAATAAAAAATAATAACGTAAGTAAACTAAACTTTAAATGTATAAAAATTTAAATACGACATCAGACGTCCTCATTAAATATTTAAATCTAAAGATTAATGCCCTCTTCCATTCGTATATAGTACGGCACATCGTGTATGGTGGTGTGATTCTCGTGGCTGGTGCGGGAGACCACGTCTTCCACAGTTTGTTCTCGATGACGCACCCATAGGATTTCTTGCACGAATTCTTTAAAAACCTTCCTCTTGTTTGGAATCTGGAAAAATATATTTTATTATTGTTCTTGAACTTCATAAGACTGTCATGAGTAGTAATGATTTCATCATTGTCGAGACCGAGACAAACTCTCTATCTCTTTGCAAATGATAACATTCCCTGTGTATAATGTCCGCAAAAATCAATGAGTCTTAACTTACTTTTTTCTCCAGATGATGTTGAATTCTAGTCCAAATGTTGGCTCTATTGTTCTGCAGCAGCCAAAACACAGGCAGCATGAGACAGGACACAGGGGTGAGCGCCACTATCCGGCGATCCCGCATGTTCTCACCAAGACCGAAACTCGCTCCTGTTGTCATTTGGCATACCTAAGTACAATATTATTTTGTTGTTTCATGATCAGAATTTCTTTGTATTACACATCGAAGAAGAAAAAATGGAAACTTTTTAGTACAGCGATGGCATTACATAAATATATTATTTTAACAAAGTTTACAAAATTATTTTTATATCATTAACTCGATCTCACCTGCATGAAATATTTGCGAAGATTTTTTGGTTTTTCTTTCTCTTCAATTGAGCTATGTTCGAACCTTTAACAAAAATCATACTAAGTTTTATTAATAGGTACCTGAGTATATATATCGTTCGTTTCTATCACTTTACTGGAATGCGCAATAACAGATAGGGTAGGGTAAAATCTGAAATCGACCAATACTGGGCGACAGGGCGGCCAATACTGCGTCGTTGTTAGTGGTCATAGTGTCCTATGTGTATTTAAGCTAAGATAAAAGTTGTCGGAGGAAATCCAGTCCTATTAAAATATAAGTTAAGTACCTAAGTATCTGGTTGTAGGTTATAACATTTTGGCCAATTAAATTGTTATAGCAAACCTCACGGAATGATTAGAAGGTAGCATTGCTGATGATTTTCTTTTCATTTTTAATTCTGAATATATAGCATGATCATTTTCTTCAATAATATCTTCTGGCTCAGAAATATGACTCTCGTTTATTTTAATTGAAACTTTTGATATTTTGCTGACTGGTATTTCAAGTGATTCCTTAGATTCCTCGGGTTTCGCTTCAAGATGAACTACTTCACCAGCGTCGGTTTGGTTGTCCAAGTCGTGCTTACTGATTGATTCCTTTAGAAATAATAGATAAATTATTATTACTTAATTATTATTATAAACATTAAAACGTACAGGGTTATCCAGATTAAGTTGAGAATTTAAGTAAGTGCATATACGAGAGCTAAAACTTTGACTAATTTAGAATTAATGTGTTTAATTTCTTACCGGTGGATCATAGAGAGAATAGTATTCCCGTCCCTGATATTTTCTCACGCAGACATCCAGAGTTTCGATCATCTGACAACGTCCAGAGATGACAAAATATACGAAATTAGCGAAACCAACTCCATCGCCATAAATTGTTTCGTCAGTGTCATACATTTTCAGTTTCGCTACAATGCACCCCTCTCGCAGATTCACCTGGAAAATTAAACATAAGTACAGATGGTTTTAATATCATTATTTTGTATGCAAAATGTATTAGATTAGTAGGTAAATATGGAAAATACTCAAGAGTCTTAAGACTTCAAGGATATCGATCACATTTAGGACAAACCTCATCAAGATCTTGAAAATAAGTGAAGGATAACATTGCTTTTTCTACAACATTCCAGTGGTCTTGCAAAGTGGCGTGCAAAATCTCCTTAAAGTCTGGTCGCAGCAAAACAAGAAACTCACAATCACCTGGTTAAAGTAACAATATCTAATATGTATTATGAAACTGAAGACCAACATTTGTTTAGTATTATGTGCAGTATTACACATAATATATATAATAGTACAGTATTATTATTTTGCCGCGAGCTGCGCCACCGCGCCTATCACTTAGCGGCACCAGGACACCACATCAAGGCGCGCTTCGGGTCAACTTAACCGGAGTCAGCAGCCCCAGCAGCAGCAGTCCAGTGCACCCGGTGAAAGGATGCCAGCGGTGACACTCACGAGCGGAGCGTCATTGTGCCTATCGTCTGCCACTTGGGCGGTGCCAGAGACAGTCCAGTGCACCCGGTGACAGGATGCCAGCGGCGACACTCACGAGCGGAGCGTCGTCGTGCCTATCGCCTGCCACTTCAGCGGTGCCAGTGACAACAGCAACAGCGAAGACGGAAGATCTTATAAAAATTATATTGTAAATTAGCACTTATCAAAATTGTATTGTAAAAATTTATGTAAATAACTGTATATACCAGCCACATCTTATAGCACACAGGATGCATGTAGGTCCTTATCAGCTTGTTATCAAGTCCATGCATCTTGTGGAGTTACCCCCTTGACCTCATGGTGAGGGTGGTAATGAAGAACGTACGTTCTTGGTGGGCGGTATGTTCAGTTATCAAGTAGTATTTACGTATTTACATACATGTCACTATCCCGCAAACTACATCGCGGTATTAGGATTTCTTACATGTTAATGACCCTATGAAAACAAATAAACATTGCTTCTACTACCAGCGATCCAATCATAAGGCTACCAAGCCTTTTCAGTGCAGTATTAATCAATCCAACAAAAAAGTATTGATCTAGGCGTAAAATGAGATAGATTGCCGAACATAATCAAACCTTTTGTGGTACACGTCGTTTCCATTGGTATATTGTGAATAAGAGAAGCTTCCCCGAACATGTCTCCAGGGCCTAAACAGTTGACTTCTGCCTCATAGTTCTGCTGCAACACTCCGTCCAAGGTAGTCTGCGTCACGGTGACTTCTCCAGAAGCTATGAAGTATAGGGCCTGCGCTTGGTGACCTTCCCGTATGATTACTCGGTTCGGACTGTAGTATTTGAAATAAGTCACAGCCGCTAACTTTCTTTTCACATACTGAAAGTCAAACCAATATTCTATCTAATTAGGTACTTAACATAATTATCTACACCTGAGTAACTAATTAGTCTTTTAGACTATAAGGAGCTCTGCAGACGTAGCTATGTGTGATATTGTAATGGACTCGGCAACGGAAACATCTAACATTATAAAATGTTGCCACTTACATCTGGATACCTTTTAAAACATTTTAAGTTTCCAAGAATTCTGCATAGATAATCTTTTTCAGTCTTCGTTCTATCAGCTGCGGGTATGTTCAATAATGCTTTATCCTACAAATAGAACTTCAATTATTACCTAATGTATACCGAGAGTATTTATTCTAAAAGTAGTTATAAGAATAATGCTGAGAGTTATGATTGCAATTGATTATGGCATTCAGAGTTCTATCATCTTAAATATTATTAAATCTCCTGTTATAATAAATGTGTAATAATCACCGATAAAGTCAGTGTCTTCAGCGTTGACGGTTTGACTCCCTGGATCGCTTGGTGGACCGTCAGCCTCCTGTTGCCTGCGGCGCCGTCCTCCGCCAACCAGTACGCGTTGGCAGCGGCCAGCCGAGAGATGGCTCTGAACCGACATCGCACACGGAACTTGCGCAGGAGAGACTCTTCATATTCCTGCAGGTAGGTAGATACTAGTAGAGGTTTCTTATCGTGTCGGTGACAAACAGTGGGAAAAAAGGCAGAGTTTGTGACGCTGATGAAAGGGTTGGCCAGTCAGATTAGGGACAGTCTGAATGCCCAGGGTGCGTCTGTGGTATGTAAGGAACATATATATGGTGTGTCTCGAGACCAGGAGAAGACTCTCCTTTCAGGCACCTCTGTAAAATAACGTTTGTTATATTGTATTATAGGGAAGGCAGAGGTTTACATTGTAGGACCCACTTTTCACATTTAAATAAATTAATATATAAATATAAACACTCACACCTTGTACTAATGTACTCCCTTGCGGGGTAGGCAGAGGCGCATTGCTGCACCCACTTTTCGCCAGTGTTTATGTTAGTCCCAATGTAATAGGGGGCCTTTTGCCATTTTACGGGCACATCCAAGACCCGAGAACAAATATCTGTGTTTAAACAAATATCTGCCCCAGCCGGGAATCGAACCGGACCTTCGGCTCAGTAGTCAGGGTCACTAACCACTACGCCATTCGGTCGTCCATCGTTTCACATTTAAGTACTTGGTATATTCAACAAGATCTGCCGCGGGATTTTATAAAAGTTAATTCTTATTCTGACTGATCGAATAGCTTGAACTGAAAATTACAAGTTAATTCGGAAAAATAATTTAATTAAGTATAGGTCAATAATTAAGTCATAAACTTACTAATTCTTTCTTCGTTTGTAATACAGAACGCCGGGGCTTAGGTGGACCTTCCATTGATATAAATTTACCTAAGTAGGTAGTTAATTAAGTTTGTAAATTATGTATACTTTCGAAAATACTTCAGAAATAAACTAAAACTCCACAAAAACATGAAAATGATTTGATAATTTTCATAAAGAGGAATTTGGCACAGAGTAGGAAATATGAAGTTGACGAACGAAAAAGTGTCTGAATCAAAAAACTACAGATATCAGAATGATGACCCGCTAGGAACATTCATCCCGGATCATGGATTTTACTCCACTGTGAGGTCTCGTCACTCGTGAATCTCGTGATATTCTTGAAACAGCATGTGTCTCGTTAGGTTTGGGGTTGACCTGGGCTTGACCAGTTTTAATGAAAACCAAACACCACAGTAATGCAGCCTATGGATTGAATATAAGCTTATCATTATACTTAAGTTCTTTAAATAATGTATTGGGATAATTATGTGAAATGAAACAAAGGTGATTAATGGGCAGGTTATAATAATATTCTGTCTATATCAGAAAACATTCGATCGCTTCATCAACCTTGTAGAGAAAGGAACATTGTGTCTAGTATTGCTGTATTTATTTGGTGATCGGGAAACCACTCTTTCAATCATTTGCTTCGTATTTTTTTTACATTTCTGTTGTGTAAGGAAGGTTTGAAATAGTTCCTGTTTTGATGGTATCTGTAAAATTTGAAATATAAGAGAAAACATTAGGTATTTCTGCCGGTAAAAATACTTGCTTATTATGTCATAGTACTTAATAATTCAGCAAAAGAGTTTATACTCACTCTAACTAAACTATAATTTTACTAATTTTTCCTCCTCACAGGTTCTTAAACTTAAATTACATTACCTATGTATAAGTAAGTTAACAAATTTACATTTGACGCGTAGGTATAGATAATATTGAGCAAAATAAAAGAAGGATATCATGTTTATTTATTTATTTATTTATTTATTTATTTATTTAATATGGCACATCAACAGTACATGTTATAATACACTTACAAAATAGGATAGATGGGTACTTTTCTGTAACATGTACCAATTACAGATATGCTCAGCACTTATTAGGCACATAACAATGAAACATGTTTTGAAACTAACATTCCTATCAAGGTATCTCCGCACTCGGGGCCAGTTGCTGGTGGGGTCCCTCTGTTCCAGCCAGAGCCGGGGCAGCAGCAGACACGTCACTCGCTCCAGAGCAATGATGAACCGGTCCCGGGTATTCTCCCCGAGGTTGAAACAAGCTCCAGGTGACAACGTTCCTACCTGGATAGGTTAATTTTAATAATCATAAAGGTAAGAAGATAAGGGATAATTTAAAAGAAAGACAACCAACAATATGGAATTTTGTACCGGCGGCATGAAAAAAACAGATCCAGGTGTCGATTTTCACCAAAATAAAAATGACAAATTCTCGAAAACTATCGTATTTTTAGTACTTATTATGACATATTACGATATTCTGGCTACTCCTGAGCTAGACTAATAGCCCTTTAAGGCATGACGTTGACTTTTGGGACACCCTGTATATGTGTGGGCATGGAGGAACGCAATGTACACAACTAAAAACTAACGAGTTACGAGTGTTACGACTATTCTGAGCTTCTGAAAGCAAGGAAGCTTTATAGCAGACGGTACATAGAGAAAATAAATTGCTACTCGGGTATCCTATGCTATTAATACGGTTCTGACCTGCATAAAAACAGTTTCTAAATTTTCAGGAATGAAATTTAAACTGTCGTCATTTGAGGACCTGAAAGATTGAATTGATAAGTTATAAATGCAGTCGGTCGATTCATAGGATTTATATTACCAATGCATTTAGTTAGGTAAGTACAGATGAAAAAATTGGCCCCTAGGTAAAACCTTAAGTACCTTTCTTGAAAGTAAGAGTCGTCGTCTTCACCAAACAATCCTTGCTTCACAAAAGACGAAATATGAGCCCCGCTTATCATCGACAAAAGTCTAAGTTTATTTTCGTAGGCACGAAAATGATTTATTTCAAAATCGAGCTCACTCGTGGTCGTCGAAATCTGAAAATGATTTTATAAGAGATTATAGTAGGTACTTAACTTGGGTGTAGTTACTACCAATCATTACGTTCCTAGGGAGTTAAGTGGGCGTAAAGTAAGTAGTAGGATGGATCATGAAGGAAAAACTATTTCACAGCAGTTTAGTTCGCGGAGTATGTACTTAAAAAAAGTAGAAAGGACAGGTTCTTACAGAACATCGATCGTGAAGACAATACACTTCCTCCCGATTATTCTTCGTCACGTACACTTTCATAGACTCGACAATCTGACAAGTTCCCGAAAGTACAAAGTAGACAAAGTGAGTTAATTCAGTTCCGTCTCCCATTATAATATCGTCTTCTTCAAAGGATTTCATTTTGGCAACTATGACTCCTTCGCGCAATTCTATCTGGCGATATATAAATTAAATAAGCCTGGTTATAAGTTAAAAATTTTGGTACAAATTAGTGTTCCTTTCTGACAAGGCGGTGAAAAATTAACTAATCCTTTATACAGTGCTGGACACAGTAAATTATTAAGGTACTTATAATCAGAATTAAGTAAGTAATATTTAGTATAAATAAAGTGAATAAATATCTAACTAAATAAAGAAGTTAAATTATTTACTACAGATAGATGGTTGAAATAAGTAAATTGCGACATGGCGCGCTCTGCCCTGTCCCACAGCCGCTGCACAGTAGCTTGCAGATTCATTTTGAAGTCTTCTTTCAAAAGCACTAAAAGCTCACAGTGCCCTAAAAAAATAAAAACGTACCTAATTATTTCATAAGGTTTAATTCCAAAGTAATCGAAGTATTATCACTGAAGTTCTAAGATACTATATCGAATGGGGCTCCATTCTCGAATGACCTGTCACATGTACCTATATACGGCGCACCCTGTACAGTTGGCGAACTGACCAATCCTTTTAGCACTATGAAAGCCCACTTTGTGAACGTCATGCTTTTGCATATTTTTGAGGGGTATTTATTATTCTTATCGTCTCACCAGCAGTAGTACAAGTAGCACTCCTTCCAATATCATGCAACAAAGCCACTTCTGCAAATATATCTCCCGGTTGCATGACGCCGAGTGTGACAGATTCTTCTTCTTTGACCAGGTCGTCCCAGAGTAGTTGGCTGACAATGACGTCACCGGCGATGATGAAGTAGAGCGCATGCGCGTCGTGCCCTTGACGGACCACCACGCGCCCGGGGCCGTAGTATTTGTAGTAGAGTGAGCCGGCTAATCGGCTTTTTACTTCCTGGAGAGGAAATTATAGGTAGGTCGGTATCAAGTCGGTATAGATATTATGAATTGTCTATGGCTACCTATTGTTTGTGTACTTATACCATTCTTCATAGGTAATTTGGATCATGGTGCATTAAACACTAACCATGCTTAGATCAGACCAAAGTTTCCCTGATTTTTATTTATTATGGGCTTAATTTTCTGAACGAATTACAAGCCTATAGAGGGACCATAGCAGAAGCTTATGTAAATTAGAATATAACGTAGGAAATTTAAAAAAAAAAACGTACATCTGGATAGCGCCTGAAACATTTTAATCCGCCAAATAGGCGATACAGATGTCGCTTTTCATCTTCCGTCCTGTCTGTTGTTCGTTTATTCAACAATATTTTATCCTGCAAATGGAAAAAATACCTAATAATGATTTCCATTTTTGCATTGATACGATCAGTTTGATCGAATTCAAGTAATTTCACAATATAATTTTTATTATGGGATGCACGAATGGAGCCCCTAATCGTTTCCTTGCACCGGTGATATATTTCACCTGTGTTTCTTACCGACACACGATAAGAAGATTTTGCTCACGTATCACTGTATGCTCTCTAGTCCGCTTGCCCTTAGAAAATGAATAGCAGATAGATGGGAAGTGGGAAAGCAGTTGACTTGTATTTTTGTTAGAACTCTATCTTCAGCAGTGCTGAGATATGAGCTTATACAGTTAACTATAATTTAACAGCCCAATAACAGAAGTAGAAAGTAAGTAGTTATAGCTTAATCGTAACGTTTCTAACCTTGAATGTCAAATCCTTGTTAGTGGGGTTGACAGCTTGGCGCACCCTCAAGCCGACGTCGCTGGGCCTCACGTAGGCTGCCAACATCTCCACCAGCCAGTACTGGTTGGCTATCACATAGCGAACGGCAGCGCGAAATCGAAACTTCGGATTTCTTTTTGTCTGTAAGTTTACTCTCAATAATTAATATTGTTATGCTAAGTACTTTTAAGGCGATGGGATATGCTCTCAGCCAATGCCAGCACTCTATGCAGTTGCGGAAGCCTCCAGACTACGTCACACCGTATAGAGTGTCCTAATGCCCCAAAGTGCAGTCAAGGAGACCTGATGAAGGCCAATGATCTCGCAATAAGAGTAGCAAAACACTGGAGGAAGTTAGCTTAGTGCATTTACACGATAGAAGAAGAAGAAGAATTAATGTTGTAAAGAGGTAAAATATAAAATTTGTGAAGTTGAACAATCCTTAGATTTACTACAGAAATGTTTAGCTGTAAAAAGCTTTGAGGTATTACGCCGCTTATTGGCTATTTGTTATCCCGGAAAACTTTTTGAAGCAATGAGAAGCCCGTGGAAGAAGCTACTGTAAAAATATGAGTTAGACCGTAGGTTGGTCTTCTGTTAAAGTTATTTTAAAGAATACTAGTTATTTACCTTATGATTCACGTCTATTTCATTGTATTTAACTAAATCAGCAAACCCAGACATATTTTTCTTAAATTAGTTTGTGTAAATAAATATACAAACAAATATTTAATATAAAATAATATCAAACTTCTATAAATATTGTACAAAAAATGCAATTATGTAAATTTATATGTTGCATGATAAATAAAATATCAAAATGCTCTAATATTATATTTTTGTAAATCAGGTAGACCTCGACAAACTGACAACAGGTATCCAATAAAAGGAACTATAGGTACCTACCACATTAACACAACAATTATATGTATAAAATATATATTAAATAAAATAACAGTACAATAAGATAACATACCTATTACGAAACTTAAAAATCATAATAAACGACCATTCAAATAGAGGTCTTAACTCTACAACATAATATATTATTATAAACACTCGCTTCATCACGAGAAGGAATGTTCCACGAAACAAGCAGTAGGTAAAACTAAACACACGAATCAGTCATTTCGGCCATCCTCACGTAGTAAGGCACGTCGTGTATGGAGGTAAAGTTGATGGTGTTGGTGCGACTGGTGACTTCACTGACCACCTGCTCCCGGTATTTCTGCCACCGCCGCGCTGACACGAACTCGTTGAAGAGTTGCCTCTTTGTTGGTATCTGGGAAAGAGCGAGCAAGTGAGATAACTAAAGGAATGCAAACGCACAGCCTGTAAAATTATAATTTAATCCTATGCAGGACATCCTCCAATACCTACTGGAGTGATATTGCCATAATCTCCACGCTTAGCAGGTGGGTTGGTCCAATAAAAGCACATAAAAGTAGAAACAAAAACCTACACAGATCATAGGCCTAAAACTAAACTAAGGTACTAAAATCTGTAAGCTAAAATGGCATTGGGCCGGACATATGCCGGAAAATCGATGACCGCTGGGGTAAACGCTCCAGTTCTAGTTGAGATCACAAACAGGCAAGCGTAGTGTGGGTCGCCCTCCAGCCCACTGGACCAACGACCGACAAGTGTCTGGTATCTAGTGGCTGGATGAGGAAGGCTGACGACATATTTTTGTGGTGCTCCTTGGGAGAGGCACATGTCCAGCAGTAGATGATGACAATACTTTTACTCCTCACCTTCCGTTCCAGGTAACGCTGCACTCTCGTCCAGATATTGGTAGTGTTCTTCTGCAGCAGCCACACCTTGGGCAGGAGCATGCAGGTCGCGCATGCTCTCGCCGAACCCGAATGTGGCTCCGGCACTCATCTCACATACCGACAGTGGACTGGACAATGGATATAATATGCCGAAGAACCGATGGGCTAAACGCGATCTCGAGTGGCTAGCGTAGCGTAGAACGACCTGCGGCCGACTGGACCAACGACATTAGAAAAGAGAGGCTGGCATCTATTAACTGGATGAGGAAGGGCCAGGGCGACATATTGTTGTTACGCTCCTTGGGAGAGGCCTATATGGATGTCCAGAAGTGGATACGGCCTGAAGATGAAGATTCCTCACCTTCCGTTCCAGGTAACGCTGCACTCTCGTCCAGATATTAGTGGTGTTCTTCTGCAGCAGCCACACCTTGGGCAGCAGCATGCAGGCGACGCGCGCGGCGGCCACCACGCGGCGGTCGCGCATGCTCTCGCCGAACCCGAATGTGGCTCCGGCACTCATCTCGCAAACCTAATGATATTGCAACTTTTAGGACATGGCTGATGTTTATTTCATAGATTTTTCAGAAGATTTTTATGAGCAGTTCAACATGGGAGAAAACAGAGGCATCACTTTACTATGGACAGGTTTAAATGGTACCTAGCTTTTATTTAGTGATGGCAGGTTCCAATTGAAATAAAAAATACTCTATAGAAGCATACCTTCATAAAGTAAGTTCGGAGATTAGGCGGGACGCCTTTCGTAGCATCATCAGTGCTTTCAGGGTCCGCCCTGTAAAATGAAAAAAATGCCTGAATACAGAGTACTAAAGCTAGAATAGCGGTACCTACCTAGCGGATATCACTTTTCCTCGGCTTTATTACCTGTCTATCGTATTTTTATCAGCGTCATCACTTATTTTACTGCTCTGACGAACTAATTTACTATCCGGATTGTGGCTCGACGAGAGACGAGTGGGCGTCACTTGTAAAGGCGCACTTAAACTTGAAACATTCGTAGAACTTTCACTTTCAGTTTCCTGAGAGACGGCTTCCTTGTTTTTATACGCTGAAAAATATTTGGCTTCAAAATCTTGATCACTTTCTTGCGTTGGTATCTGTAAGTTTACAAAAATATATGTTCCAGTGCTTATACATGGTGTTGCAAAAAGGGTACTTATACTAAGCCAAAGCCTACATGTGCAGCATGTTATAGCTAAGCCCGAAAATGAACTCAGAATTTCAAAATTCGCAAAAAAAAACTCAATAACCATGGTAAAGTCACGTAATTGGTATACTTTACGCCCCACTGTCCATGCAAGTTACTAAAGGATTGTCTAGTAGAAGGTTTGTAAGCTGGTACTATATGGATGGATAAATAATACTTTGTAAGTTCTATAAAAAATATTTATATTAAATTAAGGAAATTGCAAGTCCGTTACTGGTCTTTAACACCTTAATTCTTCTCAATAAAATAATTCATCACTCACGTAAGGATCGTACAATGAATATCTGACAGAATCCCGATATTTCACTGCGGATATCTGCAAAGACTCGATCATCTCGCAATGTCCCGAGAGCACAAAGTACACGAAGTTAGTCATGCCGATCCCATCGCCGAGAATTACATCGTTGGGTTGAAAAGTCTTCATCTTCGCCATGATACAGCCCTCGCGTCTCGCTACCTGAAATATTTAGGAACTTGGGTAAGTAATTTTATGAACTTAAGTACATTGTCTTCTTGGCTAGTTTGGTTCAAGACCTTACTTAACATTCAGAGATATTGCTGTGATGCTGAACTTTATTTTAGATAAGTACATTATTCTTCTTCTGGTACCACACTATACTCTATTCGTATAAAGAAATATAAAGTATGTATGTGTACTATTTAGGAGTCTTCTATTATGTTTACAGCATATCTTCTTCCAGTAATACATTCTTTGCACAGCTTACCTCATCCAGTCCATCAAAGTAAGTAAACTGGGACATCGCCTTTTTAACACTGTCCCATTGCTTCTGCACAGATTCCTGCAGAACATTTTTGAAGTCTTCCTTCATCAACACCAACAGTTCACAATGACCTGAAAATCAAGCTATGTTTAGTAAGTATATCTAAAAGAAACAGAAATAATGCGGGACCTAGCAGCTAATATATTGGGCTCAGATAATGGTTTCCAAGCAACAAGTTATATCGATATAATGAACGTTGTGATTCCTGAAACTTTCATGGCCAAGTGTCTTCAACTATCTGGCAAAATTCTATTGCAAATACTAGAAGATGAAAAAGATCTATATTTAATTAAATGAAAGAGCTGCCTCATGTCTACGTGAATCGCTGCTTGGCAAGGATTTTGTTGAAACCCGACTAAGAAAACACTCTCGTTTATCGTTCACTACAAATACAAACACACACGCTCGCACGGGGTATTACGGCCAGCATAGACTACCCTGACGGTAAATAGTAGAAACAGACTAAACCTAAATAACAACCTAAGCACGCACCTACAGTAGTGCACGTAGCAGTCCTAGGAATGTTATGCAGCAACGACACTTCCCCAAACATGTCTCCAGGGTGCATAGTGCCCACATCTGTGGACTGAGGTGCCTTCAGCAGCTCATCCCATGACACCAGACTCACTGTGACGTCACCAGTCACGATGAAGTAGAGTGCGTGCGCCTCTTGGTGTTGTCGGACTATGACCCGCCCGGGGCCGTAGTATTTGAAGTAGGTCACTGCTGCGAGCTTCTTTTTCACCTCCTGTATAAGATTAGGTTGGGTAGGGTATTGATGGAATTTAGGATGATATAAAAGGTAAAGGTAAATGTTATGGTAGTCGGTCCACCATTTTAATATTGCTTCCTCATCTGTGTAACTTTTGTATTTATATGTCGGCATATAGTGGCGGTTCACCCAAAACTATCTACCACAGTTTAGGTTAAGCAAACTGGACGCAGGATTTGATAGATTTTTGAGGAGCACTCTCCAAAATCTAAACACAAGATAATTTGAAGATTGGTACTACACCAATCATCATATTATACGACTTCATAAACAATTGGAATTGGAATACTAACATCTGGATACCGCTTGAAGCATTTTAGTCCGCCAATGATTCTGTTCAAATATTGTTGCTCTGCCACCGTTCTCTCTTCAGCTGGTTTGCAGAGTAATACTTTGTCCTGAAATAAAGATATAGCTACTTACCTTTATAAAATAACACACCATTATCTACTCACTCTAATTGGTATATCTCTAACTAACAAACACATGACCTGACCACAGTCATGTAGTTATATTACAAAATAAAATTATATCATCAGTATTACCAATCAGTAGGTATTCCGTAACCTCCTCCGAAGTTGATCCTCGCAGAAAACAGCAGTCACCTATGTATTGAAACAAATAAAATAAAAATCATAAAAAAATAACAATATAAATAGGTATTTTTACTCCCGTTAGTGCAACTTCGAACATAATATATGCTGATGGTAGGTAGGTTACTAAAAGTACTGTGATGGTATCTAAGAATCTAAATTTCGGACATATTTGGTTATAAAGCATCAGTCTTTCATCCAGTTTCCACTGCCTACCACATTCATTGCATCTAAGAATAAAATAAGTAAGTAGGTACTTAATCGAATTCCAACAAACCAACTCAAACCAAAACAACTCAAATCGACTAACAGTTATGGTCAGCCGATGCTTCTTCGTCTTCACAGCCCGCACAGCTCGCACCGCCTGCTCCACTCTTCGCTTCACGTCGTCGACTCCGTCGTAGCTGTCTTCACACTCCATGAGCCAGTAGGAGTTGGCCCGGGCCTGTCGCACCAGCGCCCGGAAGCGGCACTTGGCACGAAATGCACGCAACATGGCGTCTTGCTCCTGGTGGAATGGTGAGGGATTGAGAGAATAGTAACTTGGGAAGTGGCAAGTCGATGGATGATACAGGTCTAGGACAAACTGTTGTGGTCCTCAAGTCTTGCTCCTGGTAGAATGGTTGGAGATTGAGAATAGTACCCCAGTATGTGAGCATAAGTGGCTGGATTAGGTAAGCCGTGGACAACCTATTGTGGTTCTCAAGTCCTTCAGTGATGGTACACTGCGGGCTGATGATGATGAATTAAGTTATCATAATCAACACCAAATCAAAGAAAACAGTGTTGCGACGCACTGTATGACTAATATTAACGGCTGAGGATGATGATAAAAGTACTGACCTATCCAAAAAAAGCTTACAGACCATGTAGTCGTACAATGTCGCTACTAGATACTACATAAAATATTATAATATATGCTCACGGCTGCCGGCTGTAATCATCGAAGGGACAGTCATTGGCATGCGAACTATCTGATTTTCTTTGTATTTTTTAAGTCGCTGTTCAGTTGTACAATCAAAGTCTTCTGTTAACTTAAAATAAACCACAAACAATGAAGATCTAAATACGAAATTAATTATATCGTCAACTCACCTTCTGTGCCTTGGTAAGCATCTTAGCAGCTGCTATGCTATTTATTACTAGATAAAAGCTTATATCTTAATAAATATTAGAAAATGTTTTTATAACAACCTGAAATCGTTACGTAATGTTATATTGGATGTCAGTATGACAATAATATCTAGTTGCAGAGAACTTGTTATATACCGAAAATATACATACGTAGGTATGGTACGAATATTACATTGTAAATAAGATACATACAAGAAAAATAAAAAGTCGATTCAGAGAAACATAATATGAAGCATATTATTTAGGTAAAACCAAATGTTGTATCTTATTCATAACATAATAAGTTAAATTATAGAACATAAAAACAACATAAACTTAAAAATACTCCTGGTTCACATAAAATTCCTTTTAAACCAATAGATGCACAAACTGTGATTCAAATCCTTTTCACTGAATGAAACCAAAAACTCTAATAAGCAGGACACAATCATATAAGTACTAGGTAGGAAGGTACATATACGTAATTAGTACTTAAACACTAAGTACAATCTAGGTTGTTAATCTTAAAATTCAACTAGTTCCTCCATCCTAATAGCGTAAGGAACATCGTGTATGGTGGTGTGGTTCACGGCAGACCTGCGAGCCACAATGTCCTCTATTATAGGCTCTTTAAACTCACTCCATTCCACTTCTAAGAAGAAATCATCGAACAACTTCTCCTTGTTAGGTATCTGGAATGAAACTCGAGTTTAATTTGAGTAGTAGTGGACCCAAATAGTAGGCGAGACTATAAATTTTACCCATAAAATGGGATGCACCAAAGGGACAGACTGATGTGTCAACTGTTCATAGTTATATCTGTATCTGATGCACCCTGCGCGGTCCACGCATCTTTATCTGACTGGATAATGTTTTCAAGACAACATGTCCTTTTGAGAAATCCTAATCCTGCTGTAGCGTTTGCCACCGATACTCAGAGAAGACTACAAGAAACATAATTGACATCACCTTCCTATCCAAGTAATGTCGGATCCTGGTCCATATGCCAGCAGTATTTCTCTGGTATAAGTAGACGAGTGGCAGCAGCAGGCAGCGCGTCTCGGTCAGCGCCACGATGCGCCGGTCCCGTATGCTCTCACCGAAGCCGAAACTAGCGCCGGTGGTGAACTGACACACCTGGTGCGAGATTATAGGGTGAAGGTTTTATTAGCAAAAAATAAATCTAGGTAGTTATACGTTGCGCCAACCTCTATGAATTTTAAAGATGTTATGGAGCCGGCAGCTGTTCATGAACTTAACAGTCTATTGAACTTAACCAACCAGCCTAGTTAACATAATCTTTCGTCTGAAGATTTTTTTTTCTCAGACATTTATTAAGTATGATTCATTAAATACCTACCTGCATGAAATATGTCTTCATGTCTCTGGGTTCACGGTGCAGGTCTTCGGGAAGAACACTCACGCTGGAATTATTTAAGGATTGTTCATTATTTTCACCAGTTTTTATTGATTTCATTGATAGTGTCTTGATACTCACCGAAACGAAGTTTTCAGCAGCTTTTCATAGCTAATGTGTGGACTTCTCAAACATATGAGTTCCTCGTCTTCCTTGTGAACATATTTATTATACTTCTTCACAAAATCAGGCTGGCTGTTTTTAGTAGAGTCGGCAGATGAAGACGATTCAGAACTCTTTGCAAGTTTTCCCTCGTAGCGTTGGAAATATTTGTCGAAATTTATTTCTTGCTCTTTCGGTTCAACTTCAGGTTCAGACTGCAGACAGATAAATTACATGAATGTACTTATTAACGAATTTACATCCAACATGAAGCTCACGGATAATCAAATATATTTTATTTCCTTAGAATAGAATCATTAACAGGAGTTACTTACAACATTATCATACAGTCCATACACAGTTTGGCCGTCAATCTTCATCTTTCCAATCCGTAGGGACTCTATCATCTGACATCGTCCAGAGATGACGAAGTAGGCGTAAGTCTTGAATCCCTTGCCGTCTCCGTATATAGTATCTCCCGGCTTGAAGCAGAGTAGCTTTGCCGAGATACAACCTTCTCGTATTGAAGGCTATCGACATATGGAATATAATTTAAAATAGTAGAGTTACTTACCAGAAAATTATAATAAAGTATTAAGGTATGACCCCTTCCTTCATAGCAAGGAGACCCGTGCCGCATCAGTGGGGACATGACGGGTCGTGATAATGATTAAGGTACGAACGTGGTAATCCAGACAAAACAATTGATATGAAGTAACTACCTAAGAAACTTTTAAGACATTTACTATACAAATACTACTACAGAACTAATTAAACGTACTTCATCATAGCGCTGAAAATATGTGAATGCTGACATGGCCAGTCTGACATTATCCCATTGAATTTGGAGTGAGTCTTTCAAAACCGTCATGAAGTCTTCAGCGTGCATAACCAGTAGTTCACAGTGTCCTGGACAGTAAAAAAGTAAGTAAACTACCTCTACCAACCTAAATGTAATGTCTGGTAAGGAGACTGGTATGTATGTCTTATACATACTTATAGATAACATCTCCATGCCTTATGCGATCGGATCCCATGGATGGTTATTAAGAACCGGCTAGCGCAGCGATCCTACGCTGACTGTTGCGCCGAACACAGCTCAGTAGAAAGTCTGACGAGTCTTATAAAATACCGATGTTGTATTTATTCAAGTTATTCAACTAAGCAGTAGGTAATAAATTTATTTCATACCAACTGTAACGCAAGTAGCCGTCCTGGCAATATTGTACAACAAAGCCACTTCTCCGAACATATCTCCCGCCGACAATGTTGTGATTTTCTCCAACTCATACACTTCAAGCAGGCCATCCCATACTCGCCTATAGACATTCACTTCACCGCTGATGATGAAGTAGGTAGCCATTGGTTCCTGACCTTCCCGGATTATAGTCCTTTTGGGACCGTAGTATTTGAAATATGTTACGGCTGATAGTTGTCTCTTTACGTACTGCAATAAGTTGGTAAGTGGATAGTTAATAACTATATTTTTATAATACAGTACCTACCTATATACCTACTCAGTTCAGCAGTATATATATAGGTATTCCATATATGTAGGTAATACTCGAATTAATAGTATATTTCTTTCTATAATAAAAATTATAGGATCGGTCGGGAATCGGGATGGAAGTTTACACCTATGTCAAAAATTATAAATGGGAAAGAAAGGATCATACTTTTACATAATATATAGTTTGGGTTACTAACATTAGGGTAACGCCGAAAGCATTTTAAATTCCCAATTAATCGGTTCAAGTACCTATTTTCTTCTATTGTTCGATCTTCAGCTGGCTTATTCAACAATACTTTATCCTGTAAACGTAAAGATGATCGTGTAAGAAAGTAAGAAACGCATTTGGAACATGGCTACGAGTGCTAAGAAGTTAACCGTATAGCTCTTAAAATCTACAAATTAAAGTAGGCTCGTCTCTGATCTGCCGAGGAACCTATGAACATTGGAGTTTGGGGTTCTTCAATGAGTACCCTCCGTCAAACTACAGCAAGCTAGTAGCAGGATGCCTTTTTGGAGAAGCCCATATCCGCCTGTCTTTTGCCTTTCGTTTCGGGTAATGATAATGAACTAAAACTAAAGTTTCTAGAAATCTAGTAAGTATTTGGTGAACGGAACTAACCGTGAAGTTAATTTTCTTGGCCAGTTTTGACTTTTTAACAGGCTCAACATATTGCTCACTTGTAGCTGCACTAACAGCTTTAAGTATCGGCACGCCTTCTTTCAGCCAGTAGAGGTTGGAAATGGCATATCTCACTAAGGCTCGAAATCTACATTTTGCCCGAAACTTCTGTTTCAGAAGTTCTATGATTGAATCAGTTGAATCATCCTGCAATAATAAATATTTGATCCATTGATATCGAGCAAGCAGAGTAGGAATATGAATGAATACTATGAATTAGGTAAGTAATTTTAAAATTAATTACCATTTTTATCTTGGCACCTTTTACCCATTAGCTTTTCGACAACCATAAATAGCCAAAAGAAGCAATGTGCCTTCCTTGTGTGCTTCCTTGACTATCACTCAGGAAAAATCCAAAAATCTGCTTCGAATTTTCGCGGGCTTCGATGACGCTAATCACGCTAATATTGACGTTTAAAATTTTTATTCTGTGCGACTCATACTAAATATTTCTCACCAGAAAGCGAGAACGTTATTATTCGGAGCACTGCCATAAAAAACATAATCGATAAAAATAATGTTGGACATCCCTAATGCAAAAAAAAGTTGCCAAGGTTCACAGAATATACTTTTCACCTTAATTCAATCATTATTCTGAGTAACGAAACGATGCCAATGATTTGACAGAATTTGTTTTGAAGTCAAATTCAGAAATAATCTCTTATTTTACAGGCTATAACTTTGTATTTTACAATAAATCACAAATATTCATTACATTTTCAACCACCTAACTTTACGAGCTACTAAGAAATCAAGATGGTAAGTATTTTTTAATAGTAATTTATTTAAATTTTTGGTCACTCTTATTTTGTATCTCCATAGCAGCTTTTCATCTGTAAATCATACAATATTTACTATACGTACACACATACCTTGATAGTCGCATTATGAGTACACCATTTCTTAAAAACAACCAAAACCCAACAACCGAACAAAATCTAAGTCCATGAAAACAACCTCAAAAAGCTGATGATTTGTAGTTCTTACAAATATGATAATCCTCACTTATGTCATTTTCAGAGTTTTGGACTACCATCCGTTAAAGTTAAGCCTGAACATGTCAGCAATGTCAAGGTCCAAGAGGGTCCATTTGGAGTACCAGACCCCTTTGTTGCCGGCATGGGTGCCACTAAACCCAAGCTTGGCCAGTCTCACCCACTTGAACACTCGGAAAAGAATGTAAGAATGATGGTGCAATTTCCTTATATTATGACAATCACTTTGCTAAGAAAAATTTCAATATAGAAAATTTGGTGGTAGAAGATTTACCTACATGTTTATAGAGGATTCTTTAGAAATGCATGTTTGTATAAAAGTTACAAAATGTGTGTCTATTTAGTTCTTACATTTAAGTTTAGTCAGTCCTGTCTTCGCTAACCATGATTCCAGTATTGAACACAATTAACATTTATATTCTATTGTATTCCAGTACCACCTGAATGTGGACAAAATGAACCTGGCTATGCTGAGGAATGTGCAGGGGCTGCACGCGCCCATGAAGCTGCAGATGGAGAGAAAGTTTGCCAGCAAGGTATGATATGAAGGGACATATCATGACCCTCTGACCCTAAACTTGGTAGAGCCTGCCTGTACTATGGGTGTTGAACAGCTGATATACCTACATCTTTAGGCAGATTGATACATTATAGATTAACAATGACCACTAACAAGTCAAGGCTGGCCAATAAATTCTGATTTTTCCATTTATAGATTAAATAGAAAAACAAATTCAACTACATATTTCACTTTTATTAACTCAATGCCAATATGTATGAGTTTCCCTATGAATGTATCTTATTAACTCAACACCATAAGTGAATGACTACTAAATTCCAAACAGATACTTATAATAATTAATCTTTGCCTTTTAACTTCAGATCGGTCACCTGCCGTTCCTCCCACGGTCCAACATGCAGATGGAAGTGCTGACCGGCAGACATGTGGAGATCGGCTTCGAAGACATCCTCAATGTGCCCGAGTTCTGTGAAGTCTCCGGTCAACCCCATGCTATGGTTGAGCGCTCTCTGGGTCTGCTATGATTTGATTACTTCTTATAAAATAATATTATGTGTAATTTAAGTTGGTACAGAAAAATTCAATAAAAACCTTTACTGTAAGTATGAAGATATTTTATTAAATCTCAAGTTTAAATATGTATAAGTACTTATGTATGGTTGATGCTTATAGGATACTACATCATAACAGAAATTGGCCTAATGCTGAGATTTCTATATGACTAAAGCTAAAACATATTCTTTTGTTAGCCAGTCAGGCCCCTTGCCCATAGAAGCTTAGAAGTTACAAGCTTCCTTTATCATTGTAGTTACTTGTTGTAGATTACGTTAAAATAAATTAGGCATGATCCTATTGTACAATGTCCAAGATTCGTAGTTTGCATATTTTCTTCACTTCATTGATGGCTGTGTCAATTTCTTGCTGTCTTGTGTTGTGGTACCGTTTCAGCAGACCCTCGATTATTGATTGAACTTTATTCTCTCTTGCGCAAATTATAAAAGGGAAGCCAAACTTTATTTTGTACCTGAAAAAAAACATTTCAATAAGTAAACACAATTTTAAAAATCATGTTCAGTGATTCTAGCGCAACTAGTGGTGAAGTTTTGAACTAAGTCGTTTCATGATGCACTCGTCACGAACGCACAGCGTAGAACTTATAAGTTCAATCGCAACCCAATAGGTGGCACTAGCCGTTCAAAAATGCTACATTTTGCAGTAATGTAAGTAATTTTTTTTTTATTGGAAATTATTTATTTTCTTTCTATTGGATTTTTTAATGAATGCTGAAGATAGAATCCTGCTGCGCTCCTAGAGAGAACCCCTAAGTAGCTGCCTTTAGTTAATTACCATTAACTGATGATGATAACAATGCAATGTTGTACTTGGCTACCTACTACTACTATAGAGGACATTTTTATACACTTTCAGCAGTTTCAGCAGAACAAACAGAAATATCTTATGAGTTAACTCTGCTTCTGGCCAACACCTTCAGCGATCAGTCTTGTCTTTAGCATATATTAAGCAAGATTTTTCTGCAGACTCTACCTATCTCTTATCGAGATTTCGTAAATACTTACTTCTCATTATGGTAGTGTATGGTGTCTCTCTGCTCTGTCGTGAGATCCAGCAACCCGGCGCTCAGCTGTTCGCCCGCTGACTCCTTGGTCAAGTGTCCGGCGGAGCTGAGGCGACCCGCCAAGTCGGGGTGGAGATTCAGGACCACCACTTTGCCTGGAAGATTGAGTGGCACCGATTTTTTAATATGCACTAGATGGAGTGTCAGTTTACGGGAAAATAGCACGCTACTTCTACCACTGAACTCTTATTTTGAATTAGTTCGGTTAGAAGATATGTGACTGTACGTATTCATGGGCGAAATAGTTGTCATTAGGTTGAACTTAAAATGGTTTGATGTAAACAAAAGACGTAGTTAAGTACAGTTTTGGCTTAGTTTTTGTATGTGACACACAATTTTGTTCGTATAAATCGTTAATCTAAGAGTGTAACTAGGCATTTGTTTATCAGTGTGAGGAGTAGGAGCATAGTAGTGGAATGTTATACAGGTTATACTGCATAATCGCACAGGTATGTTTTAACTGTCGCATTGAAATCAAAATAGAACGAGACCATTCTCTACGGAGGAGACCAGAATTTACTACTATAGCTCAGTAGTAATGAAGCTAAGGATCAATACTGTAGTAATGATAGGTTTAGGTTTCCAAATTAGAGCATAATAAAATGTTGAAGTACTTACTAAAATACATTCTTAATATAAACAGTAAAGTTAGTACGACCTTGAAACCACTAACAAAAAACACAAACTAAGAGCGATTTATCGATTTTTATTCGCTATTTCCACCTTCAAACCACTTCTAAACTCGTAAATCTAAAAGTGGCCAGTAATTATCAAGCATAAAAACTTACCTTTTTCGCTCAGCCCGTCCAAATACGAATGGAACTTATCGCACAAGTCTTCGACATCATTAAACGGTTTATCCTTGTAAACCTGTGCTGATGCATCAGTACACAGCTCTATAACATTTCCAAACATCCACTCAAACTGCTCGCCATCTATTGTATTCACCTCTGATATGTCTATTTTGGAATTCATCACTTGTTTTTGTAACTTCTAAGCAAGAAAGTAGAGCACAGACTGACCACTTTGCTTTATCATACAAAATATTATCAGAGGTCAGCCTAATGAGATAGTGTATTAACATAAAACAAACATGTTAGTCTAATTGCATCTCGTTTTGTTGATGCATTGGAATGTTTCATGTCTGGTGTAGATGATAGGGATGTGAGCTAGCACTGTCTCAATGTAATGACTTCTTTGAATACGTGGTCTTTGGACTCTCTAAGGACTTTTCGCTGTACCGATAAGGACACTACAGGGTGTTTACATAGGTAAGGTTCTCTATTGTATTCATTATACTCTACACAGGGTGTTCGGCACATAGACCAACAAAAAAAAATCGGTAGAGGAGGTCATGGGAACTGTTTTCTTCTTAACCCTCGACGGAGGGGTGTTATAAGTCTACCGTGTCTGTATATCTGTATCTGTCTGTGGTAGCGTAGCTCTCAAACGGCTGATCCGATTTACATTTTGATTTTTAGGGTGATTGGCAATGTTGCCGTCCTTTGAGCGCTGGTAGCTCAGTCGGGTAAGCGGCCGCTTCTCAAGCCACAGATTCGAATCCCGGCGCTCACATATACCGATGAGTTCATTGGAATTTAAGTACAATGTATACCATCGCTCTTACGGTGAAGAAAAACATTGTACTCATTCAAAACATCGATACTGCTCGCGACCTATCACGTGATTACAAATGTGCAGCGAAAAGCGGGCGACTCGCAAGCGAGTCTGACTACCCCTTCGGGGATTACAGTATGTATGTATTTACTTATGTATGTTCTTAGCCATGTTTCATGAAATTCGGTTCAGCCGTTTAATGTGGATGAAGGGATCTGATAAACTTCCTGATGTCCGACCAATTCCGAATTACGTATTATCGATGATATTGAATCAAGTCAATCAATTAAATAGTAAGGTAGTCGTGACCTGTTCAGTCATTTTATCATCATCAGCTCTTTAATAGCGGATGAGGAGGTCCTACTACTTTCCATTCGTCTTATCGATTCGAAATTTGGTACCGTATTAGGTCTAACTTCCTTATAACTTCTGGTGTATATTTTAAAAAGGATAAAATAAAGGTAAAGAAAATTTTAAAAGCACTCGACATAAAAAAACATCATCCACAATCCTGACGTCACTTTTGTGAATAAGTATCTTCGTAAGGATGAAGGTACAGTGCCACAAACTTATCTGTTCCGGTGAGAGCGAACTAAATTGATCCATATATCATTATTTACTAATGAATTATATTATATTGATATAGATTAGATGGGTTTATTGAAACCACAATAGTGAATTACAACTACTGGCAAACTTAAATCTTATAGAATGAAGAAATATTACACATTTATGTGAGCTGTCACCGGAACAGATAAGTTTGTGGCACTATACAAGCATTTTCATGAGAGTCAAGTACTAAAAGGTACGAAATATATGCAAATTTTTAAAGTTATTGGAGACGCCTCCGTCTTTCTGAGACCCACCAATATTATTTAGTTGACAATATTTCCATGCGCTGTTAAATGTATACTTACAACTTTTCAATATTGCAACCTTTTCTGTTTAGGAGAAATTTGGTGGTAGGTCACTGGAACTTTTTCAATGCTTGCGAGTGTAGTAACGGGTAAGATGCTTCCGTTGTATATTACCAATGATTATTTAGGTAGGTTAGAAAATAATAAAGTCATATTATACATGAATAGTATTCAATCCTGAATAATATTCATTCATATGCAAATCCTAGATACTCAGCTGGTAAGTACTTTGTACATCTCCACCTCAAATAAGTATTTAAAATAAAAATAACATTAAAACCCAAAAAATGCGACCCGATAATGTCTAGCAAAATTCACGAACCATTTTCCTCCCCTCGTAGCTTTCCTTGCAAAGCGACATTTATATGACAGTTGCGTCGGGATAGCGCGAAAGTTGAATAAATCACCGCCGGCGCCGCGAGATGGCGTTGATTGCTCCGGTGGGAAACATCCGCTCAACAAAATGGCCCCCAGGGACCGGCTGTGGGGTCTGCTCTGCTGCTCCAACGTTGTGAATTGTTGTGTGGCGGTTTATTTTCCAACTAGATGAATGGGTAAGTAGTGTAATAACCCCCGACTGAATAGAGGGGGCTTTCATACGTTTGGTGTGTCACATCTTCTATAAACTCAGGCTCATCACCCAATCTTAGTTAATGAATGGTTACGTGGCTTTGTTTTTAACAGCTTACCATAATATTATGTACTAGGCATTAACTAGCTTTGTTTCTATTACGTGAAAAATCACCTAACAAACCTAACTCTTAAACTTTTTACTCCTTTACAAAAATGCGAAACACGGGATCAACAGTATTTTCGAAAGAATTTGCATAAAAATGAAACAGGATAAAGATATCAGTGAGAGGAAGTATGTTGATGTTTATTCATTTCGAAGATACTGGGAACGGTCAACTTTTTTGCTTTGTCATATTGGAGTAAAAATATCTTTGAATTTTACATCACGATAATCTCGTAGCATTGTGCTACGAATTCGTAGCGCACGCCCGTTGAACTCTTTTGTACCTCAATTACCTACTTTATAATATAAACTAATTTAGGTTTTAATTTGAAATAAATAAACTCCTGATAGTTAATCGTTTCAATAAGTACATTATACCTAGGTATTATCCACATAATAAAATAAAATGTTTTTTTTCTATGAACTTCTTTCGGCTACACAAAGGTCTATTTGAACCTTTTGAGCTATTTGAGTCTATTTGAGCTTTGATCGTGTCTTTTCATCTGCTTACGAGGATAGAGGTGTATAAAGTGTATGTACTTACACCTAGGCTGCCAAGCAATGTTATATGTAGTGTATGTGTATCGATCATAATCATCGATCAATCGATCTACAAAGAAATAGTTGATATTATTAAACTAATATACTATATATACCTCGATATACCTTTATATCTGAACCTTTATACTTGACATAAGATTTTCACTAAACTGTGGGTTATGTTCTCACAATTCGCAAACTTTTCATTCTCAGAGTCATACTATCACAGCATCGTAAAACCATAAATTCAATTAACTATGAAATCATGCTAACTCGTAGAGTATTTAGAGTAGAGCCAGTCACTACTAACACAGTTTTTGGTCAAAGATTCCCTAATTTCCTGCATCCATATATCTACAATAAAGCTGTTAAAGAATGCGAACTACAACTCCTAACAGTGAAAGAAGCTAAGTTTAAAACACACAATTGGCTAAAAATTATGGATTATAATGATACAGAAGCTATATTGTGCATTATTAAATAAACTCTCGCATTAACAATAAAACAATGCTAACAAGTTTATATTTATTTATTTTTTATTACGTTATTATATTTTTTCACTATCTCTATCATATTTATTTTACTTTTATATATCAATAGTAGTATCTTCATTTTATTTAATGTATATATCATACCCGTATAATTATTTTTAATTTATGAGCCACCTGTCAAGCATTGGTAAATACCATGTAAATACTTTAGAAACAAACTACTTATCAGACTACTCACGATACAGGCCTAGCCTAGTGTGAGGGTCACTGACACATTCATAGGAAAAACATCACCAATATTATTATTTCAATGGGGGCTAACGCGTGTGAATTTGCCGCTAGGGGCGCTGGTGTCGACTCAGGTCAAGTGACATTTTACTTTTCATATAATTTGTTTGGCGCGCTTCGTGATAAATTGTATTTTCGTTCATTTCACTGTTGAAAAGTGATCTCTTTTTGCAAAATTATCGCAAATATGGATTATTTGTCGTTGAAAGCTGAATAATTAAGGAAAAGAGGCGCAAAAATAAGCAGTCTCAAAGAGCAGCTAATTCCGAGGTTAGTTTGTTTACTGTTTACAAACTTATTTTTTACGAAGTGTATGCTTGTTTGCTTAGGTAACAGCTATGTTTTTTCTTTTTACAGACACCAAGACTATGACCGTAACAGTAACTTGGTTGGAAACGTAGAGGACAGCATCATACGAGTACAACAAAATGATTCAGTGTATACTTACTGTTGAGTGGCCTTCAGAAACTTTGTATAGCAGTGTGAACACTAATAATTAAACTCCAGATCTAGATATTGTCACCAATGAGTACTTTGGAATTTATGTACAATGTATACCATCGCTCTTACGGTTAATTAAAACATCGTGATAAAACCTGCACATCTAGATTTTCGAACCCACCAACCTGCAGAGGACCAGCGTGGTAGGAAATGGTCCAAGCTTAGGAGTGGAGTTTAGACCTTAAGGCGATATGCACAAAGGCTCCATTCGAGTGAGCCAGGTGCAGATACTGACACTCACACAAATAATAGAATACTTAGTATACTATACTACCATTATTTAGTTTCAAATAACAACTCAACCAGCATTCATTGTGTGGATTACTAATGTGTTATATTTTTTGTATAGCAGTGTGTTTAAACGGAAAGGATAAATAAAAGTTAAATCAGTGTGTAATTCTTTTATTTTTATTGTATTTATTAAATGCCTAATCCTTATTTACATTATGTTCTTTCTGAAATTGGTTATAATGATTTTCACATACACGAGATTGTCGGATAATAATTATTTCACAAGCCACTGTTTTAGAACAGTTTTATCACTTGTTAACATAAGTCCTCCTTTTCTTTCCGAACATAACGGATCTACACTACATTGCGGCATAGTAACTCGATGTGATGATAGTTATTTTATAATTAATAAGCTTATAAGATTCAAAATTTTAAAACTTTATTTCGCGCCAATTTGATACAGTCTCCTTTGATAAGTTTGACAGCTATGGTACCTCTTGACCTAGGTCGACAGTGGCGCCAACTGGTGAGCAAAAAAACGGTAGTCCCCATTATTTGTATTACTACTATTTGTGAATTACTCAAAATTCTTAAGTTTTTTGATATATTTTTTTAAATACTATTTAATTTTTAAGTTAAGTACAAATTTTAAGTTCTTAAAAGTTTTAATATTTTTCTTTTATGCTTTAGATGTTTAAATTTTATGTTTTCAAGTTTCTCAGCTTACATTTTTGATTTATTTTAAGTATGGTGTCAATAAAGACTTTTTAATTTTTTTTTTTAATTTTAATGCATATAATTTAATAATAAAGGGCCTGGTTGTGGCTATTACACTGACTTATTTACTTACGTAGTAAAAAATACCTTCGTACTTAGTAGGTAATCTGAAATAAGACTCATTCGTGGTTCCAGACTTTGTGATGTGAATTAGGCTCTTACCTGGTACTAGTTATTGTTCTGTGCTCTTACTAGAATCGCTTGTGATTATGATAATGATCATGTTGTTAACTTATTTGTAAAAAACAATAAACCTTTGGACTAAAACCATATTAAATTTAATAAAGGTAAACCGATATTTCCAACCTTATAATTCGGAAGTAGAGCAGCAAAACCATTGGAATAATAAAAACGATGGGCTTGGTCAATTGTTTAAGATTTTATGCTCTCCGTAAATCCTGAAGCTACCAGTCTTTTTACTACATATAATAATTTGAGTGAGTGAGAATTTGTGTAGCAATTCAATAACGGTAACAATAACAACAATTAGGCAAATGAAAGACATTTTCCCGTAATAAAATATTTTTCTGTGACACTCTAGAGAAATCATGATGGCCGCATGAAAATGTTATGGCTGTAATAAACATAAAAGCTCTGCCGTGCACAGCCAAGCGATTGCTGTGAATTAATTATTAAGAGTACATTTCATTATGTTAATAAAATGTTTTTGATGAGTGGCCGGCGAGCGTTGTGCAGCCGCCATGTTGTCCGCCATATTGGATCGGCAGCGCGGCAAAACGAGCAACGCAACGCGCGGGGCGGAGTCTCGATCGCAGATAAAGCTCTTGCATGCCAAACGCTTCCCTGCCAGCGGGCCAGATTACCTCGCTGTTTTTTTACAAGTTTCCTACATGTATGCATGTATCTTGCTAAGGGTAGCTTTTTGAAGGCTTGGATGAAATTTGTGTGGTACATACTTGACTTTTCAAATTTACACTTCAGAAATTTTCAGGGAAAGTTAGGAACAAATCTACATTTAGGGACAATAATAACGTTGTGTTAGTACGTCAGTGTCAGTATGTAGGTGTGTCCTTCCTATTGTCCATTGCCGTAAAGATTGTGTGATTATTGTGAGACCCGTATAGGAACGTAAACTCGAGGTCTATTCGGTTTCAGACAGATTTACAACACTCGCCGAGGACCACATTTTATTCAAAGTCAAAGTTTACTTTAGATTTAGACAATCCTACGGACAATGGCGCGTACGGATAATTTATTTATACGCGACGATGTAAACGACAGAGTCGTTTTATCTCTTTGTTGGGAATTTAAGGGTTAGATAACGTGGCCAGATAATGTGTTTCTTTATGCAATCGTAAAGTTTGACGTGAGTCGCGCCGTGGGTTTTAGTTTATGATGTTTGTCCCTAAATCATCCACGTGAAAGGGTTGCCTCCTAAAAGCGCACTAAACTTCGGTCTCGCAGGTTGTACAAACAGATTGTTTGGTTAAAGATGGCTCACAGATTTATGGTTAATCCCAACTTTATCTCTATATTTCTGGAGCTCAGAATTGGATTTCAGAGTTAACCGGTTTATGAGTTCAGATAACATTTTTAATTTTAAAGATTATTAAATTGTTAGCTGCCTCTAGCCTCTATGTGGATGATTACGTTGATATTAATTACGGTTGCAATTACGGATGCTAGTTTTTTTCTTGAGTAAAATAAAAAATTGTTTCATTTCTGTCAGGTTTAAAATTATATTTAATTGGTTCCTATTCGAACTGATATGTTCAGAGTCGAAGCATACATAAGTTGATTTATGCGATAGCATGCGGGCCCAGGGCGCGGCAGGTACGCGGCCGGCCGTTTATAGACGAACTTTATACAAACTAATATATTCCGTGATAGTGTACCTTAATCGTTGATAATAAAGGAGACTATTGCGAGTGAAACGGTAGAACAAGGTTGGCCAGCCAGTAATTTATAACAGCTCTAAATGCACGTAATTTACTGCGAGCCTTTATTGGCCGCCGCGCGCTCCCGCCGCCCCGCCCGCTCCCCGCTTCCCCCCACTTTATTATTCTTTTTTTTAATTTTATTGAACCTAGAACTTCTGCTTGAATGCAGTTTTATTTTTTATTTTTCTTGCATTTTGTGAAACGTAGCTAGTTTTTCAGTGTTGGGGTTTTATGCAATCTATGCCACATAATATACATGGAGGGAAAGTGCATTAAATATGTATGTATGCTTTGTATGCTTATGACTTTTTGCGTTTTTGAGTTATTTTCTAAGGTAAGTTAAGTATCTACTAGTAGAGTAATACATGTTTTCCATTGAATTATCGATTGCCATGAATTTTTCAGCAAATTCAAAACATTATTAAAATAATAATGAGACCTAAGTATATCTAGATCACATTCACATCAATCATAGGTCACTTATGTCATGAAATAAGATTAAAAAAATCATAGGTAAGTACCTCGAGTATACAAAATTATGAGTCATAAGACTCACAGGTCATAGGTATTCGTTCCTCAGAGCCCGTGTCACTTAGCTTATCCCACGGTGGAATGTGTCGGGTAGTTGTGAAAACCAGTCGAAGGCCACGTCACATCCGGAACTCATCTGAAAAGAGAAAGCGGATGCTGACGGCTACTTCAAAGCAAATGCCGCCCTTTGTCGGCGCCACTTCTCCATTAGCCCGCGAAACTATTGTTAGGGAAGCTATCAGCGAAAAAGTGCAAAAATCACTTTTTATTTTTTTACATAAATTAATAAAGATAGGTCAGAAATGTCTGGTTCTATTGTATGGCGACAATAGGTGCCTTAGATGTTTGTTATTGCACATAACATGTTTGCACAAACATGTTTCATTTTTGTAAATGTTAAAACTACCTAGAGGTATAGACCAAAGTTAACTAAAATTTTATTATTTATATGGATATTAAATATAAAATTATGCGCCATCGAAATACAGTCGCTTTAATGTGAGTCAAAATATATAATGGTACTGTCTTAATTATAGCTTGATATGAGCAGTTTTATTTAAGTAAGTAAATAAACAATAAATTATTTAAGCTCATAAACCTACCGTATAAAAAACTATGTAGGTATAATTAAATAGTGGGTAACGTTCATCATTATTTCAGCTACCCAAGGCCTTCTACGCAGGTTGTCTGTTCAACTAATTAAGTAAATTAAATTAAAAAGTACTATAAAAATGCATAGTATAATTTAAAACCTAAAAGTTACTACCTCAACGATTAAGTAATGCACATATTTATTAAGGTTAATATATGTAATAATAATATAAGTTGTCAGGAACCAAAAAAAATATTTATATGGATAACGTTGCAGCGAAATTCTATAAATATCCGCTTTAATTCAAAATAATTTCTCTCAATGACAATAATTACGTGTTTAAAGGCTTACTTACCTTTCTTTAAATCGTGTTGCATCTAATTATTATTCTGTGGTTGAATACTGAAATGGTGTCCCTCCCTACCCTACGGCCCAACTATTAAATTTATGTATGAAAAGAGTTCAACGCACGCGCAAACTTTAAAAAACATGAGCCAAAATATAATATCAGACAACTAATTTTAATTTATTATTATTAAACGCACTATCACAGATACAATACAATACAGTCAACCAAAATGATTATAAAAACTTTTGTTTACAACCTGCAAAATGTATGATAGTTGTAATCTAACTTACAATAGGTAGTTAATACCTATTGCGGCTATTTTTCCAATGGTAAAGTGAACCTCATGGCTTTGTATTAATGCACATAAGTAACGTCGTATATTCGTACCTAGGTACCTATATCCAATAATTTACATCACAAAACATTTGATAAAGGTCTTTTAATGGTGGCGTCTTGCCCGACCGTCGCGTCGCCGTCGCCTCAGCTTTTAACTCTAATCGGAGCCCATTAAATATCAAGAAACCCTCTCCGATTTCCCGTGAACAGAATGCATTTCCAAGTATCAGAAGACCGATTTAATTGTGAAAATAAAACCCAACACGGACAAGAAACATGTTTTACCTAAGCTTAATTTGCATCCACACCAATCTACTCTTCGTAACTGCATACATTTAGCCTTCCTAAACTCACTCTTATACTGTTATATTCACCGGCTATTATTGACTAAAGTGGATTTGGACATAGGCTTTTTTAGTTTTGAAGTAAGTATTTTATAGCGTTGGCGGCCTGACCAGTAATTGGAGGCAAGAGAGGATGCACAGGAATTCTATAGGGGCAATTGACCAGAAAATAACGAGCCAAGTCTTATGTTATGTGCCGGGCCATGTGCCACAGCTGCCTCTACGGTTGCATGTGTTTATTGTGTTCAAATATTTATTCTCAATAGCCCATCGCGACTTGGCAACAGGTAAATGTTGGCAGTATGACGCATGACCTATGCCTATTTGCCAAATAAAAATAGCTATAAAATCGTTAAATTACGAGTGCCTAGGTACCTACTAATAATAGAGAGTATCCTTAAGTATGTCTAAGTTAGTGCTTATGTATTTATTTATACTATTTAATCCAAGCAGTTATTGAATTAGGAATAGGTAGTTTGTTGATTTCTATGCTAAAAATACTAAGCATAAATTCAACGTTCCTGTATGTTCCTGTAAGTCTCAAAGTAGAATTTAGGTAGGTATTCTAAAATAATGTACGAGATAAATAAAAGGCGAAATCAAAACAATCTCAATAAAATATGCATTTCATTAGTTACGGTTATGAATAACATGCTTATTTATCAAGCAATAAAACAATATAGGACTTAAAGTTCAGACTCACCTAGCAGCTAACTGATAAACACTAGGTGAGCAATTACGCAGAATATAAAAATTTCGACCGTTTACAGTGAGCCATAAATCTATTAAGTCAAGAAGCTATGCGTTAACAAGTGTGTAAATAAATGTGTATCAAAATACGATCCGTAATGGTTATGGACCCAAATAGGAGAGTCCATACAACTCGATGATGATTCCATAAATTTATACTGTGCACAATAAAAACGGCGCTCGGAACAAAACCTTCCGTCACCTCGGTTTATTGACTCCGTTAACGCCCGTACTAAATACACCAATAATTGTTCATTGAAGGTAAAACACCGTCTAGGAAAATCCGGCGGAACGATCATGATGATTACCGTGTCATTTGAGCCCTGCGCACACCGGCTTTATAGCTGGTCTGTCCAATAAATGGGCATAATGGGAGCCTGCCTTGACACCGATGACATACCTACCGACATCGCAAACGATGCCAATAACAGAGAGGTGCTAATTTACGCACTAGAAAACGAAATACTCTACGAAGCTTTCGGTTACGAAAAGTCTTCGGCGCGGCGTGGCGTATCTGATTGGCTGCATGCATTACATAACTTTCCATCGACGCTATTGCTTGAATAATTACTTACTTAAATTAAATATCAGAAAAAAATAAGAGTGATAAATCTTTACACTTCAGTGTTAATGATTTCGGAGCAACTGATTCTGATTTATCATCATAACTACTCATAATTTTGTTATTTGCCACATAAGTTTGCGTACTCCAGAGACTCCAGACGCAGTCTTGTGTTAATGAGGAAAGAAACGAAATTATTTATTACGCGTATAAAAAAATATGAAACCGCTATATTTCCCAATCCAATACGAATTCATTAACAGTCATAATTCAACTTCTTCCAGACACATTAGACTCAAAAGCTTGATTGCATTTGAGTAGCAATTCACTAGCATACTAAATTTAAAAAAAACAGAGCAGATAGTGCATACTTTCAGGCGCCAAAGTTACATAGACATGTTAAATATTTGTTAGCTGATGCACCCGAGTAATTTTAGTTTTGGCACCCATGAACTTGCAAACATTTCAGTTAGTCGTGAAAGGAGGACAATATGTATTAGGTATAATATAAAATATAGTCTTAGATTTATGATATACGAACGCTCGTATTAAAATATCGTTGCATATAGTGGCCCAATGGATCCATGTATAGTTTTTTTATTCGCTGGGATCCCTATTCTGTAGGTAGTGCGTAGGCGGAGTGTCCGGGCCCCGGGCCGAGCGAGCGGCAGATTAGGAGCGGCCAAACGGGCAGCTTGAAACGAGCCGCCATTTCTTATCAAGCGGCTTTGTTGTTGCCCGTATATTGCCCCCTTATATATCATCGCTCACGTGGCCGGGTTATGCACTCATGTCTACTGATGGAGATATTGATGGTAGGGATACAAAATTGGAATCATAATATAAATTTAAAAAAAACTTTGGTTTTAGGAAATCTGTCTGGATTTAGACTAGGTATCAGCTATGTCTCATATTTTCATCATATAACTACGCCTGGAACGATTTACAATTGCTATAAATGTTGGGAGTTATATTGCCGATACACCCGCTGTTTTGCTCCTATCATGCGGAAGCTAGTTTAATCAAAAAACGTTCTACCGTAATCCTAATCATTAGAGCAAAGTGCATATTTCCTTCAGCGGCTGCCGGAAAGCGGAGAGGTTACATAAATCCAAGCGAGTCCGCCATTTATATAATAAAACAGAAACCGAGTGGAAACCAATGGCGGCCAGACCGGGGTCCTTGCAATTACTGGCTAACAACACTTTTATGACAGTTTATGGCACATAATCGTTGTTCTTAATAAAAGTAAATGGTTCCTTACCCTCACGGTGCTCTGATTAAACCTTTTCACGACGAAATAAAATGACGATCGTGAAACCTAATCGGGAGGCATCGCTACGAATCTTTATGTCGAATCACGAATGCTAATTAAATATAATATTCGATTTCATGCAATGTGCGCGGTGTATCGTGTTTATGTAGGTATAACCAAGATCTCTAACTCAGGCATTTATTATTAATAGGTTGAACTTTAAAATACCTTAAATACTGTTACTTAGTAAATTTTTATCTTCCTTACACTTGTCTGATCTGATGATGAAATACATTTAGTATGTATTTAAATTATAGCTAAAAAAAATACGCAGGCATCTCGCCTCATAAATACAATAAGCATGTTTCCGTTCAATTACACTCTACGTTACTTACTTACAAATTTCACCAACAAAAAAAGGACTGCAATTTTTTACCAGAAAAATAACAGTGTTAACATTTATCTAATTTGCCCGTTAACGAGATTATTTGACTAAAATGTAAACAAATAGATAAAGTTGTCGGTACCGATGAAGTTACCTTCAGTCGCGGCGTCCTTTGAGGAAACAATACAATAGAACACAATTACGGTTGTTTTCAACATAATATCTTACAAGCGAAAGCAGCCCTTATCATTATCTTAATACAGACATGAATATAGTTTTGTAGCAATTTAGAGTTAAGCAGAAACATAGGCCTAAAGAGGTGATTACTGATTCTTGGTGCTATGTTGTAGCCGCCACCGCCGCCGCCGCCGCCGCCGCGCAGCGCCGGGAAAGTTTTTTTTTGCTAAATATATGAAGCGAGCTTCGTTTTACTTAAAAGGTTTTCCCTTGATATTCAGGCACAAAATAGTAATAGTAGTCTATGTGAAAACCCAATATATTAAATATTTAGCTATTTTCCTATTCACGTTTATAATACACGTGCAATGAAAAAGTTCGAAAAAGCAGCCAGCCATTAACGTTCCGTAATATGTCACTGAAACATGCATTGCTCATGAGTGTAGTAGGATATAATTCGGGCGTACTAGGTAAAGGTACTTGTAGTTTTGGTAGACAATCATGAAGACTTGGTTCCGTAAATCATTTTATATGCTCGATTTCTATTACACTCTCGCATGGCGAGTCACCTAGCAATAATAATACCAGTAGCAAAAACATTTGAACCGTAACCAAATGGCAACCAATGCGTTTTATCGATGTCGATATAGCCATATCATAACATTTAAATTGTTATGTTTCGAACGGCAGTTAAATCGGCCATAAGAGCTATAACAGGTAAGTATCTCACGGTTCAGATCCGATCATAAAACCTCGATTTTGGACTGCTTCTTACTTACTGGTTTTGAATATATTTTTCGACTAATTGCGAGTTCGGACTCAGATTAAAACCTGCATTCTTTTATAATCCATCAACAGAACACCGCCAGAAACGATCAAATGGAATTGAAAATACATTAACATATTCAGATTTATTTGTTGCGTCGGCAAAGATAGGTTTTAAGATCTTTTTTTAAACGCATTGCGTAAATTCCCTCTAAGTATTAATAACGACTCGGTATTCGTTTAAATATGCAGCACATAATATCTCAGAGGACTTTCAGCCATAAATACATAATAATAATTATTATAATAAAGTTCAGAAAATCGATGTTCTTTTAAATAGAACTTTCGTAGCGATTCGTAAATCGCTACAAAAGTTCGTAGCCGCGTAGCCGTGCTACGAATATATTTTCCTTTATAGTTTTCAGATTTAACTATTGACATAGTTGAATGTATGTAGGTGTAATGTTTGCGCTGGAAGTGTCTGTGGCAGCCGCCGCCGCCGCCGCCGCCGCCGGGCCGGGTATTGGGCGACGCCAGCACAAAGACGCTCGGTTTACGACCCGCAATAAAAGTACTCATTGTGTCGAATCCTGCCACGAAATCCTGGTACCGACCCGCTTATTGTTATAAATAAGATGTTCGCTTTTTTATTGTTTAGCCCATTATGACCGACGTTTGTACATATTTTGACTTGAACGCCTATTGAAAACTACGCGTCTTTGAGCTACGCCGCCTTTTTTCGGGGGGTACCTTTTCGCAAAATTATCACGTGCGTAAAACAGTGCCTACCTACCGGCCTGTGCGCCGACCATTGTGCGCCCGCGCCTTTGAGCCTCCGGACAATGGGCTGGAAAAGGAACCGATAAAGAGCTCGGTTTCAAGTTATTATTTAAACTAATTTGCCTCTAAATATTATCTGCTTTGTTTTCTCTGCGCCGGCCGTGTTTCCCCACAGAGTTAAGGCATAATCAAGGAATGAATTTCTGTTGTAATCTTTGGCTACATACTTCAACGGATTCTTGCACACAGCATAAAACTCAAATAGATACGTTAACGTATATACCGTACTTCAGAGGAATAGCCGATTATTTATTACAATTCAGTCACTATAAAGTTATTATACCTACCAACACTTAAAATAAATGGGTCTGCTGTCTACCAGTGTCGATGCCGAGTCTCCACCACCTCCATTCCGATCGATTTTACGGCGTACAATTAATTAGATGTGCCATAAACATAAATCTTATACGTCACGACACATCACATATATATGCTAGTATCTAAGGTCAGATATCGAATAGAATAGGACAACTGCTAAGAGGAAAACGATAAAACAAACCAGTATTATGTGTCCCCTATTCAGTGGAATGAAAAGGTTCTGTTGCTACAGTAGATTTCTTGACAGAATTACTCGTAATGAGTGGTGAAGTTTAGGGTAATTTCTCTCGTATATTCATCCAGACTAATCCAGGCTCTACTAGTCTAAGGTCATCGGTCCCACGTTACGCTTGCCTGTTCGACTGTTCGTGATAATTCCTCGACAACCCGTTTATTCCACCAGCCATAGGTTCTTCAGCATATAAGACACTCGTGACAGCGAGCAATGAAAAAGTTCCAGTGACATACCTCTAAATTAACTGTAAATGGAAAAAAAGCTTCATGACGCCATCTGCAATATTGAAGTACCTACATTTAACAGTCTATCAGATCAGAATATAAAAAACCAAATAAGTAAATAAATTATTATCAAATCTAATGAAATGTTTAAAATAACTGTGGCCACTTGGTGTTGGCATTTTTTCAGTGGAACTTTTTCATTGCTCTTGAGTGTAATATAAATATTTCCCCCCCACGATTGCTTAAAAAATCCGGAATACTTTGACGGAATGTCAGTATCTTAGGTGATAAGTAGGTGCCTTCAAAGATAGTTGAAACGAGAGGTTTTTCTTGTAAATTTGTGGTATTTAATGCAAATTTGCAATTCATGATACGGTTTGTGTTTATAGAGGTTATAAAAGGAAATGGACGACGAATATAAGTTTACCCATTAAAATATGATGTGGTGATTTTAATTTGACTTCAATGTGCGTAGACTTTGGAGACGAGTTTTTACGGTTACCTAGTAATTTATGATTTAGATATGATCGAAAGTGATAGTAAGTATACATAAGTAACCTAAGTATCTACGTAAGACTTATAGGCAATTAGGCACTCATTTAACACTTTAACGTATATTTTTCAAATTTTTATAGTTACTTACTTATGTGTTTATACTTTTTACTAATATTCTGTTAGTACCTAGTAACTAATTTATTTACAGCCATTTTTATGATTGCCGTGGACAATTTCGTCTCTTGAATGTTTAACGCCTATCAATTTAACGTGTGTGAGTTGTGTGTCTGACTGTCTGTGGCGAATCAGTCACGTCAAAGCTCAGGCAACTTATGATACGACAAACATACATGGTATATCATTATAACTGTGTTTTTCATTTTCTGTTTATAAACTCACGTGCAATAAAAAAGTTCCACCTATCAAAAAGTTTCACGCATTTTGGATTTTTCTTCCGGCATACTAACACTCCGACTTGTTGATTTTAAAAGGTATAATTAACATGGTACGTATACCTTGAATCGTAAGTCTAAGTTTGCCAAAAGCATTCGATTCGAATACGTAATGCCGCTGTGCCGCATCACTCCATCACTTTAGTACCTATCGTAACCAAAATTTTACAGATTGTGCCTAATGGTAGATGCAGAATGATATAGCGTATAATGATATGTCTTCGATTGTACCAACAGCAAGGTACCATATCCTAATCCCTAATACAATAAAACATGTATTTTGGTCAGTACCTTCACAATATGTTCCATTTTACATTGCATCGGTGCTGTTTGCCAGATAAGGCCGCCGTATCATCGACTTGTATACAAAGCCACGATACGGCGAAGTGACGAAAGGGTTACGGGATTAAAAATTAATTTAGCCTCTTTCATGTTCGCCGGTAATCCACTCATTATCAAGATATCACCTGGGGGATTACGAGGACCAGTTAAATAGCATCAGCGATAACTGAAACTTATCTTTTAATGCCAACTTTGATACCAACTTGAATTTCTTTAAGACTTTTCGTCCGTTTTATAATCTTGCAATTTTACATTGAAGGTTATTTTGGCTGAACTATTAGGTATGTACTATGTACTTAATACCTACCTCTATGTTGTGCCTGAAAAGTGTAATTAAGTCTGAAGAAAGAAAGTGTTTCTATCATATTTTTATTTCCACTAAAACTGTTTTTGTAATGTAATTCTACATTATACCTACGTATGTTTACACCGCTGCTGTAAACGTTCACAGCTATTTTATTTAGCCTGTATGTTGATGAATGTATGATCGCATAATTAAAGTATACAGGAATATGTCAGCATTGTCTTTTGGTAGGTGTTGGACGCTAACAATCATGCGTGTTTGCCCTTTGACACCGATCTCACTGGGCCAAGTCTGGTAATCCAATTCGGTGTTATTATAGTGTTAAAATGGCTTGCTGTACTGGCGCTTTGACTGGCATGTAAGAAAGAAAATTGATTCACCTTAAAGCTAAAAAAACCAATATGATGCATGACAGTATATACTTATATTCTAGGCATGTGCCTAGTGCTGCTCAGTGTGTCTCATCTAATCAAGCCAAACAGAGGGCATCTAGGACTTGTCTGCAATCAGAGCACCATGGAACTCTACTTTATTCAGCAGAACCGCACCCCAGCGGGAATTCTGTCAAAGGGCAAACACACTAAACGGAGAGGAGAGGCAACGGCAAACAAACAAACAGTCAAGGAATGTTTGCCCTCTCAAAGCACACAAGCGGAGGTGGCCGCGTCGCTTCATTCTATGAGTAGAGTCTGATTTTGTGACTTCCACCAGTAATTAAAAGTTCTGTTGGCTCGGCTTCTTGTGGTCTTGTGTGTTGTGTACCAGATATGTTTTAATTTCAGGTTTTAACAAATTATAGACATTGTCTGAATGCTGAAAGGCTCGAATTATTCTAATCATTAGATTTAAAAATATGCAAAGATTCAGATATTAGAAAAGAGTTCATGAACAGGATAATGATGGTACCAACATTATTTATTGGTAATATTGGTATATCAGCAGGTGAACTATGTAACTGCACATTTAAATCCATGGGGTTCCGCTCATCTCGCATAATCTTTATTGACCAAAACTCATTTCGCATAACTCGTATGGTCTAAACTTTTTTGGCCGAACCATCACTTTGCCAAGACTTATGTGGCATAAGGCTCGTTTCGTCTAAAACTCTTTAGGCACAATCTTTAAACACCTAAGTTTCGTTTGCTCAAATTTATGTTCGTCTATACCTATGTATAATCTTGTTTCTCGTAATGTTATCTTAATAAATAATATATTAAGTACGTAGTAAATGTACAAATTGTGGTATTTTTCTCCTACATCCCGAAAATCACGATATTGTATGATCAAAAAATCGAAAGTTAACGACCAATATAATTATTACAAACCCCATGAGATCGAAACCTAAAAATAGGTGCGACGACGAGCAAAGCGAGGAGGAGCGTGTTAGGTGCACATGTTCATCAAAACCAAAGCGGAGCGCAGCGAAGCGGAGCGGAGCGTTTTCCAAACAGCGGAAACAATACAAGGCACCAGTTTGCGCTATGTAGGGAGACGCTCCGTCAAAGTTAAAGCCAAACGAATATTATTACTTTGTATAAACCTAATAAACCTATGCCATAGCATTATTAGGCTATTCAAGATTTGGCCATACCATTATTAGGCTAAACAATGTTATGCGAAATAACTTTTTACTAAACGAGATTTATGCCATACGATTTTCGGCGTAACGAGACTTTGACCAAACGTTACTATGCAATACGAGATTAGGCAAATAAATCTTATGCCAAAAAAGGTAGAACCAAATCCATGTGTTTAGTTACTTGACAAGTTTTTTTGTGATAACTACATCAATTAAATAAAACAGGGTTTTTTCTAGCGAAACTACCGACACTAGTAATCAAATTAACTGATTAGACCTGCACGGTTGCAAGATACCTAAGTTGAAGCTAGGAGCCTCTTTGCAATTAGTTCAGGTCTTACAACCTCCTTCGTGTTGAACCAAGAGACTGGTTGGTTATAAGTTTTAAGAAAAAAACACACTTATTAATTTGTTCTAGCTACGCGATTAAAGTTCCGATTCACTGCAACGGTACTGAGCTGTCAGCTTCTAGTCTGCAGTTTATCTACCGCATAATGGACATTTGATACGGTTCTTCTTACTTACATTCCCGCTGTACGTCTTTCCCGAGTGTGCGAGACTTATATCATCACACATATTTCACACGATATCATTAAAACTGTTTTGGTAGTTTGTTGGTGGTCCTACCTATTATTTAATTAAATAGAAATCTATTACATTTGTGTGTCTAGGGCCTTCCAATAAATAGTGAATGTGTTTTTTGTGAATTTGCATTAAAATTCAATAAATTTTATACCAACTTACCTATGTAAAAACTAAATACCGTTCAATATTGGGCCAAATCTACACGCTTGTCCAATCCTATATATCGTAATTAGTGACTAGTGTTCAAATTATGTGTAGTTAGGATTCGACATATGATTATTATTATTTTATTATAAAAATAGGGACAAAGCAAGTACTTTAAGTATCATTATAATGCTTCTTAGGTTTACCTCATAAATTCTAATTAATATTTCATTTCTGATACTAAACATTTCCGCGAGTCATCAGCACTAAGACATAGGTACTGGTACTCAGTTCGCACTATGTTCATTTTAATTTGAATTTAACATGGGAATTGAGCTTCCTTTCGTGCGAAATTTTCTCAACCGTATCTGATACGGCATGTGGTGTGCCCACTTTGAATTGAATACATTTCCCATACTAAATTACCTAACCAAATTCAGAAAGCAGACGGAGTACCTATAGCCACTGAAAATTCAAATTTAATTGAACTCACTTGCGATAATATGCTGAAACACTGATATAAACTACCTACTTATGGTGGAGAAGACTAGGTCTCGAGTAGTGACCAAGAACATGCATGCGTAGCGTGGGACGCCTTCCGGCACGCTGGACCTACGGATGAAGGAGGAAAGCAGAGGACAGAGTGCTGTGGCGCTCCTGGGGAGAGGCCTATGTTTAGGAGTAGGCGATACGGACTGACACGATGATATGCTGATTATGATGACGTCTACACGTGACAAAAGTTTTCCGTCTCTCGAAGCCGCGCGATGTGAATAAGCGGAACGCACAACTTTTGTCACGTATTGGCGTGCGCGTCTTGCACCCCGTGCTAGACCTTCAGAACTTCCTCAAAATGGAAGCTCGTCTCTGAACTTCCCAGCGTCAGCGGTGGGCGAGGAAGCGGCGCCTTTGAGCTCACTCCAAATGCCCTCAATAAGCATTCGTTTACTTGACGGTTAGCATCATTCTTCAACGCCTTGCATTGCCCTCCGTGGGATTAGGGATGCCACTTACTATATATTACTAGCTTTTGTCTTTTCTTGATTATAGATACAGCTTCACTGCCTCGAGATTCCTCTCAAATGGCTATATTGTTGGTTAACCACGTTATACATAACACTAATATACAAAAACTGAATACGGATTAATATTGCTAATTATAATAAATAGTACCTACATACCTACTTACATAAAAAGGTCGCATTATTTTTCTCACATACAACCAAATCTAATAGAAAAAGTATCTAAAAACAAAGCATACATATAGATTTTCCAAGTCTATGCAGCCAAGTGGCAACCCTAATCTACAAATATGTACACGATCAATAAGAATGTATTCAGAGTATAATTTGAGGTCTCTCAATGAATGAATAGATTACTTTTCTTTGACTTCCGCCAGCAAACAAGAGACTTCTATAGAAACTCACCGTGGCCTATTCTTATGTTAATCGTTTTACTTTTTCAGGTTACATAATACGACTCTGTACGGTGGCCTGCGCCTAAAAGTATACAGGCGGAGTTTTTAAATTAGCGATCTCAAGCTCACATGCAGCTCAAGCACATCCACATAAACACCACTGCTACACACATCACACACAACACGTCCCCAGATTTATAACAGATTTAGCTGGTCCCTTCATCATCAGGGATCCCTATTTTAAAAACTCCGCCTGTATACTTTTAGGCGCAGGCCACCGTACCTAATTGTATATGCACTGCATTTGTATATTATATCAACTGATAATATCAATTAGAGGCATTTACGGCTGAACACGACTATAACTGCATAGTATAAAGCATAGTCTTTTTTCGCGTCTGTACCTATGTATGTATCTTTAAACTGCACTATGTTTATATTTTATTCATAATAATATGGTAAATAGGTATATTAATGGGAATTTCACACTACGAATTTGACCTTGCTTGCGGCAAAAGCTAGGGGTCCAGCCACATTCGACCCGATCTTCTTTCGACCCGGCCACATTCGCCTCGAAACTCTTAAAAACCATAAGGGTAAGGCTTTTGATGAAATGTACTGTCTGACACAAACCACAGCTTGTGTTAAGTTGGCATACACAAAAGAATGCCTTTGTGTTCCCAAAAGTGGGAAATAGAGGGCTGATGATGATGATGATATTATTATACAGGGTGTTGTAAAATTGGTATACAAAGCCGAAACCTACATGTGCAGCATGGTATATCTAAGCCCAAAACTGAAATCAAAATTTGGAAATTCGCGAAAAAAAAAATCCATAGTCAAAGTCACGTGACCAACAAAGTTTCTATGGAAAATGATTTTCAGGAATCAGTTAAAAGGAAAACAAGAAGAAGAACAAGCAAAGCAACAGCTCTAGCTCTCTCACTTCCTGACTGGTGAACATTAAGAAGTCTTTCATTCCTGATCCCTGCCCGCCGTACTTCCCTCAACCAGTATAGGTGCACCCCGCACATTAGTTTAGTTTGTAACATTCTTTATTATTAGGCTTAAGTTACTATCTCATAATAATATATTGTAATATTTCCTCTAATTTAAATAAAAATTTAGGCCAGTTTGTATTTTTTTAATTTGCTGGTTTTGGTTTTTTGCGACGGCACCGTAGCTTAGGCGGTAGGTCGTGAATCTGCTTCCGAAGCTTCGGGCCGCGGGTTCGAATCCCGCCCAGGGCAAACATTGGTGTGATGAGCACTTGTGTTTGCCTTGTGTCTGGTTGTCGTTTATCTATTTAATATGCATCTATCTACGTAAGTATTTGTGTAGATATATCAGCTGTCCAACACCCATATCACAGGTTCTGCCTAGCTTGGGGTCGAATGGCAATGTGTGAAATGGCCCCACATATTTAGTTATGTATTTAAGTAATTGAAAAACATTTTCTTTTTTCCAAGCTTTCCATTAAATTGGGACTAGGACTAGGCCTAAACCCTTCCTTCATTGGAAGGAGACCCGTGCCCCAGCAGTGGGGACGTAATGGGTCGTGATGATGATGATGAATAGGAACCTTCATATTTCAGATAATAACATAAAGTTGTTGTCATATTATATTTTTCTCATGACTAATTAGAAAAGAAAAACAGTGATATGGATTAACATGGATTTATTTAGTTTATCAAACGTGTTTTGTGACAGTGCTCGGTAAATCTAACAGTTCCCCACTCCTCGTGATCACAAATATATCAAACATCAAAACTTTCCAAACAGACCTAACGCATTTTCAAACATTCTAATTTAATCATCATCAAAAATATTACATAATATTGCATATTTTAACTCCTGAAATAATTTATAACAAAATTTCAAATGGCAAGAAAAATTTAAGGTAGGAAACATTCGTCGCAAGCAACAAACAAAACAGTCCGAAAAACTTGCACAAAACAAAGCATATTTCAAATCAACAACTGAAATAATACGTCTTGTGCACAGCTGCGTTGGCAGCAATATAAATAAAATTGAAAATAATCCTTAAAATTATTTATGTATAAATTGTCAAATAATTGAATTACCATTCTCCCTGGCGTCATCCACTTATTAGGATTTTAATTCGAAGGTGATTAGTTTATAATCATTATTAAATATTTACCACATAAGTCTTATAGAACTGGCATATCTACTAGATAAATTAAGCTACATTTTAAGCTATTTACAGTATAGTAATTACACTTAAGGTAAGGGCTTGCTCCTTCTAATCATAGTCTCGGTTTGTCCTAGGGATCAAGCAACAACTTGACACAGGCACTTATTCACGTACAACTTCAGTACAAGTATTATGTAAATCAAATAAAGCATTAAACATATAAAACAATGGACGACCGAGATGTCACTGGAACGGAACAGCCGTAATAATCTCATATTCGTTCCAACTTAAAGCATACATTACACATTAGAACTACTTCTCAAGGCCACAAATGCACGCGGAAAATACGTTCAGTGGAAAATTTCATATTATCACTATCAGTGAGATTCCTTTAAGTAGTAGAAATGAGGCTCTGTTCAACTAAAAATTTTACTTCATTTAACGATTTAGAAAATATTAAAAATGAATGTCGGAAAAATGCAGGTAGAATTTTGAGTAAGAATCTAAAGCGATTGAATGAAACTAATTTAAATAGTATATTGGTGTAACGGCCGAAAGAAGCACAGGATCGGGAACGGTGGTCAGTTCATAAGTAGGCCTTTGCCCAGCAGTGGGACACGACACAGGCTGCATTATTTTATTTTTTTTAATTGATGTAACGTGGCAATGGCTGTTAGTTGATAAAATAATGAAATGTATCTGGTATTGCCGCTTAAAGCTATAACTATTAAATATCAACAATTTAATTTATACAACTCCAAACTATTTCAGTGACCACATAATTTTAAAGATAAGGCACTTGTGGCATTGAGAAATACCATTTGCATTCATTTACAAATAATAATTTTAATCAATATAATTATAATATAAAAATATAGGCATTTATATTTACAATGAAAATTGACATTCAAATTATCGAATTGTTTTACATCGTTCAGTAAAAATTAAATAATAAAGCGTGCTACCACTTCCATTTCCAATTTGTTTTGCCATAAAACCTGTGATTCTGATTTCAATAGACTGTATTTATTTAAGATTGTATCACCGGTGTTGTCAGTTAAACGAGTCCTTTGTCTAAACAACACAGCCTATTAAACAGAATAGTAAACTTATCAAGAGATCTTCTGATAGCGGCAAAATGGAACACAAGCGGTTTAGAATATCCTCGCATGAATATTGCACTCATTTTTATCACAAAGATCATGCCGAAGTTAAAATAATCGGTACCACCGATAGTCTTTCATTAGCTAAAACTTTAATCAACACTGGGCTCGCAGCACAAAGCATTCAAGTCTTTAGAGTTCACTGTGGGTAGGGTTCACAATATTCGTCTCCCGGTCACAGCAGCGGCACGGGCGGCGCGCCGGGCACGAGGGGCTCGGGCACGCCCTGCAGCACCCCCTGGTGGTAGTGGTGGTGATGCATCATGCCGCTCATCATCTGCTGGTGGTGCAGCATGGTGGCGTGGTGGAGCTGGGCGTGCTGAAGCGACGCGTGGTCGCCCTTCTCCTTCATCACTACTTCCTCGCGTTTCTTCACTTGTTTCCGCTCTTTGGCGCGCCGGTTTTGGAACCAGATTTTTACCTGCGGACAAAGGGTTTTGTTTTAGGTAAGACAAAAGGTTGGGTTTCCCGGTGAGAAGATCGTGGTGTTAAGAGTCAGAAATATTTTGTTTTGTCTGCTTACTTGAACACGATTTTAAACAAAGTTGCTTGACCGATTGCACATCAACAAATTATCCAAGTGTTGGAATCCTTGCGTGTCCATAAAATTATAAGTATCGTGGTCCAAGCTTTTATTTGACTAACTATCAATAAAATGGTTAGCTTAACGACAGAAAACAATAGTTCACGTCAATTTAATAATAATCGTTACCGCAAAAACCTCACGTTCAATTATTAGTTTGGAATGCTGATTTCTACTGTTCTCCATCAATAACGGGAAGACGGGAACCCTTTACTAATTGTTGATTAACTTTGTATAAAACGAACATTTCTTTAGTTTTGGTTAAATTAAATAAATACTTAATGTTATGGGTGTTCACTGTTCAGTATACCTTGCATTGCACCATATTTATTTATGATGATATTGGTAATAGGTTCGTTTAATCACTAGTTATTTCAGTCATCACTATAAACACGTTTTTACAAACACACAGTCTATATTCAAAGCTGTTTTACTTAATTGTATGTGATAGTACAAAAGTGTAAGTACATATTTTATATGCTAATGCACAGTATGACCATAAAGAGAGTCATATCTAACAATCGGAAGTCAATAAAACAATCGAAAAAATAAGGCCATTTAGAATCCGAAGTTTGTAAGTGTAACTGTTTCTTTACTATTAACCTATATAAATTAAATCTTTGAAAAAATTGGGGTTGTTTGGTGTCGGCATTTTGTGAGTGGAACTTTTTCATTGTCCGGCAGTGTATTATTAAAATGTTAAAGTCAATTTACCTGTCGTTCCGAGAGCCCGAGGCTGGCGGCCAGCTCTGCCTTGCGTCGGATGGTGATGTAGCGCGAGTAGTGGAACTCCTTCTCCAGCTCCAGCCGCTGGTGGTCGCTGTACACCACGCGGTACTTGTCCTTCGTCCGCGTTTTACCTGCAACAAGGGAGGGACTTGTTTATGCCACCGTCTGAGAGAACATTCTCAATCAGGCTGTTTTTAACAGCATGCGGATTTCATCACGCATGCGGGATTGCCCCGCACGCTTACATACAAGTAAAGTATTCATTGTAACGCGTGGAATATGCTCGCGATACGAGGGAAAATGGCGTGCAAGCCCGCGTGCGAGATGGAATCCGCAGGCTGTTAAAACAGCCTATGGTATTGCTATAGTAACATATGGCCTGTGTCTCGCGCAGTCCACCTACAACTTTCGATCCGCAACAGAATTGTAACAAGAGCGAATGAGACAGAAACATATTAAACTCCTACGGAAGCCGAAACAGCATATACTTGGCGATCCCTTGTATCTAGAACGCCGGGTGAGTCGTATGGCACATGTTTAAAGCTTATTTTCGTATAAAACTTTGACCGCCGGGGACAGGACAGACGAAGGCGGAGCATGCATGGTCGACTAATAAGCCACAGTGGCATCATCCCGCGAATAGCTTGGCAAGCTCTTATTAATTGGATGCCCAATTAAAATGTAGAAGCTAGTGAATATTGATGCAGCCGACTTGTCATTATGGTTATTCATAGGAGAGTTGATTACGTGGTGCCAGCATAGATTATACTCTGTTAATACAGGTTTGAAGGCTTCGCTTCCGCTGAAAATCAATGAGAGAATGCCAGAGTGTGTGCTTTTAAGAGATGGTAAGAAATTCTATTGGTATCTGCAAATACAATGATTACAATGATTACAATGTTGCAAACAATGTTTTCTGTACTGCTCATCTATCAAAAACATATTTCATATTTTAGTCCGTTTCGATGTGGGATCTTTCAGGATTTAGCTGCAACATCTAATTAAGTACCTATCGAATAATAATACGGGAAACAAACATATACCACTGACTAGCAGATCAGTCGATCATAAATCTACCTAAGAAAGCATAGCGCAGTGTCAAACGCCTATTTAACTTGAACATAAGTAGGTCGGCGGTAAGTCCACACGCGGTGGAAGGCCTATGTCCCTGGGGGCAGATAACACTAATCCGGGCGGCACTCCACAGAGGACCCTGGATTAAGGAGCCGACCACACCAGGTGACACTTATAGCGACAAATATTATTCCGAAGAACGAGAATGGAATTATATTGGCGACCTCGAGTTTGCACGGAATCGAAATATATCATGGTGTATGTCCGAAATATTTAATAGTACAATTTTTTTGTAAACTTTATAAAAATGTATGCGTACGGTTCTCTGAAATATATTTCCGAATTATTCTTGTGGAAGCCCATTATTATGATTGCAAAATGTACGCCATGTAAAATCAAGAGCATCGGTTTTAAATGATTGGTTCGCTAGAAACACGTACGCATATATTATGCAAACAATTTTCCCCAAACCGTTCCACTTCATACAATTTGTATGATTATCAAAATGCCGAGTGTTGTATGATTATCAGAATAACCGAATGGCGTAGTGGTTAGTGACCCTGACTACTGAGCCGATGGTCCCGGGTTCGATTCCCGGCTGGGGCAGATATTTGTTTAAAGACAGATATTTGTTCTCGGGTCTTGGATGTGCCCGTAAAATGGCAATAGGCCCGCCCCCTATTACATTGGGACTAACATTTATAACACTCTGGCGAAAAGTGGGTGCAGCAATGCACCTCTGCCTAGCCCGCAAGGGAGTACATTAGTACAAGGCGTGAGTGCGTGTGTGTTTTTTTGTTGTATCAAAATGCATGAGTGTATTCAAAAATTTAAGCGTAGATTAATTATCACGTTATCAGTAGATACGAAACATTCGTACATCTACAGTTAATCCTATGACTGTATGATTTCCGTTGGTTTTGTGTCACTCGTGACTACGATGTTTATTGACATAGTTGCTATGTTCGTAATTACGCTTTTTTTTCTCATGGGAATTTCACCACAGCAAATCTAAAAACAACTTTACAAAAGCTTAGTTCCTCCTCCCTATGAGTTAACCCAGTATAAATTTGATAACTGGCTTAGATGAACAATAAAATATCGTTGATAATTAACTGGCGAATTATTGAAAATTCTAAATATACCTATTCAAATCCCATAGTTTCCCAACCCATGTGGTCCCTCGCTGACTCTACGACTCTTTTCTGTCTCAGATATTTATCTGTCGCCAAGTAGGTAAACATGTGCTCTCCTTATCTCGATATGAAGAACTTCATAAATTATGTTTGTCAGATGCTACAGAATCAGAGCGGAATTAACTATGTCACTTGAGTATGTATTGTAACACTCGAGATCTGTTACCACAATCTGTATTTTCTTTTTGATAACTGCCATTATGCTGAATGTTAGGCTTAGAGTTGTTTGTATGCCTATGACTAGTTAATATTGCATTCGTTCGAGAATATAACTAACGTTTGTTATTATATAAATAACTCCAAAGTATTATGTAAGTATACTTGATAATGTACCCTATTGGGTCAAGTAAAATAAAGTTAAGTACATACGTACTTACTTACTAGGATTTCAATGGCAAATTGTGTTTAATAAAGTAAAGTAAGTACTAATATTTTAATGGCACTTTCTACCTAAACGCGCCTTATCAGAAGAATTTAATATAGGTACCTACATTAGATGATTATGTATAATTTTTTCGCGCAAGTAAGACATCGGGGCGCCTCGCCTGTTAATGCTAATTAATCAATATTAAATATATCGTACGATGTGATATTTTGATAACGTACCTTGTACTTAGGTAACCTTAGATGTAGGAATGATTTTATTCAGGAATTTATACATTCAAAAACTTTATTTATTATATGCCCCAGACTAAGGTTACCTACCTACCCGAAGCCGTTCTATACCTCATCAATTGATCACTATTATGGGTGTTGATAAGTATACTTACATTAAGTACTAAAAAAACTACCATGGACGTCAGGCTTATCTGTAAGTAAAAGTTTGTTCTGCACTGAGTCAACTATCTAACATTTTGTAAAGCTATCACGTTAACACACAAAGGTCGCGGCCGGGTTGACTCAATGTTTACATGTTTTCCTACAACCTGACAAAAACCATAGACAATAGATAAACCTGGCTGGCTCGAATGACAGAATATTATAACTTAAATAAATTTCCTGTTGCGCCGCAAACAAAAAGGCCGAGGAACCAGTAAAACCAACAAAAAGCGTTAATTTTGAAACAAATACACTAATATATGGTCTGAGATGAAATATGAAGCGCCCTTTTTGAGACTCTTGGCATTCAGTTAATAACTTATTTATTAAGTAAAAAAAACAAAATTAGTATTATAAAAGTAAAATCATTTTTAATTACTTCAGAAGTTCAGAGAGATGTCACATGATAATTAATCCTGATATTTCGGGAGCCAATTGCATTGTTATTTCAATAGTTATAATATCAATAAAATCTAGCAATAATTTAAAATGGAAGTAAGTATATTTTTAAGTAATTGACCAAAAAGTAACTTATGTTTTCCGACAACTTTTCTAACAATGCGCGCGCCGTCGGCACTCCGTTCATTTATGCCTAACAAGATTTACGAGACACGTCTATATCAATTTTACATTATATCAGTTGTTATCAGTTGGTTTTTGTTGGAAACACATATGTTTGGAGTGCGCAAACAATGTGTGCGGGCTGGCCGGTGTTTAGTCAGCGGTTATCACGAGCAAATACCGCGGTGATAAACCCGGGATGAACGCCTGAACACCACGGACTGAGCCAAGATGTCGCTGGGGTCTGTTGTCAAACGGGAATAAGAACATGCGAAGAAAGGGAAGAAAATACTGGCACAGCACTAAATACAGAGATTGCTTCGCGATTTTGGAATTGGACCCGTAGGGAAAGTTGTTTATTAGGTGGGTGGGTATGATGACCTCCCAATAGTATTGATACATAAAATGGCATCCTGTGTAAACCATTTCTCATGACACTGGCAGCCTATACTGGCAGGTATGCAGAGTTGCACGGAGTTGAACTAAGGCCCTATCTCAGTAAATTCAAAATCATAAATGTTGAGTGAGTCAGTCCGGATTTCCTCATTTTCATGGATTTTTCCTAAGCGCTCATTAGTTTTTCGGCTTGGTTTCAATGAGTAGCAATCCGTTTCTTTCTCTTCAAAATTTCAACCATTTTCTATATAACATTATTTTAAGTTCTGTAAATATAACTGATGACATAATTGTGCCATTTGCGGCCGCGCTTCCTGCAAGCAGTTGTGCAGAAGAAAACAATTAATCGTCTATATTTATATCGCGCTATCGCTTTGTCAAAATCCCGCGTGAGCTGTGTAATGCGTGATTATCGCGCGGCCACGATAGCGGGCCCTTTGAAGCTCGATAGTTGGCTGTCGTATCGGGTTTATCGGCCAGTACGTAGCGATGTAATGTGTTTTTGATAGAAGAGGGCGCGGCTATGTTTTGTTATCAGCAAAGATTTTTGGTAGTGCAGATTTGGATTTCGTTTTGACATCTTAAATATTTAAGAAGCTGAGGCGTTTCGATAAGCTTAGCTATGATATTAATGCTGTCAGTTATTTTATTTGAACAGTGAAAAACGCGATCATTGGAATCACACACCCGCTAAAGCAAACAGTTGACAGGTACTTATTTGATTTTGCCTAAACAATACACCCAATTGTATCACTGCGACAAATAGGATGTAGGAGGCATTAAAGTTATCCCCAAAACGGTCCCTTGGGGCACGCCGGGGCGATGTGGAGGGCGAGGGGAGGGGAAACAGTCGTAAAAGTGGAAACGGAGGGGAAAAGCGAGGAAATTCACACTTTATGCGCGTTATATACCTACTTAGGGCGGCCACAACCCTAAAGGAACTGTTGGTACGCAACGCGACCGTACCATTTGACAGAATGTACCTATCAGGAATTTGATGGAATGGTAAATAAACAGTAACATTTAAATTTATTTATTATTACTATGTTCAGTATTAGATTTCCTGAAATATTAGAAATGTGTCGTAGTGTAATGATAAGTAACAGAAAGCAACGCGATTAATATATTGCTAAGTATGTAAGAATTAAGGCAAAAACCAGTGAATCATGAATAATAGTTAGATTATGTAATTGAATTTCAAAGTACTTCCGGTTTTACGGATCAAGGTTACCCAGCTATTCGTAAGGTAACATTGCATCAATTTGTGTACCAATCGCACTATTTTCAACAATACGAAAGCAACCACCCATCAAGAACAGCATTTAGTTAAACATGCCAAAAGAAATTAGTAACGCACAAAACAGATGCCTTGCCACCAAAGCTATTATCTTTTACATCTCAACCAAAATGGTTCCACCACAGGACACCACACACAAAAAGAAAGTATAGTTGTCGACATGATTGATATTGTGACAAAAAGGCGTCGACATAAGCGGTCCTTATTCAGGGGCATAAGCTGTTGAGTTTGACATAAACAAGCGTAAATAATCCGCCTCCTACTGGGCTACTGTTGCTTTTTTGTGGCAGAAAAAGGTCTACTGCTTAGAGCAGAATAAGTTAATAGGCTTTCTATGGCTTTCATTGATTCACTTCTTTGGTAGTCTTTTTTCAGGTGTACAGCATGGATCATTGACATCTGATAACAAATATTCTGTATTATGATTGGCTAGTCTAACCCTAGCATAAAAATAACTGGTACACATTAGTCTGTTCTAAGATTGACTAAAATTCTTCACTAAAATAGTAAAAAATTACATTTATTTGTCAAAAGGCCTTTAGCTACAATTGAGGTTTGGCTAGTGAAGCCTAGGATTATGTTTATTTTTCATACCAGTATGAACATACTTATACTATTTTCGCGACATACTGTAGATGTAGATAAAAAAGTTTGTTACATTATGGTAGGCATTCTGGTTGGTCGCATATTTTGATGAAGGTGGCAATAAATAATGAGTTGATTACCCAGGTCGTAAATAACTTGTTAAATAAAATACGCCCATCATGTTTTAGGTATAATAATTTGAGTGTATGTACTAGATAAGTTTAGTAAGTGCTAATGCACCAAAGGGAATTATCGGAATAATCATGCATGAAGATCAATAGAGCTTGTGTGTACACTGGTGTGGTGACTTTTAGAACCATACAGTTTGGGCTGGAGATGGATAGGCTTGTTTTTTTTCTCGGCTGCACAAAGGTATCCGTCGTTAAGCATTATATTATTTTGTAGTTAAGTATAGGTTAAAAACACAAAACCTACCTATGCATATAACGATGCATTTTTTTTCTACTAAAGCAGCATTATTTTTTTTTTACATTTTAAATCTTTGTTGACATCCGTTTCATTGTGTGAATGGACATTGAGGGCACATAATACATGTATTATACGCTGCCCTGCCGCTGGGTTCGGGTTAGTCTAACTAAAGCATGCGTAAAGTAAATAAGACAAAACAACAACCGACCCAAAATGGCGAACGATATTATGATATCGATTGCCGGGCAGCGGGCACCACAAAAACAAAGGTAGGAGGTAGAAAATACTTATTTTGACTTTACATAGTTATTATCAAACAATTATTTTTGTTAAATGTTTACTTTACAAACCTAATTATGAATTATATATAGCTAAACCTACTGCATAGTAACTAAATACAAGTTTTTGTTAAAACTTATACACTCGCGAGCAATGAAAACGTTCCAGTGACATTAAAGCACCAAATTTCTCCTTCAGGATCAGATAAAAAGTAAACCAAGTACCAAGTAAAAATACAATACAATACAATACACTTTATTTCCACCAAGAACAAAAATTACAAAAATATATTACTTACGTTATAATTTGTTTACAAAAATTGGGCCATCTGGGTGGAACGTTTTTATTGCTCGCAAATGTAGTTTGATACAATAACGGTGACCTCACTTAATGTTTAAATAAAAATTATGCTTTCAGTCACGATGTTCAAAGCCCTACAGTTATTGGTGCGCTGAGTGAACACATACACTCGCGAGCAACCAAATCGACTCAAGCCTTCACGGCGCACATATACATTGATTTTCCTAAAACGATAAATGGTAAATATAAAAGTGATATGTCATTCGAAAGCTGAAGAATTAGGCTTTCAATTAAGATCAATACCATAAAAAAAAACTAAGCGCAGATTTAATGACGCATTTTAATTGCCCGTCAGTGTTAATTACCTCATTAGGAATCCACGCCTTGCGCTACCTGATCCCGCTATAAAACCTTTCCACATCCGGTGTACCTTATCAGTCGCTTGTTGCAAGTTGACCGGTACACATCTCGTTGCATTGTATTCCTTGTTTTCGCAAACCCATGGATACCACACCAGAAGAAGCTGCTCAAGTTGTTGCCTTGCTGCAACAAGGGTTAAGTCAGCGAGCAGTCGCTGCCCAGCTCCACTTGAGCCAGTCTGCTGTATCCCGAGTATACAGACGGTTCCAAGAGACTGGTGCCTTCAATCGAAGACCAAGAACGGGCCGCCACCGCTGCACTTCAGAGAGAGACGACCGCTTCATTGTCTCAACCTCGCTGCGCAATCGACACCTTACGGGCGTTGATGTGCAGCAAGAACTGAGACGTGTACGACAAGTGGCTGTCAGCGAGTGGACAGTGAGAAGACGCTTGAAGGAAGCCAACTTGACACCAAAAAGACCTGCATCAGGCCCCAAATTGACTGCAGGCCACCGACAAGCGCGTCTTCAGTTTGCTCGAGAGCATCTCGATTGGAGCATTGCGCAATGGCGGTCGGTCCTGTTTACTGATGAGTGCAGAGTGTGTCTGCATGGCAGTGACAGGAGAGGCCGGGTCTACCGGCGTCCGGGGGAACGATTTGCCCAATGTTGTTTCGCTGAAACAGTAGCATATGGCGGCGGTTCCTGCATGATGTGGGCTGGTATTTCTCTAGAGGGAAAAACCGCACTTGTTTTCGTGCCTGGAGGCGGCCGAGGAGGCGGGTTAACAGCTGATCGGTACATCACCGACATTCTACTCGGTCATGTTGTGCCCTATGCAGAATTTGTCGGTGAAGACTTCGTGCTAATGCACGACAATGCCCGCTGCCACACGGCACGAGTCAGTCGGCAGTTTCTGAGAGAGAAGGAATTGCGCACGATGGACTGGCCTGCGCTCAGTCCTGACCTGAATCCCATCGAACACTTATGGGACGAGCTCAAAAGAAGAGTTCGGGCCAGGAATCCAGTCCCTGCAAGCGTGGACGAGCTGAAGACAGCTTTATTAGAGGAGTGGGACGGCATTCCTCAGGAAACTGTCAAAAAGTTGATAAGGTCTATGAGAAACAGGCTGCAGGCTGTAATTAGGGCAAGAGGGGGCAATACAAAGTATTGATTTAAATAAATAAATTTTTATCTTAACATTTTTTGTTTAATTTGTATAATACGATACCCATACCCTTTTTTCCTAAATTCCCGTTTTTCCTACAATTGCGTTCAGACATCATTTATTTCAAAAATGATGAATGGATTTCAATAATAATGATATCAAATTAAAGCTGACATCTTAAGCTTTTAAATGACATATCATTTTTATTATTTCTATTCATAATTTTACTTGTATTAATGTATGTTTGCGCCGTCAAGGCTTGAGTCGATTTGGTTGCTCGCGAGTGTAGATTCCGATAAAGTATACTTAGTTACCTACTATACATATTTTAAAAGTCAGCAACATTCTAAAAATTTTAAATTCCTTTTCCGAAACCGTTCAGCAAACTCGAACAGTCACGAGCAAAAGCGTTATAGAGTTGGCAAAGATTTAACTTGTTCGAGAGCGTGGTCCCGGGGGGCCCATTGCTTCTGATTGTCGTCGGGCGCGCTGCAATCCGATACTGCGCGCGACTGGTACCGGTTTAATTGTCGAGTCTACTGCTCGGTCCCAAGACGAGAGTTACCCGGGATTGTTGCGGTGAACACAATAAGTGCTAATTTTACGCGGGATATTATTGCCGCGCGAATATAATGGGCGTGATGCGTTGTTTTGTTTGTGTTGAATAGGAAGTTCCTAAACGTGATAAAATGGTCAAATCTTAGAATTTACGTGAGGAAGTGTAACTTCGAAATGGTATAAAATGTAGTTCATAGGTACATCATGTAGTTCATCATATACATTACGTAAGTAGTCGTAGGTAGCCATGTTAAGCATGGGTCTTAGGACGGACGTATAATAATAATAATAACCATTTAGGTTTATCAGGCATCAGTTCAGTTGCCAATATAATAAACTAAACAGATGTATACATAAACACGGCAACACTACACTGGGTTCCAAAAGCAGGTAAGTACTTAGTAGTACCTGGTACTAGTTATTATTCTGTGAAAGTACTTACTACACTTTTAATTTCTCTTTTTCTTCTTAACTGTTACTTAAAGTGGTATCGTAAGAAGGGAGTGATTCTGAACAATTTTTGTTACGGCAAAATTGGGAGAAATTCTGTAGACACAAATTTTAATTTTACTTATCTAAGTATAGCAACTTACATAATTCTGTTCAAACGGATGTTAAGTACTTACATGTAAATTTTTCAGAAAACATTATAATTAAAACGTCATTTGGTTTATTATTAGTCCTTTTTTTACAAAAATACTCAACACGCTTTGAAATCCTGTTCAATATTAGTTAGGCAATAAATAAAACTTTATCTTTTTAGTTCATCGAAAATGCAAAATAGATGAAGGCACCCCCTCCCTCACTCACGCCTGACTGACCACCCCCACCGCCACCGCAGTGATGTAAAGAGCAATTTTGTATGCATTTTATTTAAAAACAGACGGCTCTTACTGAAGAACTGAAACACAACTACAAAATACTAACAAGAAAAGTTCTGAATAATTGCTGTATGTACCTAAATATGTCGTTATGATTGCGTTATACCAATGAATTCTTTAGAAATAAGAATTTTGGTAAACCGGCTGCATGTAACCGCGAGCTTTGCTTCGCCTTAAAAAGTTTTCCCGTGGGAATTCCGCTATAAAAAAAACGCCTACGTGTTAACTCAGGTTGTCAGCTAACTCCATACTAAATTTCATGAAAGTTCAGCTGTTTTGACGTGAAGAAGTAACAAACATAAACACACACACACTCACAAACTTTCACAGCTTGGTGGGAAAATTATCCAAGCTTAGGAAGACAGTTTAGTCCTCAAGAGATATGCACAAAGGTTCCATTCGAGAGAGCCTGTCGAGGTACTGAACTGACACGTGACACGCTATGTAATTGAAACAGTATAATAATATGTTTTTCCTAGATCTACGCAACATAAATTGAGATTGCAATACGCAATGCAACTAACTACAAACATTACTCTGTTATAAAATCTATTAAAATAATAATAATAATGAATGTACATACTGTAAGCTTCGGAATGGTCGTTTTCTGTAAAAATAGAAACATAACCATTAACTTTACAAGTATGATACATTCATTAAATAAAAAGATTCTGAATACCTAATTAATTATTTTTTATAAGAATTACTAAAAATCTATCATATAAGGTATTAGAACAAATAAATCTATTAGGAGTTAGGTTAGGACATCAATATAATTGTGTCATCTTAGTAAATAAATGTATACGTACACAATAGACTACACCCGATTTAGCTATAATGTATTGGATGTCATCAGATAGGATCCTCAAAAAATTAGTTAAACCCTCCACAGGTTTAACCAATATGGTTTAGACAATTATCCGAACAATGTTTACAGCTACAACTTGGTCCCACCCGGGTTCTAGTTCTAGTACTAGCACAAGGCTAGGCCGCTAGGCCACAGAGGCAGGCCTATAATGTTTTACCTAAGAAATCATTGGTGTATCATACTGATATATCGCATACGAATAAATAAAAATCAGCAGCTTTCTAATAATCATCGTAAGTAGTAATTGACACTAACTAAACGGTTGCTCAAATCGTAAGCCGACAATTAAAAATGAAAATAAAAGACTAAAGACCTACCTAATAGGTTTATAATATTTGCGAATTATGATAGTCATAAAGTTTTATTGTGTGTCTATTGTTCAATTAGCATGAATTATTGCCGATTTTTTTTCATGCAAGGTAAAGATAACAGTTAACACGCAAATATAAAAGTTTTATAATAGTTGCAACTGCAGTTATGCACACTGGCTTTCATATGCGTTATATAGGAAAAGTATCTAAATGTATATTATAATTTATTTCAAGTTATCAAGCATGTAGGTACATAAAGATTGTCTTATGTATAAATTGTATATGCAGGAGTAAAATTACATTTATTTTAATTTAAAATATAAGAATTTAATGACCTATGCGTGTGCTACCTTATCGCTTTCATAAGTTAATACCTATATGTATCCACGTAGGAAGCAATTTAGCTTTGTACGTTACTTCTTCAAGTTCCAAGTCCAACATCAATACCTATCATAAACTGAAAGTTATGGTAGTTAGGTATAATCATAGGAAATAAACTTTTTGGAATATCAGTTGAGAAAACCAGCCTACGCCTCTGCAGCGCCGATTCCGACGGCTACGCGGTTGCTACGAGGGGTCTACAGGAAAACTCGTAGCCATTTTCATGATCAATACTTTATTAATTGTTGTAACGAAAATATTAAGTTCTAGTTTTGTCTGCTCTAGACCTCCAGATTCCATGCTCTCTTGTCAATTGTAATGTTGTAAACGGACCATATACCTACACGTTCAGAAATATAAATTAATGTTGCATGACAGACATGTGCTGATTTTGTTTTTTTGTTTACGAGGAGATATAATTTTTCAAGTAGGTATCACTTTTTGTGTGTGTTGTGATGTCATAGATTTTGTGGTCAAATCCATCATAAATATTGCTAGAGGGTAGACGCAAAACAAAATTTGTGTATCCAAACATCAAAACACTTTCCAGTGTCCATGCCTGCTTCAAGTGTCCAAAGTGACATTCCACACAAAAACTAACCTGGATTGGGTTGTGTTTGGTAGTTGGGTTTCTTCATCCACTCGTAGGGCGACCTTGGGGGCGGCGGGGGCTGCGCGGGGCGCGCGCAGGGCGAGGCGCCGGGGCTGGGGTCGCCGCGCGCCGGGGACGGCAGCTCGCCCGCGTCCCGCTCGCCCGGCTCGCGCTTGGGGAAGTGGTGGCCCTCCGGCGCCCACTCGCCGCCGCCCCACGCGCCGCACCACTGCTGCTCCTCGAAGCTCTGCGGCTGCCAGCCGTACCAGCCGCCGCTGCCGTACTGCTTGCCCTGGTACATGGCGAGCGGGTTCACGTAATTCACCATCCCGATCACCGTCCGAGCATCGCACACACTCTGTTCACTAGCACTGTGAGCACCTGGCGAGGTGTGACGCGCGAGCAGGAGCGACGGCGACTGATGCCAGCGGCCGGGGCGCGCGCCGCGGGCGGAGCCCCCGGGCGCTGGGGGGGCGGAGCCGCACAAGCCAATGGCGGCGGAGAGCCGCGGCCGCCCCGCCCCCCGGCCGCCTCCGACCTAGCGATATCATTTAATTTGCCTAATTACAACAAAAATAATGAATGCAGTAATAGCGTCCCCGCGCGAGGTCTGACCGTGTGGTTTAATAGCTTGATTCGTGGTGTCGCTCTTAGGATATAATTTGGTGATTCCAGGCAGGTATCAACATTACAGGTGGAGGTGGGGGCGCGGGAGAACAGGGAACTGGAGCGCGCCGACAGACGATCTGAACATTACATAATTCAGACTTACCTATCTATACCTACTAGCACTTTACTTATCAGAGCATTAGGTCCATGCGACAAGGTTTTGCATAATGCACTTCTTTGCGTGTCGGTGCCGAGGACAGCTGAAAATGAACTAAGTTATGTCAGTGTCACCAAAATAATATCGTTACTTTACTACACATTTTTTTAAAAATCGTGTGACGAACATTTATCTCTAAAGTAGTAAAAACGTAAAAGTATTTAATAATTTTTAGGACATACGAGTAAGTTGTTTACAATGAGAATGACGCGTTGTGTCATCTTCGGATGTGCAGTTTAACGTGGGTTACGTGGGTGAGACACCCTGTTTTTTAAAACCTGTTAATGCCTTGTAGGTATGACTTGTATCCTCGTAGGTACTAAAATTATCATCAAGCAAAGCTGGTAGGTTTTCACAATTTAAAATTAGTTCTTCAATTCACATAAAAGCAACTGAAACCGATTCAAAAGACAAAACTTTAAAGTACCTTATTTAGATTTGGACTATGGAAATTGAAACCAGGGAATTACCTACCTAAACAATTTACCTACTTACTTTTTTTTTAAATAAACAGTTTATTTTTACCTAGGTAGGTACATATAAATCTTTTTGATATTCAAACAAAGATATAAGTATGTAGATGTAGGTACTACTACCTATAAACATTTTGAAAATAGTTAAATTTAAAATTGGTTAATATTTTTATTCGAATTGCTAGCAGGAAGGCTAGCAGCCATAGGGCTGCGTTCCCAGTAGGCAATCAGCTCACCTTTGACACGGGGAAAACGCAGCTTATAGGTACATACGACAGATTTTCTTTGAAAAACAGAGGGGAATTTTATGAGTAAACGGCCGCACTGAACATTGGAAAATTAACGATGCAATGACGATGCAAGGTGATCATAGCCTCCGCCTGCCTTCGATGAAACCGATGTAGGTTCTATTATTAGGATGTAGGTCTCTTTGTATTTCAAAAAAAAAAAACACGCACTCACGCCTTGTACTAATGTACTCCCTTGCGGTAGGCAGAGGTGCATTGCTGCACCCACTTTTCGCCAGAGTATTATGTTAGTCCCAATGTAATAGGGGGCGGGTATTGCCATTTTACGGGCACATCCAAGACCCGAGAACAAATATCTGTGTTTAAATAAATATCTGCCCCAGCCGGGAATCGAACCCGGGACCATCGGCTCAGTAGTCAGGGTCACTAACCACTACGCCATTCGGTCGTTTTTGTATTTCACATTCATATAAAGTCAGTGTACATCGATTTTTAGAGTTACATAAAGGAAAAAAGGAACCCTTAGCTGTCCGTCCGTCTATCTGCCTGTCACCACCATTTTCCTCAGAAACGGGTAAAGGTATCAAGCTGTTATTTTGCATATATATACAAATTTAGGTACGGCCCCGACAAAGTAGTAAAATAAAACATTGAACAAAAAACCGCCCATACACGAAGAGAGCGGATGAATATGAAAAAATTCACGGATGTAGTAGGTTAGGTACATAAAACTATCTCAGGTAAATATACTTGTAAGTATGGAACACTCAGTGCGCGAGTCCAGCTCGCACTTGGCTGGGTTTTTTTCACACACGTACTTTCCACTCTTTATACCTCCTACAGGCAGAACATTCTATTAGCATCGAAGTCCGTCTGATTGTACTTCTGTAAATTGTGCAATAAAAGAATTAATAAATTAATGTAGGTAGGTACTTATCTAAATTGATCGTCGTTCCTCTCAGAATCATCCTTTAAGATCACCTAGTTCAGTCTATTCCACCTACTATACCTAGATACATACTTAGAATATTATCATTTAAAAATATTTATTTTATAAGATAACATAATTTATAACAGTTACAGTGCTGTCAGATATTACAATGCAAATAATAATACAGGAATTATCATGTCGATAGTGACGTAGCGTAGCCATGTAGGTGCCTTTCAGGTGTTAAGATACGAGTTCGTTGAGTATCTAAATATATGTATAACCATAACATTTCGTTTCAACTCCTTTCACTTAGCATATAATTCGCGTTCTCGCTATTTATGGGATTGAGGTGACCAAATTGGCCAGGCCTAATTATACCCCCATGCCCCTCCTGAACGTTTTTTTTTTACTTCTTAACTAATACCTATAATAATATGATGTAGGTATAGGTACATAAGGAACTCCGAGTTACACCCAATCTTTACGTGAGTAAGATAAATACCTGAATTCCATGCTGAGTTTTACTGTTCAGAATTCAGGTATTTATTTTAAGTATACCTTTAGGTAAGAACTGGAATTTTAAAAAATGCCTTTACAACATAGAAGATGAGCACTGTGATAAGGATAAGGTCAGGTAGGCAAAAAAGCTGCATATTTAGGCAAGTACCTACCTAGGTTTACCTGCTTACATAACAATGATGAGCTGATTAACAAAACTAAAGCAAAACATTGGAACAATAGACAAGAAACTAAAACATCTGCTTCAACATTTTTCTAAATCATTCACGGGCACAACCCGTAGTAATAAGTAACATAATAGGGTAGTGTGTGGCCGATAAGGAACAAGGCCAAGTAACATGAATTGTGTAAGTATATAAAACCACCGACTGGATCAGCAGTCTATCATTCTCAATCTACCTACTTACTGAAATTCTTCATACGAAATCCAATTTAACTAAAAAAACATACTATATTACTTACCTATACCTACCAACTAACCCATCGTTCGAATTTGCTTGATCCATCCAACCTGAAATGCCCAGAGAGGGGCATTCGCGATGTGAAATGGAATAACATTTACGAAGTAATTAGTGCTAAATTCAATACATCTCCACGTAATAATGGTAATAATACGTAAAATGTAGACGTGCTAGATTATAGTACGTAGAAGGTGTTCTATCTATCCATAAAGGGCCTGTTCGTCATTAACTTACCATCAACAATTTCACTGGTACTCGGTGACACGACATGGTCTATTTATTAATTCTTTCCATCATCATCATCAGCCGGTATATAATCATCCACAGCTGGACATAGGCCTCTCCCAAGGAACGTCACAACACTCGGTCCTCGGCCTTCCTCATCCAGCCACTACCGGCTGCCTGTCCTGCGGACAGAAGGACATCCCACGTTAAATTTTTATGAAAACTCGAATTATCTAAAGAAATTCCCGTCTTCAATAATTTACTAAGAAGTATTGAGTGATCAGTTTTGTCGAAGACCTTACTGTAGTAATTTGTAAATACAATCAACTTGACCATCTCTGTCTGTTTTAAACACTTATTATGTAAGTATACCTACTTAGGTACAACCTTGTTTCAGCTAAGATTATTCCTGTGACTTTATGGAGACATTTTGAGTTTAGTGGTTTTAGAGATAGGTAGGTATCTCTTCCCGTAAATGAAATTCTAAAGAGTTGGTCAATTGACTCATACCTAATAACATTTACTAACTATTTCTGTGTAATTCAGAAAATTGGGATCATTAAGGTTATATACAGTTCAGTTAGTCATCAATCTCAGCACGAATCTTTTCCAGTCGAATTTTCCATAAAGAATAACCATTTAAAGAAGATCATTCTTGGCTACGGAATCCTTTCATATGCGTGTCCGACACGCTCTTTGCCGTTTTTTTTTTCTTTTACCTTGGGTTTTTTTTTAGCTGAAATGGCGCGGAGTGACTTTCATATATAGAACCCATACCATACCATCAGCCTGGATGATGAGCAAGCGACACATCCCGTGTTGAAGATGGAACATAGAATCCTATATAATAGGTGCTTTTGGCATACCTAAGCCTTATCTATAAGCTTTAGTGCTGCTTACAAGACACGATGCGAGATTTGCGAGAAAAATAGGTACATACCTAATATACTCTGCACTGACGAGAAAATTCACCACTGTCGAAAAAAAAACAACGGTTTAAACAATCAGCTTCAATTTTGCCATAGTCGGTTAGAGCATAACCAGGCATTATTGGTTGACTTTTGACACATCGTCAAGAATTTAGTAGGATGGAGATGACGTTTAATTGATGTGCCTGGTTACGATCTAACCGACTATGGCAAAATTGAAGCTGATTGTTTAAACCGTTGTTTTTTTTTCGACAGTGGTGAATTTTCTCGTCAGTGCAGAGTATATTAGGTATGTACCTATGCTTCTCGCAAATCTCGCATCGTGTCTTGTAAGCAGCATTGGACATCCTTCTCGCCCTTTAAGTAGAGCTCAATATAAATAAACCGACTTGGTATTATTACGTCTCAGAACTTTTTACGTTTGATTGACGAGACTTGGCTTTTTTACAAGTTCTGTTTTGAAAAGTTGGTCACGTGACTTTTCAGAGGAGTATGTTTATTCGCGTGTTTTCAAGACTCGTTTAAAAAAGATGTTCAGTCAGTTCAGTCCAAGGACTTTGTATTCAGTCTTTCGGCTACCACTTTTGCAACCTCCTTTTTCCAAAAATTGTGGAGTTTTTATTTCATAGAAAAACCTAACTAAGTATGAAGTGCATAGGTAAGTACTTACTACACTACCTACCATTAGGTACTTTAACCGGATGATAGGCCGTTTCTAAGGGCAAAGAGTTGTGTTCAACTTCATTGAATAGAGTTGAGATTTGGACCTCTGCATGTTGCTGTTTCATCACATTGTGTAAATTACTTAGATAGGTACATACAGTAGCTATTTGCGATAAAATTAACTTAATGGCCGCCGCAATGTGGCACAAGTGGAAGACGACATTAACACAAACACGCTATGGTGAAAATTCAGCATGAAATGTATAGAGATCCAACTTAAGTTTTGTCAAGACTGATCATGATCATATAGGTAAGGTAGAATGTTCAAGACAGACAATGGGCAAGGATTACCAACTACTTCTTTAACGAAAAGGACAGAGGGAATGTTATATCCGCGATAAAAAAAATATTTCTGGGGAATAATAAACCCCTAAGTTGGCAACCCCCGACAAAACTCAAAATAATAATAAGTTCGGGCATATTATTGTAAGTTTTATTTCATTAGATTCCATTCATTAATTACTTTATTTACTTGTATGGTTCCATTATAATATTATCCTAAATAAAATCCAATTCTTTACTTGTTAAGTCAAGTCAACAACATAATCCATACAGAACTCAGAATAGTAACGGGCAAATTTTACGTTTCGACTAACCGATAATGAACGGTATCCCATCCCTTTCGTATTTAGTTCATTCAAACAAAACACAGATTAAATATTTTCATTCGTTTTCGTTTCATTCGTTCAATTGCTAATGGCGCGCGCGTTATTTTATTTCTAAATCTAACCTAAAAATATTTTTAATTTGAATCTATTTCGTGCTATCTAAATCTATTTAGAGAAACGTACATAGTATTATTTTAAATTCATAATAAAATTGGAAGTTATCACCATGTCTGCTGATAATATAGAGAAGTTGTACCAGAATTACGGAATATTGGCCGACGCCAAAGATGACATAGCGAAGGTATGATTTTGAAAGAATTTGTATTCGAAATTATCAAATTTTACAAATTAAACATCCTTATTATTTATTTTTGTAACTATTTCAGCATGAAAAGGAATACTTGGAGATATTAGCTGCGGTTAAGGGCTCAGATAAAGAGAAACGTTTGGCGTCACAGTTCATTGCTAAATTCTTCAACAGCTTTCCCAATCTTGCGGAACAAGCTCTAGAAGCCCAATTTGACCTCTGCGAAGATGATGATGTGGCGGTATGTATATTTAATTATTACTTACTAATGGTACATCATTACTATTCTTTGCCATCATGTAAGTACATTATTTTATACTAATTAGGTACCTTTTTTAATTTCAGATTAGGAAACAAGCTATAAAAGATTTACCATCCCTATGTAAGGACCATAAAGAACATACTCAACGTATTTCTGATATACTTGCACAACTGCTGCAGTCGGAAGATGCCACAGAAATCACCATGGTCACAAATTCCCTACTCGGTATCCTAAAAAGTGACCCTAAAGGAACTCTGACTGGGCTATTTTCTCAAATACACCAAAGCACTGACAATGAAGTAGTAAGAGAGAGATGTATCAAGTTTTTGGCCACAAAAGTTAAGCAAGTAGGGAGAGAAGTCATCAACAAGGAAGCTGAAGATCTTATTATTGCTGAGTGTAAGAAAATTTTGGAGGTATGTTTTTTGTATTTCATGTACCTATTAGCAATTTAATTACAAATAATACTCACTTCCTTCGTATAGATATACATATACAGAGACATAATAATATATTCTTCCTCACCATTTGCCTGTGTTAGCTGGTGGGCTTGGTACTATTAGTCTTTCTTCTGGAACTTAAAGACCAAACTACAAGTTCTTTTTCATTAAACTCTCTCTTAAATCAACTATTATTAACAAATTGTGGTCATCCATTGTTTGTAGGATGTAGTTGCGGAAGAATTTGAGCACATAATGGACTTGCTGACTTGGTCCAGACTGGGCAAGACTCCTGCGGGCAAGAAGGAGCTAGTACAGCTGGTGGGGGCCATAGCATTCTCCCCCGATGACTGGCAGCCCGAGGACCCCGAGTATGTGGACCGAATACTGCAGTGCTCCATGTACGCCCTGCCTTTGTTCTCCGTAAGTTGTGACTATGTTTAACAGAGCTAAGACTTCGTTTCGTACCTTGTTTCGTTTGAATTGTAAAAGTACTTAATCATAAACAAAATATGTTTATGCCATGTATATGTATTATAATAGTATATCCATGTTTTTGTTCAACTAACAGTTATTTGTATTTACAGGCCCAGGTAGAGTCAACGCAGTTTGTAAACTTCTTCTGTGAGCATGTTCTTCCTCGCTGGAAAGACATTGCGTCCCCGGAGGGCAGTGCTGACTGTAAACTGGAACTGCTGAAAATATTTGCTGAAGTTTCTGAACATTGTGGGGAGCTTGAGAAGGCGCAAGAGAAGATTGACACAGTTTATGACTTACTAATGGTAATAATGAATTTCATACTTATTCCATAATTTATTATTTATGGCAATGATTGACTATTGTGAGGAAGCTGTAAATGGCAAATGCGCATTCTCTAAGTGGTTCATAAGTAATCATAAAAGTGTTACTCCCATTACCACACAAACACTTCTAATACAAAACCTTAAACCTTAACAGACCTACCTGCCAGAGGCCCCGATAGTGACTGAAGAAGTGAAGAAAGCTGAGGAGTCAGAGGAAGCCAAGCCCGATGAATCGAAAGCGACACCATCGCTGCAGTTCTCTCACGTAGAGTGTGCGTTGTTTGCCCTCCACTCGCTGTGCAGGAAGGTTCCAGAAGCCCTGGCGGCAGATAGCGCGAGGCTGAAGGCGCTCCGCATCCGGCTCCAGTACACTGCTAGCCTCACTCAAGGATATATTAAGAAGTTGAAGGAAGTGACCCAGGTTAGTTGATTAGTTTAATATGCAAGATTCGTGAGAAATAATGAGATAAGTACCTATTGTTTACTGTTGGAATATAATTCTCAGATACTTTATGACTGTGTCTCTATTTACAGGGTAAGAAAGGTGACAATGCCAACTCAGAAGAGAATAAATTGAAGGTTGCAGCGTTGAAAACAACTTCCAACATTAACACTCTGATTAGAGACATATTCAGGACACCCCCCAGCTTCAAGAGCAAAGTGGAACTCTCATTCCAAGTGAAAAGGGCTGAAATCAAGGTATTTATCACATTATCACACATGCAATTTGCGTATTTTTCAATCATAAATAAAATAATCAATGATGTCGATTCTGAAGGCAGAAATTCAAATTTTAACACTGTCAAACTATAAAATTTTCGCTAGCGAAAAATGAGATTTACGTGAACATTTGAATTTTAAATAAAGAAATGAAGGAGTTTGGAAGCTCAAAAATTAAAATTTATGTCTCTAGCATAGCCATCAATATTTGGTAAAATATAAATTTCAAAAATTTCATGTATTCTCTTTACAGGAAAAGCCATCTCCAAAATCCGAAGAGAAAGAGAGCCAAGTAGCCGGTCAGAAGCGCCACCAGCCCATCAAATTCGACAACGGAGAAGAGAAGTCATCGCCTGAGAAACGCGCGCGCCCTGGAGACAAGAACGTAAAGATGTACACGCCTCCTTCTGGCAAGTATAGCTCGAGGCTGACGGGCAACGGAAACACAGGTGGCGGCGGTGGTGCACGGTACTCCGGAAATGGTGGCCGATACCGCGGTGGCGGCGGATACAGACGAGGAAACGCCCCATTCAAAAGGCGAAACAACTACTAAATATGACAAAGCAGACAACCAGACAAATGGCAAAGACAGCTAAGACCCTGACAAAGCCCGAGTATGCCCTAAAGATATTTAAATGACTACACAGACATCACACGATTTAAGCTAGTGGTGATGATGCTTGATGGGCTGAAGGGCATCTTATTCAAATATTATTTCCCAATCCAAACCATCCTATCCCAAATCCTTGTAATTGTTGTTATTATATCTTCTGTTCCTTGTTGATTTCGGTCGGTCGTAATCTGATGCTGAGGAAGGTCAACGTTGTGTTTTTTTTTTTCGTTACAGTCTCGAAGTTTTGTGTTTCTTTTACAGTATGTCGGAACGGACTGAGTTTTCCTGTGCAACATGGTAAGATATATACCTAAGGTTTTGTTTAATTTACAATACTGTAAATATACTTTTAGAAAGTATCCATAGTCATATATTTAGAATTAATGCATATAATTGCAGGATGATTTTATATGAACCTAGGTTAGGAATATTCGTAGCTGATATTTTCATGATGGTGCAGAAGGTCCTGTAGATTTCTCGCAGTGATCCACGACGAGTAAGTAATATATCTCTAGGATATAATAATAGTACAAGTCAAGAGGAAGATTCAAAGGCTGCACATCTCCCAATAGGTAAGCAATATTATTTAGATATTTCAACTTGCTCCTGATTTGCATCATCTAAAGGCAGCGCATTTAAGTTCGTGTTTCAGATATGGCAGATATCAACATTAAAATCTCGTATTCCATTGTGTGACTTTCTCTTCAATAAACATTAATAATTCTTATCAATTTGTGTATTATTTTACCTTTCGCTCTAGTTTTATGTATCACAGTCTTTAGTAAAAGATTTAAATAAACATGCATACCACAATAAGCGAATACCAAGAATAATATATTTAGGATATTTTATCAGATATAGGAATAGGAACTTTACCCTTCTTCTTAGTGTGTTGGTGGGCATACACAAGCAATTTAGAGTTTGTCACAAAATGGTGAAAATATTAGCCAGTCAGAATAGTGGCTGTCGCTTCCCAAAGACTGATATTCGCTGGCTGCCCATTTATCCTGACATTGTAAAATAGGTGCTAAGACTGACATTATGGATTGGCTGAATCTTCTCGTAGGCATTGTGGTAAGTATTTCTTGGGGTAAATAAATTTTGAATGATTGGGCAATAATCTATCACCTATGTCAGACAACACAGCTTATAGGTAGTAAAAGAATAATAACTAGTACCAGTAATAGGAAGATTAATAATAAATCTTGAGATTGAGTGTGACTGATGTAGATGATAAATTAAAGACATACATTTAAATCAGGTTAAATATAATTTTACTAGCACAAAAATTAAATAAAATTCTTAGGACATTAATCTTATTAGTTAAATATTTCATCTCATATTATCAATAACATTACACATGATCCGATCCAGTTCATAGCAGGGATCAGCATTAGCACTTTCACTCTGACTGGTGTCCATGTGTTCTAGTATTTCAGTAGGAACTAGAAACTTTGAATCTATCTCATTTTGATCTGGCAAATGTTGTAGTGCCCCTTGCAAGATATCCTGAACTTTTTCAAGATGTTTTTGGAACCTGAAATTAGAAGACAATCATTGTATTAAATAAAAGCAGAAAGAAAATCTATGAAACTTTTAGTTTTTTAAGTGAGGCAAGAGGAAACCAATTGAGAAATTCTGCAGAGCACTATCGGGTGCATGGTTTGATTTAAAATATTTTATAATGCCTTCATACCTCATGGCAGTTTCAACTCTTTGGCGTTTCTGCAATTCCATCATGACTCTCAATGTTTCTCTTGCCTGATGAGGCCTGAATTCGTTGAGAAGATGATGTATGTGTATAAATAACAAACTAAGATCTTCAACTTTCTCAGCTCTTTTAGGTGAGTCTGGGCAGTGCACCAGTAAATCAAGCAAATCCAGGAAATTCACCAATAGTGAATGGTTTAGTTTCTTCAGTTCACGTCTTCTTTCAAAATGCATAGGATATAATCTACGAAAGCCCTGAAATAAAAGGAGTTTTTGTAACACAAAATGTACCTTTTCCATTGATTACCGACTGGCATAAAAAAATTATAGATATGGTTGGTGGAACATCTAAGGACATTTAAATAATCACAACACTTTACCTGACTCTCTAATGATCGAATAATAGTATCATCGGCGTTGAATGTATTTCCAAACATGGAATATGTATCATGAATCGGACGTGGTGGTAAAGGTGCTCTATTTCGTCGTACATTTTCATCTGTATAAAAGTTTATGTATTGCTTTGGGGGCAAGGGTAAGGAGCTGACTTGAGCCGTGTCTGAAGACATTATTATTGTTGAAATTTAGCAACTTATGCAAATAAAAGAATCACAACACAACTTGGTCAACTTTCGTTTCGCTGCGCCATTTGCATTGCAATCACAGACCAAAATATGTCAGTTTCTCAGAATAAGTTTTTGAATTCACAGAGTAAAACTCTGTGAAGTAATGAAAACAGAAATGGCACCTATGCAAATATTTAAATCGATATTCAATCCATCTATTTAGCACAAATCTGTTCCAAAAAGATTATCAATCGGTATTTCATTTTAACTTATTTACCAAACTAGGTACTTATTAAGGCGCTATTATACGCTATGCAGAACTAGCGCCGTCAGTGGATAAAAAATCATAACTTCCGTGTTCCCTGTTGCCTGGCATGTAGAAGTTGCCGAAGGTACAGTCCAACTATAATGTCCTAACAATAAAGAGTGCGATGTGCGATTTTGCTAAGACTTTTTATCATTATCCGTTATTTAAGTTAGGTAGTTACTAAGTTAAGTGCCTAAATTTTTAAAATAAAATAGTTACTGTTTGGTTATGGCTTTTTATTATTATTATTATTATTTATGGCTTTTTAACGGATTTGTCCTTTAATAAAATATAGCGATTTTTAGATTACCTGCTTCTAGATTCCAAGCGTTCTGCGTATAATAACGCCTTAAAGTAAATACCTACCTAACTAAAAATAAAATTCACATTATTGATTTTCATGAAAATAAGTTAGTAAAGTTTGTATACCTTACTTTATGTTCCTTGAGACAAATGTTATACGTATTCTGAGAACAGAACGTTCACAGATAATAAAAAACACAGACGTTTTCGGACAAGAGGATTTTGTTGGTTGTTTTTTTAGACAAAAGTCAAACGAACGAAACGAAACAAGTTTTTACTCGTGTGTTGTGTGTGTAAAGTTTTCATGTGAATTATTTTTCCACTTAATAATTATTTACTCATCAACCGATTTGGAATATCGTTGTGTCCTTAAATCAAATTACGTTATGTGCTTCTAATGACGACAGGTTTGTAAATAAAAATACTGTTTCAAACTAGTCTAGCCGGCTGCTGTCGACTCGTTTGTTTCATCAGGACTTATTTTGGACAAAGAAGGATTATTGTAGGTGAACTGCTGGTACCCCTTCGTACCAACAATATAAGTAGTTATAAATTCATTCGAATAGGTAATATTATCACTCCTGTGAAGTACCTACCAAGTAAAGAAGACAAATCTTTGGAAACTTATCAAAATTATTTTTATCTTTTTAAAATTACATTTCGGAATGCATCTTACAGGTTCCTCAATAATTTATGATTTCAGGAATATAATATATAGACCAACTATTTGATAAAGGTATGGGGTTGTGTAAGGTGTATATTTTTCAGACAAAAAAAATTGATTAAATAAGTAGGCAGCAGGACCTATAATTTTATTGAGATTATGATTACAAAAGTAACATAAATACACAAAAAACTCAGAGCTAAAATAAAATGAAATGTCTGTATTTCATCACAGCAATGCTCATCTGCGTACCCCATCAGAGAGTAAATTATTACAAGGCCTAGGTTTTTCTTACAAGGGAAAGCCATATCTTAATAGACTTACCATGCTTGTTATTTTTATGCAGTTCTCACTCAAAAATAGTCTGTTGTATAGGTTTTAGTTGGTGGACTAAATTTCAAAGATAGAAATAACAGTATTTTTTTTCCATAAATGCAGGCTGAATACCTATTGAAAAAATTAATTAATCTGGTATTCTGTATTATTTAGATGAAGACATGCACCATGGCTGGGAAAGATGAGTGTGAAGATGAAGTTATTTGCCAAGCGTTCATGGTGAAGAGATCCCAGAATAAGAAACGCTTCACTCCGGTGAACTATAAGGAGCGCTGGTTCATACTCACTAAGAAGTTCCTCATTTACTATGATACTGATGGAGAGGTAAGGGCTTTAAATAATTAAATATAATCAATCAAGCTAGCTTATTATATACTTCAGATACTGTGTCTATATCTAGGGTTGAAGTTTTGCTTATTTCATGGGAGTGTAAAGTTAGATGTCCAGAAGTAGATGTGGCTGGTGACATGTATTGTATTACCAAAATGTTTATCTATTTTATACTTTATTAATTTTATACATATACTTTCTCTCCTATTGACTTAAAATATGGCACAAAACATAACACCTTTGTCCAGTAGTGGACTTAGGTATATTGGTTTACAAAAGGTTATTAATAAGTTATTTATCCAAAGCTTTCCAAATTATCTCAATAAACAGTGCATTAGTGGTAATGTGTACTCTACTTCCTATTTTTCATGCGGCTAAGGAATTAACTATATAACTTGTGGACAATAAAACAGTAAGTAAACACACTTTTCTTATCTCTATGCTGAGTGTTTTGAGTTCTGACTCATGGTGTTGAATCCAATTGAACTAATTTTTTAAATATTTTACTGCATGATTTGTGATGGTGTGGCTTTTATTGCCTGCCTGATTCGATTACGATAATTTTAATGTAGCTGCTACATTGCATCTATTATACTTAACTTTTTCTAACTTTATTTTATTTTGTAGTATGAAATCTTCCATTTAAAAACACATTCCCGTAGTTTTTTTGAGTCTATCTATACTAAAAAAGTAAGAGAAAAATATAGCTAGAGCCCTAGGACAGTTGTGAAACTCATAAATTTTATTAGTAATTCATTTAAACTTCAACTTTATGCACCAGGCAAAAGAATCCGTCAACCAAACGCCATAGGACCCATGCTATATTTTACAAAGTTTAATGTGCGCGATCTTTCCAACGCCTTCAATTGTTTTCCGGCGGTAATTCGGGGAAAAATGTTTACGATTACCCTTAATAAGGCTTGGCTAGGTACGAGTACGTAGACTACAATATTTAAATACTTTTTGCACCAAATAGGATAAGGTTGGATTTATATACCTATTGCATTATTAACTGTTTATGGCTATGTTTATTTATACCATGCAAGGCCCTATCGTCTTTGCTAAATAATCAGCGTGAAAAAAAGAAAAAAAATCTTCTAATAAACTTAATCTGATTCAAAAGTAGTTAACTGGTGACAAACGAGTAATAAATTAACCACATTCATGTAGCATTTCTCTTGCATGTAGCTCTTAGTCATCATTCAAAAATGCAAATAAATAACATTCCATCGTTCGGTTCCCGGCCGGGAACGACAAAAAAATGTGCCGACCATAGAGTAGTGCGTCGCCCGCCGACCGGAACAAGGAGGTTGAATAATTATACGGAGGGTTCTCAAGTTGAAGAGGTTGAATTTGAATTATTATTAAGCAGACTTGAGGTTTTATTTTTTGGACTAACGTAAAATCTTAGTATCGTAATGTTATTATATCATACCCTAATATTACGTAGGATGGAAAATTAATTCGGGCCCTGGATGTAAACTACCTTTATTTATGTTTAAAATAAAATAAAACTGCATCCAAAGATTAGAAGTGATTGCCTATAAAGGATACGTTATGTAAATTTTGATGAAGAATCGCTACTAAAGGTAGCCCCAAAGATTAGTCATCGATAACGGGAATACATGGTGTGGACGGTGCAAGCAGGTTCAGTTATGACGAAGTAGCTCTCTGATCGTAGTTACTTTCCTTATGCACCTATGAGTAATATCGTTAATAATGTTAACTAATCCAGCAAGAATTGAAATAAAATGTCTAGATAACTTTTTACTATTGCGAGTGTCTGCCTGTGCACGCTCATCAAGCGCATCCAAAGTCATTCTTATTACATAATTAATTTAATTATAATTCAATCACTAATCTTGCCGCTAGGCAGGTCATCATTGCACTTGACCTATACATGAATGCAGTTCATGTGGTAGGTCTACATAACATTCCATCAAAATAACTACTGTTTGTAAGGATCTTTTCGATTTGCATTCGTCGCTATTCTAATTAAATAATAACATTGCGTTGGTTCTTACTTGTTAGTTAATCTCATGGTATCTTATACTACAATATTGCACATCCTGTTAGTGACGTTTTAGATTCTGCATCCTGTATTAGCGTTGTACCTAGGTACCTACTCTAGATCTACGTATATGAGCGCTATCACACGAGTTGACACTGATAGACGGATGTTGGCGAACGTTTCCTGGATTCGGTAATACGTGAATGCCTCCCACGCGTTCAGGCTGATTCTGGACTCTTCGCTTAATTAGTGCGAGAGGAGGATAGAGTCAGGGGTGATGTTGGTGTAAGGGCGGCCTGCGGGGGTTAGGGATTAGGCGCATGCGCGAATAGGGTGTGTCTGTGGCCCGGCGGCAGTTCCTCGCCGGCACCCGCTACCCACTGCGCGCCTCTGCACTCCTGGTATATTACTGGTAAATTCACACTTTATATCCTTATTTATGTATGAAAGAAAATACCAACAGATTTTAATTTAATTGCTTAGCTTGGACAGTAAATAATAAAATTAAACAAGCGATGAAAATATCTAATTTGGTTCACCGAACCGAGATCGCCGGAATTGTGCGCATTCCTTTTTCAGTGACTACCTACGCAAATTCTGTACCTCCGAAATGGACATGTTTTTTTAGTTTTAATTGATCAAGTTATTTGGTTCATGTGAGCCGTTGTAGATGTTTTGATGGGCTATTTATGTTCTATGTTGTCGTTCAATCTGTCAAATCGATCGGCTAGCCGGCGATAATGTCGATCATTTCCTCATGAAACGTTTTCCGATAGAGTCGATTCATTATCGAGATTGTGCAACGAGAATTGTCCTCTTTAAACGTTCTTTCGGGCGCTATTCATTTAAAAGATATCGACACTATGGCTCGTTTCACTCGGACGGAACGCAATATTTGTAATTAGGTGTTGTTAAAATCGCACCCCTTGTGTAGTAAACCGTAGCCCTCTGATGTATTTGCAGTCACGAGGCACGAGCAGGGGCCTCGTGCGGTCGTTCGTTATGTGAACAATTTTAATGGAGGGCTCTCGCGACACCGCGCCGAGAAAAAGTGAGACTAATTGTCTGAAAAGGCTGCACTCCTTTTAAAACTCTTTGAGGGCTTTTTCATAATGCCTCTATGAATGTGGCTGCTCTGTTTGCACGAACATATTTGTCTCGAGGGGCTTGGGGTGCGAGATTTTGTTTTGTAATCAAAATACGTCTCGCCGAGGGTGCGAAGTGTTATCGGGCGGCGATCATCTCGATGACTGTTCAAGTTTCCGTGTGTTTCACGCTTGATTTAATCAATTATTCTAACCATATGTGTGTTCAGCGTGTTATTTTTATTGCGATTTTAAACTACATTTTTGATAACAGATATTGTTGGAAAAACGTTCGCTCAACGATATTTGAATCCAATAGCGCAGAAACACAAATACATATTCCCAAATCAGATTCAAATCAGTGATGTTTACACAGAATACCTTCTCTTGTAGGATCCCTTTATGTACACATCAGACCCCTAAGCGTTGTATAATTTAGTTAGCTAACATTGGTTATCGTGTTGGGGCATGAGCGGCCGAGCTTTTGTGAGGCAGATTTCAATCATGTCGCTGTAGCAACTTCCAATATAATATGTAGTAGCTCTGATATGGGACAAGTTTCCTTTATTATATTCTAGAGGTATTCATTATGTCGCAGGTCTTTGTGTAGGCTTTCGTTGTTGGATTCAGTTTGAACCTTCAGCCCACCCTGGCTTTGTTCTCATTGTGCCTCAGACTTTATTATTCGCTTCAGTAACTTTAAAATACAGTCATGTAAGTAGAGCTTCTGAGTCTAGATTACATCTTTAGATCGTTATTGTGCTTTGAGCTATATCATTATTGTTTTTGGAATTCATGTGAACAAATGCTAAAATATTATGCCAACCAATCCTATGAAATTCAATATCCATAATTATCCTGTTTACATTTCGCTAAACCTGGCCTCTCGGAAGAGGTGGCGTGATAGGGAAGAGGCTTATACCCAGCAGTGGGCAGATACGGGCTGATAATGATGAAACCTGGCCTGGATTCAGACTCTGAAATCTTAAGTTTATGAAGTTAAATACAACTTTTCATAATTTTCCTAGAAGGCCCTTCGTTATTTTTCGAGTTGAAACTGAGTTACCGAAAGTCATTCCGCTGAGACAGTTGTTCAGAATCGTCAAATTAGATTTCTGCACGGCTTCAATTTGTTGCGCCCGCTTCTCCGGCTAAATGAACCTAAAACTTTATTCAATTACCATCATTTCTACTATGGTAAGTATATAACATTCATTGATTAATTATAGGTACCTTGGGAATAGTAACTTAGCCGATTATGAATTGGTACCCTTTAGATCTTATCTGTTTCTTGTGCCATTTTGTAGAATTTCATTATTATTATATCAGCAGAGTATCATTAGGTAGCGACTTTTTAAAACTTTTTTTTTCTGTATCATGATATATATTTTTTAGATATGAGATTGTTAGCAACACTGAAATACAAACCATTTGGAAGCTTTATCTTCCGGCAATATGATGGTCGGAAACTCGGAATAATCCATCGGGAGTCAGGTCGCCGTGGCAAGTGGAAATTGCTATAAACCGAGTTCCTGTTATCGGCGCTGCCACCCCGCTAGGAAATGCTTTTAGCAGTTTTATTGCCATACCGTAAGCGATATATTATCGGTACCAACTGATCCCGATATTGACTTGTAACTGTATCGATATCGGATACGTCCGTTATAAACTGGCATACATCTTTGTATAAATTATGTTAGGTATCTCTCATATCCTGTCGTACAAAGTAGGCAGGTACTTACATAACATAATATTATTTATTTAACATAATTATAATATAGCAACTATCTGCATTTGTGGTAAAGTGGTAAAACGCTGCTTGAACATCCTAAGGTCCCGAATTCAACATCCGGTTCTCGCACTGAGTGTCCCCCCCCCCCTCAATTTGTGTAAAATAATTGTGTTATCAAGTTTGGTTAGGACATTTTACGCTAATCACCTGATGTTCGAAGTAAAATTAGCCATGTTGACGGATATCCATGTAAAGCAGTCTGTCCTGCACATAGCGTCGGGAATAATAATTATATAATCTCTACGCCCGCGCAGATGTCTGATCAAAATGAGCCTCTGTAGTCGAGATTCGGCTCGTAGAACATTCATGTGGCAATCAGTAAGACTATGGTTCGTCTTTCAGAATCTAAGCGGAGCATTTTTAATTTATAAATTATAAATGCCACTTTTATCAAATTTATCCTATCATCTGCATGCCACATGATCATTCATTTCTTTTAGGTTTTTTAATTTTATTCCCTAACTATTTCCGTTCTCGATCGTTTAAGAACATATGATCGAATCATTTATTCACATCCATGTCACTAGCAGACGTATCTTTGCAATTTGTTCTGAACTTCCGACGTTTTATTCCTATTATTGTAAATAGTGATGAGGTCATTCATACATTCGTACGTGCATTTTATGTTGATTGTAAACAGTTAATCGAAAATATTGATTGCTAGTAGTTGTCCATTAACTACGAAGCAAATAAGATAAAAAACATTTATTGTGGTGCTCATATCTCATCCTATACCCATTCCAAATTCCATGTCGGATTACATGATCAAACAAAGCGCTTCCTACCGTTCTCACGTTCTGACCACGTTGTAATACTCACCCGACACCTTTTCGGCAAAAAACAAATGTTTTGTTCACAACCTTTTGACCCCTGTCATACCCAGCGTCCTTGGTGTCCGTCAAATGCAATATCAATGAAGGGGTCAAGCGAACCAATGCCAGTTTAAACATTTCGACTGTTTCGTTTTACATCCAGCCAGCTACGTTGTCGTTGGCCACTTAACAGTTGATTGGTGTATTCTGTAGCATTACTTGGGGTAACGAGCGCGTCAACTTTGTGCTGGCACACTGCCAAGCCGAGAGCACAGACCGCATAGTCCTCACCGCAACCTCCCAAAGAACATTGAGCCTCAGGCCGTTGCTGTAAGAGCTAAATTAGAAACCTCCACGTTTAGAGTGGACATAGTATGTAGTGGATGTAACACCGCACGGCGTATGCTGATACGGGTAACGTTATGTATAAACGTTCACACAGTAGAACCAATTAGTGTCTGGAGTTGTAAAGCCTTTCGTAAAAGTTTTGCGTCCTGCCGGAACGCAATTTGTTTATCTCATAATAACATTGCTGCTGGAAATTAGGACTCTTCACAATAAATGTTGAACTTGCGACTTAGTTCGCCTTCCTGCAAGTGTTGTATGTTATGTTATGGTTGACCTATCATATAAAGAAGCAAACTTTAAAGTATCGTTCTTTTTCACCCGCTATCTCTGAACTCCTGCTCATCTCGGGGATATACAGAAATAGTTGTATGTACATCGATTTGAAGTATTCATTATACAATAGTATACACAGAAATTTATTATTGAAATATATTCACCTCGTACATGATTAATTTCACTTTAAAACTGAATTTTTGAGTGCTAGAGCAGCTTTTATGCTGAATTCAATTATAGGTCACTGTAGCGTAAAGGAAGCACTTAATAGGTCTGTCAGTTTCGACCTATTTTATGGATTCTCGAATGCCCGTTTCTGATTTTAACTATTCATTATTGGCGTTGAGGCTGCAATATTTCTGCTTTATCGCAGAACGTAGGCGTTGCGGTTTGTTTTGCTATTGGCTTTCATGTCTTGTTATTAATGTAGAACCATCATGTAAATGAAACATAGCAAGCAATTAGGTAAGTATATCAAGAATGTTCTAATGAAGGACAGACCTTAAAATATTCACTAAACCTTAAATTAGACACATTTTCTATTGATAATATCAATATACACTCACGTGCAAAGAAAAAGTTCCACTTACAAAATGCAGACACCAAATGGCCCCAATTTTTTTAAACATTTAATACGAAATTTGATCAAAATATTTACTTTTTTAGTTCGTAATAATCTGATGCGCCGTAAAATGTACCTACTTAACTATTGCAGAAGGCGTCATTAAGTTACTTTTTCCATTTAGAAGTACAACATTTGGTGATTTTCTTAATGGAACATTTTCATTGCCCGTGAGTGTATATTGGATAGTACTTGAATTTTAAACAATCTCGCGTGTCTTAGAAGGGCTGTTTGATCTAAATAAAGTTTACAAGATGGAGAAGTAGGGAAGTACTGTAAGTCCGTAAGTAACAGTAACTGTTTGGTTGCAGCGACGCAAGGAGCGCGGGCGCATCGCCACCGAGTCCATCCACACGGTGGAGCAGGCGCAGCTCGGCGAGCTCAGCAAGCAGATCCCCGACGGAGACGCGGAGAAGAGCCCGCTCTTCCGGTTCCCCTTCCAGGTATGTGCTGTCATCAGCAGCTAACATTGTTCCTCTGGTGTAAAGGTGTCTAGGAGCAATACAACACCTCCACCCATACATCCATAATGTGGAGCAGGCCTAGTTCAGGTTCCCCTTCAGTCATCAATCGGGCAGCAATTAAAATAAATTCAAAATTCGAGCATGGGGAGCATAAGACGGAAGTTGAATCTATGACCGGTAGGAGGCCCTCTAGGCAATATGATTTTTTAGTGCTCTTATTACTTCTGGCCTACTGCGTTCACTCACTGTCTATTTAATCAACTCGGTTGTCTTCTATTAGGTATACAAATACTGAATACCTACACTAACAACTCTAACAAGTCTAATAACAGTAAACATCAGAATAACATTGTAAAGAAAAGGCTAGACAGTGAGTTTCCTCTCCACGCACAACATTGTAGTCCTCATAAATCTGATCCCGGGGACGCGTCCTGCATATCAATGTGGCATCCCGGTTCTACTGTCTGTATTTATATTACAGAGTTTGTTTTACATGGCGTGTGTTGTCGCAGGTGGGCTACACGGAGCTGAGTAACGACTACACGTTGTATCTCGTCGCTGACGGCTTCGCGGAGCGCCTGCATTGGATAACTACTATCAGGAGCAGTGAGTGTTGACGTTAAATTACCTACAGACAACAGCTACTAAGATATATTTTATGCACCGTAAAATGGGAATACATTATTTCACACACGATCGTAGGGAAGTAAGTGCATTTTACTCATTCCTAACTGGCGATACGTGAATGTAAATGTACAATGATTGGGTGATTACTTGCGAGCCACCTCTATCTACCCCTTCGGGGATTACAGTTGTGACCATAATATTTAACTTAATGACTGTCTCTTCTATGTGCATGATTAATACTTTGAATAAGTCTCTAATCTCTCTCTCATCTCCCACCAGTCTGCGTAGCGAACCCGCGGCGCGCGCGCTACCACCCGGCGGCGTGGTCGGCGCGCCGCTGGGGCTGCTGCAGCGGCGCGCGGCGCGCCCCCGGCTGCGCGCTCGCCGCCGTGTGGCCGCTGCCCGAGCCCGAGCCCGAGCCCGCGCCCGACACACGTGAGTCTGTCTGTCTTTACGCTACCTGTCACCCGCAGTCATAGTCTGTCTTTACGCTATCACCGGGCGTGGTTTTCTTTCTCTTCACTATATACCACCCGGCCGGCGGAGTTATGCGCCGCTACTAATCGACGGCGTAGTCTGTCTTTAGCTACCGTATGATTGGTATCAGCGCTGTGCTACCATCCCGCGGGTAGGTCTGTCTTTACGCCATACGGTGACTTAGTCTAAGGCTACCGGCCACATCCCAGCAGCGTGGTCCATCTCTCCGGTAGTTGCATTCCACTCAGCGGCTCTTCACTTGAGATATCATACGTTTTCATTGAATATTATCATTTTGGGCGTAGAATAGATAGAAGGGCGATACGAAACAAGGATGTGAGTTTGGTTGAATTTATTCAGCACTCACGAAGATTTATTAGATTTCTGTGATGAAGAAGCTGAAAACACTTTAACACTTCCTTTCTTACTCATTTCAGTCTTCATCGTACTGTATTTAGTCTCTTTAGTCACACCGTCCTGACTATTTTGATCGTGTGCCGTGTCAATACACTTTGATTCCAGCATTCTTCAATGCTATTATCGACCAACGCGACGTATTTGAACTCTTTTGCTTTGTTTCGTCTGAGGCACTCGGTCTGTGAAACTCGCTCTTGTATTTCAAAGCCTGATCGGTTGAGTACTAGTATTTTACAAAAGAAAGTAAAGAAGACGTTTAATAAGTACTTTGATATTTTATAAAGTTTATTGTCAATTCAGTATATCGGAACACGAACACCACTTCAGCACGGTGATACTTATATGCCCCTTCTATAATGTAAATAGCAATTTTTCATTCCGTAATATTGCTCGTAATGTGACTGAGGTGATCGCATCTACATTTTTTTTACATGTCTTTATGGCACTGCGCTAATCTAAAGGTGCAAATTTTCGGAAGGATGCGTCAATACTGCATTTCTATGGAAGTAATTTGGCGTTCATAGAAACGCATGTATACAACACATTGTGATGTTGCGTCGCTAAATATTGCCTTAATAAATGAAGAGAAACTTATGAAGGTACTTGCAAACACAAGATTTAAATCGGCTGATGGTAGACAGATCCTCTAGAATAGATAAAACTGTAATAGAAGATAGGTAGATATAATCAGGATCAAACTTGTTAGAGTTGTTAGAACTAACTGTCCACGCAAAACTCAGCATTTCTGGGAACAGTGTGTAATCCAGTTGACAAACAAGCTCGAAATGGAAAGTTAGGCAAAAACATCAAATCTATTATGCTCTCTTGGTTAAAGGATCGTCCTAATCTCGGGTTTAAGTGTTCATTGTGATTGAACGAGACCACATCAAAGTGTTTTGCTGCGTAGGTGGACCTCGGTGACTGACAGCACACTCGACCACGCCACAATCTGTCTCGGGAGAAATTAACTAACCTTTGAAGTGTTTTGTTCATAAATTTGTTAATTATAATTATCCTTTTATGAATATTTTATTCTTCTTCTTATAGTGCCTCTCCATCATTGAAGGTTGGCAGTCAGCTCTTTGCAGCGCTCTCTATTCCTGGCTGTTTTAAATAATTCTTCCACGGTTTTTACATCGGTCCACTCTTTGATGTTGCACAGCCACGTCAATTTTCTCCTTCCAGGCCTTCTCTTTCCTTCCACTTTGCATGGGCAAACGATACCAGCTGCTACATACCATAATAATGGTATTATGGTATGTAGCAGCTGGTATCGTTTATTACGCAAAACGTGTCCTAAGTAGGCTACTTTGCGCTGCTTAATGGTACGCACGAGTTCCACTTGCTTATGCATTCGTTTCAGAACTTCGACATTGGTGACTTTATCGGTCCAACTGATTCGAAGCATGCGTCGGTAACACCACATCTCGAAAGCTTCAAGTTTTTTCTTGAAGTTTTCCTTTATGGTCCATGACTCGCACCCATAAAGGACGATGGGCCACACGTAGCACTTCAGAATCTTGGTACGGAGTTTTATAGAAAGTTGTCGACAACACAGAACTTTTTTCAGATTCATGAATGACGCTCGGGCAATTTCGATACGCACTCGTATTTCAGTATCACTCCCCCATGAGTCCGTCAGCCATGACCCAAGATACTTGTATTTGTCGACTCTTTCAATGATGTTCGCTCCTATGCGTAAGTCTGTCGTCGTTTTGGGCTCATTCGCGACTACCATAAACTTCGTCTTGGACACATTCATGTTCAACCCAACTCTTCTGCTGCACTCGTAAACTCTGTCTACAATCTGTTGGAGACCTTCTTGGGTGGATGCTAATAGGACAGTGTCGTCCGCGTAACGCAGGTTGTTGACCACGCGCCCGTTGACGACGACTCCTGCTTCCACGTCTTCCAGTGCTTCTCGTATGATTGTTTCGGAGTATAGATTGAAGAGCAACGGGGACAAGATGCATCCTTGACGGACACCTCGTTGAATACCAACGGCACCTGTTTCCTCTCCATCCACCAATACCGTTGCTGATTGCCTCCAGTATAGGTTGCTGATGATGCGTATGTCTTTGCTGTATTGTATGAATATTTTATTAGATTAGTACTTATCAGAAGAAATTGACCTATATTTTCCATGGCCACTTATAAATTAGAGAGTAATCTCGTTGGTGGATAGAAAACGAAAGATTTTTGCTCGCAACCAATTAGCAAATAATTCGTGCGATTGCGGAAGTAAGACATTTGTGTCTAAACTGTGTTCGCATCACGTCTATTGGATTTAATTGTGAAATACCTAAATCCATAGAAAATGGAACCACCGTTTTCTCGGTAGTTTGAACTTAATGGTACTCTAGGAAAGGAGTAACAATAATAATAAAACCAATTTTGGGTGTGTGTACTGTGTAACACGTTATTTGTAGATGCATGAACGATATTTGAGAGCGCTAAACACTAGTTTAACGTGTGTTTAGTTTAAATATGCAATAAATACATAATCAATAATAATAATAATAATAATAATAATGTCCTCCTAGCCGAATTTCGACCACGGCGGCCAATCTCAACTGAGATCAGCCATCTACGCAGGAGTAGATTATAGTGCCCAAGTGTGTGCGCAGTACACAGGAGCACTCTCTGTTCCATCACTCTCATAGCCCAATGGGACGGATTGACCGACACGACTGGAGAGAGCTAGGCGCAGGACCGACTGCTTTACATGCCCATCCGACAGCATGGATCGTTTCACTGTTTCGGACATCAGGTGATCAGCCTTCTATGTCCTAACCAAACTCAGAACCACAATTTAGAAACACAAATTGATGGTCCCACCCGGGAATCGAACCCGGGACCTCTGGGTCATGAAGCGAAGCTTCTACCACTAGACCACAGAGGCAGTTAGCAATATAAGAAAACTTATAGGCATAATAATAGGCGTGTCGACAGTATTACATTATCAAAGATTTAATGACTTTAGAGGAAAATACACATTCAAAGGATTTAAAAAACTGATTTAGTTTTATTTAAAAAATTGAGATTAATAAGATTTTCAATAAAATAAAAGAGTAAAATACTGCAATCGGCCATTTTGACTGAAACGCCAATCACAGCGCATGACGTCATACTTATGTACGCTTCACTATGTGTTGATTACCTTACATACTGATTGCGCGTTACGATTGATTATATATTTGTTTTTGTGATTTATCGACTTTATAACACGAATCTATCTTTAACAATGGAACCAGGTTTTGTTAAGGCAAACAGTGCAAATTTGCCCAGGATCGATTTATTGATGTTGGGCGAGTTCCTTGCAACAAATAAAGAATTTTGCTCTTCCGAATTTAGAAACGTGAAAACCTCTTTGTAAGTTTATTTTATTAGTATTTATCTTTAACTCTCTCTCTCTCTCTCTCTCAGCCTTCTGTAGTCCACTGTTGGACATAGGCCTCTCCTAACGATCGCCACCCCAAACGGTCACCCCCCATCTGCATCCAGCGGCTTCCCGCTACCTTCCGCAGATCATCAGACCAACGGTTTGGGGGTGACCGACACGCCGTTTGCCGACACGGGGTCTCCACTCCAGAACCTTTGTACTCCAGCGGTCGTCGGCTCTGCGGGCTACGTGACTAGCTACGTTATCTTTAACACTAGATATAAATATGACTAAGTAGCAATCAAACTCGTTTTAAACTCGTAGAAGTTTATTTCGCCGAAGAAGTTTGTTTCGTAGAAGTTTGTTTCGCCGTGCAAGCTTTAACCATTTATCTCTTATTATTTTCTTGTATGGGACATGTACAAACACCTTGTTGGGTGTCGTTATTGATGTATTTTTGCACTGAGGCACTGCACACCGCTTATAAACTTTAGAATTCATTTTTAACACAAAAAATACGCAGTGTTTGTTTACTTTGCTGTTGTAAACAAATTTGACGTACGTAAGTGTGACGTCACACACGACGCCATGACACGGCGAGCTGTTTTCGCGCAGTATTTAAAAATGATTATAAAAATGGCTTTAAATTTCCAAAATCTTAAGTTTATTACCGAAATAAAGGTTTTGTTGTAAACAATAGATGGTTATCTGCATTACGGAAGAGGATTTCAAAATCATTCGCCTTGCCTATTATATTATGCCTATAAGTTTTCTTATATTGCGTACAATATTATTTTCGTTATTACTTACCATACCAGGCAAGATCGTATGAAGGTTGGCCAAGCAGCTCGTATGTACTCTTACTTTTACCTGTGAGGTGTACTGGGACTTGTGACTCATCCAACTTTCACATTATATGTATTACTGACAAGTTGAAATATGTCGACTGTAGTAAATGAAAGTTTAATCACTATGTATGACTCAATTTTTGGATTTTCGATCAGTAATGTCTGAATGTTTGATGTTTGTTCAATACCGACATCGGATCAATAATTAGCAAATTTACATAGATTCAAGTCCAAAAAACGAGAAAAAATAATGTTTCTGATGTTTCAATTGAAATAAGTACCGTGTTTGAATGTATATAGAAATTGAAGTAAAAAAGCAATTACCCTTTCCCTTTCAGAGGGCGTTCAAATAAAACAGAGATGATGAATTTGGTTTTTCATTTGCCTATTTAGGAGCTTATTTTTCGTCGAAGTATAAAGCTTTAAAACTCTTTGAATTTAAAACGAAGTTTTGTAGTATCCACTTCTTTTAAAAGACTGAATTTAATACGAACCCTATTAACGCTTTTTTGTAAGCTCTTAAAACCTCTCTGCTTATTTCAAAAAATTCTTAGTATCTGTTAGAATAAGTACATGTCAACGTTATATTAGGAAATCTGGGCCTAAAAATGCGACCCATAAAAGACTAGGTACTACCGAAATCCGTTGGGCTAAATACTCCTGTCCATAAGACCTTAACTGCGGAAATGGCCAGCGCCTATAAAAGTAAGTCGGTCAACCAGCGGGTTTTAAAAGTAAAAACTGTACGAATGCATTCCATATACGTACACACTTTTATTGAAAGACGTGTTTTCAGTTCAGATGTTTCTTCTATTGAGATAAATGCGGTGTCATAAACTACTCGTTATAGTCCGAAGTTTGTCCGTAAACGCCTTTAGATTCATTGATTGTCCACTTAGGTAGTAGGTACGTCTGAACTTCAAAATCGAATGTAGAAGCACAGATTACTGAAAAGTTACAGAAGCAAGTTGCATTTTAAAAGTTTAAAAATCTTTAAAGGACAAAGGCAGGGTTCTAAGGACGTTTTGTACCACTATGGAAATGACGGGTTCCGTAATGAAAGTACCATGATTAGAGAGACACTGTACAGGTACACAAGTCAATTAATTACTAGATTTTTAGAAGCTGGGAGAAAAGAGAAAAACGGAATAAAAGAATCTTTAAAATGTAGTCGCAATGGAACGTAAACATTCGTAAAGGAAGAATGGAACGTCAAGTGAAGTAATGTTTATGCCAAGTACTCTGTGATTTACGTCATAAATGTCTAGGTTGGATCTCAGTATAATGATAAAAATTGACAAACCAGAGCAGAAAAATTGAAATGATAAAAAAATGTGTCATGTCAACAAATAAACGTCAACACCATGTCAACACTTGAACAACACAAGACGAACAACGTGAATAATAATTTGATAATAATATGTTAGGTATATCAAGTTATATGTTTACGTTTAAATAAATACGGGACGTGCAACGTACATAATAAATATAATGATTTTATTAATATTATCGACTAGATCAGGCTACTACTTTCATCATGGAATAATGTTATACTTATCCAACTTCTGAAGTTTTTAAATGCCATTCCGCAACAGGGATCTGCTATGCCATTTCGAAATGCTATATGTAAAGGTTCTACTATATGGGTATGCATTTGGCGAGTAATGTATTGAAATAAAATATACTGTTTAAAAGATCATTGTTTTATTTACATAACATAATTTGCCTGGAATCAACTTTAGGAATTTTATGTTCCTATTACCTACTCTATTCTATTCTCTGTTGGGGTGTAAGTACCTGCACCTGGCTCTCTAGATGTGCTAAATCTAGATAGGTATGCAGGTTTCCTTCACTGTAAGTGTGATGGTATACATTTTAATTAAATTCAAAGAACACATTGGTACATGTCAGCGCCGGGATTCGAACTGAAGAACGCAGTTGCTCTTCTCATATTTGACTTAGGTATTTATCACCCTATGGTTGTTTGTTTGTTTATTGTTCATTTATTTATAATATTTCTTAATAATATATACAGTGTTCATAGAAAATATTGTCAGGATTTTGCGTGTTCTCGTTCTGCTGCTTCTGCAGGTTCCTGATGAAGAAGTGGGACGGGAGCCTGCCGGGGAGGTGGAACAGGAACCGGGTCTGGTTCTCCCCTTTGTCACATTTGTTCTATATCTTCAGCAGTTTCAGCGGTATTCAAAATATTAAATAATTAGGTTAGGTAATGGAAAATGAAATAACAACTACTATGACAAGATTGACAAGCAAGATTCAGTGTTATTAGATTTAAATATTCAAAAATATCGATTATAGTGAATCGAATAAAGAGAAAAATAAAATGGTTTACTATAGATAAAAGTCTTCAAGACTTAAATATAATGATATTTTATAAACCAAATGTACTAGTTGTGGCACAAATAGTACCAGAACATGTAATTTATTGATAAATAAAATATCTTTTGTATTTAAGAATGTATCGATATTCCTATTCGATTTTTTTTTGCTCGGATTTGCTGGTAATATTCCGAGGTCTGGCACCACTGTTGTTACGTTCCGTTCTCTATATGTTTGTTTTTACGTTCCATTATCCTTAGATTTAAATATTCTTCATTTATCATTTTTTCTTTTCCCCCGACTTCTAAAAATATTGTAATTACTGAAAATACCTTATCTAAACTGTATTAATAAATGGCGAAAACATGGTTCTGAAACGCTCCAAAAAAAGGCGGTACGCCCACTGCCGTTCTCCTTTGAACAACGAACATGTTTTATCAACTTTATTGATGAAGCGTTTAAATTGCACCTTACTTGAGGTTAGTACTTCTGAGACTAGCTGAGTGATAATGAGGTTTTAGACCTCAACAATGTTAATTACATAATATTGTACAATTTAATTAGCAACCGGCTTATACCAACTCTAACTGGTAACATTAATTGTTCGTAATTGATTGATGTTTGGAAAAGAAGTGGTGTATTGTATCATAACAATAATAAATTAACCGATCGTAGTGGTCAGGGCCAGGTAGAGGCGCCCGTTCTAAGAATCCACATATTTTTTTCTTTTTTGCACAGTTTGATTCAAAAAATTATCAATTTTCCTGTGTAACTCTACCATATCTATAATTTTCCTGTGTCGTTTATCTACTTTATTAGGCACATACATCAACCGCAGTTAAATGAATAAATGCCGAGTCGCGGGAATGAAATTATTGACTAGTTTCGTCTCACGAGCAGACTATTGACAATATATCGCTATTTTGGTCAAGTTAGGTGAATCGCAGCGTATTTATGTCCATATTTGTATTTTTCTGATTTGAGGGTAGTTTATAAGTACATATTTTAAAGGGTTACTTATCAGATGCAGATAGGAAACAGCAGAATTTGACTATGTGAAGATTTAACCTTGACATGAAATATGCTAGAAACAATTCTGCATAAAATTTTAATACTTCTTTAGCAAAGTTGAAGCGGAAATGACTTATTGCGTGACATCCTCATAATAGTTTGAAACTTTGAATGCTTAGTGCGTTCTTGATATTTAAAAAAATGGACTTGAATATCGTTTGGATATTTATCAATATCCTTTATAAATAATAATAATATAAATGGTAGAGTCATGTTTCTTTTATATCACTTTATCTAAATTAAATAATCAGAATACTAATTGCGATGAAGTCACGCTAATTAAAAATCTTGATACTTGAGGTATTTAGGTAATATAATAATGACTATAAAATTTGCAAGTACGTCACATGGCGCATCGGTCACGCTCACGTCCCAGCACCAGCTGTCAGTTATTTCTGTGAAATAATGTTCAGATAAACAATAAAATATAATTTTTGGTCCGAGCATCTGGCCAGTTTTCTGCATGTAAGGCAATAGGGTCTCCAGCCATTATACAGTGGACCCACGCAAATACTTGGTGAAAAGTGGGTGCAGAAATGAACCTTTGCCTACCCCGGAATTCACTATTTCAAAGTGGAAGTGTCTGTCTGTACGTTTCAGTGGTATACATAAAAAAATAAAATTTAAAAAGGTTTTTCCAAGTACCGTCTCGAGATCTTTTCGTCCTATGATTTGTTAAAATGTTTTTGTTTTTTATATTTTGACATCTGCAGTAATATGTACTTACTTACTTACTTACTCCGCTGGCTCAGCGACCCAAAGTGAGTCTTGGCCTCCGATACAAGAGATCGCCACTTCTGACGGTCCAGTGCAGTCTCCCGCCAGTCTACGACTTGTAGCTCGCGCAGGTCCGCCTCCACCGCGTCACTCCAGCGGTACCTGGGCCGGCCCACCGGTCGGCGCCCCGTCGGACGGCCCATGTAGGCTCTTTTTGCGCTACGATCTTCTCCCATTCTCTGGAGATGGCCTAGCCAGCGAAGTCTGTGGGCTTTTGTTTCTCCCACTATGTTAGCCCCCGCCATCAGATCTTCCAGTTCGGCGTTTTTCAGGACTCTCCAGCTTCCATCGGGTCTCTGTCTTGGGCCAAAGATCTTCCTTAGGACCTTCCGTTCCGCCACCAGCAGTTTGCTCTCTTCTTTCTGCGTTAACGTCCAGGCCTCACACCCGTACATCAGTATCGGTCTTATTACCGTTTTGTAAATTCTGAGTTTGGTGTTTCTGCTCAGAAGCCTAGACGTCAACACTTTATGCAAAGCGGCACTGCAGCGCAGGAAGCTTTGGATGCGGGTATCGATTTCCTCGTCGCGAGTGTTCGTATCCGTGACAGTGCAGCCTAGGTATTTAAACCGGGAGACCCCTTTGTACGTCACATCTCCAACCTGCAGGTCTTGTCTGCGAACGGACTTGTCCTTGTAGCGCTTCATGTGGAGATATTCGGTTTTTCCGCGGTTTATTCTTAAACCTATTTTTCCGGCTTCTGTATCAAGGAGTTTCGCAGCTTTCCGAACCTCTTCAGCTGTTTTGCCCAGCACCGCTAGGTCATCGGCATAGCCAACCACCTTGTGCTTTCCATTGAGTTGTAGCCCGAAGTCAAGTTCTAAAACTCCTCTGAGAACATGCTCCAGGGCTAGGTTGAAAAGCATAGGCGATAGGGCATCCCCCTGCTTTAGACCGGTGACCACCGCGAACTCATCCGTCAGTTCTCCTCCAACACGAACCTTCATCCTACTCTCCTTTGTGGCAACCTCAACCATGTTCACTATTTTTGCCGGTATTTTAAAGTTGCGTAGGATAGTGAACAGCGCTTCTCGATCAATGCTGTCGTACGCCTTAGTAAAGTCCACGAAAAGTGAATGGATGCTCTGCGCGTATTCCCATTTCTTCTCCATAAGCTGCTTCAGGAGGAAGATCTGATCGACTGTACTACGGTTGCGTCTAAAGCCACACTGATAATCACCAAGGATTTTTTCCGTGTATGGCTCCAATCGCTTGAGCAACACGTAGGACAGGACCTTATACGCTGTCGGGAGCAACGCAATGCCACGATAGTTGGTACACTTCTTTTTGGACCCTTTTTTGTGTACGGGGCAGATCACTCCTAGGTTCCATTCCTTTGGCTGCTTTTCCTCTTCCCAGATCTTGCACAGTAACTGGAATAGTTCCGACTGTACTCGACCCCCGCCGTATTTCCACAATTCGGAGGGTAAGTCGTCAATGCCCGGTGCTTTGTGGTTTTTGAGTCTCATTATGGCTTCACGGACTTCTTCAAAGGTCGGGGGTTCCACGATTTCGCTATTGTGTTCCATAGAGCGGGGTACTTGTTCCTCGAGTGGTGGGCAGTTGAGCAGTTGCTGGAAATAGTCACGCCAGCAGGTCATGATGGTATCTCTGTCCGATATCAGGTTTCCATCATCGTCTTCAAGGAACTGAGCCGTGGGTTGGTAGCCTTTCTTGCAGGAGCTTACTTCCTTATAGAATTTCCGTGACTCGTTAGCTCTGAGGAGTGTCTCCATCCCTCTTACGATGTTGTCCAGATGCTGTCTTTTGGCTCTCTTAATTATCGTTCTAGCTTCCGTTTGGACCTTCTTATATTTGGCAACCCATTCCTCGTTATTCTCAGCCTGGATTTTACATTTCCGCCTTTCCTTGACAATGTCTTCGCAGTCCTGATTCCACCACTTTCTTCTTTTGGTGTTTCTTTTTCTTCCCAGTACTTTAACAGCTGTTGTTTTTACTGTGTGTTTCACACTATCCCAGTGACTGTCAATATCCGCGTCAACCGTGAGCAGGTTAAACCTGTTATTCAACTCTAATCGAAACTTTTCTCTTATATCTGGGTCTCTTAGGTTGTCTAAGTTAATCGGCTCCTCTTTTCTGGTGTTATTCCTTCTTTTTACCGTGATCCTTGCCTTGAGTTGGATACCAAGCAGATAGTGATCGCTGTCACAGTCAGGCCCTCTGTACGAACGCACGTCCTGTATGGTGCTTTTGTGTCTGTCATCTATCACGGCATGATCGATCTGGTTCACTGTTTTTCCATCAGGTGACTTCCAGGTACCTTTGTGGATATCTTTATGAGGGAACATTGTCAAGGTGTACGTGCGCGAAATTGCTTTTAAGCTATAAATAAGTATGTTTACTAAGTTCCTTCCGTCGCGTTGCTATCCGCTTCCAAAATGCATATCAATTAAAAAACATACAACCTACAACCTTCTTTAGAAGGCTGGCTTCTCTGTTAGCTGGCTGATTCGTCTTAACTTCAACGCTGTCTCTTTCTGCCTTGGTAGTAGGGTCTATCGAGCAAGAGAGAGAAAACACCGCTCACGCATCGGCTGGTGAATGTAGGCCGCGACCATCTTTAAAGCCTCGCTGCCTCTCAGCGAATGTAAAGCCTCGTCTCTAATGGCATCATTACAATTTTAAAACAATCGTTGTTTTTATTGTTTTCTTAATGCCTGGATGTGTTTAACTGCCTCTTAGCCTTGAGACGATTATGTTAAGTTGTTCAGCATTAGCTTGAATATCTTCAATGATTGTATGAAAAATAAAGAATTACGGACCTACAATGTCAAATGCCTTAATTACCAACGCTAAAGATCGCGCCACAAAACCATCTCGAACGATTAAAAAGCATTTCCCAACGTCCCGTTTTCGAGCGTAACGTGTTAATCGGCCGGCGGTATCATTTGTAGCGCCATTGCGCGCGCCGCCTAGCCCCGCCGTGCGTTGACACGAGGCGGCACTCTTGCGCAGTCGGGCCGACAGTCGCGGCGGCCACACGTCTCCATGCTGCAGGACGACGAAGCCATGGTGACCAAGAAGAAGAGCAAGATCCCGTGCTTGTCGCTGGCGTCGTTCCTCCCGGCGCTCGAGGGTAATGCAATTCTGCCGACCTCTATTCGTGGCCTCGTGCCGCCGGTTGCGTTCACTCTTGCATTGAAATACACTCACTTTCTTGAGTCTGCCGCGGTCAGGTGTACTGATTTTGTGTTTTTTAAAGTTCCTCCTGTGCTGTGTTATAGTTTTTGACGTGTATTTTGTTTAGTGTTTTCGTTTTAGTTGTTGTGGCAGGAATTGTGATTATGTTTGAGAAATGTGCGCGTGAATTTTGGTGATTGATGTCGTTATGAGATTGTGGGTGTTGGATGATGTTGTTGGAATTCGGCAGTGCAATAAGGTTATGGGGCTGCCATCTCACTGAAGTGATATTTTATATTACGTGTGCGTGCATATGGATGCGTCTACATTTCCATACGGTAGAGTTCCGTAAACGTAGCGATGGACCTAATTAAAGGTACTTTATATTATGGTAGGTATGTGAGATATTAATTAGATGTTTATATAAAGACCTAAAACTCGCGGAAATAAATCCAGTGTCATTGTAACTCGATTATTTTTTGCCGATTTGGTAAAAAAATAGCTGCGCGGTTGGCTTGGCATTCTAATGACTACTTAATTTTTAATTGCAAACATAATAATCGAGTCTGCAGTATTTTTTCTGTGTGTATGTATTGTTTGTGTCACAATCACGAATTCCGGGTCTTTAACGTATGCAGCAAATCTAAAAATAAATCTCATCAAAAATACAATACGTAAACTGAGACCATTGTTACTTTAATGATCTGCTATTGTAATGCAAAATTTATTGTAAATTATATTTTTCAACTTATCGTCATTTTTGTAATGTTTTATCTAGATAGTTCGATGGCATATTATGAAAATCTCGTTATGCTTACGGAGCAGGCATTAAGAAACACTTAACCCAGGTAACATTATTATGAATGAGGTTACACTATTCACGGTTATTAACTGCCTACTGCCCAACTGTTATGTCTTTTTACATACCATTAGGTATTATTGTTATACTTACGAAAATAGAAGATGAAAAGTTAAATGGGTAATTAATTACAAATAGAGTCAGGTCGTTAAAAGTGGTTGCAAATTTTATTCCTTATTTACCATGAATTCCGCAGTTTGTAACAACGTTTCCATTTTCCACTCAAAATACTAACTCACCTGTTTCTCATTCACTTACTATTCACGACTGTAACCTTATCTACCCTTTTACCAGAAAAAACAGACCCTACGTAAAGAAATTCAAAACAACAGTAAGCAAAACTAGACCATATTTCTTAACTAATAAGGTTAATTTTCTGTTACAGCGGTGACAGCGGTAGTGACGATGCCGGGGGGAGGGGGCGCCCCTCCGGGCACACCCTCGGCCAAACCAAAGGTAAACAAAACTACAGTTATTCTGTGTTATAGTGTGGGTAACAGGTACCATCGGGGAATTCCACGATTGCAATGCAGTTTCCCGTTCGCAACTCGTCGTGCAAACTGGAAAATTTTAAACTAAGATTTGTTTTCTAAGTTGGAAATTTATTCTTCAATATTCCTTTTTCCAGTTAAAAATAACACAATTTTGGTGGTGCCTGTTCGCCCTAGTAACGCTCTAAAGATATAATATTCCTCCCATAGAGATCTGTGGGAGGATGAGGAATATGAGGAATATGGACACTAAAAACCATGATAGAATAATCCACATTTTTATATGTATGGCGTATAAAACTAAAAAAAACCTTTCATTTACCTATACAGTGACTTCAAAGTTTCGATGTTTTTCAACCTACTATAAACTTCTAACTTTTTACACCTACTATAAACTTCAAGACCATATTAGTAAGATTTATCTCAACTTTTAGTGCTTAGAAATAAAGTTAATTAGTGAACACAATTTATGATTTCAATATTCTGTTCTTTCAGGAAAAACCACGACCAAAAGTAGTGGTTGCGCTGTATCCCTTCAAAGCTCAAGAAACTGGTGATCTCTCGTTAGAAAAGGTACGTACATAGATAAATATAAAAATAACAAACATTCATTATATTCGGTATAAACATCCATGAAGGCTGCGTAGTTTCGCTAATACATACTATGCTCTGTAACAACTATACTATAAATTTGATTTACTTAAGTAGCCCTTTTCACCTGAAACTGCTTTCCTTAAAAAACATTTTGCGGATTCTTCTTACCGCGGTAAAATAATTAGCAGTGAGATTAGCTGTAAGGCGATACATTTGTGTAGGGGAGGCTTCAACGTTATCAATATACTTACACATAATGTAAGAATCGGTCATGACGTTTCAGACAAGTGTTTAATAATATAATTTGATTATTTTCAGGGAGCGGAGTATGAGGTGATCGACGATTCTCAGGAGCATTGGTGGAAAGCCAAAGATGAGCATGGGTATGTATTCCGGTCATTGTTTATAATAACTAGTTGTGTCGGTTTATTTTAATACATACCCATTAGAATATTTGCAAACGCCAGGGCTTTTCATTTATATGTGGTTTTTGGCAATATGCCTTCGCCTCTCCTTTTTAAGTACATAGATAGACATACATTAGGCTTTGGAACTGGTTGTGTCTCTATTTATGTACCAAATTCCTATGGTTTCAACTTCAACTGTTACGAGTAAACAATACGAGCAGACAATAATAAGTACCTACATGTAGTACCTTATCATAATCAGTATAATTGCTAACTACTAGTGGTGCGGCGGTAACCACTGGCCTCTATAAAAGATTAAGGCCGTCAGTTGAGACGGGAAACATGTCGTATTAGTATCAAACGACTAGTCACTGTGCCTCTATGTACTGATATTAAACGTGTTTACGTCAATTGAGTTGATTAGAACCTACGCTAATTTTTACATAGCGAAACGAGCATTATTATAAGTGAATAATTTTATAAATTACTAAATGGTATTTTTGAAACCAGCTGGATGTATTTTTTTAATGATTTGTCGTCAATGTGAAGACTTTGTGAGAGTTTAGATTGTAATTCACTTTCACTTCCTAGAATTAGTTAAATATAATCTCAAGTTCATGTATATATAGAACATGAGCCAGTTTACTCCTGCATCTAGGTCATCTATTTCAAGTGGTTGGGGTCATCTTATTCCGCCCTGGCCACATACATAAAATATGATTCTATTTTTTCCTATAACTTTCGTTTGTTTTAAGATATATTTTTGTATAATAATAATAAGCTTGTCTTTTATTTGTTGTTACAGGTCAGTTGGATACATCCCAAGTAATTATGTTAAGGAAAAGGAGTCGTTAGGATTACAGAAATATGAGTAAGTTACATTTGAATTAATGTGTACTTTCTTAAGTTAAATATTACAATGAACTACATGCACATGACATTGTATATGTAATAATAATTTATTCTCCATTTCCAAACGGAATTTTCCGCAGGCGGCGGAATCAAATCTTGTTTAAATTGTATCAAAACTAGAGCTATAAATCGAGCATACATTCCGAACGTATTGCCAGAAGCGACACAAATAAAAATATATCAACTAATTTACAAAACAACATAAATTAGCAATTATAATGTCTACAACCAACATCGTTTGGATTTTAGTTGAATAGTAGAGCAATATCATAATTCGATCCGGATGATTTGTACATAATGCATTCATGTTCAAGGCTGTTCACATTGTAATGTTATTCGTTTGTCCCAAATAATACTAGAAGTGAAGACACTAAAAGTGAAATTCGTAAAAATAACTTGATTTTATGTGGTTTTGCGCCGGTACTGTAATAAGCAGGCTTAAATGCTACATGTGACCAATTAAACGTAATAACACACCGTTGTTCTACAGTACAAATCGTGTCGGTATTCACGGTGATTGTGGGATCTTTTATGAAGTCAGCTTCAACGGTACCTGTTATATCGTACCGTAATATATTTTTATAGTGACCTTGATATATTTATATGTCTGTGATTAAACCTTATTTTACTATCATAGACTAATCCGAGCTATGCATCTGAGAATAATTAAACAATGCTTGACGTCAATCTCCCTATTGTGTTTCAGATGGTACGTAGGCGATATGTCTCGGCAAAGGGCAGAATCTCTACTAAAGCAAGAAGACAAAGAAGGCTGTTTCGTGGTTAGGAACTCTTCTACGAAAGGAATGTACACACTCTCCTTATTTACCAAAGTGTGAGTAGACTCTTGATACTTATAAATAACTGATTGAACACGCCCAGCTTAGAGGCGTATCAAACAGTTAAAGTCGATTGAATTTATATGTGTCACAGATTAACGGTTACGATGACCATATTATATCATAAATTAATGTATCTACCCTGTAAAGTATGACTTCCCTTTTAACACTTTTTCCTTTGCCACGGCTTACGTCTTCCAAATGTATAGAAAAGCAAGTGGCTCCATTGTGGACTTTACTCGTGAGCATAAAACACGCATTTTTGCCCATTACTAACGCTGCTACGTCTGTAATAATGACAAACAAACCTCCCATTCCAGCAACCACCCGCAAACGAAGCACTACCACATAAAGCAGAACAGCCGCGGCGAGTTCTACCTGTCGGACAAGCACTGCTGCGCGAGCATCCCCGAGCTGATCAACTACCACAAGCACAACAGCGGCGGGCTGTGCTCGCGGCTGAAGACGTCGCCGTGCGACCGCCCCGCGCCGCCCACGCCCGGACTGTCGCATGGTATGTGTGCGGTTATCTATATCGGACCTTTAGTACAATAATGACCTAACTCAAAAACCCGACTTTATGGAGAAACGCGATAAACAAAAATGGACCAAGTGTTTTTTCACTCATTTGCCCCTGGTGTCTAACATTTATAATTTATGTTTATGGAATTTGGTATCGCATGTACTTAGATAGACAGCCATTCTGTTGAGCAGTGAGTTTTAAGTCGGTCCAGCGCAAAAAGTCAAAATCCCAAAATTTTGAGTTGAGTCGATATTGTACTAAAGGTGATGTATAGTTCTACCTGTCGGACAAGCACTGCTGCGCGAGCATCCCCGAGCTGATCAACTACCACAAGCACAACAGCGGCGGGCTGTGCTCGCGCCTGAAGACGTCGCCGTGCGACCGCCCCGCGCCGCCCACGCCCGGACTGTCGCATGGTATGTGTGCGATTATCTATTACCTAGCACCTTTAGTACAATAATGACCTAACTCAAAAATCCGACATTATGGGGACTAAGTGATTTTTCACTCATTTGCTTCTGGTTTCTAACTTTTATGATTAATCTTTATGGTATTTCGTATCGCATGTACAGATAGACAGCCGTTGAGCAGGGAGTTTTAAGTCGGTCCAGCACAAAAAGTCAAAATCCCAAAATTTTGAGTTGAGTCGATATTGTACTAAAGGTGATGTATAGTTCTACCTGTCGGACAAGCACTGCTGCGCGAGCATCCCCGAGCTGATCAACTACCACAAGCACAACAGCGGCGGGCTGTGCTCGCGGCTGAAGACGTCGCCGTGCGACCGCCCCGCGCCGCCCACGCCCGGACTGTCGCATGGTATGTGTTTGTTTGCTGCTTAGCTTACGGTTTGTTACAGTGGTTTGGTCATCTAGATTAGCGTCAGTCGCTGGATGGGTGCGCTGGACGTATGTAAGTAACAGGAGATTTGTTACGCGACGGGATCCTTTCGTGCACTCTCTGTACGATAGTGTTTAGTTTATGGAGTGTTGGATATTGGTAACGTCCATCCCCGAGCTGATCAACTACCACAAGCACAACAGCGGCGGGCTGTGCTCTCGGCTGAAGACGTCGCCGTGCGACCGCCCCGCGCCGCCCACGCCCGGACTGTCGCATGGTATGTGTGCGATTGTCAAACTGTACCTATAGTTTTTAGTATATGGACTATGGAGTGTTGGATGTTCGGATTGATAGACTATCAATGCCAACATTCAACACCCCATACACTAAAAACTATGATGAAGTAACAGCGTGGATCCTACAATAATCTGTTTGGTCCATGTTTGAACGTACCCATAAATCCACGCACGTGTATTATAATATATCCTTTATTGACGTCGATAAACTCGTTTAATGTGCCGCCAATCACAAAGCTGTATTTATTGCGAGTCGCGTTATAGTGAAATTTATTTCGATAACGAACCCATGCAACGGCGACTGGTACAGTATTCATGCCCTCTCAGCGTTACCGAAACTATAATCGAGTTGGCATGAATGCGGTATCTGGCTATATTTCAGAACTATGTATGTTAAGATGTCACATTTCCTGAGAAGTTACAAATCTACAGGCTACTCACATACCTACACCTACCCAATTTGTTCATCATGCACTTTACACCATCCACAGACAAATGGGAGATCGACCCTTCAGAGCTAGTCCTACTAGAAGAGCTGGGCGCGGGCCAGTTCGGCGTGGTGCGGCGCGGGCGCTGGCGCGGCCGCATCGACACCGCCGTCAAGATGATGAAGGAGGGCACCATGTCCGAGGACGACTTCATTGAGGAGGCCAAGGTTATGACGTGAGTATTTTCATTAAGAATTAAGCCTGTGTGGTGTAAATGTATGATAAAGCCAGTGTGTCGAAGTGAGCGTCTGGGCCGTGCGTTGGCAGACGCCACGCCAGTCGCTGCCTGTTGAGTGTATTATGTATAATAATTTCGATATTTTACAAGTACTTTCTAAAATACGTGAACTGTAGCAATCTTCCCCTCGCTAACCCCAAAACTTTTCATTCCCGCAGCAAACTCCAACACCAGAACCTAGTGCAGCTATACGGCGTGTGTTCCAAACACCGGCCCATCTACATAGTGACTGAGTACATGCGGCACGGCTCGCTGTTCAACTACCTGCGACGCACCGCGCCCGACCAGCTGGGCCCCGCCGTGCTACTGGACATGTGCATACAGGTACACAACGATTCATGAATGAGTATACGTTAATCGGAGTATACCTAGTGTCCGTCTTCTACATCTGATGAGACGACTCTCTGTTGAGAGGCTAAAGAGTGTCAGTAGACTACTTTTTAGCACTCCCACCTAGCCACAGGCTAGACAAGATAAATATAAAAGTATTATGCTGTTGCCGTATTTTAATACCGTAGTCATTCATAACCAAGATTAATTACATACATGTCAATAATACAACTTTAGGAAATCGCATGATTTCTTGTTTATCGACTCCAAATCATATCTCAGACCTGATGTATCCTGACCTGATCCACTAACACAAAGCAATTTGAATCCGCAGGTGTGCAAAGGCATGGCGTACCTGGAGCGGCACAACTACATCCACCGGGACCTCGCCGCAAGGAACTGTCTAGTCGGCGACGAGAACCAAGTCAAAGGTAAATTAATCTGTAAATTATAATCATAGTATTATGCTGAGTCAGAACCCTTTTGCTAACATGATAAATACACATGTTGCTTTTCTATCTGCATGTCTTATAATAATGTTTTGTGTTTTATGTAATCTAAAAAAATTATGTTAGAAATCTTGCTGTGTAACCTGTGTATGTGTTGTGTTAAGTAAATAAATATCTTATCTATCTATCTAACCTGGAATATCCAAGCTAGGTTAGATTCTCGCAATCGTCTGTCCTAGTATCCATTAGGTTGAACCCTGTTTGATCATAAATATCCTTCCATCCAAAGGTCTAGAAGAGATCGCTTTAACCTATATAACACCGCCTTTGCACCTATGTGTTAGTATAGTATAGTTTATCTTGTTTGTGTACAAATAAAGCATATCTATCTGTCTATCTATCACAGTGGCAGACTTCGGCCTAGCGCGATACGTGTTGGACGACCAGTATACGAGCTCCGGGGGCACCAAGTTTCCTATCAAGTGGGCGCCGCCTGAAGTGTTGAATTACACGAGGTTTTCCTCCAAGTCTGATGTGTGGGCTTTTGGTGAGTGATGCAGCATTTACTTATATTTCCTGTCTACTTGAATTATAAATGTATAGAGCACATTATCGTCTACACGATTGTAGCATAGAGATAGCAGTAAGCGAAGCTACGCTATACTGTGTCAATTTAGCTTTATAATGTTCCAACTAATGTTAACATTAATTAAGCAGGGTTTACACTATAAAATGTGCTTGGCTCTAGCCCGCTCGTATAAAATTGAGGGTGATAGCGTCACAGGAACGGAAGAATTGGCGTACAAATAAGGAGGCCTATACCCAACAGTGGGCGATAGAAGGCTGCTGATGATGATGAATGACAAAAACCTTATTTTACACTTTTTACCTAATTTCTAACGTGGTCGAATAGGACTCTATTATTCGATTATATACGATAGGTTGATTACTCTTCTGAAAATTGTATTCCATGTATTATACTCACCATGTATTTTACCGCTTCAGGTGTGCTGATGTGGGAGGTGTTCACGTGCGGCAAGGTGCCGTACGGGCGCATGAAGAACTCAGAGGTGGTGGAGATGGTGCAGCGCGGGCAGGTGCTCGAGAAGCCGAAGGGCTGTCTCAATGAGATTTATAATGTGAGTTCTGTTGGGATTGTTGCTTATGGTTGATTTTTCTATAAGATTATTTTTAAAAATATGCTCTACAACGACTTTTATTTTGAGTCTGTACCGCAAAGCGGCTTTCACACTACTCAAACGACCCTTTTGGACCCAGCGGGGGTAGATATGTGTAGCCAGATTTATATGTGATGTTTGATAATATTTCCAATCGGCATGGGGACACTATGGTAACAACCCGCCAATCTTTGAGGAGGCCTTGTCCATAGTGTACAAGCTGTGTGTTTCTTGCCATTGCGATTGCTAAATCTACAATAATTTAGTCAGCATGGCTAGCACGGGGTGCACGACCATGACAAGACGTGGCAAGTTATGCATCGCACGGCTTCGTAAGCGAGCGCTACATCCAACTTGTCACATCTTGTCATGCGGCAGCTTCAGTCTTACTTTATCTACTAACTGTGTTATGTGACTCATTCACTAACCGAATGTATTCCCCAACTCCAGGTGATGCGGCTGTGCTGGCGGCACGCGCCGGACGAGCGACCCTCATTCCGGCTGCTCAAGGAGGAGCTCGCGAGCGTCGCGCAGACCGTGCTCGCCGACTGACTGCGATTACTGCTGCAGCTGCTCGGCTCGGCGCCCGGCCCGCTCTAGGATGCACCAAGACAACGACTTGGGGAGAGAATCTCGCTTGACACTTTTGGGTTCCTGCGATAAAATACCTTGCCCGCGGTCATCGCCCGCTCTAGGATGCACCAGGACAGTGGGGAGAGCGTTCTCGCTTGACACTGTTGTGTGGTCGTTCAATGCCTACGATAGAATACCTTGTGTGAACGCGCAGTCAGCTCAAATGCACCTTTACGTCGACGTGGGGAGAGCGTTTTCGCTTGACACATGGCAGCCCGCATTAGCCCTCCCGTCTATGTGCAGAGAGTGCGTGTTTGATGGACACAGCTTTGAGTCGCGGCATACACTCTTTCACCGACTGCGACGTGGAGAGAGCGTTTTCGCTTGACACAGTTGTGTGTTCGTTTGAAGGTGTTAGATAAAATACCATGCGTCTGCGCGCGGAGAGTGCGTTTGCTTGACTCGGTTAATTGTTCGCCCAGACTGCTTGAGCAATGACTGGTATTACCTACTGTCGGGCCTGAAACTGCTATTGCCTACTTTGAAAGGATTTTGTTGCATGCAAGGTCCGTAAATTCCTCCAGTGCAAACTGAAATCACGGATATGATACATGGCGGCGCCCCATGCTTTTCTCTTCACTATGAAGTCAAAACAAACAAACGCTATCGAACCATTTAAGCCTGGATGTAAAGCATAAATTGGCAGTTTGAAAACAAACGTGAAAGTATTAGAATGAGCTTAAACGCCGACTGAGAGATAGTCGCTGCAAACTAACTAAAGTATTATTCTCGAAGCGTGTGAAATGTGAAAGAATGAATGCACTAAAAGTAATATTCGTGCATTTGGATCTCAAAACATTCCCTTCAAATTATTTTATTGGATACATTGATTGTGGACGTCAGTAAGAATTTAAACAAAGACTGTTTTAGACGCATTTTTGAGCAAAGCTCTGGTTGTGATAACTGTGTGTTTAAATGTTGTCGAAGCTTTTAGATGACGCGCACGGCTTAGCAGCAACCAGCGCATCGCGGACCGAACGAATACTTTTTTAATAATAGCACATTACATAATTATCCCATTCAATAGTGCAATAGCCATTATATGTAGGAATAAATGTGATATTACCCATTTGATATCTCCATGTTGGTTTAGTATCAAATTGTATATAATAAATATCACTATTTTAGATACTAGTCTTATATATACTGAAGATTTTTAGCGAATTAACATTAAAAACAAACATATACCTACCCCATGCACATTAAAACTTGTAGAAAATGCTTTTATACTGTTTAATACCCTATGTAGAAAACGAATACTGCCGTCAAGATCTGTATAATTTCAAAGTTATTATATGCATCTTTCAATGGGTTCCCTTGCTTTATTAAAAAATATAATTGAATACAGATGAAATTTGATATTGGTCACAAAGTAAAATATAGAAACTTGTTTCTTTTTGTGTATGTTTAAGCTCCAATGATTTTTTGGGGTTTTCTAATCACACAAGATTTATTGTTTGTAGTAGTCGCCTAAATTTATGCCAGTATTTTCCGTCACAATTATAGCTTACAGTCGTTTCTTTGACTGCTAGTCATAATTTCGTCATAAGTCTACTCGTAAAATTCTTTATCATAATTTCATGATTAATTGAATCGCATTTTAACGACTGTCTTATTTGTGTACGTACCTATGTAAAATAAACTTGCATATCATCAAAATTACAAATTCAGACAATAAAAATATGCGGTTGGTCATCGCCATCGATCACATAGTTATTTGATAAAATTTTGACCATTAGTGACAAACAAATAAATGTGCCAATACCTTTATGTTCATGTCATGTGATTGTAATTTATTTGTCTCACTGGATTTTTACTTTTGTATATTTTGATGTCATGACATTCCTAAAACTAAATTTGAATCAATTAGATAACTAAATATAAGTTTGTAAATATGTTTTATGTGATATAACTCGAATGCGTAGTCATAAATATTTAATAAATGTAATTATTATTAGTAAATATAGTTAATTTTAAGCTTTTATTTCACAGTGGTCTCGTTAGAGACAATCATAATTATTACGACAAAATAACAGTACAATATTCTAAACTTTAAATTATGAATAATATAGGTTCATTTAGTGTAATTTGCTTCGGAATTGTACAGCGATTAATTTGTATAACTGTTTTTTAAAACTATCAAGCCAAGTAAACAATGATTATAATATACATTTGTCGTTTTATTAAAAGCATATTAATATAGTGTATAGTGCGGAATAGTGCCTCTGTAGGTAGGTTTAGCAGACTACCCATTATGCAACAGAGGTCTGATACAGGGAAATTATACTAATTTGGACGCAGATTTAGCCTCTCTTGACTGTAATTATAAAGAAAAAAAATCATCAATGCTTCGACAAAAAATATTTTATTTTGATCATTGCTGATGTAAGTATTGTAGGTAAGTACCTACACAAGTACACATACATATATGTATTAAGGTAGACACATCCTTATAGACTAATTAATAAAACCAACGTGTGTGATTTAGTACCTACATTAGTATGTACTAAGTTCAAATCAATCTCAAAAAGGCTTAAAAATATTCAGTGGGTTATTATTAGGTACAGATTCAGCAGCAAGATTAGAGGTACCATGGCCTGTGTCGCTGCACGAAAAATAATACATACCTACCATTTAGCCCACACCTATCTTTACCACTTGTGTTACTTATAATTGGTTATGTTTGATATTAAGGGTCTGTTTCACAATGTCTGGTTAGTGGCTACCTGACGGATAAAATACATGCTGTCACTCTCTGTTATTATTTTTTAGACAGTGACAGCATGTATTTTATCCGACAGGTAGCGACTAACCAGACATTGTGAAACAGGGGCTAAATAATATAAATTTGATAAATCATATAATTAGTAATGCAATGGGCAGGTACAGTGAGCTTAATAATTAGCTATACACTTTAGTACCTTGTCAAACCCACAGGCGAATTCCGTGCATTCAAACAGATTAGATTGTCAAGGTACAAAAGTCTACTTATAGCCACTTATGGAGCTGACCGTATATCAATTTATTCAGTTAATAAAACAATATTATACCCTGTAGTAGAATCTCAATGAGGTTTCACTTTTTATGAGCCCACAGGAGACTCCCGTAAGTAATGCTCTAACAACAGCACGATACTGGAATGTATTTATAAATATTACATCTACTTTATAATATAAGTTATGTTTATAAATAAATAATTAACCTTAACTAAGATAGGTAGGTACAACTTAATTTTAGATAGATACATCTTTATGTTTACTTTGTAGGTAAAGGGCGATTCACATTTGTATATTAGTTTCTAGGAAATTATTTAGTACAATTTGAAAGGCAAGTTCTTAAGTGCTTTAGTGCGCTGCGAGTGAACGTTTACATTTCCAGTAGAGTATCACGGAACTCTTTCTAAGTAACATACCTAATTCCAATTAATTACATTACGAGTTAACACACATCAAGGGTAGAGTCGAGTAACGCGCGGGGTATGCGCGGTCTGTAGCGTTTACATGTTTCAACTAATGTACAATCCTATATAAAGCACTCTACTAACTGTTATAATGTAAATCGACCTTTTTAAATGAAGTCCTCTGCGATGATTTTTCTGATGGACTATACGGATTTTAGACTGAATACTTATGATATCTTAAATTTAGGATAGGCATGATATATATGCTTTGACAGATTTTTTGTTCTTTTTGTCTTGAAGCGACCGATTAGATGAATGTAACTAGGTGAAGTAAATGCATCTTTTGCATAGTGTACCTACCCTGCAGTGAAATATTTCATACATACATTAAGTAGTATCAACAGTGTAGACCCTTTAGCTAATATTTGGTATTTTGAGTTTATATTTTGACTATAATTTAACAATAATACTCAATTCACTATTTTTATAATTTTTTAAGCATATTTTTTTTTTTATAATAAATTGATTTAAAGATGACACGAGATACTTACATGCCCAGTTTAAATGTTTAGTTTTTTCTGCTATACATAAATAGTAATAATTGGTGTTATATGGCAAGAATATTTAGTTATCTTAATCTAAGTAAAGGTTAAGGCGGATCATGCTTCAATGCATGGAGTCAATTTTTATTCCGGATAGGTATAGTCTGGGTAACCTATCCGAATCTGAGAGACCGCGCCACCACTGTGGTCGGATAGTCGCGGCGCAGCAATTATAGAACTAAATGTAAGATAATACGACTATAGCAATAAAAAGATACTCACAGGTTGTCAGGAACAAATTAAAGTTACATAATTATTATGTCTTATCTTACATACTAATCTAACAATATAGAGGTTACCAATAAGTCATATTCCTCGCATTTGTCGTTGGGATCACGGTTGTGGTTCTTCCGTGTTGGATTTTCACATGTCAGTGGGCAGAATATCAGGTATCAGGTACTGGCACAGATCCATTTCTGAATGCACAAATGTCACTTTTCTGGAAGTATTTTCATCTAGCCTGCAAAAAATATTGAGAATATTTATAGGTTTTGTAGTGTATTGACATATGGGGTATATTAGTGTAAGACAATAATAGTGAATGTGGGTAGATTGAAGATCTTCAGTCTGGACCTTCCATGAGCCTAACCTGTGCTGCTCATCAATTCTGAGTGCTAATTGTGAGTATATAATAGTGGCGACGAGAGAAAAACGTAAAATAGTGTGATAATTGTGTGTACAAATAAGTGTTGCATATAATCAGTGTGATATTCGGCAAAATGAGTGCAGTAAAGTTTGGTGAGTTTGATGTAGCACATGGCTGTTGGGAAAACTATATTGAAAGGTTCTCTTTTGCCCTACAAGCTGCAGGTATTGTGGATGATTCAATTAAGAAGGCTAATTTACTTTTACGACAATCAAATCAAAATTAGACAATCATTTTCATCCGACACCTAATGAGATTGTACAATCATACAAATTTCATACTAGGAATCAAGAAGAGGGGGAAATGATAAGGGATTACATTGCACAACTGAGGAAATTGAGTATTCATTGTAACTTTACTGAGTTGAATCGTACTCTAAGAGATAGGTTGGTTTGTGGTATTCTGGATAAGGACATACAAAGGAAGTTGTTACAGCAGGGTCAGTTAACATTCGAACAAGCTTGTGAAATGGCAGTATCTCATGAAACAGCAAATGTTGACTCGAATATTATTGTTTCATCGGGATCACGTCCAACTATGGATATAATGGAGGAACCTATGGAAGTAAATAAAATAACAAGTAAAAAATTTCAAAAACCTATGGATAAATCATGTTTTCGCTGTGGGAAAAAACATGGTGGATATTGTAGGTTCCGTTGGAGCAAATGTAACTTTTGTGGAAAAGTAGGGCATATAGAGTCAGTTTGTATGAGCAAATCATCAAAGAATAATGATACAATGAATTCTAACTGTAATGGTCTTTATGAAGAACAGGTTAATTTAATAAAACAGGAGAGAATTGCAGCCTTCATGATACAAGTTATGTTGAATAAAAAACAAATAGAGATGGAGGTTGATTCAGGTTGTGCTTTTACAATTATAAGTGAGGCGACGGCCAGACTCATTTTTGATTTTTGATGGAAAATTGCCTAAATTAGAAATGGTAGACATAGCACTAAAAACATGGACTGACAGTACATTGCAATTATTAGGGAAAATATCATTGAACGTTTGCTACAAAGATATTAATGAAAACCTCACAGTTTATATTGCTCAAGGAAACGGACCAAGTTTAATTGGCCGAAACTGGTTTGCTGCATTGAAAATTCAGTTATATGGAATAAACAGTGTGAGAGTTGACTGTAATAAAGTATTAAATTTATTACAAAAATATAGAGAAGTATTTCAAGAAGGATTAGGGAAATATACTGGTCCTGTTGTTAGTATAATACCAAGAGAGGGAAGTATGCCGAAATTTTTGAAGAGTAGGCCAATACCATTTGCTATAAAAGAACGTGTCATCAAAGAGATAGAGACTTTAGTAGCGGATGATGTGTTAGAGCCGACGCCTCACGCAGAGTGGGCCACACCCATTGTGCCGGTACTGAAATCAAATGGTGGAGTGAGGCTGTGCGGAGACTATAGGTCTACTGTAAATTCCGCTATTGATACAGATACATACCCACTTCCGACCCTAAATGAAGCTTTTGCAGAATTACAAGGAGGGGTATTATTTTCAAAAATTGATTTGGAGCGAGCTTATACACAAGTGGTAGTAGACGAACCAACATCAAGGTTACTCACATTAAATACACCTAAAAGACTCTACAAAATGAAAAGATTAAGTCAAGGAATTAAAGCATGTCCTGGAATTTTTCAAAGGCTCATGACGTCATTACTGGCTGGTATTCCTGGGGTAGCAATACTATTAGACGATGTGGTACTTTGCGGGAAAAATGTAGAGCAACACGACCAAAGATTAGAGATGGTGCTGCAAAGACTACAAAAGGCAGGACTTCGAGTTAACAAAAGTAAATGTAAGTTTGCTGTGAAGAGTGTCGAGTTCTTAGGCTTCATCATCGATGAATTTGGTATTCACCCATGTGAAGAGAAAATTATATCACCGAGACCAATACCGAATATAATATCACCGAGGATGCTTCGTTGGGCACTACTTCTTAATTCATATGATTATGAAATCGAATATGTTGAAGGTAAAAAAATTTGCAATGCTGATGCATTAAGCCGTTGGCCGTCAAATACAGAAGAACATACGGAACATGAAGAGTACTTGGGCGTTCTATTGATAGAAGAAACCCCAATAGCACTAGATTTGTCAGCTTTAGAAGTCGCACGGTTGACAAGGAAAGACAAGATACTTAGTAAAATAATGTATTGGATAAGAAATGGATGGCTTGCTAAAGTAGAAAATGAATTTAAAGTATACTGGCAAAAACGAGAGGAACTATCTACATACCAAGGATGCATTCTATGGGGTAGTAGAGTGGTTTTACCTGAAATAATGTGGTCTACGGTACTTGAAGAACTTCAAACTTCAAACTTCAAACTTCAAAATCATTTATTTGTGACACATAGGTTTCAGACAGGTGTTTACAAAGTCATTTTTAAATCTACTGCTATGGTCTACCGTAAAGGTGTACAAATAATATTAGTTATAAATTGATTATATAAAATATTTAAATGTCATGCTATGTCATGCTATGATATCATACAGAAAGTCAAATTACATAAATTATCAAATTGTACAGACATTAAAATAAAAAATAATATATAAGTCAAAATTGTTATTAATCGTGTCAAAGAATAAGTATAAATTAATCAATGATAATCGTGCCTGACTCATGATTAAGTACATATTTAGCTATTCGTTCGGATGTGCCCTTAATATATCTGGTTTTGGTCTGTAAAGAACTCATGTACAGTGTAATATGCCTTTGCAAGTAACATCTTTTTCAATTCGTACCTAAAATGCACGACGTTGTCTATATCTCTTATTTGAGATGGCAAACTATTAAATATTTTTGGAGCCATTCCTAAGACGCTTTTGTTGTACAAAGCCGACTTATGTGGATTTGAAGCTACTTTGTTTTTGCATCTTCGACTTCTGAAAGTGTTAAAGAGATGTCTGTTGGATTTCAAATAGGAAACTATCTCGTAAATGTACAGACACGGCAATGTAAGAATTTTTAATTCAATAAAGTGCTGTTTACAACTATCAGTCGGTTTTAATTTTTTTATAGCGCGAATGCACTTTTTTTGCGATTTAAAAACATGTCCTATGTCAGTAGAATTACCCCAGAATATTATGCCATACCTTAGAGTGGAATATACATATCCAAAGTAGGCTATGACGACCGTTCCTTCATTCGCAATCTTTGATAAAATATGTAATGCATAAGAAAATTTGTTCAGTTTTTTACAAATAATGTCAATCTGTGCTTTCCAATTCAACTTATTGTCAACATACAATCCTAGGAACTTGGTCACTTGTGTTTCGTCAATAATAGTGTCTCGATAATGTATATCAAATTTATCAGGATTAACCCTCTGTCTAAAATTCATGAAATTAGTTTTTGTCAAGTTTATGATTAAGTTGTTTGATGTCATCCATTCAATTATTATTTCCAATGATGCATTTATTTCTGCTACTTGTGTAGTTTTATCTTTTTCCATAAATAATGCCGTACTATCATCAGCAAAGAGGACCATGGGGTGATTAACTACTTTTGGAAGATCATTAATATATACTAGGAACAGCAATGGTCCTAGCACGCTGCCCTGTGGAACTCCAAATTTGGTTTGACGTGGACCTGAAGTATATACTGTTTCAGTACTGCACTTAGGACATATCCTCCCTATTTGTGTAACTTGTGACCGGTTATTCAAATATGATCTTATTAAATTTAGAACAGTCCCTCGAACTCCATATCTCTCTAGCTTGTTTAAAAGAATATTGTGGTCAACAAAATCGAATGCTTTTTTCATGTCCATGAAAAGAGCTGAGACTGGTTGACCTTTATCCATGCAGGTGATCACTCTAGATATAAATTCAAATACTGCCATATCTATGGTTCGACCTTTCCTGAAACCTTTTTGCTCCTCCACCAATATATTATTAGCTTGTAAGTATTCATATAGACTATTATAAATATATCGTTCAAAAATCTTGGAAAACACTGGAATTAGTGCAACAGGCCTATAATATTCCATGTTTTCTTTATCAACTTTTTTAAACATAGGTTTAATGACTGTTAATTTTAATGTGTCTGGGAATTTGCCTTTTTCGATACACTTATTTATAATATGACTCAGCACAGGAGATATTAAGTCTTTTACATATTTAATAATTTTTGTACTAATTTCGTCATTACCTGTGCTATTCGTATTTTTTAATTTTGAAATTATTTCTAACACATCACAAGGATCAGTTGGCCTCATAAACATTGATGAATAGTGCTTATGCTCATTAAAAATTTCATTATGTTTTGTGTTGTCATGCTTTTGAATGGTATCAACATAATGATCATTAAACGCTTCTGCGATTTCTTGTGGGTTTGATATCTTTTTATCATCGGTCTTTATATGTTGAATGGTTTCTTTTGGGATTTTAGATTTGCTGCTACTTATAACTTTCCACGTTGCTTTAGACTTATTGCCAGATGATTTAATAAAGTTATCGTTTTGAGCCTTCTTTGTTAATTTCACAATTTTTTTAAGTCTATTGGCATATTGTTTAAATTTGTGTTGGTTGTCCTTGCTAGGGTCTTTTCTATATGTCATATACATCATTCTTTTCCGCTTGCTGCATCTCTTGATACCATGAGATAGCCATTTTGCCTTAGCATTAGTCGTCATCTTTACTTTAATTTTAGGAAAGCAAAGATCATATATTAATTTGAATAGGTCCAAAAAATATTGATATGCCTCATTTGGGTCGTCACTAATGAAAACGTCATTAAATGATAGACTACCTATATGTTTCCTAAAGTTTTCCATATTTTCTTCACTGTAGTCTCTTTTTTCAATATACCAGTATGTTTTTACACAGGTTTTTTTGGTTGGGCACTGTAAAAGTTGTGATGTATGATCAGAGAGTGCCATCTCGATCACTTCACTTTTACAGCCACGCATATTATGAATATGATTGTCCAGACACGTGTTACTTTTGGGTCTTGTTGGCTGATTTATTTCCATTCTTAAATTGTAGCTATTGACGAGGTTTATAAAGTTAAGAGAGTTTGCGTTTCTAACTAAAATATCTATATTAAAATCTCCACAGATAACGACTTTTTTACTAGAATTGTAACAGTACAATTCGAGAATTTTATCGAATCTTTCATAAAACGATTGGAGGATGTCAGTTTTATATTTAGGAATTCTATACATACAAATAATTATCATGTCATGTTCAATCAGTTCAATAGCACAGCATTCAAGTTCATTTGCTTTATTAAATTTTGATATTTCATGAATGACCTTAAATTTGTGATTGTTTTTTACCAATATGCAAGCACCTCCATGTCGATTATGTCTTGAATAGTATGTCGCTAGTTGATAATTTGGAATGTCAATATGGTCCGTATCGTCAGTAATCATATTATGCTCTGTCACACAAAGGACGTCAACCGTTTTACCAGAAGTTTTTAGTTCTTCCAGATTTATAAAAAGCACATCCGACTTACTAATGAGGCCGTTTATGTTTTGATGCAGTATATTAATCTTATTATACACGAAAAAGCTCATTTACATTTTCACTGGAATGATTATTAGGCGAATTTGTACTTTCTTTTTGCTTTGAAAATTGTACCATAGGTGTAATGATCTCATAAAGGTTTTTTATTATGTTCTGCAAGCCGTGAAAATTCAATCTGCCTGTTCTTTCGGAAAACATACTATACGCTAGGTCGGAGTTTGTGTCAAACAATAGTGCATACTTATGAGTCATTACATCTAGGCTCAGTAACGTGTTAAACATTTCAACTCTACAATTATACAATCCTGCCCCGCAAACATAGGTGGGCAGACAGATTATGATATTTGTATGGGTAATTTTCATAAGCTTTTGTCTAATTCGTGTGACTAGTTCCAAATAGTTATTTGTAGTAAGGAAGTCTGACTCTCCGATCATTATAATACAGTAATCAGATAAATTGAATCCCTGCAGTTTGGTGTCAATATTTGTTAGAAGTACGTCAATGTTTGAGTTCGTATGTTTATAGTGGCAGTACGTGAACTCAGACGATCCAAAAGTTCCATCCAGTAGATCAACAGTCCCGCTCTGAATATTGCCGTTTAGGATGCATAGTTTTACTTTTCTTTTAGTTTCCATAGGTGTTCTGAATTTGTATGTAGAAGCCTTCGCTAGTGACTGATGCGTTTTTTTGTATTTTCCTGATGTTAATGTGCTCTTCTTAGCATTTTCTATATTTGGTTCCGGGCTCCGTGTTACCATAGGTTGGCCTGGCGTATGCGGGGATTTATGAGAGTGTGAGTTTTGACCCACACTTACCTTTTTAGCAGATTTGCGAGTAGATTTAGCTGGAGTTGAATGGTTAATTTTTCCCTTTCCTTGTCCTTTTTTAGGCGTAGCAACGTCATTTTTTAACGCTTCCGTTACTTTGTTAATCATATCTTGTTTTTTTGAGAGATCCTCAATAGTGCGTTTAAGCTGTGAATTTTCTAAGTTGAGATTTTGCACTTCTTGGTGAGCTGTATTCAGTTCGAGTTCTAGCTGTTTTATTTGCTGTTCCAATTCGCAATAGCGTTCGTCATTCTCAACAGAAGTATCTGGTAGACTGTTTGTGGTGCCATCTATTGTGCGATCACTGACTGTAGTCATGGTGTTGTTTGACTCACAATTTCCTTCTGATCCAGACCGCTTTCTTCTAAATGTAATATTTTCGAAGATATTCATTTTTAAAAATCAAAAATATTAAGTTGAAATTGGGGATTGAACCAGTGGTCCGAGGCTAACGTGCCAGCGAAGCGAACTTCTAGCCCAGTGAGCCACTGCTTCGATAGAGTTGAATGCGAAATTATCAATATGTTTCTGTATCTGGAAACCGTTTTTTATTGATTGGGCCGGTTACCCTCAGTGTATTAATTAAATTATGGTAGATTACTTCACTGCATTTTTTAGATATATCACTTTATTTATTTATTCACTTATTTAAACACTTGTTGAAGAATGTTCTAAACCCACTTGGAGCACTTAAATACACAGTTATACGGTTTTGCACTGCATTTGTTTACAATTTATATTTACTGTTTTGACTTGTGTTTTTTTAGCAATTACTTAACACTTTCTGAAGATAACGTTTGCACTCAATATTTACGCCTTATATATGATGTACGTATGGTTTTTATTAAAGTTTAAACGATTATTCTATTTTTTATGGAAACAAACAATAACAGTGAACTTGTTTAAGCGACGGTGGCGCCCTCTTTTCTCTCTCTCTCTTAACTACACGGGAATCATGACGGCATTGTCATAACAAAGGCATTGGCTAGAAGTTATTTTTGGTGGCCTGCGTTGGACAAGCAAATTGAAGACATGGTGAAGAAATGTGATACCTGTGCTGAACACAGAAACATGCCGCCTAAAGTAACACATCACTGGATCAGACCAGACAAGCCCTGGTCTAGGCTACACGTAGATTACGCAGGACCATTTCAGGGTAAAATGTTCCTAATATTGATAGATGCCTATTCAAAATGGCCTGAAGTTAAGGTGGTTAATGATTTAAGTAGTGCCACTTTAATAAAGGAACTTCGTCAAATATTTGCTGAACAAGGATTGCCAGATTGTCTTGTCAGTGACAATGGAAGAAGTTTTATATCTAAAGAATTCAAAGAATATTTAGTAAAAAATGGTATTAAACAGATATTAGTAGCGCCTTATCACCCGGCTTCTAATGGTCAAGCTGAACGAACAGTTCAAGTTATAAAGAATAAACTGAAAAAGCAGACATCAGAGCCATGGAATGTGAAACTCCCCAAAATATTATATGGACTAAGATCTACTCCAAATACGGTTACGGAAACCACACCAGCTGAAATGCTAAATAATAGAAGATTTAGAACAATTTTCGATAATCTGAATCCCTTATCATACAAAAACAACAAAAACAATGACACCATGGAAAGCAACGAAAATACAAAAGTAAGAAGCTTTGAAGTAGGCCAAGCTGTCTACGTTAGAAATTATTGTGGAAATCCTCGTTGGCTGAAGGGCATTGTAGAGAAGAGAGTCGGAGTATGTCGTTATTTAGTTAAATGGAATGGCAAATTGTTAACAAGACATATCAATCAGATGGTCACTGCTCTTCATGGGGAGGAACATGAGGATGTCCCACAAGACACAATTGTACAGCGGACACAGAGTGAAGATGGAAGAGACATCATATCCTTACCACCGCGAGAACAATGGGCTGAAATCATTGGAGTATCAGGGCCAGAAGATGTCATCATACATCAAAGTCCTGAAGTAACATCAGATACAGCCAGAACCAAGAGAATCCGTGAATCTCCACCAACATCTCCACAACCTCAAAAGAAATATGTCATGGAAGACATTGATGATAGTGATTTAGATAACATAGAGCCTCTTGATATGGATGTAGAGACTCAGTAGATTGAATACCATTATAGCAGCCATGTTAGCATTAGTTAGGTAATAGGTAGATAGTAAGTGAAACAAAACAGTGATTGTGAAAGTGACAATTAATTAGTGTTAAGTGAAAATATAAAGTGAAGTGCACCACATATCTCGAGGGGAAGGCATGTAGTGTATTGACATATGGGGTATATTAGTGTAAGACAATAATAGTGAATGTGGGTAGATTGAAGATCTTCAGTCTGGACCTTCCATGAGCCTAACCTGTGCTGCTCATCAATTCTGAGTGCTAATTGTGAGTATATTATAGGTTTCAAAATATATATGAAAGTATTCAGCAATCAAATTGAAAGTGGCTAGGGCCTCTTATATGTATTGAGTGACAAATCTCTAAAACCTGTGAAATGCATTGTAAGTTTAGTTTTTTTCAGTGTCTCTTAATTTTTACACGAAACCAGAAGTTACTTTACAGTGGCACGAAAATGATGCCTCAAAACAAAACCAGCTGAACAGACTTACCATCCCTTAATAACAGTCCAGCAGCCCGAGAAGAAGGTAGGGGCATTAATGATGAGGCACACTCCGAGGCGCTCCGGGTAGTGGCGGCTCAGCAGCCAGATCATGTTCTTGAGCACCTGGTAGTCCATGCAGGATAGAGTGAAGTCCTTCAAGTCAAACACTATGCACAGGTTGTCTACCACCTCTTCAAAGCATCTTTTACTCGCGTCTTCCTGGAAGATTACAATGAATGTTACACTTAGTTTGATTATACTTTTGAGTTTTGTATAATACAAAAAGTATATTTCAAGTTGCTGCTGTGGTTATGTGTGGTTAGGTGGACTAGAATACTTGTTATATTCATTAGTTAAGAATAGAAACCTCACTGATCAAACACTTACCAAACAGTACACAATAAACTTGGTGAGTTCATCAATATTCCTGTCATTAGAGCTGTGGTTCTTGGCCGGGATGTAGATGATGGGGCGGCCGGTGATGTCCCGGTGTCGCAGCACGCGTGCTTTGCACGCATACTTCTCTATTAGCTCTTTGTCGTTGTGAAGCTCTGATACTCCATACTCAATTCGCCATTTGTTGGTTTTGAGGATTGCCTTTAAAAATAAGGATATTATTTTTTATATTCTAAGAAATGGCTGAATTGTACTATAACTTGGTACCCTAATGTATGAACAGGTTATAATTTGCATGCAAAATGTTATAAAATTGTAAGGAACGGAAGGAAAAAGTATGAATGGTTTTGTTTACCTGGAAAGCACTGTCTACATTTCCAAATGCCCTCAAGTATCTGCGAAGAGAAAACTCGTTGTGATACTGCTCCGGGTCTGCGCTAGATATCAAATTCATTCTTTCTTTAAGTTGCTTGAAGTCTTCTTCATTTACGTGTTTCGCTTCTTCAGCCATTGCTTTTCAGAATTTTACAATTTTCTTTAGAATATGCAATAAAACTGAAAGACTACACAAATAATTTTTCGTTTTTATAATAAGTGGTTTTAAATTTTGTAAATATCGTGGCAAATTAAGTAAAAATATTCAATTCCTTTTTATTATCAACACCACTTGACCAAATTTCTTTACCTGTCAACTGACAGGTAATGAAATGTCAATAATCGACATTGACATTAACACTTGACAGGGTGAAAAAGTTTTTTTATACTCACAGACCAAAATTTGTTTATCTCATGTTTATCTCAAAAGTTCGTTGCTATTAATAGAGTTTGTCCAACAAAAAATGTCCACTGAAAAGAGCGGCAAATTTAAAAAATCTGCGCCAATTAGGGCAAAACACCCAATAACTGACCATGTGCCAGTAACTGACCACCTTCCTCTTCAACTCCAATAAATAAAAAATATAGCCAAGCAGGGCCATCTAGTGAACATCCAGTCTATTTTGTGGTTCATTGAGAGCATTACTGATACTAAAGATTTTGCCAGCCGCCAACAGATGGATAGTGAGCGATCGAAAAAGTTCAGTTGGCGCGCGAACCGAGTAAATTGCAGTTGTGACTAACGTATTTGTTAAGGTAAGGTCAACCGGGGCCAAGTCGCCTACGGGGCTAATGCCTCGAATCCATTTATCTTCCGAACCACATACTTTAGAACTACTGGAGTCATCTGCTATCTATCTTTGTAACTGAAACTTTTACCTCTGACCAAAAGATGTCGTATCCGGGTTAATTTTCTTAACAAATCTGACATTTTAATTTTTTCACCTCTTTCGGCCACCTCAGGTTTCCTGACACGTTTTTTTTAATCGTTCCAAATGTGTGTTTGTTTAAAAGAATCTATGTTTCCTAACTGTAAATACTGTTATTGTTTTGTTGCTTTACATATTGTTTTGATTATTTTATTGAAATAACGTAAGATTCGGACACAATATGTAATTACAAAATTGTAGGTTTAGCTTTTATTTTGGGGTAAATGCCTCTGGGCTGATGGGGTTATTGCCTCTATTGCGGCGCAATAGCCCCATTTTCAGAGGTTCTAAACATTTTATGTTTTGATATATGTATTTAATACACTCACGAGCAATGAAAAAGTTCCAGTGACATTAGCACCAAATTACTCCTAAAGGAAAAATACTAGGTTAATTACGCCTTCTGCAATATTGAAGAACATTTAACGGCGTATCAGAATTAACATTCTTAGATTGGTAATCCAACTAAAACGTAAATAATTAATAATATATAATAAACTAAATATTTTAAAAAAATGGCGTCATTTGGTGTCGACATTATAATGTTGTTAACACGGTATATAGAAAATAATCATATAATTATAATAAATAAAAAAATATCATATTAACAGAATGATCCCACTGGTTTTTAAAACTCTAAATAGTTTTGTAATGATTAAAATTCCTTCAGACTCTAAAAATGGTATACTTACTAATTTAAAGTTGTGGTTTGATTGCAAATTATAAAAAATATGCCCTTGTATGCTTTTATACTCTATTTTAATTTGTCACGTAAGTATTTATACTTTTTTAAGTTCAATAAAGTTTTCATAAATAAAATGTTGAGCACCCCTGGAATCTTGGATGGGGTAAATGCCACTACAAGAAATTAGGCTACGTAGGCGCCATAGCCCCAAAAAATTTTGATCAACTGATTCTCCTTAACTAAGCGCAGTATTTAGTTTACAAGCTAATAATTAGCTACGTTTATAGTAATTCTATAAATTATATCTACTTAAACTTGTAAACACCTCTTCCAAGCACACAAAACTAGTGAAAGAGGCATTAGCCCCACTAGGGGCTATTGCGCCTAAAAATGCCATTTTTTGTAGAAACGTCGTTTACACGTAGAAGATATTTAAAATTCTACAAAATTGCATCAAAATATGAAACTAGATAAAATTTCTTAAAATGTATCACAAGTTATTGCTTAATAGGGCGTATAGTCTGTTTGTTATGATCAAATGAATATGAAAGTCAAAGTATTGTGGCGCAATGGCCCCGGTTGACCTTAAGTGAATTTTTTGATCGTAAAATTTACCATGAAAAAAATTGAAATCATTGAAAGAAAAAATTATACCATATAGATTTAATTATAAAGATTACGTTTTTGATAAGATTCAGCTTGTTATTACCCGTTTGATTGTTTTTAATGGGGTGGACAGTTACTGGACGACAAAACAGCGATTTTCCAATAACTGACCACCTATGTCGGTTATTGGGATTTTTGGTTGAAGCTGAATTTAGGCAAAATAAGAACGTAATATTAAAGCTCATATGTGCCATTTTCTTGTGTCAAAATATGAGCATTCTATCTTCACTCCTTCCATTTACTGACATAGGTGGTCAGTTATTGGGTAAATTGGTGGTCAGTTACTGGTATTATTATATATGATATATTTTTACAGCTTTCAGCGAGATGAAGAAGCGCCAAGATAGCAAAAAAAGTATAGAAAAGGCAATTCCACTTGTCTGAGACAAACTAGGATCAACAACAAATACAAATAATTCAGGGTGACATGCAAGCACCTTTTAAAATATAGAGAATTCAAACACAAAGTCCAAGTTTGTTCCAGATTCGGTATTAGCTGATGAGGAAGATAAAAACGCTAGTGGAGCATACTATCAGCCTAGGATAATGTGAATTCTCCAGGATAAAGACAGATGTCACCATTTTTCCTTAAAGATAATCCTTGGAGCAGTCCCTTCAAGAATGCAAGACCAGGAGACAAATGGCTTTCACCATCTCACTCTATGAAAAGATACTCAAATGCTATCTTCAGAACAGCTGAAGGCGTACCTAACCAATGCCAGCGCTTGTGAACCAGATGAAATTGGTTCCCCGAGCACAAAAGCACTTGGCGAACAAGACCTCAATGACGCTATTAATGACCCAACCCGAATATACGTTACCGAGGAAACGCGCCTCCACATTTTTCCAAAGACAGGCAAAGCCACTTCAGCAAAATAGGAAAAAGAAAGCATCACTACAATGCTAGCACCCTCAGCCGGTGCACCAACACGCCCTTCAATGGCATTATGAACGGCCAGCGGATTTCAAACAGAACGGTAAAATTGGCACAGATGAAATGGGACATTCTTCTATAAGTTGTTACCACGACCAACACCCCAGCCATTTGGAACCGATACCACAACTATCCGGAATCCACTGGCAACGCTATACTATCATTGGCAGACACATTAGTCCAGCTGCGAAAAAATGCAGAAAGTACAGCGATGTTCTGCTTCAGTGACGCCTCTTCAACGAGGCAAAGATTTCCTGTCCCCCTGGCAGAAATGACTACTCCTGTCTTTGGCCAAATACTTACCTACGAAAGCACGTTTCAACAGCATCATAAATATTCCAGTTGAATCCTCAACAAAGTCATTGAAATCCCGTTCGTCAAGGCATCCATATTTGTATCCAGAAAAACTAACCCCAAATATCTGATTAGGTCATAATTACAATGGCTAGCCTCAATTACTCTTTTAGCCGCACTGAAAGTCTCTGGGTGGGGTTTCAGCAATAATGAAAACCATCTGTCTCTTGTCCTTCATCCTTGAAAGGACCGGCAGGGAAAGGGTCTACTTTTCCAGCGGGGAATTTATGTTTTCCCAGGCCGATAATACGATACCACGATTCCTCCTCCTCATCAGTTGATACCGAATATGGAAAAGACCGGCTTTAGCGCTTGGATTCGCTACTTTATATTTAAGAAAGGGGTGTAGTGGGGCGTCTTGCAGCTACGTCTCTATGTTTCTGCCAGTCGACCCTTGCCCCTGAAATGACCCGATTGAGGAGCTATGTTATATATCCACGGAGTGGTATTCCGGAAATTTCTGCCTTATTACAATGGTATAGGATGGATATTCACAAATTCTCTTTGTTTCACTGGACACAAATTAATTTTAATTATTATGGAAGTCTAACATGTGACTGCATCGAGCGAGTTTTATATCTAAAGGTGGATGACATTTCCATGTTTTGCTGTATAATATATTAGTTGTAATAAATTTTAGGATTTAAACTCCATCGATAAATAAGTTAGTAGGTATACCGTTTTAGTGGATAGATAAAGACAGTGATGGAGGCAGTTCAATATACATTAGTAAAGTTGTAAGTAATTATATTGGGTTGCACGAAAGACAATAATATACTATTCAATACGTTCAGTATATCATATATAATTGTTTAGGTAAATCTTAAATTATCGGCTTTATTAAGGGCCCATCGAGGGGTGTAGTGGGGCGTCTTGCAGCTACGTCTCTATGTTTCTGCCAGTCGACTCTTTAAGGCTTAAGGGTGGTAGTCACTATCAGCTGCATGCGGCCCACAATCTCTCACCAGTGGCTCCAAGTAGCTGTAGTGCATACAGCGGCCACACTCCGGCAAACCGCGTCGACTCGCGGGCTAAACCTGGTTGAGGGGACCTGATGCTTTAGCAGATGGGTTAATCCGCGGACACCTCCCGCGCTATGCACTAAGTCTGCTTCGGCGAGAAAGGCAACCCACCGCAGATATGCAAGAGGGCATGGCTGTCTCGGCGAGGTAGCAAGGCAAGGTGGATGGCCTAGGGCGACGGTAGAGGGCATTAGCAATCGTCGGCCAGACACATCATCCAAACCTCTCCCCGGTCGTAGCGGTTCTCCGTTCCATCGGATACAGAGAGGGGGGGACGAGTGTGTGCACTTGTGTTTGCGCGTACATCTGTGCACCTTAATATATCCTGCGTACCTGACTGCTTCCATATAAAAGGACTCCGTTTACGTCTGAAAGTCCTGTGGCGATGGACCGAGGTAGAGAGGTCCGGTTTGATGCAAATCGGGCTTTGTCTGAAGTCTGCACACAGGCGGCTCTGGGGGTGTCTATAACGCCGTGGTCGCTTTTGCACTGCATTGGGGTGACAGTGCGAATTCGGCAGCACCCAGAGTGACAGAGCAGCCCTATTCAGGGAGGCCCTGCTCTCTCCACATGGGGAAGGGGCTAGAAAAGGTGCCCTAAAAAAGGCTTACCCCTAAATTCAGGTTGGTAGCAACCGCGGCTGCCTCCGCATCAACAAAAATCGCGGTCGAAGTAACAAAAATAAACTGTACCAAAAAAAAACACCGGTTATGACTTTTGGGGCGTGGAATGTGAGGACGCTTCTTGATCGCAATGACAACGCCTGTCCAGAGCGTAAGACCGCTATTGTAGCAAGAGAACTCCGGCGCTTCAACATCGATGTAGCGGCCCTCAGTGAAACACATCTTGCTGATGAGGGGGAGCTTACGGAACACGGCGGGGGTTACACTTTCTTTTGGAAAGGTACCACAGCCGCTGAACCTAGACGGTCAGGCGTTGGATTTGCGATCAAAAATCATCTTGTCAGGAAACTGGGGGAGTTCCCAGTCCATATCTCTGACCGCATCACCACATTACGCTTGCACCTATTAAACAACAACTTCCTTAATATCATCAGTGTCTATGCACCTACGCTGGATAAAGCTGATGATATTAAGGACCAATTCTACGAGGAATTGACACAGTGTCTCAATGGCGTGCGCCCTAGAGACCAAGTCCTTCTCATGGGCGATTTCAATGCCAGAGTAGGACAGGACTACGAGGCATGGCCTGGGGTCTTGGGTAGACACGGAGTCGGTAACATGAACAACAATGGACAGTTGCTGCTGAGTCTTTGTGCCCAGTTTGACCTTGCGATAACGAACACCATGTTCAGACTTCCCGCTAAGCACAAGACTACGTGGATGCACCCAAGATCCAAGCACTGGCACCTGATTGACTACGCTATCGTTAGACGAAGCGACGTTTCCTGTGTCCAGATAACTCGCGTCATGCGCAGTGCACACTGTTGGACCGACCACCGCCTGGTTGTCACCAAGATGCATATCCGTCTCTCTCCTCCACGAAGGTCTCAGAAACCGAAATGCTCACGTCTTAACGTAGACAAACTGACCAGTCTTCAAGTGAGAAAGAGTTACAGCGAAGCCTTAGCTAAGAAACTACCGTCACCGCGTGAACAGACAGGTGACATTGATGCTGACTGGAGTGTTTTGACATCTCGTATCCTGGATTCAGCTACTACCGTCTTGGGTCTAAAGGTTCGAAAGAACGAGGATTGGTATGACGAGAACGACGGAATGCTCACAGAAGCGATCGATAAACACCGACACCTGTTGCGGAACCAAAAGGATCGAAATTCGGCGGAAATAAAAGAGAGTAGCCAGGCACTCAGAAGAATATCTCGGGAAACTAAAGATAGGTGGTGGCTCAAAAAAGCCAACTATATCCAGTGGCTTTCTGAAACAAAACAGCTCGGGGAGCTCCACGCCGAGGTACGTAAGCTGGTCGGCACATCGTCTCACATAAGGGTACCTTTGCGATCCTTAGATGGGCAACACCTTCTTACAAGTAGAGATGATGTGTTAAACAGATGGGCACAACATTTTGAAACACTGTTGAATGTAGATCGAACAGCCGATCTACGACATATTAGCTTACTGCCGCAACTTCCAGTCTGTGAGAAGCTGAATAGGCCACTGGCACGCGAGGAAGTTGTCCTTGCTATTAAACAGCTCCACAACAAGCGCGCGGTGGGCATCGACTGCATACCAGCGGAGTTGTTGAGGTACGGCGGTGAGGAGTTACACACGCAGGTATGGGAGCTCTTTGTTCGTATGTGGGAGCTGAGGCGAGTCCCAAATTTTCTAGTGTCACGCATCAGCACTCTCTACAAGAGCAAGGGCGATCGCTCTGACTGTGACTCTTATCGCGGTATCTCTCTTCTCTCAGTCTGTGGAAAAGTCTTTGCCCGAATACTTTTAAACCGCCTTATGACATTATCAGAACAATTCCTGCCAGAAACCCAGTTCGGCTTCCGACCAGACCGAGGGACGTGCGAGGCAATTTTTGCAATCCGCCAACTACAGGAGAAGAGCAGGGAACAGGGTCAAAACCTATACCTTTGCTTCGTAGACCTGGAGAAGGCCTTTGACAGTGTCCCTCTGGCTGGTGTTGCAGAAGGTGGGATGCACGGAGGATTTCGTAGAGCTTCTCAGACTACTACATGACAACATGCAATGCTGTGTCACAGTGGATGGCGAGCAGTCAAATTTCTTTCCCGTCACCTGTGGGGTGAAACAAGGTTGTGTTATTGCACCCACACTGTTCGCCATATACTTTGCCGTAGTTGTCCAGGAGGTTCTGCGGAGTTGTTCCCAAGGTGTCCATATAAGGTTCCGCACAGACGGGAAATTGTTCAACCTGGCTAGACTCAAGGCATCTACGAAAGTGTCGTACGCTATGGTTACTGAGGTCATGTATGCAGACGATCTTAGCTTTGCAGCAGATTCCCCAGATGGCCTGCAACAACTAATGACTGCTTTCCACTCTTCGTGCAGTAAATTCGGCCTGAAAGTCAGTGTTAAAAAGACAGAAGTGATGTCCTTGGACATGCACGGTCACGAAACACTGGCAATACATATCGGCGAAGATTTGTTGAAGCAGGTCGATAAATTTCGTTATCTGGGGAGCACTATTTCATCCAAGTGCGACCTTGACGCTGAAATTAACAGTAGGATCGGGGCTGCTGCCGCAGCATTCGGCAAGCTGAGTTCCAGGGTCTTCTGCTCACATGACTTGAGACTGGCCACAAAAATTTCGGTGTACATGGCTATCGTGCTGCCGAATCTGCTGTACTCCTCCGAGACGTGGTGCGTGTATCGTCACCACATTCGCACGCTAGATCGATTCCACCTTAAATGTCTAAGAAGTATTATGAACATCCAATGGTCTGATCGCGTGCGAAACACCGAAGTACTGCGCCGAGCTAATGTTGGTGGCTTGGAGTCGTACCTAATGCGGCGACAACTTCGGTGGTGTGGCCACGTGGCACGTATGGCGGAGGAGCGGGTCGCGAAACGCATCTTGTACTCGGAGCTGAAAGAGGGCAAACGTAAGGTCGGTGGTCAGCTCTTGAGGTACAAGGATGTCCTGAAAAGGCACCTCAAAAGATGCGATATCGAACCCGCACATTGGGAGAGTTTGGCAGCACGACGTCCCGAGTGGAGACGATTGGTGAAGGCTAGGGTGGCTGGTTACGAGGAGCGCCGCAAAAAAGAATTAAATGCAAAGCGTGATGCACTGCGAGACCGGCCACCTGCGGCCATTATCTACAATTATGAACGCGGTGTTCTTACTTGTCCACACTGTGCGAGGAAGTTCACCGCCAAAATTGGCTATATTAGCCATCTTAAGGTGCACCAGCGCCAGAATTAGGTCTTGGCGCTGGTGCGCCTCAGGCGTCACAGTAAGTTAGGAGTCGATGGCAGTCGCCATGGCCGAAATCGGTCGGAAGGTCATCATCATCATTTAAGAAAATGCTCGTTTCTGGCACCATGAAGCATTCATGGGCCTGTCCCACTGATCCTGGCTTGTTCCGGACAAACAAAATCGCCCTTTCTGTGACTTATCTGAAGGTATTACATTGGGACCACTTAATCTCCCTGAAACCTGTAAATTTAAAATGCGTGTTCACTATGTGCATGTGTGTTTATTCCTTTGTTTTTAGTATTTAACAAAAATGCATAAACTTGTGTTTTTAATAAATAAATGGTTGATTATTAGGTTAAGATATCATTTAAATTATGCATTAATCTGATTAATTAATTTAATGCACTTTTTCAGTTAAGAAACCTTGAGCAAAAGTGATGTGTCACACATTAAAAGAGACCAGAGGATCGGTACTATTACATGAAATAATCAAATAAATAAATAATAATAAGATTTAATAATAATTCCATTTTTAAACCATTTTAAATTGGTGGTCAGTTACTGGCATCGAGTGTGGTCAGTTACTAGATTTTAGTGGTCAGTTACTGGGAAAATCACTACTTTTTGTTTGCAAAAATATATAAAAAATGAGTAACTTCTACATGTTTGCTATTTACTCAGGAATGTAGTTCTGTTATTCTAGTTTCTAAAACAAAAATCGGATTTAATAAGCGATAAGAATTGAGCCCGCTACAGATAAATTACTGGGACAACTCCCTTAAGGTGGTCAGTTACTGGGTGTTTTGCCCTACCACAGGATACCTTTGAAATTTGCCGATTGCCGCCTTTTTCTTGGCTTTTGCTTTGCTTTGCCAAGCAAGCTCACTTGGACGCTTGGCCAGCAAAGTGAGTCCAAAGAAAAAGAAGTTCAATTTCAAAGATATCCTGTGGTAAATATCTTTTTTTAAAGCCACTCTTTTCAGGGACATCTTTTGCTGTCCAAGCTCTAGCAACGGCCTCTCGCGCTATAGCTGCGTACAGACCGGCCCAACGAACGCCCAACGATGGATACATACATAATACAGGGCAGATTGCAGCAACGAAGGTCAATGAAACTCGTTTGTTGGCGTTCGTTTGGCCAGTCTGTACACAGCTTAATAAGATTAAGAATTTGGTTAGTTCATCGGTTAGATGATATTCGGCGCATCGCGACTGACGCTAACTGACTAACCAATGCTTTTGCTTTCGCCACCTTTCGCTACGATAATGATTAACCGAAGAGGAAAGAGGTTTCCAGCAGATACCTATTGAGACAATGCAGGTGGGTAGAGGTAGGCCGAATTAAAAGAGAATACTTAGCATGTTTTTGTTTCTTTAAAATCATTTTAATTTTAATTTTTGTACTTATAAAAAAGTTGATTACCTACCTTGTTACGTAAGTAAGTAGGTGTAGTATATGCTTCGTATAGAAACCTATTAGGTTTTGTTATGCAGCACACAGTGGTTAAATGAAATTTTACTTATAAATTAACATTCAGTCTTCCATTATAAATTTTATTGTGTCCTCCTATTATTTTGCCGTGTAAACGAGCTACACTAAAAGCCCATTCACGGTGAAAGCGGGTAGATGGGGAATGGTTCTTCTGAAATCGTCCACGTCACAGCAGAAGCTGTAGCCCAGGTCGATACGGTCCACTTGCCAGCCGATCCAGGCGAAGTCGGGGTTGTTCCTACATCTGTCAGTGCAGAAAGTCAGGGCTTTCACTTCCTCTTCAGTGTAGTAAGGGTTGTTGATACTGACGAACGCAGTGCCGAGTTGGCGGGACTCGTCGTATACAACCTGCAGGAAAAGACAAATGAGACGGTGTTATAAGCTTTAAGGACGGATATAGGTACCTAAACTGTTTTTTGGGTGATGGGAGAGGTATTATGAGCGAAAGACATGCGTTTTTCATCAAAATCCAGGGTTTCTTTCAGGCTAATGGAGATAATGAGCTATAGTCAACCGGGGCCAAGTCGCCTACGGGGCTAATGCCTCGAATCCATTTATCCTCGGAACCACATACTTTAGAACTACTGGAGTCATCTGCTATCTATCTTTGTAACTGAAACTTTTACCTCTGACCAATAGATGTCGTATCCGGGTTAATTTTCTTAACAAATCTGCCATTTTAATTTTTTCACCTCTTTCGGCCACCTCAGGTTTCCTGACACGTTTTTTTGAATCGTTCCAAATGTGTGTTTGTTTAAAAGAATCTATGTTTCTTAACTGTAAATACTGTTATTGTTTTGTTGCTTTACATATTGTTTTGATTATTTTATTGAAGTAACGTAAGATTCGGACACAATATGTAATTACAAAATTGTAGGTTTAGCTTTTATTTTGGGGTAAATGCCTCTGGGCTGATGGGGTTATTGCCTCTATTGCGGCGCAATAGCCCCATTTTCAGAGGCTCTAAACATTTTATGTTATGATAAATGTATTTAATACACTCACGAGCAATGAAAAAGTTCCAGTGACATGAGCACCAAATTACTCCTAAACGAAAAATACTAGGTTAATGACGCCTTCTGCAATATTGAAGAACATTTAACGGCGTATCAGAATTAACATTCTTAGTTCGGTAATCCAACTAAAACGTAAATAATTTTAATATATAATAACTAAATATTTTTAAAAAATTGCGTCATTTGGTGTCGTCGACACTATAATGTTGTTAACACGGTATATAGAAAATAATCATATAATAAATAAAAAATAGTCATATTAACAGAATGATCCCACTTGTTTTTAAAACTCTTAATAGTTTAGTAATGATTAAAATTCCGTCAGACTCTAAAATTGGTATACTTACTAATTTAAAGTTTTGGTTTGATTGCAAATTATAAAAAATATGCCCTTGTATGCTTTTATACTGTATTTTAATTTGTCACGTAAGTATTTATACTTTTTTAAGTCCAATAAATTTTTCATAAATAAAATGTTTAGCACCCCTGGAATCTTGGATGGGGTAAATGCCACTACAAGAAATTAGGCTACGTAGGCGCCATAGCCCCAAAAATTTTTGATCAACTGATTCTCCTTAACTAAGCGCAGTATTTAGTTTACAAGCTAATAATTAGCTACGTTAATAGTAATTCTATAAATTATATCTACTTAAACTTGTAAAAACCTCTTCCAAGCACACAAAACTAGTGAAAGAGGCATTAGCCCCACTAGGGGTTATTGCGCCTAAAAATGCCATTTTTTGTAGAAACGTCGTTTACACGTAGAAGATATTTAAAATTCTACAAAATTGCATCAAAATATGAAACTAGATAAAATTTCCTAATATGTATCACAAGTTATAACTTAATTTATTTATTTATTTATATAAGGCACATCAACAGTACATGTTACAATACACTTATAAAAGAAAGGTTAGAGAGGTACTTATCAATAACATGTACCAATTACAGACATGCTCAACACTTGTTAGGCACATAACAAAACATAGAAATAATCATAATTAAAAATACAGTTTAGTATTACAAAAAGAAAAATAAAACTTTAACTCACATTCTTTAAAAATTCTGACATGAAAACAGATATATAAACTTATTTAAACTATAAAAACAAAAACAACTTCTTAACACTAATATGTTATACATTATTAGTTAGAGATCGCACTAAGTACCTTATTTCTAAAAACTGCAAGACTATCCGAAAAAATATCCAAATTGTCAAATTTACTATTTATAGTGTTGAATTCATTGCACATTCTATTGAGTGGAGCGTGTACACCGAGGTTGGTTCTGGAATGGTTTGAGTGAAATAAATTGGTTATACGTTTACGCGGGTAATTAAATGGGACTGATATTTTGATTTTACTGGAGATATTAGTAGAGTATATTTTATTATTAACAACATTATATAAGAACATGAGATCATGCTGAATCCGTCGATGCCGTAAAGAAATCATATTGAAATATGTCAACCGCTGTTCGTACGGACACCGGTGTGAGATGCCGGGGCTGATGAAGGCGAGGTGGCGGGTGAAGGCGCGCTGGATGCCCTCGAGGCGCTGCGAGTGCACGGCGTAGTGCGGGTTCCACACCACGCTTGCGAACTCCAATATACTCCTAACCAAAGCGTTATACAAAAGGATTTTCGTTTTATTACTAAATCCCCTTGTATTACGCTTTAGAAAGCCAAGCATCTGAGCCCCTCTTTTAGTGACACTGTCTATATGACTTTTAAAATTTAGTTGGCTATCAAGTATAACGCCTAAATCTTTTATTTCCAGAACTTGACTAATATTTTGGTTTGCAATTTTATACAATGATACTAAAGGGTTTTTCTTTTTGGTAAATTTTATAAAGTAACATTTATTTATATTGAGACACATTTTGTTTCTGTCACACCAGATTTGAATCCTATTTATGTCTTGTTGAATTAGATTTATATCGTTTACGGAATTAACTGTTCTATAAATTTTAAGATCATCGGCATAGAGAGAAAATTTACAATGTTGAATGCAGGAAGTAATGTCATTAATGAAGATCAAGAATAAAAGTGGACCAAGATGAGAGCCCTGCGGTACACCCGATACAGCAGGATAAATATTAGAGTCATAACCGTTAACAACAACACTTTGTGGTCTATTGTGTAGGTATGATTTAAACCAAAGCAACAAAGATCCCTTAATACCTGAATAATTAAGTTTATGCAGCAATAGATTGTGGTCAACTTTGTCGAACGCGCTAGAAAAATCTGTGTAAATAGCATCAACTTCATGTCCCTTATCAAGTGCATCAGCTAGTTCTGAGATGTATTCAACTAAGTTGGTTTGAACTGAGCGGCCGCTGATAAAACCGTGTTGGAATTCGGAAATCAGTTCTCGAAAGGTGTGAGATAGAGATTTATACATGAGTGATTCGAATATTTTAGAAAAACAGGATAGAATAGAAATTGGTCGGTAGTTCTTAATATCACTTTGATCGCCCTTTTTATAGATTGGTATAATTCTTGCCTTTTTCCACTCTGCCGGAAAGATACCATATTTGAGGGAACTATTTATAATGAGATAAAGAGGAAAAGTTAGTCTAGATGCACATCTTTTTACAAAAATAGGAGGAATGCCGTCGGGTCCAGCACCTTTGTAAATATCTATTTGCTTCAATTGTTTTAGTATATCCGTTTCAGTAAATACTAAATTGGACAAATTACTTATGTTGTTAGGGGAAATAGTTGATGAAGGTGGACTGTTCTCATTATATTGTGTAGTAATAGAATTGACTGTGTAAACTGATGAAAAATGAGAAGCAAAAAGGTTAGCAATATCAGGACCGGTGTCAGCAATAGAGCCCTCATTTTTCATTTCAGCTGGAAGACAAGCTGATGATTTTCTCTTAGCTTTCATAAAACCCCAGAACGCTTTTGGGTTCTTTGGAATGTTTTGCTCCAACTTTGATCTATAAGTACTGTAACAGTTTGCTGTTAATTTGTGACACTGGGTTCTTATCAAGTCAAATTCTAATTTATCACGAGGGTTATTGTACTTTCGAAACTTTTTCCTTAATTTTTCCTTTTATTTTATTTTATTTATTTGCGAAACAAACAGCAATGTACAAGGGAAAATTATCACAGAATAACTTACAACTATAAATTGCCAATTATATGCTTCGACTATACACCAAAAATATTAGCTTAAATTAGTAAATAGTTTAAAAATTCAAGATTAGCATAAAATTCATAATTAATACAAAGTTTAAAACATTACAAAATAAATAAAAAATTACAAAAATTAATATAAAATTCAAAATTATTATAACACAATATTTAAAACATTACAAATATTAATATAAAATTCACAATTAGATACTTAATACAAAATTTTAAAACAAGAATTAATATAAAATTCGTTAAGTACCGTTAAAAATACAAAATATACAAAAACATTAACATTACATTACAAAAATTCATGATCATTTAAAACATTATAAAATTAAAAATTAATGCAATAATGAAGAAAAAAAGTTATAGTATACCTACATACGCAAGCAAGTGTGAGTGTTGGTGTGCTGTGTATGTGTGTATGTGTGTGGTTGTGTGCGGTTTGTCTGTAACATAAAATATGTCCATCACTCATCGTTTAAAACACCTTCCGAACCCGGTGTATTTGCAATATTTATTCTGATATTATTAGTAAAAACATTTCTTGATGTTGAAAATATCTCTAGGCTACTGAATCTTTTATTGTACGTTGTCATAATTCTTTTTAAAGCGTTATTGGAACAGTAGTTGGTATGGTAGGGCAGTGGTCTAAAATGGTTTTCATTTAATAGTTTTATTAATGGGACAGTAAACCAAGGTGGCCATTTAGATTTAGAGGTTTTATGCTTAGGAACATACTTATCGATTATTTCATTAATTATTTTATAGAATATTTGAACCATTCCATCAGTATTTTCACAATCTACGAATTCAGTAAGCCAGTCAATTTCGGAGAGTTCAGTAAAAATGTTGGTATAGTCTGCTTTAAAAAAATTATATCGGGTCTTATTACGAGGTCGAAGGTAAGCCATGTTAGAAGATGGGATAGTGAGTAACAATGGAGGATGTTTAGTATCTAATTTACTAAGTAAGTCTAAGGGCTCCGATATAGAAACCTCGGGAATGTTACTAAGTGCGAGATCCAACAGTTTATTGTCAATGTTTAAAATATTATTGCTTTGATATAAATTATTTATGGATAGAAAATCTATAAGAGAGTAACCTAAATTACAATTTTTACTATTGGTGGGTATCATATGGTTACTATTACTAGAATGTCTACTCCAACTGAGAAAACCAAGATTGAAATCACCGACTATGATAACATTGTCTACATCATTCATTACTGTGTCTACATTATTCAAATAATTATCTAAAGTATCTTTTTTAACAGGCGGAGGTAAGTAAACAGCACATAAGGCAATTTTTTGAATAGTATCATTAATTTTAACTTGTACACTGACCCATAAATCTTCACAATCAGATTCATAATTAGAAACTCGGACAGATTGTATATCACGGGATACCGCTATAAGGACTCCTCCCCCGTCAATTTTAGTATTAATGGTTTCACGTCTATCTCTTCGGTATACAATATATCTAGAGTCAATTAGCTCACTGATGTTTATACTAGAATTAAGCCAAGTTTCTGTAAAAATTATTACTTTGTAATCACACTGCAAAATATTGTTCATCACATCATTTGTCTTGGTCCGAAGACCACGAACATTTTGATAATAAATATCAAACATTTTAAAAATTGAGATCAAAGAATCACGTTTATAGGTATTTAAAATAAACTACTTAATACTAATTTAAACTATATGTTTGAGACTGTCCAGGTTGTGGATGGTGTAACGCTGGCTTGTTTCGTCTTTTTTCACAAATATTCTGCCATTCTTAAACCAGACAAACTTGTAGCCAGCTTCTCTAGCCTTAATCCGTGCAGCAGCATGCAGTGATTTGTTGGTTGGAGTGAGATGTTCCGATACAAATACTGGTTTTTGGGGCCCTTCATAGCCTAGTTGTTTGGAGTTGAGTTTGTCTTTAGGATTCTTTTTATTAAATCTAGAAACAGCAGCCAGAACTGAGTCACGGTCTTCTTTTTTACATAGTTTAACTATTATAGCTCGAGGCTGGGCACTGTCTTTATTTATTTTGGCGACTCTGGTTACGTTTACTATATCTTCTTTCTTGAGCGGGTTATCTACTACAATTGCTAGCTTATTAAAGCATTCCACCAAATTTTCAGATCGATTTTCAGGTATTCCATTTATTTCAATATTGTTATCGCGCATGTGTTGTTCTACAAGATGTAACCTTCCTGAAAGATCTTTAACGGTTGAATTCAGGGCAGTGTTATCGGCTTCTAGTTTCTTTATTGTATCATTCTTCTCAGATATAAGAGTTCTCATACTTTCAAATTGTTCATTAAAAAATGACAACGAATCGCGAAAACCAGAGATCAAATCATTTATAGCCTTGAGGTCGACTGCTACTACTTCTTTAATGGTTTGCTTAAAACTGCCTGTCAGCTCCTGTTTTAAAATGTCTCGCAACATGGTTTCGGTGACGTAGTTTTCAACATCAGGGGAGGTATTAGTAGTTGATGACGTCGGGTTCCGTTTAGCACGAGTGGTCACATTTGCATTAGTAGTTGCGACATTGGACGTTGCCGATGGGGATTCGCAGACGGATGCAGCTACCGCGCGAGCAGGAGTGTTCGAATTGTCACCTTTTGGTCGTCTACTAAGGCACTCCTGACATTTCCACTTGCGTTTGTGCTCCAATTCCATTAAAAGAAATAGTTTTTCTAAGACATTAGCACACTGGAGATCGTACCTATGTCCACAGATTGAACAGTTAATAAATTCTTTATTTGGTATATTATTACGGCAGCCTGCACATTTTCCATAATTATTAGTGGGTGGCATTTTGGTGTAAAACTACTCTTCTTTATTATTAGTCCGTGAGATCAAACGTGTGAATGTGAAGGATACTTCTTCTTTATTATTGTTCCGTGGCAACAGATCCGTGCATAGACAGCGCTGCGTATGTGTGCGTGTAGCAGTAGCTGGTCGCGGGGGGGCGGGGCGGGAGGGCCACGCGCCGCGTCTAACGTCCGTGCAGTTTGACCGTTACGAAAAATATTTATAATGTTTATGTTGATTACTCACATATAGTTTGGAATTGTGAATTGACACTTATCACACTTTGTAGCTTATGGAATGAGCTATACGTAGATATAAGTCACTTGTACATTTATCACTAATTTACCACTTTTTCTGATTAAAATCTAAGAGCGGGAAAGAAACGATGTTATTGTTATGGCGTTCGCGGGTAAATAGGGCGTATAGTCTGTTTGTTATGATCAAATGAATATGAAAGTCAAAGTATTGTGGCGCAATGGCCCCGGTTGACCTTAATTTCATATAAAAAGCAGGAGTTTTTCATTTCGTTTAGTAATTTTATTCTTATAAATAGTTAGGTACCCAAGTTACGACCGCGACATTTCAGCGGGCGACATTTAGTTTTAGGGGCTATAAAACTAAATAGTGCGAGGAAAGTAGACACTACACCTATAATACTAACTACGGTAGTAGTTATGCTTGAAAATAATTTCGTTTCAATATAGCTAAGTAGGTGCTTATAAATATCAAGTCGCGTTGTTATCTTTAATTGCCAATGTTTATCGAAAATGTAGGCACACTCACACAGTGCCTTCAATCTTTTGGCTCTATGCCACACGTACCTTATAGAAGTAGAGCGGCACCGGCACTTGAGGATTGTTGTTGGCGTCGTGGTGCAGGTAGATGTCCACCAGCCGGCCGGCCTGGTCGCGCAGCTGGCTCACCCCGAACGTGCCCGTGTACACCATCGTGCGGTATCGAGCTACGCCGATGCGCGCGCGCAGGTTCTGGGAAATAGAATGAGGTTATTTGTGTAATTGTTTGATGCTGCAGTAGATGGATTCTAATGGGTTCATGGTTACACTTCTACTTGTTTATGGAAGTAGATTATTCTAGTTCATTAGGCACCTACCGAAACCTCTTCTATTCCTCATTTTATGCTGCCTATGTTTTTGATAAAAGCAGAGCCAGTTTTCCACTAGGAACGCAGCGGTTTATGGCAAAGCTCTAGAATCTTCCTAATCAACAGCGGCAACAGTCAATGAAATACATATAGTATGCTAATAGGCGTCTGTGAGTATGTTTGTGTATTATACCTGCTCTAGCCAGTTCCAGTTGCCAGCGTTAAACGGCTGCCATTGCGGAGCGGCGTTGATGAAGAAGAAGGTGGACCGCTGGCCGGTGGCGAACACAAAGTCCGTCTTGGCACTAAGATGGCCGCGGGCGAGGTACTGCCTGGCCGTCACGTATTTGTCCGCTAACTCCTCGCCCACGTAGCCGGCGATCTCTATCTTCTGCTGCACTTGCGTGTACTGAGTGTTGATGGCTACTCCTGGGTAGAAGGTGCCGGCTGGAAATATTTTAAATAACGATTGAATGAAGGGAAAAAAATGGGGTTCAAAATTTGAGGTCTTGATAAATTCTTGAATGCGTTCTGTTAATTTTGAACTAGGTAATCACTACCAAAATCTCTTTTCAGCCTTATCCAAGCAGTACTTGTGCCTTGGGGCGCTTATTAACATCTTACATAAGCCGATGAATACTATGATAACTAACTACATATTTCAGTTTGGAAGTAGATTTCAAGAGCTATCGAAAACCGATAAATACGGCGCTGTGAATGGCGGAACGCGCATTAAACGAGTTTATCGACGTCGATAACGAACTCATGTAGCGGCTGCAGGAAAATTAATTGGTTGCACCCACCGTTCCAGCCGGGTCGTGAGACGCTGGTCTGGTGCACGGCGTTGTCCGGGTTCTGTTCGTACCACACGTAGAGCACCTCCAGGCGAGCCTGGTCGAAGCACGACCAGTACCACGGGTGGAACACGCCGTCCACCACGTGGCCGACTCTGGAATGAAAACATTTATGTAAAGTCTGTTATTTTTTAATTTCAGACAGAATATGAACAGTTCATCAACAATCGATTGTCCGTCCAATATCGTTTTATTAATCGCGGGCGACTTTAAGTGATGGTATAGCTACATCAATATGGCTAGGTAAGTCTGCAGAAGGTAGAAGAATAAAAACAGCGGCGTTAATTTATTAACCTGAAAGCAGGTAGGTACTAATAATTTTGTTTACAAAGGAGAACTGTTACGATGTCTTAAACATTGACCTCCTTCGGGTCAATAACTGATAAAATTCAAGCTGAATCAAATCTATACAAGATATGGCTAACATTTAATAAGTTGCTATAAATCTAGCAAATTAGAAATCATTGGTTCAGTGTAAGTAGGTGTAGTTACTTAGCGTAGCCAGGTTGGGAACTGGGCTACAGTGTCTACGAAACTTCATACATAGTAATAAAGTCATCATCCACTGTTGGTCATAGTTTCCTGCTAAGAACCGCCAGTATACTTATATACACTCTGTCCTCAGTCATATCCCTATCCAGCCACGACCGGTCACCTACTGTCTAAAGCAGTCGGTCAAGAAGTTTATCGATTGTCACTATATATCTCGATTCGCCATAAATACGGCGCAGTGATTGGAGGAACGCGCATTAAACGAGTTTATCGACGTCGATACTGACCTCTTGTAGCGGCCGCAGGCTGGGAAGGATCTAGTTTTACCCTAATATCCTAGAGGTGACATTCGTCGAAAACACTAGATTCTTACCTGATGACGTGGTTGTTGTTATAGCAGCGTTCCCCCGTGTACTCGGCGGTGCTGACGGAGTGGCCGGAGCAGACCAGCTCGCCGAAGGGCGTCTCGTCGTTCATCCAGCCGCTGCCGTACACGATGTTGCCGTTCACGCATGTCGCTTTCTGTTAACGTTTTAGAAGTATGAATATATGGCTTCCTACGGAGGAATGTGTAATGCAGATTGCGGTCTTAGTGTTGCGAGCGCTTTTACGGTGATGAAGTATGGGGAAAGACTCTGATGATAATGATGATTTTCCATTATTGAATTTAAGTAGGTACTTATACAATCTGCAACGCTAAAGCACTGCTAGGCATCCTTTCCTTATCTAACTATTGTCTGCTACCCGTGTAGCGAGGGCAGGTTTGGCAAGGCTAGCTTATCAGGAAAGCGCTTTTTCCTTTCTCTATATACATATGCATGATGATGTAAAAAGCATACAGTAAGCCTAATGTTTTAGTTAACAAAAGTTGGCACCCTTTCCTTTTTGCAACATCCTGTAAACCTGTAACACTTGACGATCGTTTCCAAAATCATAGGCGCTCCGCTCACTGCACTAGAGTCGACGCCGCGCCTCCTCAACTCTAGCAATAAGCTGAGCGCATTATGAAGATGTCAAAACTTACACCATCCTCAACAACGCTGTCCATATCAAGCAAGGCCGCATGAGCGATGTGTCGGTTATTCCCCACGCACACCACACGTATCTTCTCTCCCGCGTCCAGATGGATGACCCCCGAGTTGTCAGCGGCTGACAGGTAGCGCGCGCCGCGCAGGTACACCGGCTGCGGCTGCCCGAGGTCGCCGTTCACGCGGAAGTTGCATCCTGGGGTGAGGACAATAGGGGATGGTTGAACTACACTCACGAACCATAGAACAACGCGGATCCGGGTGTACCCTCTTCCTTCGACCATTTACCCCTCTTCATACTCAATGTCACGAGCAATGAAAAAGTTTCAGTGACATATGGAACGTCAATGGCAGGTGAAACTTTATCATTGCTCGTGAGTGTACTTATGATTACCAGAGTGACTGCTGTATAAAGGTTTCTATTAAAGTTGATCTGGTGTTTATGAAACATGGCTTTGGACATTCCGCATTAGTTCCTGTTACGAAGTACAGATTTATAGGAATTAGGTATACTTACTTATCACATTTTTTTCTGGGTGTTTAAAAACTGTATGTCTGATTATTCCTAAACTGATATTATGATAAGTTATGTTGTATGTGTAAATTCATCATGGTCATCATCAGCCCGTTATCATCCACTGCTGGAGATATGCCTCTCCTAAGGAGCGCCTCAAGTGGCCACAGCACAATTTCCTCCACCTTTCTCATCCAGCCACTACCGGCCATGGATATGAATAGTTTTTATTCTTTAAATCTTAGCACAACAGCTAGAGTACCTACTCTCACGATAGTGTTAAGCCTCGAATTCACTAGGGCACAAGTTCTGAGACTGTTACAGAACATCTACGGTGCGTGTTCTCAGAACATTTTGGTAACATGTCGTGATACATGTTGCTTGTCCACACCAGCAGTCTCCGCCGACATGTCGCCCGAGGTTGTCGTGGCAGTTAAGCCTCGAATTCACTAGGGCACAAGTTCTGAGACTGTTACAGAACATCTACGGTGCGTGTTCTCAGAACATTTTGGTAACATGTCGTGATACAGAAGTCGCGCACGCGTCCACACTCTGCAACAGCGGTCGCTAGACCTAGTAAAAAAAATATACTCTATGCGCTAGACTGATGTCGCAGAAAGTTCTGTCTCGCGAGCCAAAACACGGAACCTGTTCTGCGACACGTAGATGTCGCTGTATTGTCGCGTGCGACGTCGCAGAACAGAGCGCGACGTCGCGGCGACACGTAGACGACATGTGCCTAGACAGGTTCTGCGACAATTTGTCGCCTAGTGAATACGAGGCTTAATTAATAAGTTCCGGAGACATATGGAACGTCATGGCAAGTGGAACTTTTTCACTTTTTTCATTGCTCCTGATTATTTGGAAATAGTATTAATTGGAATCAACACTTTTTGATTACCTACTTACCGCTGTGGGTCCTCAGGTATTCGGAGACGTTGCTCGCTTGTTTCGCCTGCTGCAGCGCGAGGTACTGGTCCAGGTAGTCTTCGAACTCCTCTTCTCCCAGCTCCAGAGCTAGTCGCCCCGGCTCCGGCAACTCAGCAGGAAGACTCCATGCACTCGCCAGGAGTGCCACCACCAGCACACAACCACGCAACATCATTATGCAATAAAAACTTATTACACAACAACGAATACTGAGTTTTTTTCTCGGACAGTGCCCGACGGCTCGCTCAAGCCTTGCACTATGTAATCTTTTATCAACATTTTGACTTTTATACAGACGTTCGTATCATCAGAGTATAAAATTAGCTATCGTGAATTAACACGATAAAAGCATCCTAAATACCCTTGTAAGCCGCCCAAGATAAAGATTGGGCAGCCGGATTGTATTGTAAGAATCATTTTGATTCAGTAATCGTGAGGTGAATGGGTAATTTTGGGAATTTTTGTTCAGGTTGTGATAAATACTGAATAGTCTGATTTTTATCGTGAAACTGCTGAGCTTAGTATGATGTATGTGTTGTATGAAGATAATGCACTTTGTTTATTTATCATTATACTTAGGTAGGTACATATATGGCGACGTACGATATTCACAGATGGACTCTAGACTAATTGGTAGCTAGCTACTTAAGTATATGATTTGTAGGTGTAAAAGCACATCATATTACCTAATATGATGTGCTTTTACACCACAACAGCCCATTGGATGTAATTTTTAACCGACGTATGTACCTACTACCTATGTAAAGTTTGGATTCTTTTTCTTTCCTCAGGGAATCAACACTAGTTATAGCTTAGAGTTTGTCACCGCGGTGGTGAAAATTATCCAGTCACATTAGCGCTGAATGGCCAGGGTTCGGCGGATAAGAACGTGCCTTGAACACTTCTAGATTCTTCATAAAATTTGAATAAAGTAGCATGAGCCATCTTCAGTCGCCATGAATCATGATAATTCTAATTTTTAGAACTCATTACGAACATGAATTTGATCTAGATTGTCCCGTAACTTTTGGAAAAACTCTCGTAGGTCTGTGCATATATCCCAGGCGTATTTAACACGGGTATCGTATTAAAAAATATCACAACGAGTTTTTTTCTTGTTTCTTACTTTTTGGAGCGATATTATGAGTGATAAGTTGACATTAGGTTCTTGTACTTACTTAAAGTAGGTACTTTTTACTTTTGTACCTTTTTTGCAGTCAACTTTCTCTAGGCACGTAGGTATAATGTACGAGTAAGCAAATCAATTTACGCAAAATACCGAACGCAATCTGTGTCCCTATCGGCAATGAATCAATGTTACCAAACATGAAATATAAATCATATAGATTCATTCACAAGAATGAAGAAGACGACTATAGGACTAAATCTGAAATAAAAACCAATAATATACGGTGGAAGTACTTCGTTGCAAAGGTGGAATATTAATCCGAAAAATGCTGATTCACTCGTCATTCCGATAAAAAAAAATTCGACGAATTAGGAAAATTCGTGAAAGAAATCAACATACAAATCAAGTAACTTGACCAACAAAAATCTACGGAGAAGAAAAAAAAACATTGATCCAAAACTAAAGTTGTGCAGATTGAGACTTTTGCAACATCCTGTAGAACATAAGTAGTATAATTTTCTTAGTAGGTAAGTACCTAAAGTGCGGTGACAAAGTAATCTGAAGAAGTATGGCACCAACTTCAAAAAAGAACAGCCTGCTTAGGTATATTTGTACTGTCACATAGAATTGATGTAAACCTTAAATTATTTCTTACATTTTTGTTGTTTTTTGAAGTTGGTTTTAATTTATTTTTAATATTATTTTATTTTATTGTTTTTAGTTTATTTGCATTAATTTTCAATCAAAAGTAAGATGCAAATGATACAAATAAGTCCTACTAGTCAATACGAATCATTGAAGCCTAAACACGAGGTAGTTGCTATATACCGTTGAGGAGTTCCCTTGACTGCCTTCCGTTTCCATCATCAGATCAGCTCAAGGTCACTATCATATTTTTTTGTTATAAGAACTATATTAACGTTCTAAATTTCATTAGAATCGGTTAATAGGTGCCCAAAATGGAAATTCATACCCTGTTTTTACCCCTTTACCCACCCTTGGGGGTGAGATAAAATTCTGAAAAAAATGGGACCACCTGGAAGCTCAACCAAATACAACAAAAAAAGAATTTTCAAAATCGGTCCATAAACGGCGGAGTAATCGGTAAACATACCTACAAAAAAAATATATAAAAAAAGATCCCTTTTTTTGAAGTCGGTTAAAAAACCGGCGAATTTCGAGTCGGAATCATGTACGAAGTGTTCCGTACATGATTCCGACTACTACAAATACAAATTAAATATTTTTGCCATAAAGTATACATAAAGTGCGGGTACATAATAAATTAGAAGTTTTCAGATTCTTCCCTCAATGTGTAGGTACAACATGTAGAATGTGGACATATTTAATTTCAGATTGTACGCATTGGGGTGGGTAGGTACACACGGCAACTCCAAATGGTTGGCAGGGCACACAAACGTAGTGTATGTGTGCACACCAACGTGGTCTATGTGTGCAATAAAGCAGAAATCGGTAAATACACCAGTAACAAACCACACACACACACACACAACAGCACAAACGAGTTTGCGCGTAGGCAAACGCCCTTACACCAGCTGTGACATAAAAATATCAACCGGTCGAGTAAGTCAAATAGTTATAAAATTGACTTGAAGCAAAATTTCACTGCTTGAGTCTATACATTTCGTAGCTCATTGGTAGAATGTTAGACTTATGAAACATAGGTCGTGAGTTCGAGTCCACTGATGGGTATTTTTATTTTACTTTATTTAAATTTAGCGTTAATTTAAACGCTGTTGAGTATAAAATAAATTTATTTGAAATTGACAAATGACTACAAGCTGCATAGCTGTCGACTATTTCTCTTCGCTAAAAATATATGATTCGTTCTTCATTTGAGAAGTAAAACCATTCTACCCTCATACAATATGAATAAACGAAATTAGTTTTTAGTTTTAGTGACAATTCACCTCTGCGTCTGCATAGTGATTCACTTTGTGATTTGTCAATTTATAATTAATTTATCTTGGCAGTCACTATGGAAAGTCATTTAACCATGTTCAAAAAGGCGGAGATAATTGTATTACCTATATATTATGAACAAAATATTACAATTAGTGAAATCGCAAGACGTTTAATGATATCGGTAAGTAACATAGAACTGCAAATATAATTTTATTTGACCGTTAGAATATTTGTATTTGTATATGCTAAGTATTTGTATTTTTTGTTTGCAGAGGAGAACTGTTCAATTATGGGTTCACCGATGCGCAGATTCGGGACATGTAGACAGTAGTCGTCTATACGGATGCATCACCACGACATCGAGAAATCGTAGCTGCACATAGCGCTGATCCGTTCTGCAGCACCCGTTCTACGGCCACAACACATAATCTATCCTCTATCCCTACAAACTGTACGGGTTCACTTGCGTGCTGCTGGGTTGCGGTGTCGGAGGCCGGCGAAGAAAATTGCTCTAACCGATCAGCGTCGTCGAAACAGAGTGCGTTTTGCGACTGACTATTTTAAACTTTGATTGGTGCAACAATGTTGTGATATTTAGTGATGAAAAGTCAGACAAGGATGGACGTAAGATATTATGGCGAAAAAGTGGTGAAAATTATAGTTATTCGGGTTAGCTCAGTAATTTTTATTTTTCCATTTGTATAAGATTTTAGTTATTTTGTTAAATACTTTTCATTATTTACAATTATGGGTAAGCCAATGTGTTAATGATGTTATTGTTACTGAGGTTAGAATAAGTTATCTTATTTCTAGCTAATTAACATGTTGATTCATATAACTAATGACTTGCCTATTTACTTTAGTAAAACAGCCAGTCCATCCTTGTCTGATTTTGTTATGATTTAAAACTGCAAATTGAAAATTTTCCTTATTAATATAAACTACAACTATGTTTTAAAACGAAAAACAACAAAAACGTAACATCCGTAATGTTTATGTTACGGCAAGAATAAATTTGGTAATTTTAACACTTAATAACTTGTTTCATTTACTTTCTGTGTTGCTTTTATTCGTATATACTACAATACTATTATTAACCATCTTAAAAAATAAATTAAATTTATTTAAAAAACAAAAAAGGAATATTGTAAGTTCAGTGGGATTTGAACCACTTCACCGATTAATGTGAGTCTTGTATCATACCAACTGAGCCATTCAATCTATTAAAATGCCTTGCAAAATTTTGCCTCATATCATAAAAACAATGAATCATTGTCACTGGCACAACTACATGCTTACAATATCCGTGTGTGGGTTGCCCAGAACTAAATAATTACGTCGACGTCGCCGACACACACATACATTAACTGCGTTAGTGTGCCCTGCCAACCATTTAACGTTGTCGTGTGTACTTACTTGAATATAATAATTATATAGATCCTCGATATTTCCTCGGGTTTCCGGGATAAAGGACTTAGAGACAGACATACGCACAGACGGTCGCACTGATGGACAACCTCCTATGTATCATTATAAGGGTTCCATTTTTATCTTTTGGCAATCGGAACCCTAAAAATTTACTGTAACTATAATTATAAACACGTATCTAAATTCCTATAAGTCTACGTAGTGATGTTCGCGTGATCGCGAGTGACGGCACGCCGCTCGCACATATGGAGGCGTGGCCTTTCCCGGGATTAACTAATCACACCGGGATTACCGACCCAATTTACACGTTTATGAGACAATTTATTAGTTTTCAAAAAGAAAAACAAAGGATCATAATTAATAATGCTGATGTAACGACCAATCAAACTGATATCTTTGTGTTATCAGTGGATCAACTAATTATTTTCTTAGTGCATTATCAATAATCGTTAAAGTTTATCAGTCTTGTCATCAATAATGTAAAGCAAACGAGATAATTAATCGCAATTTATGTTTCAATTTACATCTGAGTAAAGGTAAGCGTCCATCTTTCGGCGTCGTACGCAACGGACGCATCGCATTCAGTATTTTTTTATGTCGAAATTCACACAATTGTGTCCACTTCATCAGCATTGCTTAAGCCGTTTCTCCATACATTTATTACAATCCGTTTGTACGATAACGTGCGATACCGAAAGGTGGATGTATACCTTAAATGACTATCGGATAATCGGTCGCGGCTTGCATTAAAGAACGGTTTAAGCCTACGAGTTGCACACGGGACGTTGTTTTCTAATCCGGCAGACATGAATTTCTCCGATGGGACCTAAGGTTATCGGTACATTCGATAGATAAAAATAAAATCGTGTTTTGATGCAATCATCCTTTAAATCATGTGCTTACGGAAATAGGTAGGTATTAAGTGAAAATTTTATTTTTTAAAGATATTCCTAGAAGTGTAAATCTTTCATTTTATGCTGGCAGTCTGTAGTGTTTCTAAGTACTGGTAATGCTATCCTCTCAATTATACCCTATTTCTTTTGAACCGTGGGCCATCGTTTATAGACAGAGGGCATTGTCACCGTTAGTCCTAAGGAATCGAATCCGGTTCCTTCGGCATAACATTCAGTATACCACGATTGTTGAACCTACGTACCAACTTATGAACTATTAGCATTAAATGTATACTCCGTTGGAAGTAGTAGTGGAAGTCCATTGCAGTATGAATGCAGAGTCAATGAAATACCGCGCCCGAGCAACCGGACACACTAGTACATTAGATCTCACTGAATGGATACAGCTTTATTGCAAAACAAAAACTGTTGCCCATACGAGCACCTACATAGTTCCCTAACACCGACACAAGCATAAATCTTCTAGGATTGAAAAGTTAAAAACCATTTTCAAAGGCCAAACGAGCGGAGTTGAGTGTTTTTTTCACGTGGGCAGAATGAAAATAGTGGCGCATGCACGCTGGCCCGGCGGGACCGGGCTACGCGAATTTATGTCATGCCTTTTACTAAACTAGCTCCCAGCTAACTTTAACGTGCTGGCTGTGTTTAAATATTAAAAATGTGTTTATTAACTAAGTGTGGCGGTTTCACAGGGAGGTGGAAAATAAATTGCTTTATTTTAGGGAGAATAGTAAAATCCCTGCTTGATCTTTTATGATATTTACTTAGTACGATAAATACACGTAACATAAGATACTGTCATTGGGCCAGCGCTAGTAACAGCACGTACTAGCAGGCTGATGGCCTAGGAGTTAATATGTGGGGACATCTCACACACGGCCACCCGACCCCAAGCTAGACAGAGCCTGTGTTATGGGTATCGGACAGCTGATATATCTACACAAATACATAGATATAATACATATTAAATATAAATATCAACACCCAAGACCCGAGTACAAATATTTGTCTTTAAACAAATATCTGCCCCTGCCGGGAATCGAACCCGGGACCTTCGGCATAGCAGTCAGGGTCACTAACCACTACGCCATTCGACCGTCAGTTGGATACTAACATCATTCGGGGAACTAGACTCCGGTTCATAATTTATAATTTTTTAAGATTTGGTAACATAATTATTTCAACACCTAATTTATGTTCAAGTCATTGCAACTTTGCAAGATTTTGAGACAAAGATTGTACTGTAATCAAATAATAGAGGTAGATAGCCTATTGTCTGTAGTGGATTATCTGCCTATAAGTGGCCTATAAGAAGCTTATCTATTATTGTAGTGCCTATATACTTATTAGTGCTTATTACTTCCATGATGCTTCCATGATTATTACAAGTCACGCTGACAGCTAATGTAGCAGAATTATAAATAAACAAACAAAACAAACAAAAACTTCATAATGTACCACTAAACAAGACTACAATATACCACAAGTGCAGCAAAACTAAACAAGTAATGGAGGGTGCCACTGCCAGCATACCTCGGAGGTTCTCTCACCCGGACAACGACAGCTGCGTGTGCTGCGGGTGTCGCTCCCGGTCGTACCACGGGACCGCAGCCCCCGCCCCCGCTGCCGCCGCGCCCTCACCCCCGCCCGCGCCCGGCGCCAGCGCTGACTCCGCTGCCGCCCTGGCTGCCTGCGGAAACTGCTGCTTTGGCTTCTGCAAGAAATACATCTTTGGCACCAAATGAATCAGTACCGTAGAACATATAAGTTTGATAATCTCCAATATTATCAGCTCCGTCGCGTCCCCAGCCAATGAATACATCATACGGATTACGACTGGTTTATTCCACCATTGTGTTGAGATACCTATGTTAAAGCATTGAATATCTTCAAAGGAAAACTCGGGACTGGGTTATTTTTCCTAAGTGATGTTTTAAGAATTCATCGGTATTCGAAATACAGATAGAAAATTCTATTGATCGCTGTCTTTTCTTTATCGGAATGGAGGGATCCCCCAGCTATTCAACGCAGTGTATGAAGGTATCTTCAGTTGAATTCCTTTGGAAAATGAGAAATGCTCGTTTGAGTGTTTGTAATGCCCTCCGCGTTGGGTCTACTTCAGTGTGTATTGAATTGAGAACAGTTTGTAAGTAATATAAATATCACTTTACGGAGACTTTTTCTGGAACTGGTACTCTGTTATATGAAGAACTGAAGAACCGTATAAAAATAGAAAATATATATGTTTAAAGGATGAATTACTCGAAATTGGACCACGGCGAGGACTGCGTTTGCTGCAAGTGTATTTCCGGTCTCTTTGTTTCGAAGAAACCTGCAGCTAAGTCAAGGGTCACCACAGAAACAACTATAGGCTGTGGATCCATCAGAAGAACGGGGAAGAACTAGGTCATCGCAACAGATCCGACTCATTTTAAAAATAATCTTGCACCACAAATGTCTATTACAAATGCGTCACTCCCTGAGCCAAAGGCATCTGCTTTCAAAAAGGGAAAGCGTGTAAAGAAGAAGATCAAATTTGAAAAAGAACCACCAACTTTGAAAGAGATTCTGCACATGCCTGAGCAGAAATTGAAGATAAAATTCAAGGCTCCAGCAACCCTGCCGTACGTAGGGGCAAGCGGGGGCGTCCCACGGGACGGAGTGCTATGTGGGACCGCTGAGCCGGCTGGCCCTGAGGAGTTCCAGTGGGTGACCGCCACAGGTAGACCTGACTGTGAGGGTCACGTGTGCTGCCGCTGTCCTGATCCTGAAGGTCCATCGGTGGAGAATTGTATCTAAACCTGTTAGTTCGCAGACATATTCCTACCACCTCTAATTGATGTAGTATCAAAAATGCATACATACTTTTTTTAGTTGGTTAAAAATATAAGTCATTTTCAATCGATTGTATTTTTTATAACATGCTTACCAACGTAAAGCATATATTAACGAACATAATTACTCATATTATATTTAAATGCATTATTATAAAGTTTACATTTTTATTTCAGTAAAGAAAACAAATATTATTATGCTCATGAAAAGAAGCAGTTCTTTATGGGCACTAGCTTCGTTGTGGCGAGGTGTAGAATGGTCTGGAAAATATTTTATGTCTGTACCTTAAGTACAGAAATACGTTACTAAAAGCAAAGTAAGCAACGGAAATAACAATAAATTCTACACTTGACTACAATGTAAAGTGTTGCAAGAGAAAAGCAGATGATTTATTTTTTCTACGACATTTCCAAATGGAACCTTTGGGTGCAAAGTTTCCTAAGAAAAATAGCCTCATATAGGTATTATGTGAGTTCAAATAAGATTATTTTCCAAGCGTCGTGTAAAGGAATCCGACCATTTTCAAAACATAAATAAATAATCGATTTTTACGTTTTTATATACGGAGACCTAAGCTAAGATAGCATATAAAATTATAAGCTAATTATAGGATACTAAGTATATTAGGTATCTACCCTGAGATTCCCTCAGGAAAATCTCTAAACCTCTCGAAATCTAAGTGAAACAAAGTAAGTATAGTAAGTCATAAGTGCCTATACTGTTATTAGTAATCTTACGGAATTCTGACAGTTATCAATTTTAGACAAATCAGAGATCACAAACCTTTTTGGGCTGGGCACTTTTTCAATACGAGTCTGGACATCTGAGACTATAATATATATTTTTTAGTCCCTGTATCCATTTTATTAAGTGCGGCGCTCCAAATTAAAAGGGGATTTACCTACGGTGAGAAATAATTACCGTACCTACCTAAATATATTACAAACAGTGAAAAATACAATTAAAGATAATCTCAATTATCTTATATAATTATCGCTGTCGTAGAAAATATATCTAAAAACAACTAGTAATTATTTTTGAAACGGTAGTCGCGCCGATGTCAGGGCGATGTTGCGTTCGTATTTGAATAGAGGTAAAAAAAAGAGATGTCGCTCTATAAAATTGTATTGTGTGCACTGACTGGCTTGCGTGTCGTCACAGCAAACTGTGAGTCTAAAATGTGCGGTGGTGGTACCAAATTAGCGATACAGGTGAAATTGTGTCAGCGACTCATCGCTGGGAGTAAGACAGCAGAACACGTTTACCCCATCGGTCATCGGTTCTTCGACAGATGTGACCAGCCCATTGCCACTTAAGCTTACTAACTCGGTGAGCTATGTCGGTGACTTTAGTTCTCTGTCAGATTACTTCGTTCCGGATGCGATCTTTCAAGCATAGCTCCAAGCATAGCTCTTTCCATAGCTCGCTGAGTGACCTTCAGTTTGTGAACCAGTCCCACAGTAAGTGTCCACGTTTTAGCCCCATAGGGAGCGGTGGTAGCTCAGTCGGGTGAGCGCCCGCTTCTCAATCAAGAGATGCGGGTTCGAATCCCGGCGCTGAAATGTTCACATATCTAGATGTGCTAGATCTAGATATGCAGATTTCCTCACGATGTTTTCCTTCTCCGTAAGAGCGATGGTATACATTGTACTTAAATTCAAAGAACTCATTGTTACCTACATGTCAGCGCCGAGATTCGAACCCGCATCTCTTGCTTGAGAAGCGGGCGCTTACCCGACTGAGCCAGTTGGACTCGCGCATTGAGTGTTCCGTACAAGTATACTTAATTACCTGAGGTAGTTATCCTTTTAATTTCATCATAATTATGTACATCTATATGAAATATCAGCTTGATATCTTTACCCGTTTCCGAGAAAAAAGGTGGTGACAACAAAGTGTGATCTTATAAGGGTTCCTTTTTTTCCTTTTGAGGTACGGAACCCTCAAAAAGAATAGTGACAATCGGATCAATCGTTTCGGAGTTATGCGTGGACAAACATACATACCAACAAGCATATAAACGTACGTACATAAGCATAGGTACATAAACATTTATAAAATTTTGAATATTTGTTTATTAGCCCTAATACTCGTATATTGTCATATGTCAATATGGTGCAGTTCCAATAATCTTACATACATACCGAACATATTATATGTACTTACCGAATAGACAATCTTATTTTGAAATTGATTAAAAAGGTTTATTATCCCTGAATTTAGTAGGAAGTGATGCCATGCTAAAGAATAAAATAAAGCAATTAAAATTAATTCGATACATGGGTCGTGAGTTGTGATCCTACTTCATATTATAAATGCGAAAGTTTGTAAGTGTATATGTGTATGTATGTATGTGTGTATGTTTGTTATTTCTTCACGTCAAAACGGCTGAACCGATTTTAATGAAATTTGGAATGAAGTTAGCTAACACCCTGGATTAACACATATGTTACTTTTTATCGCGGAATTCCCACGGGAAAACTTATTAAGGCGAAGCGAAGCTCGCGGGAACAGCTATTATATTGAAATATTTGTTATTTTTGTATTAGTTTACTTGAGCAAGTAAATATTTAGATTTATCTTTTTGTATAAAAATATTAAAAAAAAATTATTTCCCAGAAATGGATCGCAATTTTTCATTTTTTCGGTAAAGAACTTTTTTAGTAGCATCACTTATAAAATGTCAGAATTCTTTCCAATTAAAAATCAGAGAGTAGAGCTATGTATAATAGCAACAGTGCGGTATCCGCGTCACCGCGCGGCTTACTTCCGCCACTAAGCGGATCATTTCCGGCCACTGCGGAGGCGGTGGCTACCTCACTGTTTTATGCATACATTGGTACATACTAGGTACCTAGTATTAGGTGGTATTAGTAACTGTTATTCCTTAGTTGTGGATAAGTAAGTATTAAGTTATTCTATAATTTTCATGAACTCTTGAAATTTTAATAAGATCTTTATTTTATTATTTGATACTACTGAAGATGGATTCATGTTTTCCTGTAAAAACGTAAACTTAATAGCAATTTGTATTCTCTTTTATTCTTTAATAAATATCACCTCCTGACTGATCCTGGGATTTTGTGACTCTATCAAACTATTTATGTAGAATCTAAGTAGGTACATATTTGACTAGTACTTACACAGAGGACATACTATTAATTAGTGAGTTTATAAGAGGCATGTGCCCAGCAGTGGGTGTTTGCCTGATGACATAAGGAAAATACAAATTGCAATGTACGCAGCGAAGCTAATTTAATCGCCTGTAGGTTGCAATTATTAAAATTATAAAGTGAACTTGCGGCGGAGGCTCTATTGACATTTCCAAGAGCTAAATAATTAATAGTCTGCCTTCCGACTTGTGATTGTTAGGAGCAGAAATAGCACGGCTCTGTCGTAATAGTAACACATAGCGGTAATAATACAGGGTGTTCCATGTCGATGCCACTTGGTGAGAAAGTACCTAGAGTTAAATTTAGACAGGAAATTTACTAAAAGATAAATACATTATGGTATTTATAAAATAATATAAACTGCATTAAAAATAATGTGTGTGTCTAACGTCCGCGAATTGAACCAATAAATATATTTTTTTAAAGTATATTTATTGTGATATTAGAGCATCTACATTTCAAATTTTATTAATTATGAGCATAATTTACAACGCATTTACTAATATTTTGTGCAATTTGGACGTAGTTACGCAGAAAGGACTCAACCCACACAAACCTAGTTCTGAGATATAGACGTTTTAAGTTCTAATCGGTATTCTTCAGCAATGAAAAGCATCTTATATGTGGAAATTATCTTAAATTATGCATATTTATTGTTATTTTACTATTGCAAATCATGGTGTAGCTATAACGAATATTTATTGAGTTATTGATGAAAATATGCACTTGGATCCTTTCTCCTAAATTGCTTTTTCTATGCAAACAGGGAAATTCAACGTTTCGCAGAAAGGATCCAACCAAATATTTATTTTTATAAAATATTTTTTTAAATAACACTATGGTTTTTAAACTAAAATATTTATATTGTAAACACAAGACATTACTTTTTTACACAAAATAAAAATTATATATCAAAAATAAACCTATTATTAAATAATTTATATTGAAATGTAATCGGAAACAACATTTCACATCTATATAAAAAATCTAACCGGAACTGTATTCCCAAGCGCAAAACTCTGGATCAACTTAACCGATTTTGATATTTTTTTTACAAAATAGAAGCCTACCTTTTTCGTGAGTATCTACGACCCGTTTGTATCCCATAATTTTCAGGATAAAGCATTTTGACGGAAAGCAAACCTCATAGAAAAAAATTGGGCATAAATAAAATTCTAACCGGAAATGTGTTCCCAAGCGCAAAACTCTGGATCAACTTAACCGATTTTGATATTTTTTTACAAAATAGAAGCCTACGTTTTTAGTGAGTATCTACGACCCGTTTGTGTCCCATAATTTTCAGGATAAGGCATTTTGACGAAAAGCAAACCTCATAGAAAAAAGTTGGGCATGAATAAAATTCTAACCGGAAATGTGTTCCCAAGAGCAAAACTCTGGATCAACTTAACCGATTTTGATATATTTTTTTACGAAATAGAAGCCCACTTTTTTAGTAAGTGTCCCATCCCATATTATCCCATAATTTTCAGGATAAAGCAATATGAACATAAGCAAACCTCAAAGGATAAAGTTGGACATAAATAATTTCTCTTTTACTCTAACTTCACTTCATCATCCTCGGTATATTGCAACTATCCTCCTTTTTATGCCTCCGTAGGATATCCGTCGTTCCCTGTGCTTACCATACGATCGCTGAAAAGTGGGATTTCAGCGATCGTATGGTCCGTTCGACTCTCGATCGATCACTTCGACTTTACTTTGCGGTTGGATATTAAAATTTATGTCAAGATGCAGAATAATTATAAATCTCATAATCATTAACCATCATCACGATCCGTCACATCTCCACTGCCGGGGCATGGGTCTCCTTCCAATGAAGGAAGGGGTTAGGCCTAGTCCACTACTCTGTCCCAGTGTGGTTTAGTGGACCCCAACACAAGCAAGCTTGTGCTGACAGAGTTGACGGGTAATTGGGCAACCCGACTGTCAGATGTTTTCAAGCCGCCCGAAAGTCTCTGAGTAGGCTTAACGACTGCTATCAATTTTATTATAACTAATCATAATGATTACGATTATGCTTCTTGACATACATCAAGATCTGGATATACAAGATGCTCCTGGTTTATTGAATCTGCATCCAACTCTTCAGATGCAGACTGGTTTAGATCTTTAAAAACTTCGGCAATGTGGTCATACCATCTTACAAGTCAGTCTTCCATAGTAACAAGGAAATATCCTGGGGTTTGTTGCAAAGTTTATTTGATTCTTTCTATAGATCCTTCATGGCAGCCGCTGTTTGTTTTCTCCAAGATATAGAATCAGATTAACAGCGTTGGTCCTTTTTTAAATTACGTTTGATATTTTGTTCACAAAGAAAATACTCGTACGCAACTCGTGCTTCTTTAGAATGGTAGTCTAGTTCGATGTTAAGTCTTCCTTGGAGAGTTGATCATATGCCATGTTCCTTTAGACATCCATTCTTTCTTTAAGTGTTCCTTGTGCCTTATTATTTCTTCGCAACTTTTTTAAAACATGTCTTTAATGCCAGTGCAGTTATCTTTGATTGAGGCGCGTCGCCCACACTTAGTAGGTTGATGGTATTTGTTGTGTTAAAGTTATCTTAAGTATAAGTTATCTTCTGACTTCTGGGTCCTGCAGCTTATTTACAGCGACATCTTTGGCAGATCTTGTGGCCTGCTTCTGAGCTCCCGCTATCGTCAAGCAGATTTTTCCAACCACTAAGTGGTGATCACTCTTGACTTTAGCAACCCTTCTTAAGTATTTCTAACATCTAGAAGTGAATGTCTTCATTTTCGAATAATCAAAATGTGGTCGATTTGGTTCCCGGTTCGACAGTCGTGTAAGAACCAAGTCACCTTGTGACATTCCTTTGGAGTTACCACCACCAAAAATTAGCCATTAACAATCCTTAGGCATCGTCGCTCGCTTATCAAATCGGGCGTAACTTGTATGAATCTGATAGATGTTTGAGAGTCGAGCGACTCTCACCACACGGTGCCGATACATGGACGATGACCAACGAAACTGTGCACTGAATCAGAGTTCCACAAAGAGCTATAGAGCGAGCCATGTTAAGTATTTCGCTTAGACGTATTCCCAACGTGGTGATCCGTCAAAAGAGGAAAGTGTTCAACGTCGATATGCGGGTCGCCGAACTGAAATGGGAGTGGCAGGATACTTGGCTCGTGGTGGGACGGAAGGTGGAAAAATGCGGTGACAGAATAGTGGCCAAGAGACGGAACAAAAACAGTTTGAATCCATTCTGCCAAATAAAATTTGAACTGTTTTATTAAAAACTTATATTCTATGAAACAACTCAGACAGTTTGAGTCCTTTCTGCTTAATACAAATTGACTTCTTTCAATCAATAAGTATTTCGCTAAAACGACTCAAGACGGTTTGAGTCCTTTCTGCTAAATACAAATTGTCTTTTTTTAATGAATACGTATTTCTCTAAAACGACTCAGAGCGCTTGAGTCTTTTATGAAAAACTAAATTTTTCATGGTTTCATAGGAAATGCGTTTCTGTAAAAGGACTCAAACAGTTTGAGTCCTTTATGTGAAACTAAAAAATGTGTGTTTCATACAATGTGGGTTGGTCCCCCACATCAAAAAAGTATGTTGTAGTTGGTTTTTTACTGTGTTTGTTTTCTTGACAGGTAGACCCTACATTAAATAGCATGTTCTAGTATATAACTCAATTTTGACGAAGTTGTGGATTGAGGCCTTTCTGCGTAACTATGTCCATTTTATCTTCATAATTAAATCAAATGAATTATTACAACACTGTATTGCTTTTCTCTACGTACTACATAAGGCCATACAGACTTTTTAAGTCTGATTAAGCTTTTTTATTGCTTTACAGATTTTGGCTCAGTTCGGCATTCAGTTTCAGCGTATTTATTCATGCTTGTTAAAGCCTTCAGCTCTTCAGATTTTCTGAAGCGTTAAATTTTAAACCGCGAACTAGATTTATCACTTTGCAACATTAATTGTTGGAATATATGTATACGTATAGATGGAAATAATATCAGTGATCAGCTGAAATTATAGCAATATTTATAAATGAAATACCGAATAACGTAACAAATTATAAGTACATACAAAAGCAAATGAGTTATAAAAAATATGTAGGTATATAATTAAGTATTTGAATATCTGAAATCCCACCCGGGACTGCCTGTACAATATATAACAAATTATAAGTATAACATTTAGTGATAAATATTTTGAAAAATGTTTGTCCTTCCCGCATTATTTAGTTATTTCCGCCGCGCACTAATGAGGGTTGGCGGGTGCCATCCGGGAAAATGCTCTATTTTCGAATTAACACTAATTGGGAATAAATAAGATAAAGATAAAGCTAAGCGATAAAGCTCTTCAGCACCGAAACGTGACGACCGACGTCTCATGTACGACGTGTGCATTTCGATCTTCGTATTTCTATAAAAAATATTGAGTATGGAGTCGAACGCCTTAGTTAGAATGTATAATTTGTCTTCGATACATGAGCGAAGACTTTTTATACATATTTTAACTCCATTGATATCAATGTCATTGTGTACTAGTCAGAAGTTGCAAACCATCATTTTATCTTTATTTTAGGTACCTATTTGTGTAATGTTTATTATTAGAATCCCAATTTGTGTATCAAAATTGTAATGTTAAATAGTTATCATCCACCGCCAGCGTGATTTTGAACGCTTGTCGGTCACCCTTTTACTTAGACGATAACCGCTAGGTAGGGCCCCTCCTGTGCCTGAATAAAAAGTGTTCAGTTTCAAAAACAGGCGTGTGCAGTGTGCACGACGGGGGCTCTTTGTGTGAACTCCGACGCCAACGATGCCGTACTTCACTTTATAAATGCCCGGGCCTCTTCTAGAGAGCAGTATGACGGAAAACTGTTATTTCTCATGAAACAAGGCCATTTATATACTTACCTATATAAATATTATAAGACATATGTATTAATGTTAGTCGTGTTAGTTACACTAGTTTTTTAAATGGATTTCTTTGCATACTGTACTTACTTACATAAAAAACTATTCTTTCCTTTGTGTAAAATTAAAACATGACAGTTTTTCCGACATAGCTGGCATTTTCGGTCTGAACTGAGACATGTAAATAATGTTCAATGCTTACAATGTCGCATACATTAAATCCAGTCATATATGAAAATAATAAACCACATTTAAATTAAATCCACAATCTCATTTGCATTCAAATTGGTTATCATTTTCAATAACTTAATTCAATTCATTAATTAGGAACTTTAGATACCTAAACTTATATGTATACTTACATGAATGAATATTGATTATATTGTTTTCCCATAAAAATATCAAATCTAATCTTACTTCAGAAGTCGTTATCCGAGTTCGAACTTGTTTATGTACCAAAAGAAATCAATAGAATCATAATAAATACCTCGTTTGTTCTGCTATTATGCTATATTCGTGTTTGTGTAACTGGCAGGCTGCCGGGCTAGCAACAAGCCAACAAGACGCGCAAAACTAGACGTCATAAAAATCTTGCTCCCTCATATCGCGCATATCACCTCAAACCACTTCATGTAAATTTTTGTTTTCACACCGGCTCTCCCTACTATGAAATTAAGCCTCGCGACTATTTGCCACATCTTGTCAAGTACGTCTTGCGTCCCGTGCTAGGTATGCAGCTCTGACGTCTTGTCTGTTGTTAAGTAATAGTTATAAACACAGAACAAAGTCAGTCCCACCGTCCCCACCGCCCCCGCGCCGGGCACCTCGGGAGATTTGCGTCTTAACTCTGAGCTCATAAATAAAGAGGCAACAACCTAGTGTTCTTACACCGACCATACGTATTATTATCTATGATGCAACTTTGTTACTTTAGGAGGAACCTTGTTACGTAAATAGTGCAAGTTTTTAACGATCTCATTGTACCGCCTATTGCTTTAACTCCACTGTATAAATTGTTATTTGTGTTATTTTTAGTCAATAAAGTAGTATTCTATTCTATTCTACTCTACAGTTTGTTATACTCATAGCCTCTTAGCCATTTAATACTTTTGATTATTTATTGTATTAATTTTATTATGTGTAAAGTACGTAGCTACGATTGGCTACGAAGCTTCATTTCTCATTGACGATGATAATTTGCGCAAATACCCGCTGCAGATTGTATTTTCATTATTTGTAAATAAATATTCAAATAAAGAATAATTATGTACTATGCTATCTTTCACGAAAACGCCAGTTATAAACTATAAAACCTATTTGTAAGCTTAAACACCAACAATAGTAATAATGCTAAGAGTAATTTCTTCCAGGTGTCCCCAGGTGTGTAATATGAGAATCGGGTCGTCATCCATTCCTTGCCTCGGGCTTAGAGGATAACTCTAGCTTGACAAAAAACAAACGAAGGACAGCTGTGACGGCCTTTTCAATGGTAAGATAAAAGTTACAGTGACAGCAACAATTTTATTCGCCAGATAACATTTATCTGACTATTGAAAAAGAAGCCCTTAGTGTAATAACAATTATTAGAAATTAAAGAATCAGCGCTAATACATCTACCTAGATAGGGCGCAGAACTTCGCAAGTTTTAATTAATTATTTGTTACCTCACTGTGATGCAAAGCATAAATTTTGAGTAACTTGGTGTAACTTCCAAATTTGAAAACCCATAACTGGCATGTTTTTCATATTTCTATGTCTAAACACATAATGATTTCTTTCCATGCTTGATAAATAAATAAATAAGTAAGCTGGAGTGGTCACTCTACCTGACTCGCCGCCTCGACCTGACAGATTGTCTTTTACTTTCCAACGTTTATATGTAGGCTATTCCTGTCGCAACTATTCGCTATACTTCTCACTTCAATGTTTTTGACTTTCGTCAGTTTGAACAACCTGAAAGTTACCGAGTAAGTATGTTTGTGTTAATTAGAAAACTTTTAAAACTACACTTTTGTCACAAGTTATTTACAAACTGTCCTAATTAAAAAGATTATATCACGTTTTTTACATTTTTACACTGAATTTCAAATTGGTAGGTAAGTTTGCAAATAGGAACTAGGAACTAACAATCAATATTTCTTGTTTATTTATACCTATAATGAACCATTTATTATCTATCATTATATCTCGGCATATGGCTTGACCACCGCCTAAGCTGGTCTAAACATGTGGAGAAAACCCTAAGTAAAGCAACAATATCCCTATACCAAACTAGGAAACTTGTTGGATCCAAATGGGGACTCAAGCCAAAGCTGTGTAAATGGTTGTACACAGCGGTGGTCAGACCTATAATAACATATGGAGCAGTGGTTTGGTGGCAAAGATCGAACCTCATTACTGTGAAAAACAAACTACGACAGTTTCAAAGGCTTGCATGCGTTTCAATCACCGGATGTATGAAGTCAACCCCAACAGCCGCCCTAGAAATAATTCTAGGACTTCCACCACTCGATATTATCATCAAGCAGGAAGCTAAAGCGGCGGCGATAAGGCTAAGTAACATGGGACTATGGTCAACGAATACTACTGCACAGGGACACAGTCGCATACTTGACATTGCCAAGTTGTCGGCTCCCGGGTCCACTGAATGCAGCGACACTACTATAAAGACGTTTATCTTCAACAGAAGCTACACTATCCAGCGAGATCAGTGTGGCACATCAGACGAAAACAATTACGACATCAATATCTACATTGACGGAGCCAAGAACAAGAAGGGCAGCGGTGGAGGTGTCTTCTGCCCGGAACTTAATTTACAATACTCTGTCAGCTTCGGGAACAAAGCTACTGTTTTTCAGGCAGAAGCTGCCAGCCTACTTGACGGAGCTACACAAATAAAAGACACAAAAAATAGCAATATCTGCTTCTACACAGACAGTATGGCTATTTTAGGTGCCTTAGGCAGAACTGTAACAAAATCTAAATTAATTTTAGAATGTCACAGAACACTGGAAAACCTAAGCATTTCAAATAATGTAACAGTACAGTGGATTAAAAGTCATAACGACAACATAGGAAATTGCGAGGCTGACCGACTAGCAAGAATGGGATCAAATACCCTACCAATAGGGCCAGAACCATTTATTAGTCTGTCATCAAAGGCAATAAGGCAATGTCTCACCGATAAAACACTATCTGAACACAATCAGGAGTGGAAAAATCGTGTAGATTGCAGACAAACTAAAGCGTTTATTGTATCACACAACCACAAACTTACACGCTACTTACTCAACCTGTCCCGTAGTAATATATCATTAATGGTAGGATTAATAACAGGACATTGTTGCGTGAATAAACACTTATATACCATAGGTAACTCAACTAGTCCCTTATGTAGGACATGTAAGGAAGTAGATGAGACGGTTGAACATATTCTGTTAGCTTGTCCACCTACTACAGAAACAAGATTATCTATTCTTGGACCAACAGAGCGCCTACCTCAGCTATTACAACACCCAGGCCTGCTACTCCAGTTTACCCGGGAGCTAGGCTGGCTGAGCTGAAACCAAGGGGATATGTACAAAGGTTCCACTCGAGAGAGCCACGTACAGGAACTTCACCCCCTATGAGAATAGAATAGAATAGAATAGAACCATTTATTTTAAATTATTTTTGCCACACGCATTATTGCCTCTGAAATAAATGACTCACTTTAAAAAATATAAGTATATGACAAAACTATGGGTTATATTATTAACTGCTTTTCTGTCGTATGTATGTGCAATATGCGTATAGTGTGTCAGGAACGTCCTGTATCGACAGAGTTTAGAGCACATTACAAACTTTAATGAGCGAAGCTTCGGCTGCCATTAGTCGCCGACTCATCCCAAGTGTAATTTTGGTGAAGACTTGTTCCTAATTAGTTTCCTTCTTGGTTTGTTGATTGAAACGTCTCACGTAGACCGAGCGTGTTATATAAATATAGACCATCCATTATAGGTATTTGTAAAAATAGCTAAGTATCAATTTGTAATATTAAAAGATGAATAGAAATAGTTAACTGGTAACTACGATTTGCTACGGTGGCCGCTACGAGCACCTGCTACGAGCTACGTTGCTACGAGCTACGTTGCTACGAGCTACGTTGCTACGAGCTACGCTGCTACGAGCTACGCTGCTACGAGCTACGCTGCTACGCGCTACGCCGCTAGCTGTAGCCTTTGTCCCACGAGCATAGCGGTATGTATCGTATTGTATTATGTAAAATATATTAAAATTATAGCTGAATACACAAAAATACTTATTTATGAACTTGAGTATTCATCCACTGTGAAGTGAGCATAAATAAATAACATGAAAGGTCAACCTAGGTATAAATAAAATAGTAGTTATTTTAAGGCTAGACAAATAGATACGATTTTATGGATTCCCCAAATTGTCTTCAAGATTTATACTGGTGATGTTCAAACAAATCCTTCTGAAATAAGATATTCCTTTTGGCAGACCATTTATTATAAATCTTGTTGAATAATGCTTAGGCCGTCGCGTCGTATCATTATGTACGGTCATATCTGAGGTCAAAGAAAACTTAAACAACCATTCATTCAGACTCATAATCTTTTTGTAGACTTCCGTCTGGTTCGGTGACACTGCTTTTGGCCTGTTGATATCACTGTCGGTCGGTCTGGGTCCCCGCAGCCGTTACTTCCATGGTCCAAGCTTAGTAAATATCTACGCTCTTACACACATAATATAATCGCTTTACAAATTTTTGGACAGGAAGAATTAATAGAGGACTCAAGAAATGTGTCCGCTCGAACTGCCAAAGGTAAAAGGCCGTTTTATATATTTCCCGTAAAGATATTTCACGTAGAAAAAATATTTCAAGCGCATAATTTAACAACCCATACCGTCGCTCGTGGGAAAGAAAGATAACTTAAATATTTAGTTCTTCGTTTTTCCTTACCTTTGTGAATTAATTCATTCAAAAATATTTTGATATTTAATTTGTAATGATTGATTATTCTGCAAACAAAGCAAAATAATACATACGGATAAAAATATATGCGTAGGTACTTACCTAATACCTATCCATGATACTTCAATAAATTCGCTATGGATGTAAAATTTTTGGAAGACTTTTTATCATTTTCAGTTATTCACTTAAATTAAATATGCATCAAAAACAAAATATCGATTGATAATCTCTTTTAAACTTAAAAGATCGCATCAATTAGATTCCGGCTTAAACAATTAGTCAGCATTCATTCCGATTTCATGATTTTGTAGATATGGACTGTACCAAGCCTTTTAACTGTCTTGAAAATGTTTGCGGATGACATGTTGTAAAGTAAAACTTATCTAATATCCGGTCGGGATGACTGGTTGGGTTTGTCGCGTACGTCGGATATACCGCTACGTTAATTTCTGACAGGCTCACTCGATTTTATTTCGGCGGAGAGCCTTGTGGCGTTTCGCATTGTTGGTGGGTCGTGTTACTTATCGGAAGAGGCCTACCTACATCCAGTAGACAAAACTACAGGAAAACTTTATCTACGTTCGAAATGGAATAGAAATAGAGTAACGGTGGTATGAGGATGGATAAGTCACTCTATATAGCTAAAAACTTTACAAATGGAGCCCTGTTGCGCAAACGAACATTCCCATTGCATGACAGCTGCTCGTGTTTATTCCTTTTTGTCAAGCTAGAGTAAACCTCGGGTTACCGCACGGTATATACAAAGAGTACTTACAACATTCTGAACCAAGAATCTGCTGACTGCCGAACAAAGGTTATATTTTACAGGAAATGAAGTAAGAAAACAAACTACGTAGTAGATCTTTATTGTTCTTTCAGATTACCTCATTAATAAATTTCTTTTAAAATAGTGACATTATTTAGTGCAAAAATAAGTAGGTATGTACTTATAATGAAATGAGTGCATCCAAAATATTATTAAAATCACTTTTTATCATAATTATTAGTCTTTAAATGACATTTTATGGACACTTCTAAGGGAAAATGCATACTGCTTAAATATATCTACCAACTATGATTTAGTTTCAAAAATTATGATAATGTAAGTAATTTAAGCAAAATTCGTTTAACAATTATAATCATTTTGTAATAAATACTTAGCTCAGGTGTAATTGAAGTCACACTATTGACAGGATTTCTAAGTAAACTAAAGGTATCTGAGAACATTCTTAAATTTCCTAATATACCGTATTCGTCAACAATAACAACATTCTATGTAACTTATTCAAACAACAACAAAACAACATATTTGTTAATTTACATTACCTCAATAATAAAGTTTAATACTTACATAATAATTAAATTTCCGAACCATAGACAAAAAACAAATATGACGTTAATTCGTGTTACTACCGCCGGTAATTTTTTGATATAAGTGTTTTACTTGTTGCTGTTGCATTGTATCAATTTGTACCTTTTGTTCACGGATTTCAGCAAATATATGAGGCCACCGTTATTTTTCTTACCGCCAGATGCATAACTTAAACAATAATACCGAGATTAAATCTATCGCTGTCAAACAATGACACTGCTTGGTGCAGCGGTGAGTTAAGGTAAGCGTCCACCTATTGCTATGGTACGAATCAGCCAAAGTGGATTTTCATAAATGTATTGAGAAACGGCGTCGGAAATGCCAATGAAGGTGGACGCACTTGTGTGACTTTTTAAAGTTTTTCACTTGATCTTTATCGAAAACCACGTAACTATTTTAAAAAATCTGCAACATGGAATGCAAATTGGTGCGGTTTTGTTATAATTATAGCCATGGATTTATTGACGTACTTATTATAAAATGTTTTAGATAGCGGAAAATGTAACATTGTGTAAATGCTAGAAAGGTCATAAAATGCTTTAAATATTCCTTCAAATTACGATCTCTTTAAAATGTTAAAAAGAACCTTAATTGTACCTTAGTTTATAAATTATCAAATATCGAAGATATTCTTAAATCAGTGCTTGAAAGTTTACACTAGTGATATTTAATTTTCATTTTAAGATAGTTCTTGGTCATTAAATTATGTTCTTATAGAATATCATATACATACATTAATAGGTACTCTACACGAATAAAGGCCTCGAGTAGTATATACGAAGACGAATATTATTAGCTAGTAGGAAAATATCAATAACACAATTGTACTTCATTATGCGAAAATAAGATAAATTACTGTGTGAGTTATTTACTCTTGAGTACATTATCTACTCAGAGTCGGAAAAGAGCTAAAGAAGACGAACAATAATAAGTATAAATCCTACAAACTGTGATTTTTTGAGAAAAGATTATTAAGGTTGTAACTGTTGAAATCAAATCAGACATTGCTGCTTACTTACACTTATTGAGATTTGAAAATATAAAAATTTACTCGGTAATATTTCAGAAATAGATTTTTGGTAAACGATTTTTTTAATCTGTAAAATGAATGCAATGATCGTTTTACGATTGAATAACACATGAACCTATCTTATGGTTAAGATATCAATTTAAATCTAATGAAGATTACTGTAAGTAGGCATGTTGATTGCGTAATAATGTTGTACTGACCTATTAACGTAATATTTCTGAATTTAAAATTTTAATATGGAAAAAATATTTTACTTCTTTACAATTTTACTAAATTTTCTATTCTCAGTTGACAAAATATGTATATAAGCAATGCGCACTATCATAAGACCTGATTCTACGGTATACAATCATATATTATTTGTAATCTATCTAGGTACAATCACAAAGAGATCTACCTAAAAAAAAAAGACAATCGTCAAAATCTTATAATTTAAATGACCTTACTATATATTACATTACGACGAAAATTCTCACAGCTTTGTCTTTCATTGTTCGCTTTATCAGCGAGTAGTACGAGTAAATTCGTTAATACTAGACTATTATACTTATCCATAAATGTAGAGGTATTCATACTACGATAAATAATACTCAGATATACAGCTTCTTTACGGCACAGAGGCCTTCACATAAGATTGAGACAAGCTACACAGGTGGTGACCCAAATATGTGACCTATTATGTGATGTCTAATAATTATATACTGGAATAAATATAATGTTTCTTGAAAATAATATTCGATTACAGGTATATTCGTTGATGTCTCCACACAATTATCATCAGGGTACGTCTAGGTATTCGAGAAATTCTAGTTTTAAGTTAAAATATAAAAAATAGTAGCAATATATTGAGAGTGACCCATTAGATCGCCAATTCATCCCGATGATTAAAAAAAAATAATTAAGCGATAGTTATCCAAAATTTTGAAAAAAAGTTTGAAGTGTCAAATTATACCTTACTCGCTAGTATGAATAAACAAGTTGTGAGCAACACGATAGTAAAATACAATGATTACAAATTTGTAGTTTCATAACAAGGACTAGTCTTATCTAGCTATTATTGCCGAAGATATAGATAGGAATTGAGAGCAATCACACTTCTGAATCTTTATCATTCTAAAATTAATAAGGCGTATTTTTACGAGTAGAAAAGGCGTATGTATGTACAATAAAACAGATCAAACAACACAGTATTCAAGTAGAGACAGCTGGAGTAACTATACACACTACACAGTAAAGGTCCCTTCGATGCGTTCTGGTTTATATTCAGATTCAAATGTAGATACTTTCTTAATACACTACCGTCCTACATATTCATGTATTATTATGACAGATTTTACTTAAATAGATATTTAGTAATTTATGTACTTACGAAAATGCTATCAAACAAAATAATATTTTGTACAAAATTTAGTTTTTAACTTCTATATTGATTGTACAAGTTCAAGAATATGCAACTTTTATCTGTCCTATAATTATATCCCCGCGTCACACGTTGCTTAACGCGTCACGTCACGTCACACATTACGTCGTACGTCACGTCACGCGTTACGCGTCGTCAGATTCGTGACAAAGCAGGTGGTGGACAAAAGATTAAAAAATGGTCTAATTAGAATAATTTAAATACAGGGTAAGTATTTACAAATTCGTCACCAGCAACGTATTATAATGGATATAGGATAAAATTTTATTGAAAATATATTAACTTTTAATCGACTATATACCTAAATATTATTATAATTTAAAAATGTTTAATCGAAAAGATCTAAAATATCACTTTGGTGTCAGAGTATTTCCATCGCGCACGCACTGGCCGAGTGGTGAGGCGGCGGCGGCGCGAGGCTCGAGCTCCCAGGTTCAAATCCGACGGGCGCAGTTCCACCAGCTTTCAAACTGCCGTTTCTAAATCTTCAGACACTAATTGGAAATGTTCTTGACCTGAAAAAGTTTACGCTTAAGTACAAAATCTTTGTTCTTTACAGAGATCCTACTTACTAAAACTTTCATAACGAGAATGTAACAATCTTTCATATGTATAGAGCGAACATAAATACAACTTTCCACTTCAAGTAGGTAAAGATTTGCAGGTGGAAAAACGTAGTAAGTAGGTATAACATCAGATTTGTTTATCATTCAGAACTCGCTGTAAACATATCAGTTACCCATCTTTTGCCAGATACATCGCAAACAAAACAAACAATAAACATCCAAGTAATTCGAGACCCATGATCTTCGCAAAACGCGAATGTCGCTCCGAAACACGCAACTAATGAGCAGCATATCGTGTAACATAGGGACGTGCCGGCTTCGCTAGGGAGGGGATTTGAGCCTACGCTTGGTAAAAATACTAAAAATGCTGACTCACTCTCCAAGTAAGCGGCCAAGTCGTGGTCTTCTGCTCGCAGGGCGAGGTGCCTGGGCGTGAGGCCGGCGTGGTCCTGGCGGGTGAGCGAGGCGCCTCCTGCAACCAGCATGCAGCAGATCGCCCGCCGCTTGTGCGCTGCCGCTTTGTGCAGCGCTGTTTGCCCGCGCTCGTTGTCTCGCATGTTCAAAATGGCCGTCGGCGCGCACGCTATCAGGTATTTGATGATCTCCTTGTTGCCATATCGTGCGGCGATGTGTAGTGCTGTCTGGCCGCATGCGTCGATTGACATGAGTGAGTAGCCAGCCTCATGCAGCTCCTTCATCTAGGAAGGAGGAAAATATACAAAAATATTTATATCTTTTGCCATACTTAGTTAATTTAAAAAGTATAAGGATTGTATACTTCTATAAAAAAGTAAAATCGTCTACATTATATAAGAATATGTAAGTGTATTATACTGATTTGAATGTACCTTTTTGTATTTGATTTGAGGTGGTGGGAGAGGAAATGATTAAATTTAATCCTTGTTAGCGATAAAAATACACTTGAACGAGCTTTATGGCAGCGCTAATGAATATCCGCGGTCAACTCGAGTTGTTCACTCGAAAATTTACGATCTAAGTAGGTACGTTCTTTTATGTTCAACGGAAATTGAATTTTCTTTAAATATAATTTGCAAAGATTATGAAAACAGAATTTTCATTTCAGTTAACTAACCGTGACGCAAATAAATAGCTACGAAACGTTAGCTAAACAAGGAAAAACTTGGTAAATGACATTGTTTATAAAATTAATATCTTTTTATGTCTCACCATTTTTAAGTCCCCTATTTTGGCCGCCTTGAGGAGAGTGTCGGAGGTTTTTTCCAGTAGATTTCTGAAACAATTAAAACTTTGAGGGTCCTGTGCAACCGAGTAGCCACTTGATAAATTATTAGCTTCGGTTTATGGAGTTATTCAACTAGCTCCAGTTAGAGTTATGTAACATTTTTGATACTAGTTGACGACAATGATTTATTAATTTATTAATAAAGCCTTTCAGGACAGAGAAAAAAAGAATACTAGTAGTGCTACCGCACGAGTTACATTCACACCGCTTCATGAAATTTCAACTTAATGAAATCCTTTCATAGTCGGCAAATAATAAGTGGAATAATATTATCCTGACTTCGAATACGTCCTTTTGTTCTAGGAAAATCATTGTAATTGTGAAATGGTTAAAGTTAAAGATTAAAAACAAGTTTTCTAATTAACCAAGTTGACCAAGAAACCACTAAAACTTTAACTTGGAAAGTCACAAGTAACCCAGGACTGTTCATGCCAAATGCTTTATATTTATTTCAGAAAAACTTATTTTCGACGTAGGTACTTAGTACTTATATCAGATAATACAATATTTTTTGTGGTTATTGTACCTTCAAAACTTTCACGCAAACCGCTACGTTTACGTTAATATTTAACTAGTGACTACTTAATTCCTTACCAAATCATTATTTGAATCTAATATAATGCTACCTGCTCTCTATCGGCTATAAAAATCTAAGGTTGTATTAATTAACTACTGAGTAAGTACCTACTTATGAAATAATTGTTAAATAAATGAATATCTTACCTATACCCAAACACTTCTTGGTCAAGTCCGAACAGTTTTTCATGAATGCTGCATGCAATACAAACAAAGAAGAGATAGAGTGCAGATTTAAATCACAAGAGAAACGTGCTACTCGTGCGAGTTAAACGAACTGTGCCAAGTCTGTATCTATCTATGTCACACTGCTTCTAAAGTAGCTACCTGAATTAATCTTATGGAATGTAGAAATAAATAAAATCTAAATCCGTTTCATGAAAGAAGTGAATCAAACGGACTTTAATTACTCTTCATAAGATTGTTTCCAAGCGCGCTACGGATCCAAGAACATAGTTTAAGATTATTATCAACTCTATATCACTATTTGAGAGAATAGCGAAGTCTCGTGTGCAATCTACGGTAGGTAGAAGTTCTATTAAAAGTTGCTACGCTAACTTCATTAGATCCGCGCGTCCTGCTAAAGTAAATCTAATTAGTTCGTAATGGGAGTCATTCTGTTAGTTCGCTAAGTCAAACAGCACACACACGTATAGGTTGACCGCTAGTGTATGAGTGCTTACGTTTTGAAGCGTGCGATGGGGTCGTGCGTGGGTTGCTCCTTGGCCAGGGGGCTGATGCAGAGCGGCGGGGAGTGCGAGTCGGAGGGCGCGGGGGTGAAGGCGGCGCGCGGGGCGGGCGCGGGCGCGCGGGGCGAGGGCGGCGCGGCCGGCGGCGTCTGCGGCGACAGAAGCTCCTCGGACGTCCGGGCGGGACTGCCAAGTCCTGACTCACTGTTGACCAACATGTTTTGCTAGATATAGGTACAATTTAATATAATAGAAGGCGTGGAACAGGACTGGTCAGAGTGTAAGTCTCTCTTCGAGCCCTCTATCCTAGAATCTGATGATGATGATATTAATGAACAATCTATTTGCGAATATTAAAGGATGCTGTAAAAATAAATATGTAAAAAAATAATCAAATATTCAAACACCTTCTCACCTAGCATGCGACTCGGGCACGTCGAGTGACACGCCAGCACTAGGCGTGTCTTGGCTCTGCGATATGTCCAGCGAGACCGACAGCCCAGTCGTCGTCTCGAAGGAGATGGAGGGCCCTGATTGGTCGAGCGAGGTGGTGGTGTCGGGGTGCGCGGTGGACTCGGTGTCCGGCGTCAGCGGCGCCATGTCCAGGATGTAGATGTGCTCGTGCCCGATGTCGGACGCGTAGTGCAGGTTTTCCTGCGCCTTGTCGATGCGGAAGAAACGCTCCGCTGTGCACGCTGTTGGGGTTATAGAATTTGTTTGATTATACACTCCCACGCAATGAAAATGTTCCAGTGAAATTTACAAGAAGTTACTGCTAAACGGTAAAGGCTAGCTTAATGACGCCGTCTGCAATGTTGAACTATATTTAGCAGCAGAATATTACCAACTAAAATCGTAAATATTTTGTTGTAATAAATACTGTACTTCCTGTGGGTTGACTGGTAGAAAATGCTTTTAGCATTAAGTCCACCCTTTGTACACTTATTTATATATTTGTGCAATAAAGGATTAAATAATAAATAAATATATAAATTAAATGTTTCCAAAAAAATTTGATATTTTGGTGTCGGCATTTTGTATGAACTTTTTCATTGCTCACCAGTTTTCTTAAGTTCTTATTTCAGAACAGGAAATTAAAATGCAGCACAAGTTAGTTGCCATTTAGCAGTATGTAGTTATGACTCTATTATACGAGTATATAATAGAGTCGTCGTCATCAGCCAACAAAACAAAAGCTGCCTCTGCAGAATGTAAATTTAAGTAACTAGGACATAAACATAAGACTTTTCATTTATTTTCATTTTCTTTGTGTGTGAATTGCCATCTTGGGATTTACAATGTTGTTTGTATTTTAAATTATATCCTACCTTACAATAGCTGGTTTGAATAAAGTATTTTTATATTCATGATATTGTTTGTACCAACCGTTTATTTTTTCTATCATGCAAAGGAAAACAAAGCCTTTAGAAAATAATATTACGAGTTAGGTAAACAGAAAGCGATATTACCTGCGCATAAAAGTTTAAATGCTTAATTTAGCTTTTTAATTACCTAATAGCTACCATCCGGCCGTCCCTTTGAACTTTAAATCTTTAATGGCTTTCTAATATCTTTACTAAATCTTGTCGTAAGTATAGGTATAATGGCTCCGTTTATAACGATAAATTGTAGATACTTATTGTACAATGTATCTACATAAATTGGACACAAAGTCTGTGAAACTACCTAAAATTTTCACGTTTTGTCGTGCGCGTCTTGCTGCTGTTGCTATGTGAGTAGGTACCTCTGTTTTGTCAAGTGCGAGTATTAAAACTATTCTCGTATATTTTCTATCTATGCAGTGAATTAACTAAACATGCAAACGTAGTAGGTACAGGACGCTCTTCGCGTCGCACAGCTACGGGCCTTTATCGAAAGACCGCGATATAGTATAGTATTGCTCTCCTTGGAGGAACCCTATATCGTACGCTGATGATGACCATGTCGTAAACAAAACACAAGTACGTAAAGTGGCACTCACAGTCGGTTAGAGCACTAGGTATAGTATAGCTCTCCTTGGGAGAGGCCTATATCGTAAGCTGATGATGACCAAGTCGTAAACAAAACACAAGAAACCCAAGCACGTAAGAGCTACACTCACAGTCGACGAACCACCAGTCGACGAGCTCGGAGAAGGCGCGCGACTCGCGCACGAGGCGCTGGATGAGCGCACATACACACACACACACAGACACACACACACACACACGTGAAGGGTACTCACAGTCGACGAACCACCAGTCGACGAGCCCGGAGAAGGCACGCGACTCGCGCACCAGCCCCTGGGTGAGCGCGCGCACACACACACACACACACACAGACACACGTGAAGGGCACTCACAGTCGACGAACCACCAGTCGACGAGCTCGGAGAAGGCGCGCGACTCGCGCACCAGCCCCTGGATGAGCGCATACACACACACACACACACAGAGACACACACACACACACACACACACAGACACAGACACAGACACACACACGTGAAGGGTACTCACAGTCGACGAACCACCAGTCGACGAGCTCGGAGAAGGCGCGCGACTCGCGCACCAGCCCCTGGATGAGCGCGCACACACACACACAGACACACACACACACACACACGTGAAGGGTACTCACAGTCGACGAACCACCAGTCGACGAGCTCGGAGAAGGCGCGCGACTCGCGCACCAGCCCCTGGATGAGCGCGCGCAGTTGCTCCAGGTCCGCCGCCGGGTGCACGTCCAGCGTGCCCACGCGCTCCGCTACACACACACATTTATGCAATTAGTTGATGGAAGCAAAAAAAGTATTTGTTGGAAGTGCGGATAAGCTTTGCGGCGCCGCGCCGCGGAGATGTTGCCTTGTAATTTTGACGCTTGATTTTGCCGTAATAAACCACGGTAGGACATGAACCTCCCCCAAAGACTGGAGGGTTACTGTTATTGCTATAATCTCTACACTTGGCAGGTTGGAGATAAAGGGAAAAAAATATTTTGGTAAATTACGAGCACATTACGAGGCATCATCTGTGCGGTGGTGTATTTCTCTGCTGCAATCAGGGCCGTTTCATAAGATAAGTCTTTAAACGAATATCAAACAAGGAACTAAAAATGCAAACTAAAAATCAACCCTATAACCAATTAATACCAGTCATAAACCCCGTTTGTGTAGATAGTGCAATGGAGGGTATTTAATAGTTCTCAATAAAAAATAATTACCTTAGACAAGAATGGAAGCTAAAGTAATGCTATAAATAAATAAGACCTAAGTTGAATTGAAGAATGGTTTAAGAATAGCTTACCCGTTTTAGCCAGCAGTTCCTTATCATAATGATGGCGCTCGTAATCCGCCATTGTGATGAGGTTCACTGTCAGAGTCAACTTGTCCAACGTGGCTTGTCTGCGGATTAACAATTCAATTATTACAACAAACAAAATTTAACTACGACTTACTCTGGGAGCAACAGACTTTGTTTCCGTGGATTATCAAGTACGAATTTAATGGGTTAATCCACTTATTTACTTAGAATAGGGGGTTGTGAAAGGAAAAGATGAGAATGAGAAAGGTTGTTTTGATCTGAGTCGTATTTAAATCAACATCATCATCATTTCTCTGTGTGAAAATTATAATAAAAACTATGAATTAAGTTTTGCAGATCCTGTATGAATGACAATCGATAGCACAAAAGCCTTGGTTTATGATGATATGCAAATACGCGGATTTGGTAATTATTTATAGTCTATAACTAAACTATTGTAACCAATTTCTAAACTAAACACAACATTTATATGAAAGAGTAATTAATATCAAACGAAAATACCGCTGTCGCTGTATCGACACTCGATGATATTTACTGGTAAAACACTTCTACACGTGCCAGCTTTAAATACTAACCAATATGTTACAATTTGTGATATAAATGTTCGGCGCACGTGCCAATAATACCTATAGGAAAGTACTGAAACATTCTGTAGGTACGTCGTAAATGAAATATAAAGTGGAAATTACATTTACCCGATGTCCCCAGACTCTAAACGAAGCGTAAATAATGTCAAAGACGGACTGTTTAAGGCGGAGACGTATCAATCAATACTACTAAATTTAGTTCCATTCAAGCTAAATATGAAATAGAGCTTTTGATTCTTTGTTTCGACAGTCAGTAATTTAGGCTGCATTCCCAGTAGGCAAACAGTTTTTAGCGGTACGCGCGCAGAAGTAAAGCGCGTAAAGTGAACGCAAAACTAGTAAACTGAAACACGGCATACTAAATGAATACACCGCTAACTCAGTCGACGGGGAACAGTGGACGCAGCCTAACAAGAGGCTGTTATCACTTACGGTGCAATGACCCGGCCGGGTTTCTTCTTAGCCAGCATGATGGCCTGGTTGAGCCGCGAGATGGTAATAGTCGAGGGCGCCAGGCGGCACGCCTCTCCGTCCACCTGCATAGGGATCACTTTCGTAGTGACGATCTTGGCGGTCTTGCACTGGGTGATGCAGGTCCCGTGGCCGCCCGCTTGGAGTAGTGGCTGTTGAGAGTGAAATTATTAGATAATTTGACACGAAGATCCACTTTCAATTACTGAGCCCCCTGTACAATCACTTTTAATTTCAAACACGGGAAATTAGGCTGAATAATGGAAATAGGTTGAATTTATCGCATTAGATAGAGACTTTTGATTTTTAGTCGGCAAAAGAGATAAGTATCCAACTCCACCGCTTCTAGTAATGTCTAGGCCGGTCAATGTACCCAGAAAAAAAAACGGCGTACATTTTTATTGTTTTCAGAGAAGTGTATTCCAGTTGCTTTCATCGGGCGGTGGTCATTGTGAAGTAGATTTAACCAACGGGATACAACCGGTTTTTTAAAAAGTCTACTTGCAAAAGACTACAGAAGTCTTAAAAAAACCCATCAACTACATCCAAAGTCAGCCGGAATTTGTTAAAGATAGACTCGTAAGTACTTTCAGATAGAAGGATGCCTTTTACTGCGCGTCGGAGCATTCCCAAAGGGATGCTTAGTGAATAGTGCTTCGAAGCGCTTCCCGGCACCGTGTGCCAGATCTGTCTCGGAACAGCTTTGGAAATGCATCGTGTCTGACGGTGATGGCTATGACAGGTTTACGGGAAATGATTTCAGTTGAGCTGGATGTGGGATTTGTAATGTTTTTTTTTCTAGATATCTAGTTGTTGTAACCAAATCGGTTTTTTCGATAGACTGTTGAAGTTTTTCTTGTTAGGCCTATATCCAACAGTAGACGACTGTAGGCTATATTAACAATGTATGAACAAGATGGTGTGTCAAATACAAAAACAAAGCAAAAAACTGTTTACTATCAAACCGTTTTAAGTTTAACCTAATAACCACCACAATAAATTAAGATTTGTGACTTTATTCATTGATACAATATCTATAAATAAATTCACAAATATTAATTCAAAATAAGTGCCCTGTGAAAGTGGATGCATGTGATTTGTCGACACATTTCTTTTACACCGACACTCCATCTGGTCCGTAGATTCTTAATCTAAGATCCCCTGCTGATGCCGCTACATACCAGCTGGTAGGTGGTGAGGCCGACGACCTCAATCAGCCCGTCCTCGGTGGAGGGCTCCGAGGCGCCGCCGGACTTGTTCCACGGGTGCGTGCCGCCGCCGTAGCTGTGGAGAAAAAGAGAGGTTAGAGGTTGTACCGCCAGGAAAAGAAAGGTACACTCGCGAGCAATGAAAAAGTTCCACCTGCTATTGACGTTCCATAATATGTTACTGGAACTTTTTTATTGTTCGTGAGTGTATGTATGCCACCATAGAAAACACTTACTGTAGAAAAAATACACCGAGTTTTTACCGGATATGTGCTATGCTACGTTGCTATGAATGCGTTTGATATCTACCAATCTTATTCATTGTTCCACATAGCACAGCACTGGTGAAAACGGATTTCTTTCACAACGTTGCAGCTATGATGCAAAAAACGTATCTGGTGGAAAGCCATCCTGGCTGCAAGTAAGGCAACTGATACGCATAATCTTTTACCAATGTGCTATTTGCGCTCGAAATGGAAACGTATCTCGTGTTGACTCTACATGCACATTCAGAAGTTATGTCCTGTACCTGCACATTTGTGAGTGCCTGTACAATGTACATGCAGCAGGGAGAGGAATAAAACAACACATTACTTACCTGTACGAGTGTGTAGCCCGCAGGGGGTTGTGTAACCCGGAGGAAGATGCGCGTTCAATTGTATATGTAGGTAAGTACCTATCTTATTTTATTATTCTGATACTTGATCTAGGGCTATAATATGGCTTTATATGTATAACTAATCAAGAAACATACAATTAATATATTTTGTGATAAGCAATTTGAAATCATTCCGCATATTGTGAGCTTTTCCCACACTCTGTGTAAGTATTTAAACAGTTAGGTTATTCTACACGAAAAAACTTTTCAGTAGCCTAATTTCGGTGGAAAAAGCCCGTTAGACTACATACTTTGATATAAAAACATATAACGTCATGAAACTGTACGGACAAGTAAGCATCTTATGAGCCTAGGAAAAGTTTTTAGTACTTAGTCGGACTTCTTTTACTATTTTCTTCAGGTTTAACGACCCGGCAAGCGATAAAACATCTTATAAGCAATAACAGTAGTTACAACCGTGCTCTTCTTTTTGGATTTCTAAACTGCTTCATAAAAGATAAAGTCTAATATTAACTATTAATAAACAATGTACATAAAACGTGAGTTTGCCGAGAACTCTTCTACTCCTACGGGTATCGGTTCCTTGTTTAGAACACCCACTGCCACTTCAGATTGCACATTTTAAGAGTCAGCTTAGACTACTTAGCTGCTACCTCTCTAATTTTCCGTTAAAACTATTTATAACGCATTTTATTTATAATAGTTAAGGTACAGAATAAAGTATGATATGCGGCCGTTTCACTCTGCTTAACACAATTTATGCAAAGTAAAACGGCGTTTACACTATAAAAGTAACACCAGCCACTTGGCGGAATCGGATCATGCTTTATTTTCACACGAGCGGGCTAGGAGCCAATATATACAGTCTTATCATATGAACGCCGCTGAAGAAAAATGCCTACAAAACTGCACCCTACAGCTTTACATTCAAACCTGCTCATCTAAAAGACGGAGCGAGCATACTCTGATCGTTTTAAATGCCGCTGGAAAAGTGCCCTAAAAACTGCATAATTTATGTCCTTAAAGTTTCCATACACTTTACATACTAATAATTATAAATAAACCCTTACCACGTATTACTTAAAGGCGTATAGGCCGAATACGTCGTAATAGTTATACTTACAAGCACTTATTCTTACGCGAATTACTATGAATAACTAAACCTGTGTCAAATGGTGTCAATAAATCACTATGACTATCACGAAATATCTTACCTTGGAATGTTAAGAAACACGATGGCGTGGACCTTGTGCTCGCGCAGCACGGGGGTGAGGTCCTTGCCGTCGCACTCCATGGTGACCAGGTCCGCCAGCCCCTTCCACTTCCTCTGCATGAGGTCCTTGCCGCCCGCCGTGCCGTAGAACAGCTTGTTGCGGATGCGGGAGTTGAACTTCTCTGGGTGTGCCTCTGACGGTGAAGAGAACGGGTTTAAAAGATTGCAGTAGTAGAAGTATAACTTTATGGTATTTTATGTACTATTAAGATAACTTTTAACTAAAATACATCAGGCGGCCTTATTGCTAAATGTTATATCTATCAGGCAAACTCAGGTTCAATCGTTTTTTTTAGTTCAAGCCCTAATATTGTGACGAATTTAAAAAGGTTCGTGCGGCTGACTCGCCAGTTGATTTCACTGTTGGCGTACGAGATTTTTAGCGGGAAAATGCTGCTACGCGCTACGAGTTTCGTAGCTGTGCACATCGAAAGTCACGATATCCATTGTCACATCACTAGAGTCCGACAACATAATTATTTGAAACAAAAACAAGTTTATAGAGCAAACAATAATTCATCTTTGTAATTTCTGTCACTTATTAGGTATACATCATATCATACTAACTTTTTCATTCATTTACTTACGGCAACCAGTTAAAAATATCTACCATATTGTACCCGTTACAAAGTTAAAATTAACTTCAAATTCAATTTCCCAGTAAACCTTTCAAAGAGAACTTTCGACGAATATACCCACAGCCCGACGGATCTACTCCTCAATGCTATTAGTAGCGAAATAATCTTCCGCCCAATATATTGGGTAACTGAACCACAAATACTGCTGTAAGTAGGTACCACTGAATAGGGTCCTAGGAAGTGCAAGTAACTAATATCGGCTGAGCTCTAATAGTCTCAAAGCTTAAAGCGACCGGTCCAATGTAATCCTAGACTTTAAAAGCTGCCTCTAGTTCCTGATATTTGAGAGCAATATTAACTTACTCAGGACCTAACTTAGTAACTTAGACGCCAAAAGACAACCTAATTATTGATGATGCGGATACTCGGCACGCTCCAGAGCTTAAATCTATTTAAGTAGGTACCTAGACTACCTAGATATTTTATTACCTACTAGAACCTAGCCTACTTCATAAGATTCATGTCAACAACGAGGTAGCTAATGATTTTTAACAGAATAAAATTGATATTCAAGTTTTTTCGAACGAGCTCAATAATTTTAATTTGAATAATTGGATTGTTCTCGTTATCTTGGTGCGACAGTATATTGTGGTAGGTGGAGTGCAAATGTATGACTACGAGACTTTAATGACCTTCCACAGTACCTAGTGACACACGCTGTACTCAAAAAAGTATATTTTCATGAACGCATAAAAAGACAATAGCTCCCATTCTCTCACTTCACAATCCTGTGTAGACCAACATTCCGTAACCCCCTTACCTCTAGCCTCGTGGAACTCGAGCGCGATGTGGGCGTCTACTCCGAACGAGAAGTAGTTGTTGACGACGTTGAGTGGCAGGTCTGGCTTGGCGTTCTTGGCGTCGTCGGGCGCGGCGGCGGCGTTGGGCTCCACCGTGAGCTGCCAGCGGTCCAGCAGAACTGTGTCGCTCTCGCCGATGTTGGCCAGGATCTTCGAGATTGGCTCGTCTTCGTAACCCTGCGGGAAGCGGGAGTATGGTGTTTAAAGTCGGTGGTGGTGAAAGTTACGGATAATATTTAGGGATAAGGGTTTTTGGGTGTTTACTAATACTATTTTACTAGCTTTTCCGCACGAGATCCTCCTCTTGTTTAAAGGGGGAATTCTGGGATGTAAAAGAAATAACCTAATAGCACCGATGCGTTATGTAGCATTATAAATAGTTATGGGAAAATAATAGTAATTGGTTCGGTACTTTTTGAGTTTATTCATTACAAACACACAGTCGTACAAATCATTCCTCTTCATACTATTATTATTATGATAAGCGCTTATGTATTTAATTAGGGACTGAAACCTTTAAATAGGTTGTCCGAAACTGTACAGTATTATCTTTGCGCAAATAATATTCCTGTTGTTCCGTTCATAAGCCGGGCACGGCGATGTGTACCGAACACGCAATCTGTTGCCATTGCGCTAACGAAACGCTAATTTACTTATTAGGCTACTACGCACAGCTGCGTAAGTAATTGTAAGCGAAAACAACTAATGTATCTACATTTGCGTGTGATTAGATGTTAACCTAATTATTTTTAGACACATAGGTAATTGTATATTTTATCGGTTCATACGTTCAACTTAATTAGCTACAGCTGTAAAGAATCAAAGAACAGAATGAGTAATAAACAGCTTGAGTATTCTGAAACGCGCGACGTAAAACGTATAATTTCATCATAAGACGCTGGTTTATTGCGTCTAGGCGCGGGAGAGTCAGCCAGACGGAAACGTAAGTGGGAGTAAACACGGACATTATTCGTGTAGTCGCTTGTACCTACGTACAGTCAGCAAAATAAATATGTGAGCCATCCCAGCGCTAACAGTTTGACCCTAAGACTCACGGAGGGCAGATAGGTGAATCAATTAAAATTCTATCGATACATACAAATTACTATAGGTAAGTTCAATATATTATTTGCCACGTGTCACTCGTGAGTGGATCCTAAAATTAAAGCGTATGGTCAATTTAGCTCTTTTGCTGGCTGTACTCTCGGCAACAAGTGAACATGTACGCTTACGATCGATCAACTGTATCATCATAATTTACTTAGCGGAGTACCCATCTGCGTGGGTAAGACATACTCTGCAGTGTAGATACAGGGTGGCGAAACAACACGCTCCCATTGTAGAAATATCGTTCCTTCAAAGTAATGTTACTTACAGGCGAACTTACCTACACAATATAGGTAGTAGTTAAATATGAAATTCGTACAATTATTACTTAGAAAATGATGATCTATATTTACTGAAGATCCGCAAGTAGCAAATAACAATTTAATGTGTCTATAACGTATTTGTATTTTTGCCAGAAAACATATATATTTGTAGGTAGTCGTGTAAATAAACAAAATATTAGGGAAAACAAAAATGTACATTCACTAGTTCGTCTATTTTATGTATTTTTAAATTCTCATCGAAGTTTCAACATTGTTTTGAACGTAAATATACGAGCACAATTATAAAACAACATCAACTGAACTCGACAACAATAAAAGGAGCACGATTTTAGGAATCGCTTTGATGTCGATTGTATTTACGTTGTTTTACATCAATAAAGTGCCTCCTATGTGTATGTGTGGGTGCGAGTGTGAGTTTGTGTACGTAGCACGAGTAACGAGGAGGCAAACATTTGATGTGTCAAGTGCGAGCTGACTAAGTTTACGGCCTACTTCGACACACGCGAGAAGATTCGATAAAGCAGTGTGATGAGCGCGTTTCAACATTTCACATTATTACATAAACAGGGTGTTGCTAAAGTTGCTTTTCCATAGTAAAAAGTCACGTGACTAACTAAGTTACTATGGTCGATAAAAAATATTCGCGGATTTCCAAAAGTCGTAAGTATTACAAATAGAGGGTGTTGCAAATAGGGTTTACTAAGCCGAAACCTACATGTGCAGCATAGTTATATTTTTTTTCGCGAATTTTGAAATTCTGATTTCAGACGGGCTTAGATATACCATGCTGCACATGTAGGTTTTGGCTTAGTATACCCTTTTTACAACACCCTGTATTGTTCAGACTGGCTCTCTGAGTCACCCCCTTTCGGCGTAGTACTTTTACCGCTTTTACAACATGTATCATGTTACTGAAAATCAATAATATGTACATAAGTAATACTAAATTACTAACACAATTTGCTATGTCAATGCCTAGAATATTCGCTGGAATTTCTGCATGCCTTTATCTTACTGAGTGGTTAACTTATCTTGTTAGCCATCTTACCGCACACTCAAGCTGGGATTTTATGTCAAAAGCAAGTCTCATGTCAAAGGCAGATCTTAGCTCACTTTAAGACCTAAATTCACGTCTGCAAAGGAAATTCTATGCAAGATTAAGATTTGAATGTTACATATCCTACCTAGTTCAAATTCAAAAAGCATTATTCAATATTGTTGTTGCTCTTTCGTATTTTCAGTGACAATACGTAGTTGAATAAAATCGCAAATTCTGTTATCGCAGTTTCGGTGTTTATTTACAGTATATTTACACTACATACGTGAAGTTTTTTTGGTAGTATACTGAGTTTCACCGGTATAACTTTGTGTGTGTAGTACCTACCTACTACTACCTATACGAGACGCTGAATCGACGGGCGAGACAGTTATCAGGAAGGAAAACACGGATGATAGAGTGTTCTTGTGTGGAGAAAATATCAATATGACGTACTGTGCATAGTATAAATATTATATAGAGGCGATGGAGAAATGATTATTCAGTCCAGACCAAAGAGTCGGAACCACAAGTCATTGCGCTGGCACTATCAGATCAGAACTTTCAGGATTGAGTAAAAATGTCCGTAAACAAAATTCTCTATAATTAGAATTTTAACAGTATTTTAAGTAAGTATCATAGCATTATTTGTAAGTACCTATATATTGTATTTATAGCACTGTTAAACTTAAAAAAAAGTGTTTGCTCCTTACACCTTATGCTGCACCAAGTTGCAATAGTATATACCTACTCAGGCAAAAATCACATCCCACAGTGCTGTCTACTCAGTTACTCACCCCGCCCCAGCCGAGCGCCCTGGCGAGGTCGTTGCCGGTGCCGAGCGGCAACACGCCGACGGCCGGGCGCGCGCCCAGGCGATCCAGCACGCTCAGCACCCAGCCCACGGTGCCGTCGCCGCCGCACGCCAGCACCCGCAGGTTGGGGACCTTGCGGAACAACTCCAGCCTGCGGGAGGAACAATTCATAGTACCAAATTATTTATGTGTCCATCAATGAATTACGTTAATACGAAGAATTTACTGTTTGGAATAGAAAAATGGAATCGTGAATGATCGGATGGTTTCTCGCCAGCGACTCCATTGACGTACACTTATAAGACTCATAAGACTTATAAGACTTGCGAGACTCTCGTAATAATTCATATTTTTCAGGACATTGTGGTTGTATATATATATATATACCTGTTTCAATTGAATCATCATTTAAACAAGATGTCCTGAAAAATATGAGTTTCTAGTGACTAACAATTGAAACTAGTAAAGTATAAGATTCTCTCATTAAAATAACTGAAAAAATTAAAACGTAAAGCTCAAAGAAGTTAGTGAGACTCGTCTGGGCAGTTGATTGCGCCACAATCCCGGGGATTGTTTCGTTAATGCGTCATAACAAGCCAATTACTGGCGGCACACAGCGCGCCGGGGAAGGCGGCGGCGGCGGCGGCGGCGGCCAGAGATTACGAGCGCCTCTCCGGGGGGCAATGCCGCTACACCACGGGGGTTATGTTTTATTGAGACCCATTTTGTTAGCCCCAAGAATATGAAATATGTGTAGCAGAAAAGTGGAGTTAGAGGTCAGGGGTTGCGCAATAAATGTATGCAATAAATAAATGTACTACCGCAATATTTCTCATACTCATACCTTCTGGGAGCTTCTGTTTAATTATGCATGAAGACAGCGTGTAAATCTCTCACTTGGTTTATAAACTGAAAGCTGTACCTACATGAAAACGCAACAGATTTCTGTACTTACTTAAATACATAATAATATGAATAAACAGTTTCCGTATTAAAAAAAGCAGCTCACATTTACAACAATGCAGCTGCTGCGTCATAAACAATTCCATGTTTTGCATTTTCTTGAAACTCCAATTAACTTTGCATGCTAGGGTTAAAACTTTTTTAATTCCACCTAAGTTCATGAAATATTTTTTTTAAGGCTTGTTAGTTGCCAGCAGCTATCCTAATCTGCCCATTATATGCTTTAACTTTTTGGTCGTTAGAAATCAGCGATAATTTAAATCTACTCAGTGACAAATTTTAATGAAAAAAATATGAAAGAAACTTCATAATACATGTATTGTATTCTTAATTTCAACACAAATGTTTTTGAAATTATATTAGTAGGTAGTAAGAAATTAATAATTAATAATGCTCTAACCAACATCGGAACCAATCCCACTCGGAGATAGAGAATACAGGGGCTGAACAGCCTTAAATTGTATGTGTAGGTACTTTGCTTGCGAATGAACAGGCAAAGGCGCCTCTATTCGTTTATTACTTGCTCCTGTATAATTGCCTCACTAAATTCCGAACAATAATTCAGGCCTGAATGTTAGGTTATTACCATGCGATAGGATTGTTATTTTGTAATATCAAATTTAATTAGAATCTACTATGAATTTTGCAATCCATGCTGTCTATGCCAGTACATAATACTACAATAGAATACACTGTTGTTAATAAGTAGTGAAAAGTTGATGGATAACGTTAATATTATTAATAACTAGCTGTCCCCACGAGCAAAAGTTCGAATTGACTCTACATTTTAGTTAGAAAACGTTTTATGCAACTTTAGCACCAGAAGAACCCAAGCCACGGTAATGATATTTATTCGTTAGACTTTTGAGCTTAGCGGACGTACAGTCAGCTACATAATCCTGTAAATTTTATTCATTTGACAACATGTATGTATCTAAATATTACCTACGGTGATACGGTTCATTCACACAGTGGTCAATATTTTTATTTGGCAGTGGTAGAGTTAGAGTTATATGAACAGCATACTGTATCCAAATCGACGAATAAAAACAGACACTGTAAAACTTTATTTAAAAATGTATTTGTGTATTTAATTCTATGGGCCATTGATGCCTGCAATAAAAAAAATATGGATATTATTAAAACGGACTGCTGTGTGAATGAATCCTATCTTAAGATTAGCAGGGGTTTCCGGAACAAGGTGCCAGGTGCTTTAATTTGACTACGGCTAATAAAATAAGGAATAAAGTATTGTCGCAGTTTTAATTAAAAATGACTGGGTGAGATACAGCTCTATCTGAAGTGGTTTTAATACGCAGTTGATTGAGTAGCCCGAGGCGGTTCAATGAATGAATGTTATGAATGGGGACATTGTTTTCGGTGATGAATTGGAACAGAATAGCACCCAATGTTTGCATTTTATTTCCCTTTTTTGGTCGTGTACTCTATGCCTAGTATAGATGCGTACAATATCCTTCCGTGTATGGTCAGGACAGTAATTCTGAGTTCGTCGCATTTTCTAGGAGCGATTTCCGGATAAACTAAACTGAGTAGATTGCTCCTGGCTTTTTTATGATCGTCGTTTAATTTCTAATTATAATTTTGCTATTTTTATGTATTGAAGTTTTTTGGACATATTTTTCTACAAGTATCGATCGTGTACATAAATATGAAATGAGGTTCGTACCGACATAAAGATATACGAGTAGAATGAAGGTAAGTAAATATAGTTTAGTTATCCGTTGAACAAGCTTCGATTGGAAACCACAGCGTGAAATGGGCTGGATATTTGGCTTTGATGCAAATATTTCGTTGTCTGATTATTTCGATTGACTGATTGATCATGTATTATAGAGGTAGGTAATATATAAAGTATCATTTCTCGGTAAAGGAACCGCGCTATTATACTATACGCATGACTTAAAAGAGTAATTACTTGAATAATTTAAGGCGTAGGTAAGTACTTAGTTCTATTCATAAGCATTAGAGTATATACTTTCGGGTTTGTAAAAAACTCTTCTCTAGATTAATTACGTTCTGAATAATCTCAGAAAACCAATTTCAGAATGAAACACCTGGGAAAATAGTGTTGTGTTTTTTATCTGTGGCGTTCTGAGCAGTCGCTATGTGGGTCGGGAAAGGTCGTAGAAAGAATTAAGATTATGGAAAATACTCAAGCGAGTCAGCAAATCTGCAGCTGATGTAATTGCATTCTGTACCGACCCATCCATGGCGTTCATATTGCCAACCAACGAGTAGGACTTAAGAAATAGTATTAGTACAAATGTATGCTACTTTAAAAAAGTACATGATTTTTTTTAATTCTAAGATAGGACTGGCCAACACATTCACCAGACAAAACTCACGATTCGATTCACCATATCTATAATAAAATCCGGAAACTTTCACTTACCCGGGTCCAGGTCCTCCTTGAGTGAGATCGAAGACCTGTCTGGGGTTGAGGAGCCACTGGAACTTCTGCAGCAGCTTGGCTCCCTGGTTGCCCCCACTCTTCGGATTTATAAACACCAACACCGGCTTGACCTCCGACGTCGGTATCGGCTTGATGGCAAACGTCTTTTGTTCTGATTTCATATCTTTCCCTTTCTTTTTGGACGCATTTTTCTTCTTCGGCGATTTCCGAAGCGACGACTTGAAGCTTCCCCGTCTAGGTAGTTTTACTATCCATGACGGCGGGACTATTATGGCGGATTGTGAACCTGGGTATTAAAACAAGATAGCTTAAGCGACGGTGCAGTATTGGTGCTGTGTGAACTTTATTCGGAATTTGTAGTAAAAACTCGAAGGCTACGTCCGCACAGGCAGGAGGTTTGTTTTGCGCCTAGCGCCTAGCGAGTCACCAAGCGAGTAGCTTACTAAAACTATCGTTCTAGTATCTTCGTAAATGTCCGCATTGATACACGCTAAGCGACTAGCTAGACGCCAAGCGCTCTAACTGCGCTGAACAGAACGTCGGCTAAGGAAGACTCACCTAAACAGCACTCCTCCCCTATCCGCTGCAGGTTGAAACAGCTCTCCTTGTTGTGGTAGGCGTCCTTGCACCACGAGCAGCTCAGCGCCACGATCTCCTTCGAGCTGAACGACAGTTTGGCTTGCAGGGCCTGTTGACAAACGAATACCACTTTAAGCCCCAGTATCATAACCGAGTATGATGACTGGGGCTAATTCACAGCTGGCATAAAGACCGATTCACACACTGTTTAGTGCGAGTTTTAAGTAGACGTACATTGCTGAGTATGTATGGCAGATTCAAAAGTTTTGCAAATACTATACAACTAGCCCAACAATGTACGTCTACAACACTCGCACTAAACAGTGTGTGAACCGGAATCAGATGGATAGGAATTTTGGTGTTAGGATTGATTGTAACGTTGTTATTGGCAGGATTAGTTACAAGCTTTTGTTGATTGGTTTAATTGAAATGGATCAAGGAAAGAGTTTCCCACGAATGTGAGTATCAATTTCAGCATTCCAACTTAATTAATAATAATGTAATAAGTAAGACTACACGTGAGCATATTCATTTAATAAGCATTTTGGCAGAAAATTTACGCCAATAATTAAAACTAAGTGTTATTTTACTGGGCAACTTAAACTAAGTTATTAATAGATTTTTACACAATAGGATAAAAATAGATCATAAAAAACTTAAGTTCTACATTAAGATAGTAGCATTTTCTATGCAAATATTGGAAATCGGAATGATGGAGATAAATTCAGGATTCAGTCATTCTTATCTTAATCTTAAACATTGATATTTCCTTCTTGTCGCGCAGGCGGGAAAATGAATAGGAAATTAAGTTAGAGAGATTGTGAATTTGATAAAATTCAATAAAGTTTGTTCTATCCATTTACTTATAGCATGTATAGAAATCATTTATAAATAAAAGAAAAACGCAAGCAAGAAAAAGCTTTTTAATTTTGTAACGACAGCAACATAAGATAATTCTATCGCAAATAATAATACGCACGCTGTCCGAACAATCATTTCCGAATAGTTTCTCCTTCTCATCACCCGACCGAGCGCGCGGCACGCACGCGCCACAGCGGCGCCGCAGCCACTGCAGACAAACAAGCATGCCACATGCAGGTATCACATCACTACTACTACTACAGAAGCATAGGCACCATAAAAATTTGCAACAAAATACAACCCCCACGATAAAACTCAAACAGAAGCTAACCAGCAAGTACTCGTGTAGCCCGCAAAACATAATACGGAATAAGCTGCTAGTAAAAAACACAGCATGTAACCCCAAAACCCCGTTTTTCCCCCTCGACGAGTTGTTCGGGCGATATGCTAACACGTCATTAAAAATGAACTTTTAATTTCGTGTTGGACCAGTCGTGTCGTGCGTCGAGTCACATGCAAGGTGGATGCAAATCCAGCCCACGAGGCGCAATGCAATTTGTTATAATATATTTTTTCGGAACAATTAGGCATTAGGCTCCGAGCATAAACGGCGTTAATGGAAAATAATGTTTGCGAATAATGAAACTTTTGGATTTACAATAATACAGAAGCAGGCTGCGAGATATCTATCTGCGAATAAAATGAGAGCTTTAACACAATTGCGAATATCACCGGAGGCTTAAACTGAAATTGAATTCACATTTCCGATAAAATGTTCGCTAAAGATTAGGTTTTCCATTCACTTTGTCGGCCGGTAGGTATTTGGGCTGAGAACTGCCTTTATGTGACGGGACCAGACGAGCTCATTCAATGGCTAACTTGGTATCCGGCTGGGTAATTCGATAACGTTTCAAGTACCCTGTCCCTTGCCAAATAACTAAGAAACATAGAATAAAGAACCAGAATTTCGATTCAGTTTTTGTTTTAAAACAACGATCCAACTTGGCTCGGGCGACCATCCATCAACATCCATTTAAAAACCCTTTGGTACTTAAACAAAAACTAGATTCATAAAAATAGCAGCACAATAAAGTGATGGTCCATCTCGCTAATTCCTTTTTGACGGCGGCCGGTGGCGGTGCGGCCGCGGGGCGGGCGGCGGCGGCGTCAGGGCGGGCGGGCGGAGTGAACGAGCTGCCATGTGGCGTGTCAAAGTGAAATGACTAATGTCTGTGCGGCGACCCCAACAATCACCAAACAATATTATTTATGTCATACTGTCTTTTTCGGGTCATAATTTAATTTTAGGCTCCTCAAGAATTGTTTGTTTGAAAAGAAAGCTTTTAATAAAAAGAACAGCCCTAATATTTAAAATAAAAGAATGACATGCACGAGCCATTATTTTGAAAGTAAGTTAAAGCAAAACTAGCCCCTGATTAAATGCCGCAATTATTTACAAGTAACCTAGTTGGAGGTAACTGCAGGCGTAACGGGAGGTTTTTCAGTAATTTTGTCATTAGCGTGTGAGAGGGCGCGGGCGGCGGCGGTAACGACTTTGCCTGGAGTGTGCGGCGGCGGCGGCGGCGGCGGCGGCGGCGGCGTGATTGCAAGCTAAATGCATGTTTGCGTCATACACGGAAGGCAACTGATGACTGTGAAAAAAAAACCACACAGCGTTTGCCCGCTGAAAAACGCTGGAAACATACATATTTTTTTCACGAGAAGAAATCAAAAGGTCATTTAGTTCGTTTGAATTGAACAGTTTTTTATCGTGGCTAAACGTGTAGTATGGCTTTGTAGAGCCATTGACGAGGAAAATTGTTTCTTTACAATTTGTCTGAATTGGATTCGGACTCGGTATTTTCGGTAGAATTGAATTTGTACGCTACGTTTTCACTTGAGATATACCTATTTGGTTCAGTTAATCAAGAAAAAGCACAAAAGAATATACTCACATATTTTTTAAATTTATATACAATATGCATAACATTAGAAGTATAGATTTACCTACGAGCAATATACTTGCCAATCTGATAGTGGCGCATAGCTGACGAATATCTGCATTTAGCCGCTGGGTTATTTATACTCCGTCCACAAAGTGTCGGGTACATGTGTAGTAGGTGGATGCTGCTCTGAATATTCTAAGTTAAAGTTCGGCTCCTGAGGGATCAGGAGTTGCCCCGTGCCTGCGACTGGCGTGAACATCACAACTTAATTGTGTGTGCTCTCTTAATGAAATCTCGTAGATTAAACTAGTTACACAGAGACTAATTAATAGTTATGATTAAATAATGTATCGGGGTAAGAGGCAAATTTGGTAAAATAATGATTTTCCGCAAGCTTCGCATAAAGTATATGTTTTGTCAAAAAAGTACTTCAATTATTAAATTTTTTTGCAACATTGATGTGTTTTTCGTGAAAACATTTACCCCCTACCAGCCTGATATTATATCAAATAACATACCAATATAAATAATGTAAATATAAGGTTTATATTTTATCCTGTAAGCCTCACATTGGAATACGCGGGAGCACATCGCGAGGCCTCAGCTAGTAATAAATTATGTGGTTATCATACGTTTCCCGGAGATAGGAATCATATTATAAATGGTAGGAAGCAAATATTTACTGAGTAAATCTTGAACCAAACTGTTGGGTATATTCAAAATCTTCTATTACCTACATTTAAAGGTTTTCAAATTATTTAAGCCCGATACACTTAGTATAAACTTCAGGATGTTTCTTTGCTAACACAGATTTGTTTCAGAGAAGACTAAGACTTGACTCCAGCAGTTCAAATCTCATACAAAAAAAATGCATTAAATTAGTAGGTACATCTATTCTTAGGTAGTGGTAGCGTAACGGATAAAGTGCTCGGGTCTCATTCATGAGGTCGTCCTCCCATCTAGCCTAATATAAGTTATGTTCATGTTATAACTTAACTATTGAACTTCATCTTTATGCGTATGATCCATGATATAAAAAAAAAACTGAGTTTATGTTTATATATAGTTTTTATTTTTTATTATACACATTTCGAAATATAAACGGTGCAGAGACGTGGACACTGACGGTAGGACTGGTCCACCGATTTAAACTCGCTCAGCGTGCTATGGAGAGAGCTATGCTTGGGGTTTCTCTGATGGATCGTATCAGAAATGAGGTTATCCGTCAGAGGACTAAGGTTACCGACATAGCTGTCAAAATATGCAAGCTGAAGTGGCAGTGGGCTGGTCATATCTGCCGAAGAACCGATAACCGTTGGGGTAGACGAGTTCTCGAGTGGAGACCACGAACAGGCAAACGCAGTGTGGGACGCCCTCCTGCCCGCTGGACTGACGACCTTAGGCGGGTGGCGGGTAGTGGTTGGATGAGGAAGGCCGAGGACCGAGTGTTGTGGCGCTCCTTGGGAGAGGCCTATGTCCAGCAGTGGATGATTATTGGCTGATGATGATGATGAAATATAAACATCATATTTACCAAATAGAATAGAATAAGAATAGAATAGAATAAATTTATTCAGATAACTATAGGTAATACATATTTTAAAAATAGGTCAACTCTTAAATCTAAAGGTAGGTGAAATACTGCTCTGAACTAGGAAATAACAGATAATAATAAATAAATAATGTCTTTTTGATAATATCTTATTTGGTTATCATATTAAATCACGTGTAAGTATTTAGGTACTATTTACCCCAAACACAAACAAATCACACGTCAAACTAATCTAAAAAGATCTATCTTGAAAGGTCAACCCAATAAAATGACCATTCGTACACATCAGTCGCTCACTATATTATGTATGAACGAAAACATTAATTACAATCTACATCGGTGGAACAAGCTAAGCCTACATACGTCCCGAGCAGTCGATGGCACGGTGACAGTGAGTAAATGAAATGGAATTTATTCATACATTTCATTACCATTTCATCTTCTTTATATACGTAGATAGGGATTCTGCACTACAGGTATCAAGCAACCTAATCAAGCTAGAACTAACTAATAATAAAAATAGAGTGTTCATCGAAAATAACCATAAAAGGAACGCAATACTTGAATCTGATATAAATTTAATGTGTAATATACATAGGTAATATTTATATACATAACTTTCTCAAATATTTTAATTTATTAAGGAAGGAACCCTAAAAATTAATTAAATACAGACCAAGTCATCCCATCACGTTTTATGCCAAGAAAAATCGACATCTATCTATAAAATGGCCCGATAGCGTGATGTGTGAACGCACCCTAAGGGATTTAATTCAATATTTAAGACTCAATTATCTGGTCTGCCCAGGTACGACTTTATTCTTTATTAACGACGGACCTCTTAATTGAATGTCGGTTGGTCAGTTTATTATCCTATCGATTTTGTTTAGCTACATAAAAAATGAGCATTACGGAAATTACAACGTAGTTATTCTATATTTACTTTGCTGCTTCTATGTTTAAAATTATACAAGGTGGAGTTTTATCATTGAATCTCCTGTTGGCAGGTCATTGTATCTAACATAGTATTGCCAAACTTTCTTTACGGGCACAATGAAATTCATTCTTATTTTGTCGTTAAATTAAATATTTACGAATCGTTTCAACGATAAGCTTCGGAAAAATCCTATTTTACCTGTCGCCCATTCATAATCCGATATTAAAATATGTAAAATGCCGTACGGAACCCTTGTCACGTGACAAATCCATCTCTTTATACAGCCTGTAATATTTCATTCATGTACCTATGTAATATTTATTTCTGAATTCTGAATTTTTGTTTCGTGGACAAACGTGGTGAGATTTGCAAAGCAAAGCGATATGAATCATATAAAGTGGTTGCGAGCAACGGTAGGTAGGTACCCGCCATATGTAGACTATAGATATAAACAGAAAATATATCTCCTACGAGAGAAGGTGACACAAGCTGTATGATATAAATTTATTAAAATATGAATGTTGTAGTGAAAATTTACTGCGCAAACGGAGATGGTGTAGAGAAAGATCCCACAATACCTGCAGCAAGCAGAATGTAAATTTAGTTCACCGCGGAAATAAGATTGCTAAAAGATAACAAAAATCCTATTTCCATTCTTTCTTAAAATATCAAACAAAAGACGATAATTACAAAGTTTTTTCGCTTACCATTTCTGTGCGTAGATACATTTAAAGGATATCGCGATTTGAACAGATGCATGGTGGTTTATAATTAAATTGCAATGGTTGGATGAATTTCTTATATTAGCATTAATTTAATGTAACTATGAACAATAAATTTTCATTTATAAAAAAGAGAAAAAACTACTTTTTACTGTCACGTTTCAAATAGGTATACGGTCGATTTACATATATCTAACTACAATTTCAAATACTTACCTAATATTTTTTCGGGTTTTATCTGTCCTTTTACCCTTTTACTTTATATTTGTATTGATAGAAAACATTCATACCCAAAAGATGAAAAAGTAACAAGCTATTAAGTAACGCAAAAACTAATATTTCACATTCACATTTCATCGCCTGTACCGTGCACATTTCAACACATAAACAACAACATCGCACACCACACCATCCATCGCCACTAACCTTGCCGCAAGCCTTGCACTTGCCCTTCTCCGAGCGGCGATGCACCCAGTGGTGGTGCGTGAGCGTCTGCTCGCGGTACTGGCGGATGCCCACGTCGCGGAAGGTGGGCTTGCACGTGAACTGCACTCGGTCCATGAGCGTGTCGATGCACGCCGTGTGCGCCACGATCTTGCACGCCGAGCACTTCATGCGGGACCCGTGCTTCTGCGGACGGGAATAGAGTTGTTACTTATTTATATATAAATAATAATAATAAATAAATATGTGGAACATCTCACACACGGTCATCCGACCCCAAGCTAAGCAAAACCTGTGTTTTGGGAGTCGGACAGCTGATATAACTACACAAATACATACATAGATACATACTAAATATAAATAGCAACACCCAAGACCAATCAATCAATTTATGTACCTATATTGTCAGTAAAAGGAAATAGGTGGGCAGTTGGGCACATAGGCTTATGGCTATCTAAACTTAAATTAGGCAATGTTGCCGTAGCCCCACCCTCTATAGCTGTATAGATTAATGAGTTCATTTTCATTCATTTTCATTTTCAGTTTGTTATCTACTGAATAGTGAAAAGTATAAACGCTGAACAGTGTTCAGCGGTGAGTATCTACTACTGATTGCACTACCTACTCGATCCGTGAAAAAAGTTGGTTGGTTTTGTACATATTTGTAACGAATAAACTCAAAATTAATAGACCAATTTCAAAACCTTACCACCATTCTTTCAACAATATATTGCTACATTATCCCTAAGTAACAGGCTTAATTTTTATCCCGTTGTTCAAAGCGGAGCTCGCGGGTATAGCTATAAAATAAACAATATTACAAATTCAAAAGTTTTTTCCTTTACTTATCCTTCTTTCAGGCGTAAATGGCGGACGAGTTTTGATTTTAGAAACATTAAGTAAGTATACCTACTTCACAGAGTACCTAAATTTAAAAATAAAAACTAGACCCTCAAGTTAGCGAAAGTACCTACCCAAACATTCTAAATTCTAATTGATAATAACAATCCCCGACACACAAAAGTACTTCCCTACCTCCTGCTAAATAATTCATTAACATTAAATGCAAACACGGATCATTTCCAAATAAAATACTTAGCGCCGTGACGCAGATACGTGAAAATATAACTCATAAATATTCAAATTCATTTGCAATTTAAATCCATCGAAACATTTAAATGAACGAAAAAGTTTTCATCATAAGGAATTCGGCGAAGCGGCGAAACAGGTATATTGAGGCATCTTTTGTGCGCTCACCTGTTAGGAACTTTACCTATATAAGATAAGGTGAGTTCTGAAACAATTTCTATTTAAACATCCAAGTTATACCTACGAGTAATTCATATCTACCAATTAATCTTCCAAAGATTTTATCAAAAACCAACTCACAAAGATTGCTTTGCGTTGAAAAGAGTGAGAGTTAGAGAATTGTTACCTCGTATAATAACTCGTATAAGGGGGGGCTGAGCTGTAGGCTATCTCCGGGGTCACAGGTGGCGGATAGTGAACGGCCATCAGATATGGTGGTTAGCTGCGAATATATCGAATAAGCAGTCCCCGACCACACAGCGGCGAGGTTACGAGAGCGTAGTGGGAAGTCTGGTGGAACGGACTTACCTAAAAAGTGCTGCATAAGCTCAATGAGTACCTTGTGACATGGCGAGCATGTGCCGCCAGTAAATAAGCACACCCACCCCTGCAGCGGGCAGCTGCGCCTGCAGTAGACCTGAGAGTGGAGGTCAAGGAGACCGGTACAGTCGACGGTTATTATTGTTCACTCCGGTAACAAACAGCGATGCGGAAGGCAACGGGAAACCACCGCATTATCATCCCCAGGAAAATCATCATGGCTGAGTACAACATTACCACGGCCCTCAGTCCCCGGCAGACCTTAGATGGTCAGAGGGTGCTAAGAATCTCCGGGTCAGCCATGAAGATAGCCACTTGGAATGTAAGAAGTCTTTACGAGGACGCTAAATTGGATAATGCCTTACTGGAAATGGATAGATTACAACTAGACATACTCGGAGTAAGCGAACTCAGATGGATAGGAACAGGTGAGTTGGCTACAAAGAGTCATGTGGTTTACTACAGTGGTAGTGAGGACAAGAAGAACCACTGGAACGGAGTAGCAGTGATTCTGAAGAAGGAGCTACGATGCTGCGTTAAAAACTTTATCCCTATATCCGATCGTATTATGCTTTTACAACTTCAAGCACAACCGTTTAACATTAATATTGTCCAAGTATATGCACCTACTGCTGACAAAAATGATGATGTAATTGAAGAATTCTACGCACAAATAGAAACCGTGCTCCGCTCATTGAAAAAGCACGAAATCAATATTGTTATGGGAGACTTCAATGCCAAGGTTGGTCAAGGTAAGGTTGAAGGCTATGTCGGAGATTACGGATTAGGAGAAAGAAATGATCGTGGAGATAGGCTTGTGCAATTCTGCCAGGAGAAAGACTTTATTGTTTCTAACACAATGTTCCAATTGCCACCAAGACGTCTGTATACGTGGAAATCACCCGCAGATAAGACTGATCACATTGTGCGGAATCAAATCGATTATGTGTTAATCAGTAGACGACATAGGAACACTGTCAAGTCATTGAAAACGTACCCTGGCACGGACATTGGCTCAGATCATAATCCCTTAGTTGCAAAGCTGTGTATAAAACTTAAGAAATTATGTCATCCAACACCTAAACCAAAAATGGATACATCTAAAATTAGAGATCGTGAAGTTAGGGTAAGGTTACATCTTGGCACAAATAATGAGATCTGCCGGTTAAAATCATCTAATCCGGACTACAACAACGTGGAAAACACATGGATGGATTTCAAGAATGCCATTGTGCAGACAGGAAAATCTGTTTTATCACCTACCCCGATCATTCAGAAGAAGGATTGGATGACTACAGAAATACTGCAGTTAATTTCAACTCGACGGGAATACAAGGGAAAAGACCATCAAAAATACAAATGTATACAAAACACCATAAGGAGGAAAATAAGAGTAGCAAAGGAGACTTGGTTGGCAGAAAAATGTCAAGAAATAGAGGATTTCCAAGCCAAACACGACCATTTTAATCTACACAAAAGTATAAGAGATGTTTTAAGTAAAAGATATCCTACTAAAACACATCTTGCTTTGTTAGATGAACAAGGTAATTTTTCTTCTTCAGTAGAAGAGAAACTAGCGATTTGGGAGTCGTATATCCGGACACTATTCCATGACAGAAAAATAGACAACAATGAAATCTCTATAACGGAATCTGGACCTGAGTTAATAAAATCTGAAATAGCACATGCTATAAAATCAGCAAAACGAAGGAAGGCTGTTGGATCAGACGACATTCCAGTAGAGATACTTCAAGAAATCGATGACTGTAATCTAGATTTCCTTACTAATTTCTTCAACGAAATTTACTCAACTGGCTACATACCAAGAGATTGGCTGAAATCTACTTTTGTAACCTTGCCAAAAATCAATCATCCGAAGAAATGCAGCGATTACCGGACTATATCCCTGATGAGTCACGTGCTAAAAATATTCCTTAAGATAATACATAAAAGGATTTATCCTAAATGCGAAGCTATACTATCTAAGACTCAATTCGGATTTCGAGCAGGTCTAGGAACACGTGACGCTCTTTTTGGATATCAAATGCTTGTACAGCGGTGCCTTGATGTAAATCGCGAGTTACACATCTGCTTCATTGATTATGAGAAGGCCTTCGACCGAGTCAGGCATGAGAAACTTTTTGAAACCCTGAAGTCGGTGGGAATTGATAGTAAAGACCTTCAAATAGTCAAGAATTTATATTGTCAACAAAAGGCCAACGTGAGAGTTGATGACCGCGTTTCGACTGACGTTGAAATACTCAGAGGTGTGCGACAGGGCTGCATCCTCTCACCGTTGCTCTTCAATATATACGCCGAAGCCATATTTTCAGCGGCTCTGTCAGATGTCACAGAGGGTGTCTCAGTTAACGGCCATGTCATCAACAATATCAGATATGCCGATGACACCATATTAATAGCTGAAACCAGGCAAAGCTTGCAGAAACTCGTGGATATCGTCACCGTAGCAAGTGTGTCATACGGCATCAACATCAATGCGAAAAAGACCAAATACATGGTAGTAAGCCGAGGACCACAGCCAAACTCCTCCATTAACATTGAAGGTACAGACCTTGAAAGAGTGAGCCGATACAAATACCTGGGTGTTATAGTCAACGACAAAGGAGATCACAGTCTCGAAATTAAATGCCGAATCGAACAAGCTCGTAGCGCCTTCCGAAAAATGGAAAAAGTCCTCTGTGACCGTAACCTGAACCTCAATCTACGCACGCGTATAGCAAAATGCTACGTATTCTCCGTCCTTCTATATGGAGCTGAAGCCTGGACACTCACCGAGAGAATGGCCAAGCGCCTTGAAGCGTTTGAGATGTGGGTTTACCGGAGAATGCTCAAAATATCGTGGGTCCAGAAGGTTCGGAATGTAACAGTCCTTCAAAGATTAAATAAGAAAGGCACAGAGGTACTGAATACCATAAAAAGACGCAAGCTGAAATACTTCGGCCACATAATGCGAAACCCCAAATATGAACTCCTCCAAATAATAACCCAGGGGAAAATACAAGGCAGGAGGAGGCCTGGGCGGCCAATGACATCATGGCTGCAAAATCTACGCCAGTGGTTCCAGCTGAGCACTGGAGAATTGTTCCGTGCGGCGGCCTCCAAGACGGAAATCAGCAGGATGATTGCCAACCTTCGATAGGAGACGGCACCAGAAGAAGAAGAAGATAATAATATGTATAATATATTTAATAATATAGCTCGGAGCTAGCTCGTCACATAATTGTGACGATCTAGCTCCGAAATATAGATGGATCGATTTAATTACCGCTCATATTTCATCATAGCTTTTAACTTCGTGTAGGTTATATTTAAGGTATTTTAGCTGCAGTTTCCAAGTCCAATTGACCGTAAATAAAGTTGTGTAGTTACTTCGCTGTAGTCGATAGCACGAGCACGTGGGAAAGTGTTTTGAACAGCAAACTTCTTCTTTTAGTACCTGTGTTAGTTCGTACTTGTTTTAAAGACTTAGTTCAGGATCGTAGCTCGGAGCTCGCGGCGTGAGTAGCATGCTGCAGGTACTAGCTATTCATTGCATTTGGAACTTTCTAGGTGGGAAACTCACAGGTTTGTAACTAAACGAAAAGTATTATTTCTTTAGTTGAACATCAAAAGTTTTGTAATATTTTGTTAGGAACGCTGAATAGTGCGATTGAGAGTTCTTTTATCCCCATTACGAGTATTTATTATCTGATAATAATATACCTACATATATAGCACGGGCGGGTGCTATATATGGCATGCCACATAAGACGAAAAAAACAACAAATTAAAATAAACATTAACTTTTTACTTGAGTACAGTTTATGAATTGCTAAAAACCTTCATATTTTTGTATAAATAAATCAATCATTTAGAAAAAGCAGAACTCACAATATCGTGTACGCATAGAAACAGGTACTCTAGGTGTATATTTAATATGGGAATAAAACACATATCTATTAGGTACTCATATTACTGAGGTTAAATAAAACAAAGGAGAATAAAAAACATTTTCTTTTCATCTCATACACGTGTCGTAAATCCCTACAGTTATACAATATTCTGATGTATATAATTTAAACTACATTTTTCTGTCAGTTTCGGCTGGGAATTCTGGTAGAATGGTGCCATGTCAATGTGAAAGGTTCAATAAAGTGGTGATCACCCGTGTAGGGGGTTATGTTGTCTATTACACATAAACAGCTATTAGTTACACGATTTAGTGTGTTTACCTACCTCTGACACGAATTAAATTGACTTATTGAAAATAATATTTTTTATAGTCCTCCCCTCGGGTCTCACTGCTAGGCAAAGACTGTCCCTGTGTACCTACTTATATTATTTTCTAAATGTATATTTATTTTGATGCACTCTAATCAGATGAATAAAGGTACTTACATAATGAGTATACCGATGAAAATTTAAAGACACCTCTTTGTCTCTCAACAAAACATGCTGGTTTATAAAAATAGGTCCGCTGGTCACGGGCAGATAATGTTTGTTGCGATCATTAATCTTACATTCACTAGCGCCGCCGCCGCCGCGCGGAATAGAAAGGAAACTTTGTAATGGCCGCGGAAATTACAAGCCGAGTGAAATGCTTTTGTCACGAGCCCATCCATATCCATACGTACAAAAATGTACAATGCAATGGTACAGTGTGAATTTTACATTCCGTTTCAGTTTTCAGCTTCGTTTTTATTTCAGCTATTTCTACTAATGGCTGTTATTAAGCACGGACTACGCGTGTAGGTTTAATACTTCTTGGGATAGTGTATTTTCGTTAAAAGCATCGATTAAGACTTACCTACATTAGTCTTACTTACCTTACATGATTTTTTTTATAATTACTGTTTTGTGATTTTTGAAGTCCTTTTTATTATTATTTCTTTATTTTACTGTTTTTAGTAACCCACCAATACATGAAAAAGTCTATAGCTGGCGAAGATATTAGTAGTCATACATAGATACCTACATAATAAAGTCAGTTAAAACCAGGGAACGAACATTAGGTTTAAATTATTTAAATTGAAGTTAAAAATTAAAAACAAAGTTATTCTATGACCAACTAAAAAAACAGGAATTCGAAAAGCTAAATTAAGTTGTTCAGAAGGACCTTTCAAGTCCCGCATTTCCACGTTAACCAGTTTTACAACACCCTGTATAATTCAGTAACATGATAATTAACAAAGTTCAGTATGGCCTCGCTTTTGATCGGTAAGTGATAAAAGACATCATTTAAAATTTAAAAGGATGGTCGCCCGCGCCGCGCTGGATTTGGAAAGACGAGATTAAAAAGATAAGATAACATTTTCAGAGCAAAATGAGGTAAACCACTGTAGCTTAATGTATAAGGTGATTAAGGCCTGAAATATGTCCTTTAAACGGTGGCGGCGCTAACATTTAAAATCTATAATTAATCTACCATAGGTAAATTTACTGGACGTAATTTCATGTTTCAGCAAGAGAGTGTTTTTTCAGGTAGGTATTCATGTATAATGTATAATATGTATATAGTGTATAATTATCATTAAAATTCCTGGTATCAACGAATATCAGTTGCTATTCAGCGGGGAAACATAGCTAGTGTGACTTTTCACTTGTACCAGCAGCGTAATATTTTTTAATAAATGTGAAATATATGTGTATTTGTATCAATTATTATCATTCATCGAACAAACCTCATGTAATTATGATTAAATTTTAAAAAGAGTGAGAGAGTTAGAAGTGAGATTATACCTATGTATAAGTTTACCCTCTATGTATATTATTTCTATTGATTATTGCAGATAATATAATATTTTTATATCCCATTCCACGGGGAAAGACATCTTATAGAACCCTTATTACATTAGAATAAGGGTAGTTTTGTTTGTATCAGATGTCTCTCCCCGTGGAATGGGATATAAACATATTATCTGCAATAGTCTAAATGTTTTCTTTTCCAAGTGCAGTTTCAAAATAAGCAAATAAAGAGCTTATTGTCCCACTGCATGTCGCCAGCAAAAAAAAGTAAAGTCCGTTTATACTGAGCTGAGAGTCTGCTGAAATGTCACTGGGCTCTTTCCGAAGTGGATTAAGCTATCAACTAAAAGGTTACCGGGATTGCCACTTTGGGCTGCACTAGGTCTTTTCACATGGTTTTGCTTTTGTTATTGTCTAATCAGTGGCGAATTTTCTTTCGTAAGGGAAACCGTAGTGCGAAACTTATGGAAAATCTATTTTCAGTACAATTATACCATGTGCCCTTAAGGTGAAGGACAGCTTAATGAAGAAATCTACACCTCTAGGTTATACATACAGGGTGTTGCAAAAAGGGTATACTAAGCCGAAACCCACATGTGCAGCATGGTATATCTAAGCCTGAAACTGAAATCAGAATTTGAAAATCCGCGAAAAAAAAATTCATTTTCCATAGAAACTTTGTTTGTCACGTGACCTTTTACTATGGAAAATGAAATATTTTTTTCGCGAATTTCAAAATTCTGATTTCAGATTCGGGCTTAGATATACCATGCTGCACATGTAGGTTTCGGCTTAGTATACCAATTTTGCAACACCCTGTATAAGTGCATTCAAAAACAGATATAAAGATGTGACCTATCACATGACTAATATTAGTATATTAGTCATGTGATAGGTCACATCTTTATCTCTTGCCTTGACTACGCCTTCTGGGATTACGTTATGTAGAGTTATGTATTTTTATCCAATCAATGTTATTTATTTTAAACTTAAAACATCCTGTATATGTATGTATGTATTCCTCATACAATTGTTATCGTTATCCAATAACGACATCGCCGAAGCCAGCTTACGCCAACGCAATTTGAAACAAATTAATTAAGTTAATTACTGCAATGTACATGAAATTCCTTATTCAGTGCAGTTTGTTCAATTTATCGCCGCCATTTCCAAGATAGCAAAAATTGAGAATCGAATATAAATATTAAAACTTTGACATTTTTAATTTCATTTGTAGTTTATATTTTCAAGATAAGGTTTTTACTTATACTTGTGTCCCAGGTTAAAGTGCACATCTGAAATAAGACACAACAACTCGTCCTTCTGAACAAATTTTGATCTAGAACTTTCGGAAGTTGTAAAGAAAAAGTGCATTGTTCATGGCAAAAAGTCACATGGCTAGCATAGTTACTGTAATAATATGAAGTGAAGATAAAAAGTTGTTTAGAATGACGAGTTGTGTCAATATCTTTATTATGTGCACTTTAACCTGGGACACCCTGAATTGACTTCAAAAGCAAAACAGGTGAAAACATTTGGTTAAATTACTACTACGAGCTATCTTTTGTTGATGTTGGTGCGGTTAATAACTTATGTAAAGCATTATTACTTACTGAAGTACTTTTTATTGATATTGGGAGTCTGTTTTTATGTGCTTTATGCTTTAAGATATGTAGGTACTATTAGCACCTTAGCGGCTACAAAGCTTGCTACGAATGTTTCGTAGCCAGCTCTGTAGCACAGCCGTAGCGCGTAGCCCGTAGCGCGTAGCACTATACAGTGTAGTGTAACCATAATATACAGGGAGGAATGTTAACAGTGATCTAGACAAACACTGCACAAAATGTACACAATGAAATGTAAAATTTACACAAAATGTAATAAAAACTATCACATGATAGTCGACGCATAAAGTATAAATAAATTCATACTGAAATTTTAACTTAAGAGCAGTGGTAATTCAGTCGGGTAAGCGCTCGCTTTTTACGCCGGAGATACGTGTTTGAATCCCGGCGCTGACATGAACCAATGAGTTCTTTGGAATTAAAGTACATTCAATTCATACCATAGCTCTTGAAAACATGGTGAGGAAACCTGCACATCTAGTTTAGATGTGTAATCTAAAATCTAAGTGCATTGTACTCAATCAAAAACGTCGATACGGCTCACGAACCATCACGTGAGGACAAATGTATACCGAAAAGCGCGTGACTCGCTTGCGAGTCACCCCTTACTACCCCCTCGGGGATAACAGTCGTGCGCATATAATTTTAACTATATTTTAGTAGTCAAGTTTTTGGGTTGATCACTGATGAAATGGTATACGTATAGTGTATAGTGTATAGCATACATTTGTAGTATATGAGCCGAGTTCTGAATAGGCTAGTTTCCTTACTCCATTCACGAATGGAAAGTAGGGCGATCTTGATTACGGGAGGTCTCTCCCGGAGCTAGTTTTATCCCGGTTTAGGCAATTTATGCACTGATGTTGTTATTATTAATGGGCAAATCAGTCATTTAGGCACAACGGGGCGCTTTTACCTACTTAGCGGATTACTTTATAAACTTCCCAGCTTTAAAGTTTCTTTATGTCTCATTTACGTAGGTAGGAAAGTATAAGTGGTGTTGGAGGCATGATTACTTTCCCTAGATGTCCCTAGAGTTTAAACCCGCAAAAATGTAGGTCTAATAGCCTTATTATTTTATGAATCTTTTATTCGTTTGTAAAATTTTAACAATAATTTATTTATTAAGTTCATAATATTGCTTAGTTTCTTACCCTTCAAAATGTCTTATTAAATATGTTTTAAGAGTACAGTCGGCGAAATTTCATTATCAATGTTTCATTATCACTCACAGGCAAACAAAAAGTTCCTCTAAAAATGCTAACTTTAAGTGGCCTATTCTTTTTTATACATTGAATTAAAATTTGAAAAACACAATATTAACGTTTCTGGCTGGTAATATTCTGATGCATGCTTAAATGTACTTACTTAAATATTACGTTACGTTTCTCTACTTTGCGTTAACAGATGTCTAATATTATTTAAGATTACTGAGGATTGAGGCGCTGAATGCTGAAATACAGGCCATAAACCTAGTTCAGCATCAGATGCTGCTATGTTTATAACACTTTATTACATATTACTTTAGTATAAATCAACTAGTTAAGAATTTTGTGTAACAAACTAAACTGTTTATCAAATAAATATATTATATATTGCAGACGGCGTCATATTATAAACTAGCTTCGCCTTTTCCGTTTAGGAGTAATTTGGTGATTTTCTCACTGGAACTTCTTCATTGCGTGTGAGTATAATAGTGACCACAAACAGTTAGGCTACGTCCGCATAGGCAGGAGGTTTGCTTAGAGCCTAGCGAGTCACCAAGCGAGTAGCTCAGTAAAACGAGCGTTCTAGAATCTTTCTGAACGGCCGCATTGCTCGCTTGGCGCCTACCTAGTCGCTTGGTGACTCGCTAGGCGCTAAGAAATCCTCCTGCCTACGTAGGGAGTCTCTCTCACCTGGCACTCGGCGTCGCCCACGTAGCAGCAGTCGCCGGACACGGAGGTGGGCGCCCACAGGTGCTCCCCGCTGAGCGCCGCCTCGCCCCAGTCCGGCGTGGCCCGCAGCACGCGCGCGCCGCCCTCGCCCGACCGTCTGGTGGGGAGAAGAAACAGTTAGATAATACTATTTGTAGTGCCTACCATTGAATTATAAAGGATGGGCTTGTTATCTAACGCACAGGTGATGAGCCTAGTTTAGGTAACAATGTAAATTCTTTATTTAATTGTTCAACTTATGTATACTATACCTACATATATTTTCTGTCAATAAAGTATATTCCTTCATTCATTCATTCAATAATTATAATATTTATTTTCAGAACATGTGTAAAATTGGCAATAGCATAAGGTGGTGTGTCCTAAATAGGTTTTTAAAAATGTTTCGTAAGGACTACCGGTTAAAAACAAAAAGTATAGCATCGCCAATATTATTGCGAGTGACTTACTTAGTTCAACAGAAAAATATACTGAAGTAACACAAAAACAACATTAAAAAATGATATTTATGTGTGTGTGAGTGTGTAAGTGTGTGAGAGAGACTTAATGTTGATTTAATGCTGAACTTTATGTAAATAAATTAGAGAATAATTAGATTTCAATAAATAATTTTGGGTTACTATTCTATATCTATTCCGAAATCGAATTCCGTCTACCTCAAAAACTGAGCTGGACAGGAGCCAGGCTCTTGTAAAGGCCTGTGGAATCAGCGCCGTGATTATGATACCAACATTACCAACATTCCAAAATCGATTATTTCGAATTCACTACGCACGTACGTAAAGTAATTGGAATCGGTGGGTTAGGTGGTAAATGGTAAAAACACACATTTATTAAATACCGTTTTATAGTTTTATTGCTTAGTCTACAAACGTTATTATATGTACTTAGAATCTGGCACAATCAGGTGGAATTAATCCTAAAAGCATTCAGTCCCACCTAAAATGGGGCAGAAAGGAAGGGTGTGCCAAAAATATAAGGATAGGTATATATATTTACTACGTAGGTACAGTATGTACTTACACTGAACAGCATAATACAGCACCCACTCATTCATTATGAACATCAAATATCTCGAGCTGCAGGCGTCTGCCGGCTGTAGGTAAGTGGATACGATTAATTATGTATGTCCTCATAATATACCTCATTGGCTATACATAATGTATGCAATAACATGTGTAGTTTCAGTTAATTAAACGCTTGATGAAGTTCTACAGAATCATCATCACTGCATCTGCAACATTATACAAACTAATTGCCGAAACAAAATTATGCAAATACAACCTGATAATTGGGTGCGGAAAAGTACCTACGTATCAATAATAGTATCACAACATTATTTCTGAGAAGGAGTAAATAATGATGCTACGAGCATTTTCGAAAATAAACGTGAGTCGTTTTCCATTAAATGTTGTCTCCCTCCATCTCCATTATCAACGAGATACTAATTAATCACGACAATAATTTATTCTCAAATTTATAATTTAATTTATCTCAAAAAGGCTGCGACGTACCAACCGAAATAATGTAGTGATAATTGGGAAAAGATATGTAAATTTTTCTGTCCTGGTTCGGGGAAAAGCCGTTGATGCGTGAACCGCGAGAGGCAGTCCTCGAACGTTTCAGTTTGAATGAGCTGGCTGAATCTCCTCTTACACCCGTGTTTATGGCCCAACAGTATCGTAAAATCGAAGTATAGTGGATGACACAATTGAGCAATAAACTATTCAATCTATCTATGGGGGGCTGTAAAGTGATAGCAAACCAATATACGTAAATTGTTTACCCACGAGCCAGTCGTTAAAATTGCCAATAAAATTACCGATACGATTTTGATATTCAGGCTATAACGAACGTCAAACGTGTTTCCTGTTTAATAACTAACAACTACTATCACGTATAAAAATTGTACCTTCATCTTAGATTATACTTTGATAATAAGATTTTTACTTCAAGAAATTGCAGCAGTAAAATGTAAGGTAAAGTTACAAAATCAGGAATCCGAGATTAGATTCGAGTTGAAGTGCTGAAAGATCGAATCAATCCAGCGGTATAACTGTGTCGAGAGACTTGGAAACTGAACAAATCGGAGGATCGTTTTATGTCTCCAGTTCAAATCCGACTGTAGCTAAATCTTGTTTGAAGAAAATAAAGTTTCACCAACAGATCTTTCTGCGCCATCAAGGCTGAATGTTGGCGAACACTTTGCGATACTTAGTCCACTTGCATCAGCCGTCTTTCTGGATGTAAGACTAACTTTTAGCTGTATTTCAGAAAAGAGCATTCTGGTATAGAAGTTGTAACTGTTTTCAGTTGAGATATTTTAAACGTTACCATTAAAAAGTTATGTTATGTTAGTTACTTAACTAATTTTTTATGAAGTTTTGTCTCATTTTTGTTATTTCGATTCTGAAGGCATAAAATTTAATTTCAGCAATGTCAGGAGGAAAAGGATACATAACCGAGATATTCCTGAGTCACAACTCACACTTAACTAACTTTGCAACACAAACAAAAATGCAACTTTTTGAGTTGCATTTTTGTTTTTTTTGAGCGTGGTCGGACTCTAACAGTAAATTATGTTACTGAAACTGTTTAGAAAATAGGCTGATACACGCAATTGGCTGGTTGTCAAGACGCGTACATAAATCTCCACGACTCTCGGGAGCTACATAATATGTTGCACGACCGCGCGACACCACTCTGCAACACACATATACACATACAGACATTGTATAGACCTGCATGGGCCTCTATTACGGGTTTTGCAATTTACGTACCTACACGTAACGCCGTCAGAGAAGTATTTTGTCCCCTGCGTTACGTACATTATCTGTTAAAAGTTTCATGATTGTTTCCGCTAGGCACCAATTTGTATGGGAGAAAGCGTAAACTTTTTGACACACTATCAAACCTGTACTAGAGGTACAGTGGCCTGCGCCTAAAAGTATGCAGGCACGGTCCGCACAGTAATGCCATCTAGTAAAAACCTTGTAACTACAACGTATTGGACGTGTGTTTTGATAAGTGCATGTTGTTGTTCTATAAGTAAGAGTGTTTGAGCAGTACGATATTGTTTGTATTCGCTGTTTTTACTACTGTGTATATTAGGTAGTTAATTTCTTACAATTTCGTCATAGTGACTGTGGCGTAGTTGTTAAGGCGTGGCGCGGCGGTGCCGCATGAGTTATTACGAATTTGTTGATACTTACTTCGCATCCTGTTATTGTTTTTTGTGACTTTAAAGATCATAATAAATGATAGAAGTTTCCTTTACTTTCTTTTTTAATTTTTTAATTCGATTAAGGGTTTGGTAGTATTTAAAAAACTAAATTAAAATTGATTGTTAATCAATAACACACTTGATGGGATCAATAATCAACAATAGTTAGTAGCAGTCAGGTGCAATGTAGCGGACGACTAACTAAAACTTGCTTCTTTTTATTTATTGAGTTGTTCTCATAAGATTGCGGGTAGAACTATATATTATTATTATAATATATTAAGTATATGTGATCATGAATCCCAAAGTTCTTTGAGACAATACAACACTTGCGTTCCACTCAACGTTTTATAAATCGCTTTGGCTTCTAAATATTACTTATCGGTGCTTACTACTGATATCAAGAATGTTAAAAGGCATTTAAAAATAAAAACCAATAGTTTTACTAATTAGTGGAGGACTTGAACACAGGGACCTCATGCCGCCGCATCAATTCATGAATGCTTAACCACTCAGACTATCACCGACCATGATAGCGTTCTCGAAATATGCTATCATTATGCTGTTATTATTACCGCCACCGCCCCGTAACTTATATTTACAAGCTGGTTACTAGATGGCATTACTGTTTCCAATTCGCCTGATTACTTTTAGGCGCAGGCCACCGTACACTAGTGGACATGAGGACAAAACAGAGTGATACTACAGTGGTGAAATAAGTATGCAGATGTTGAAAAAAACAAAAGTGATTAAGAATCACCACCAGAGTTCATCCGCTCATCCCCTTTTGGCTTAGGTACTTTTATTAAACACCCTAAGAGCTAAGTGTAAAGCAATCAAGATTTTTATAACAAGTAACTGTTCATTTAACGTCCTACGGTCTCCATACACTGGTATTCTTTAACAATGGTACAGAACCATTCGTGCGCGAGTACGACTTGCAGTTGGCCGGTTTTATGTTGGTTAATATTTAGTTAATACACGACCGTAAGGTACGACATGCGGAAGTTATTTTTCTGAGCATTCTCATTCAACTCACCAAGGAGATTTTACACTCGTGAATAAAAACTTAACCTTTTTAGTGAATTTGAAAGTCAGACAGCGTATAGGTATTCAAATATTTGAATTTAGAATAGATGCAGAACTGTCTTCAAGACGAAACCTTTCAAAAAATTCAGTTTTAAACAAATCTTCTACCAGGTGAAAACAAATATAAAAATATTAAAAATTATAAACCATTCTGTAAAACTAAAAAATATTTCTCCTTATTAATTAATTTTTAGGTCATCAGTTTCTTTTCTTACTATACCTGTGAGTGTTCCTTTTAGTTACGTTTTCGATGTGTTTCTAATTTCTACGATCCACCAAGTTGCCTGCCTGTGGTCTTGTAAAGTCTTGTCCCAGTTTCCTATATTTAATAATGGTTATGAATATGAATCCGAGAGCTATCCGTACGTAGGCAAAACCGACAGTATACCTCAGTAGCTAATTGATATAGCGATCAATAATTGTTTGGAATTAAGTTATTAAAAATTGCTTCGAGAAATCGTAATCCACTAACTGCTTCTGGCACTCACCCAAGTTATCAAATTAGTAGATCTACAATATATTTTTTCCAATTACAGAAACAATGGAATCCTGCAAAGTCGACTGCGCCCACTGCCAGCGCTCGGTGGAGGGGTGCGCGAGCATCAAGTGCAGCCTGTGCTGCTCCCAGTTCCACCTGGAGTGCCTCGGCAGTGGACTACCTCCTTCCAACTCCTGGCGCTGCAGGAGGTGCAGCCAGTGTGAACAGGCCCTAACACCGCAAGCGCTCGAGTCTACTGTAGTTCGTGCTTAAGGAATTTTCTAGTGTCTTTTGACTGTATCGTTTGTAATAAATATTAAGTGGATGTTTTAATTTTGGTTTTTTATTTTGTTTTGTTTAGGAATTGATAAAGTAACCTGAATTATTTTATCAGTGGAGGTGAAAGTAGTCCCCCCTAGTAACTAGATGTGGAGGTATAGTCAGGTTGGGATATTTGAAACAGGGGAATCCTTCCTTCCTGGAAAACTCTCGTACCATCGCAAAGGAATGTCAAAATAGTCGATGGCGCACAATGTCAAAAATACTATAGCATGCGTTTTGACCAGATTTCGCGCGCGAGCGCTTCCCCATACTCGGCCAATGCTGCGTCCCGCGTGCGTGTGCTTTGAGGACGGACAGTCTGGCGCAAGACAGTCTGGATAAAAATAAGTATGGAACGCGTACGAAAAATAATGGCGAGCACCGCTCACAGAGTACTTTTTACGCTATCATAGACATCTTTGGCTTTTGTCATCTGTCAGTGTCAGTCAGTCAATCGTTTAGTTTGAAAAATAATTTTAAATCATAAATAAATTAAGATTTAACTGTTATTTATATATTATTATTACTGTGGATAAGTGCAGTGTTTGTGTGGAGGTACCTAACTATTAGTTTTGCTTGATATTATTGATAATAATTATGTTTTATAAAACTTGTGAAATATGTGGTTTAAGAGCCGCTAGCCGGTCGTATAGATGGCCAAAAGAGAATTTTCATGGCCAAATTTCCACTGGATGAGGAAAGGTAAGCTACAATTAAAGGCTAAAGCATAGGATTTAGATTATTTATATGTATAAAAAAGTTAAAGTCTAATAAAATAACTGGAGGGTCTGCACAACCAACAATAGTGCATGAATGTTTTTTTTATCGATATCGATATTTTTATTTATCTTTAGTACGCACAGCTCATCAATCAGAACAACTTTGGTCTACTAGTTTTGGAAATTAGCGAAAATCAAATTCGGATCTCCATACAAAAATTACCAGTGACTTTTATTATACCTACTTAAATAATATTTAATTGTTTAATAATAATTATAAAAATGTTGTTTGCAGATGTAAACAGTGGGTTAAGATGACCGGTAAGGAGGATCTGGTTTATGTGCCTATTGAAAAGCTACATCAACTTAAACGAATTTGTGGCAATCATTTTCTACCACAACATTTTAAGAATCCAATTGAAAAAAAAAACAATTCCATGTGTGGGACTTACTGCAGACACTTTATTTTATAATAAATTTATATTTTTCCACTTTTATTTTATTTCAACATTATATCATAGCACTTACGTCAACGGAAAATCTCGAGTTTATTTTATGGATTATATTTTTGTGTTCAAATAGGAACATAACATAACGTTGAACCGAGACTTAACGTTGGTGTCATTGTGTAACACTGAAATTCTATTGTGTAAAACTGAAATTAAAGTAATACACTCGCACTTTTTTTTTTACTAGTTATCGATAAAAAAATATCCATAAGAAGCACATCACTATTTCAGCGGGGCTATGTTGGCAGTTTTGTACGTCATAATTTTTGTTTTGTTGGTACCCTCTGTTAGTACGCGTGAATAAAAAAAAAGAATACAAGTATTTTTTACTTTTTTTTCCCTTGTACTCCCATCTCTTAAAACGTAGTGTTCTTTTCTCTATGAGGACGGAGAACGCGGCGACACGGCGCGGCGCGGGCAGCCGCGTGGTATTGCTTCGCGGTCGCGTCGTCTGCACAGCGGTTACTATCAAGTTAGTATTCTATGGTGCAGTGCCTAGTGTTTCCGAAAATATCTCGATAGCTCGATAGTTCTGCAAATGTCGAACATTGTACAGCGACTATTCTAGTGTTTGCAAAACACAATCCAATGTCTCGGACAAAACAAAGGTAAGTATAGTATTATAGGAACTATTAATACTGAGACTAGCAGTTAGAGAAAATGAAAATAAAATTTTCTTTGTTTTTAAACTCTAGCTAACGGAATGAAGTTATTTATAACAAACATTAGGAGAGCAAATTGGCTGCTACAAAAAGGCGGGAAATAAAAACAAATTAAGGTCATTCTTGTTGGATAAGTAAAGAACCGGAGGGCTAAGATCTTTTTTAGGGTACCGCAAATGTACAAGTAAAGCGTTTTTATGCACAGGATATATGATAATAATTTGAGCTTTGATAGCTTGGCGATTCACATCAAATATTTATTTATTTCCAACCACGTAACTATCACTAATCCATCTCCTAATTTATAAGATCTAGTAGGTATTAAGAAAGTATGTCGATGTGTACATACTACATATTATCTTCTTGTATTGAACCTAGGTATGTTCATTGTGGATGTGTGTGGGTATAGGATATGTGTGTGTATTTGTGTTTTAAGTTATAACTTAATTATATTCAATGCTACAATCATCTACCTATATAGCAAGCAAAAAAATTAATCCCAATTTCGAAACTAGGTATATCTTTTAACTATAAATCTATTGAAATCTATGAATGGGACCCCATTACACCAGTCTTATTCACACTTGACCGGCAACACAAATAATGTGGCTCGAGATTACAAAAAACACAGATAAAAAGGTATTCAAGTGAAAAATACAAGAAAACGGGAGGAATGAAAGCAGTCGTGTATTCGTAATACCCAACCGACTGAATGAAAAGTAAGCCGAGGCGGAACCGAGAACCATCTGCTATCATATCCGACGCCATTCAAAGCAGAACGTGTGATAGAGATGGGAAATGCAAAAAAAAACTTTGAAGATATTTTCTCTTTCAAGATTTCTGAGGGCGTAAAATAAATTGGCGTATGATTTTGAGGACGATAATTACCTATTTAAAATATTTATAAATAATCATTTTGAGTGAATAGTTGGGCTAGAATAACATGAAAAGACAAGAGAACAAACTAACTTTCTAATGTTATACAGCTATAGGTCTTTAAACATGATATTTTCCTGAATTTTTTCTATACACACAAAAAATATTTCAACGGTAGCAAATTTCGAATCGATAGGACAAATGGAAGGTGTTTAGATCCCCTCATCATCTAATAAAGAGCTGATGATGTTCAAACATCAGGAAGACACAGGATATAGACCCACTAGATAAGACGTGATAATCTTTAAACGGCTGAACCGATTTTCATGGAACATCGCTAAGGATACTCGGGTAATATTACCCATAACCTTAAAATATAAAAAGAAAATTGGTTCAGCCGTTTGGGAGCTACGCTACCACAGACGGATACATAGACACGTTAAACTTATAACACCCTTTTTTCCATCGGGGGTATAAAATCGAATGATTTTACCATTTATTCATGGGGTGAAATTGCACAGTATGCGTGACACACGCCAACTTTTCATCATTGCTGCTAGCGCCTCTGAAAACGGAATTTTCGAGAGAATAGACCTTATATTAACTGTATGGGCACCATGGGGGCGGCTCGACTCTGACTCAACTCAACGCGTATTTTCACCATTTTATTGGATTCTAAATTGTGCTCCAGCCTTTATTGCTTTTCGAATGCATAAAATATAAGAAAACTCCCAACACAAAGTCATGGGCCGGGGGTTCGCATTTCGCCAAAAACTTCCCGATTCTCTTGGAGTTTATAATTTTTAAGTGGTTTTAAATTATTTATCAAGTGTTTTGGATAAAATGTTGGCTAATGGTTCTACTTTAAAAATTAAATGACAATTTGTTTTAATTCATTTATAATGCCATTACTTTTATATTATTATTAAATATTAAGCCCCTGTTTCACAATGTCTGGTTAGTCGCTACCTGTCGGATAAAATACATGCTGTCACTGTTTAAAAAATAATAACAGAGAGTGACAGCATGTATTTTATCCGTCAGGTAGCCACTAACCAGACATTGTGAAACAGACCCTTAATATTATTATTATTAAACTCTTTATTGAACAAAATAAATTGTTACAAAGGCGAACTTAATGCTAACAGCATTTTCTACCAGTTAACCTTTGGTGATGTTGAAAAAGTGATTGGTAGTGCTTACGATAGAAGATGGTCTAAATTGAATACCTAACCAAAATATTAATATAACTATACCAATACAATATAAGTAAATAATTATATACATGATACATACATACATATATTACATACATACACATATACATACATAAACTTAAAATTACTATCATCATCATCACATTCGTAGATAGGGATCAGTTAAGCTGAATGTTCTGCTCTTGGAGGTAGTGGAGACGAACTTTAGATTTAAAAACCGGCCAAGTGCGAGTCGGGCTCGCGCACAAAGGGTTCCGTAGCAGCAAATAAAATAACTTAACCAAAATTACAGTTAAATCAACCTATCTCAAAAACTATAAGAGATACTTTGATCAAACCAAAAATCGTTGAAAGAGTTAATTAGCATGCATCACCTCTATTTTTTTTAGAATTTTATACCCCGTAGTTATAAAAATAGAGGGGGGGGGACATACTTTTTACGACTTTGAGAGCTGATATCTCAAAAACCGTTCACTTTAAGAAAAATGTTTTTTAGAAAACTTTATATCATTTTAAAAGACCTTTCCATTGATACCCCACACGGGTATGTACATCGAAAAAAAAAATTTCATCCCTCAGTTACATGTATGGGGGGCCCCACCCCCAATTCTTTTTTTTACTATTTAGTGTCATATTTTTATAGCGGTTCATACAACACATATTCCCATCAAATTTCATCACTGTAGTACTTATAGTTTCCGAGTAAATCGGCTGTGACAGACGGACAGACGGACAGACGGACATGACGAAACTATAAGGGTTCCGTTTTTGCCATTTTGGCTACGGAACCCTAAAAAGATCTATAGACTTAGTTTGCCTTATATCCAGTGGTAACTTGTTCCACAAGCGAACCGCTGTCACAGTGAAAGAATCAGAATACCCTGCCGCATTATGCTCTGGGGTACGAAAGAGAAGATTGCGACTTGACCGTTGAGGACGGTCAGAAAAGTCGAAGAACGTGAAGCGTTCTGTTAGGTAGGATGGGGCACAAAAATTATAGACTATACTATGAACGAGGGATAAAATATGAGCATTCCTTCTGTGACGGATATTGAGCCACTTGAGTTTGTTACGAAAATCAGAGACATGATCATACTTACGCAGGCCAAAAATATAGCGAATGCATAAGTTGAGCAGACGGTCGAGTTTATCAAGTAGCTCTTCGGTGAGATCAGGGTAGCACACATCTGCATAATCAATAATTGGGAGCAACAATGAGTTGACTAGCGTAACTTTGGTAGAGTACGGCAGGAAGTTCTGTAGGCGTTTGAGTCCATGCATGGATGCATAGATCTTACGGCTGACCTCAGAAACCTGCAGCTCCCAAGACAAATTGCTCTGTATGTGGAGACCAAGATTTTTCACATTGTCACAATATGACAAGCTAATTCCGTCGATAATATAAATATTAAAAGTACAAGGTGTCAAAAACCTTACATTTTGAGACGGGCAGTCGATACACAATGTATGGATAACATCGACAGCTACATTGATGATCCCGCCACGGTGCGGTTAATTCCGTGGTTTGACGAGATAGGCCGGTAACAAGTCGGTCACCTCATAATTGGTTTGTGCAATAATACTACGACCGCAGGCTTGCAGTTGGGACACCGAGGTATCTTCGCAAGTACCTGGTATAATTCGTGAAGACTAAGCAAACATCAGAATGTTTTCATACTAAATTCATTCTTTTGCGTTGTCGATAGGCCTCGGACCTCGGTAGACTAATTTGCAATTCATCCTTCTATCTTGCTCCTTGTTCCACAACATACATATTGAAGTTATGTATGATACAAATTTTAAATACATATTTATAGCATATAAATGATTTGACTGTTTCTTTGAGTTGTTACTAATGTTACATCAAATCGCTGATCAAATACCAGTCTATCTTCCTGTAATATTATCCGTCTACCTACTAACTGTGATAGCACAATGGTATTATTCTAAAGAAACTCTGTCCGTATTCTGTATACCAAAAATGAATTGTAGCATTGAATCTGTGCGTATTACCGAGCCATTCAAAAGCCACATACAAATACAAGTCATTGCCTCGACAAGAACACTAGATAACCGACATCCGTTTAGGATGAAAGAACGAGTGAACGAGGGTCATTTAAATGACAAAGCAAAGCCCCTATTTGACCATAGACGATAGACGAAGGAAGCCTTCAATTAAATTCCGCACAGTCCACTGATGAATAGTCAGGGATAATAGTGGTGTGGTATAGCGAGGCCGCGTACCTACTCAGTGTACGTAAGTACACAGTCATTACACATTATGTTGTAAAAAATAATAAATCAACATTAAAAATGGCAGTCATCCTGAATTTTTAATGAAACCAAATAGTACATTGTAAGGTTGTCTCGCATAGATCGCTTTTAGTGATAAGACCGCCTTTTGTACCATAATTAAGTTGCAATTTGTTAATCTTATTATTCTTTGTTGGTGTACAAATAAAGTGTATTCTATCTATCTATCTATCTACATTTTAGTACATTACAGTGAATATTCCGGATTTCGAAAAAATATTGTTAGATTTGTCAGATACGTATCGAATAAGTAAGTAGTTATTTTTTTAACCCTTATTTCACAGTGGGTTTCCTAAGAACAAATTCATTAATTCCTGTCACGTAAAATGATCCTAGAATGTGCATTATTATTACTAGTTAAGTTATCTCGCATATAAAATAAAAAAACCTAGAAAACAATAATTTTGCAAGCAATTGCAAAGTGCAATTAAAACAAGTTCATTGTTTAAAGGGCTATTATTCTTGGCCTTGGCTATTTGTCTTTGTAATGTTTTATACACAGTTTTAAAATAATCATAACAGAGGATGAAAAACTAAATACGAATGACATTATACGGGCTATAATCTTAGCCAAATGTTCCTAATGGGTTCTTGCCTGCTACGATGGAAAACAATCAGGAAATTATGATGCTTTTTTAATGACATCCTAAAATAGTTAATCGAAATATTTTAAAATAAAGGTATTTTTTTTTACTCAAACAAACAAATCCGCGGGTATATGGGCAATTGTATTTATTATTGGAGTTCTATCTTGGGTAGGTGGAACTGTGATTTAAGTACATTTATCCAAGTAAATTTAATATTTAAAATATTCCCAGACCATCAGAATAATAACTTCGCGCGGCTCACGCGATCATCTCGGTAACCGGAGCGCGTGATGACGTCAGCTCAACTTTTTAATGTCAACCCTCCATGCATTGCATGACACAACTGGCTGGGCGCGGTGACATAACCAGCCAGCAACAATAGTGGCACGGAGGAGGATTTAACCGGTTGGCGGCCGGGCGCCCGTGACCGCAGCAAGGGCGACAGGCTCGAATAAGGGCTCTGACAGGTTACGGGTTATGATTTTGCTCGGAGTTTTAAACTGTACTTCAATGGTGCAGTTTTTAATTTATTTACATTTTAACCCTGTCATTCGCAGACTGAAATTAACTTTTAAACGGTAGAGTATAACTTTTTAATCGAATCGTGTCGAGTTCTCACCGATTAAAATAATCCGAATAAATCGAATACAAGTTGTTGTAACTTGTGAAATTAACAGCTAGTACAGCTTTTATACTGACGCGGGTTTTTGAGCCATAAACGGTAGGTTGAATCCCGAGATGAGGAATCTTAATTTTGTGTGTGAGATATAACATCATAATATCTCGATCCTCCCGGTGAAAGGCTGATAAAAGTGAATAAATATGAGTTATTTTTAACCGACTTCAAAAAAAGGAGGAGGTTCTCAATTCGTCGGGATCTTTTTTTTTTTTTTTTTTTTTTATTTTTTTTTTATGTATGTTCACCGATTACTCCGCCGTTTATGGACCGATTTTGAAAATTCTTTTTTTGTTGTATTGGGTTGAGCTCCCAGGTGGTCCCATTTTTTTTTCAGAATTGTATCTCACCCCCAAGGATGGGTAAAGGGGTAAAAACAGGGTATGAATTTCCATTTTGGGCACATGTTAACCGATTCTAATGAAATTAAGAACGTAAATATAGTTCCTATAACAAAAAAATATGATGGTGACCTTGAGCTGATCTGATGATGGAAACGGAAGGCAGTCAGGGGAACTCCTCAACGGTATATAGCAACTACTTCGTGTTTAGGCTTGAATGATTCGTATTGGTTAGTAGGACTTTTTGGTATCATTTGCACCTTACTTTTCAAATAAACTAAAAACTATAAAATAAAATAATAATTAAAAAAATTAAAAAACCGACTTCAAAAAACAACTAAAATGTAAGAAATAATTTAAGGTTTACACAAATTCTACTCGTATGTGACAGTACAAATATACCTAAGCAGGAACTGTTCTTTTTTGAAGTTGGTGCCATATTTCTTCAGATTACTTTGTCACCGCACCAACATCAAAAAAGAACAGTTCCTGCTTAGGTATATTTGTACTGTCACATACGAGTAGAATTTGTGTAAACCTTAAATTATTTCTTACATTTTAGTTGTTTTTTGAAGTCGGTTTTTTATTAAACTTATATTATTAGTTACACGTGTACAATAGCCATTAAGTAGGCCACCTTGAACTGTTGCAAGGTAATAGAATTATTAGAATATACTGAAGAATAAGTAGTTTACAGCTATAAAGCGCGAGCAAGTCAGTACAATATAGGTAAGTATAAATCAATGTGTTGGCTGGCCTAATACGGACTTTATATCTATAGATATAAGATCTTCTATGCTCCCCGATAAAATGAACAGAAAACTCCGTTCCATTATGTAAAAGGATCACGCTAATCGCGAAAATGAGGCAGTGATAATGTAATCCATGCACACATGGATATCATTAAAGTCAATATGGTTACCGCAAAGCAGATAAGCCACACAAAATGAGCTCCACATTAGGCCATGTATAAAGCTGATGCTACGATGTTTACACCCTGTTTTATCGGTGATTTTTATTCAATGTTTTTGTAGTTGAAGTTAACTGCGTCATACGTTGAGCGTTAAGTTTCATTCAAGTTTATTTATTAAAATAAATGACAGAGCACCATTGAATGTTTTATTAATACTTAATTGACGATTGTAAAATATAAATGAATTTAAAAGCCTCGTAGTCTTCTAGATTCAATTATAAGTATTTGCTTAGGTATCTATGTAATAGCTTTTCTGCTGGAGCTTCGCGTTGCCTTTAAAGGGATAAAGTAGGTAAGTAGTATAAAATATTAGTACTTACTCATGAATAAAAATATTTGTTGATATCGGATTGTTATAATTGTAAGTCTGTTAGTTTGTTATATGGATAGTATGCATACTTAGAATCTATCGAATTTATAATATTATTATGATAACCATTTTATTACTATTTACCTGAGTCATTGTTACTTGCTGAGATCATTTCTGTATACATTTAGTTTCAAGAAAATAATACATTATATACGAACAAAATATAATCAATTCCACAATATCCGCATATAGCCAATATGAGGTAAATAATTCGCATGTACCTAACAAAACCAACACGATCATGTTAATAGTTTGGCCAATATTTATAATTCTTATTTGAGAGCCTGACTGCATGTTGTTCTAGCGTAAGTAATTTATGATAAAAACTTACATTTGTTGTTGGGCAGGTACATACATATTTAAAGATTAAATTTAATAATAGTAACAGCTAGTTACAAGCACATGGCTGCTTTAAAATGTGACTGCTATAGAATTCCTCAAGGGCGGATCCATATTTCTATTAGGACTAATGCTAGTGGAAATAAAGACTCTATTTATTTATTTAATTATTTAAAATAAATCATATATTACTATATAAAAACCAACTGTGACTGTAAAACCAACCCAAAAAATCTTTAAAGGCTCCACCCTGTACCCTACACCCGCTTGCACGACAAGCTGGGAAAATCGGTTCAGTATACCTAGATTTTCCCATTAATACATGCTTGTCCTGGGTAGTGTGCAGTTATAAAGAACCTACAGGAGTAGGTAGTCAGTTCCGTCGCCTCGTCATCAAACATTTGCATTCGATTCTACTGCATTACATGCACCAATAGTTCACCTTTACAGCGTTACAAAGATTTCGTTGGACCTTTGAGCCTCTCTCCTCTATCACCCACCTACAATGTCAGTCTTCAGATTAACATACTGACTAAATAAGCTCAAGAGTCAATACAGGAGTCCGAAGTATGTAAGGAGAAACGTATTTAATTTCATATTTCTCTTATCATAAATACATTTCTTTTTTTTTTTCTCTTCAGTATTTATTTTTGTTAAGTAGGCTAATTTTTCCGTGTGAATGAATTCGTTCTCTTTGATAACATTATTTTAACGAGGCCAGTGCTGCGGCTCCTATTGGGAAGGCATAGGTCCATCAGTAAACTCCTATTGGCCAATTACGATCGCGTATTTACCATGTCTTTTAGTAGTGATCATCGAGACGAAGAGGTAAATATAATAGTTATTGAGTTTAATCTTAAGACTCCTATGTAAGTAATAAGTACATAAAAGATAGCGTGACTCGTTTTAATGTGTTCACAGGCCTGACTGAGCCACTCATTATCTGTGACAAATTGTTATAAATAGGAACATTATGTTGGCAATAAATAGTCACGTTTTGTCGCAATCGAAGTGTCATATGCATTAACGATCAGCTAGTTAGGCAACCATTGATGAGGGATCTCTTAATATGATTAACATGAAGCTTTTCTTAGCCTTATAAGACCCCCCATCACGATACTACAATATCCAAAAACTTGGTTAAGTATACTCTTGAAATTTTATTCGGGTTAGATTAATTATGTTTTAGACAGTTCATTAATTACGGTATATTCACGCGTGCTCTGACATTATTGCCAACATAATCTATAAGAAATGCAACCACTCGACCCCGTTCAGTATCTAATGGGAATCTATTTCTCAGGCTCGAGAGATAACTAGATAAGTAATCCGTATTTCGCGTACACCAATTCGGTTCATATTTATTGATATAGATCCTGTCGTTGGAATACGAAGCAAATATCCATTATTTAGATAAAACTATAGTGTTCCGTGTGCAATTTCGTTACAAAAAGAGTAGTTTGTTCAGTGATCCGTGACCCGTCACGGTCATGGGCCGGAGTGTCCATGGTCTGTGCGTTCAAATTACCTCGTCCCATGCGGAGAGCTGGAGTGGCAGCGACTGTTGACTATACTGTGCCTGTTATAGATACCATAATTGCATGGAGACAGGTAACTGGCACAAGCTTTTTGTGAACGCACAGATGGTGAATTGCGTCAGGCGTCAGGCTGCACAATATAGCTATTGTCAGTATTGTTTCGTATAGGGCAAAACACCCAGTAACTGACCATGTGCCAGTAACTGACCACCTTCCTCTTCAACTCCAATAAATAAGAAATATAGCCAAGCAGGGCCATCTAGTGAACATCCAGTCTATTTTGTGGTTCATTGAGAGCATTACTGATACAAAAGATTTTGCCAGCCGCCAACAGATGGATAGTGAGCGATCGAAAAAGTTCAGTTGGCGCGCGAACCGAGTAAATTGCAGTTGTGACTAACGTATTTGTTAAGGTAAGTGAATTTTTTGATAGTAAAATTTACCATGAAAAATATTGAAATCACTAAAAGAAAAAAATATACCATATAGATTTAATTATGAAGATTACGTTTTTGATAAGATTCAGCTTGTTATTTCCCGTTTGATTGTTTTTAATGAGGTGGACAGTTACTGGACGACAAAACAGTGATTTTCCAATAACTGACCACCTATGTCGGTTATTGGGATTTTTGGTTGAAGCTGAATTTAGGCAAAATAAGAACGTAATATTAAAGCTCATATGTGCCATTTTCTTGTGTCAAAATATGAGCATTCTATCTTCACTCCTTCCATTTACTGACATAGGTGGTCAGTTATTGGGTAAATTGGTGGTCAGTTACTGGTATTATTATATATGATATATTTTTACAGCTTTCAGCGAGATGAAGAAGCGCCAAAATAGCAAAAAAAGTATAGAAAAGGCAATTCCACTTGTCTGAGACAAACTAGGATCAACAAGACGTTCCAAAATAATTCAGGGTGACATGCAAGCACCTTTTAAAATATAGAGAATTCAAACACAAAGTCCAAGTTTGTTCCAGATTCGGTATTAGCTGATGAGGAAGATAAAAACGCTAGTGGAGCATACTATCAGCCTAGGATAATGTGGATTCTCCAGGATAAAGACAGATGTCACCATTTTTCCTTAAAGATAATCCTTGGAGCAGTCCCTTCAAGAATGCAAGACCAGGAGACAAATGGCTTTCACCATCTCACTCTATGAAAAGATACTCAAATGATTTCTTCAGAACAGCTGAAGGCGTACCTAACCAATGCGAGCGCTTGTGAACCAGTTGAAATTGGTTCCCCGAGCACAAAAGCACTTGGCGAACAAGAACTCAATGACGCTATTAATGACCCAACCCGAATATACGTTACCGACGAAACGCGCCTCCACATTTTTCCAAAGACAGGCAAAGCCACTTCAGCAAAATAGGAAAAAGAAAGCATCACTACAATGCTAGCACCCTCAGCCGGTGCACCAACACGCCCTTCAATGGCATTATGAACGGCCAGCGAATTTCAAACAGAACGGTAAAATTGGCACACAAGAAATGGGGCATTCTTCTATAAGTTGTTACCACGACCAAAACCCCAGCCATTTGGAACCGATACCACAACTATCCGGAATCCACTGGCAACGCTATACTATCATTGGCAGACACATTAGTCCAGCAGCGGAAAATGCAGAAAGTACAGCGATGTTCTGCTTCAGTGACGCCTCTTCAACGAGGCAAAGATTCCCTGTCCCCCTTGCAGAAATGACTACTCCTGTCTTTGGCCAAATACTTACCTACGAAAGCACGTTTCAACAGCATCCTAAATATTCCAGTTGAATCCTCAACAAAGTCATTGAAATCCCGTTCGTCAAGGCATCCATCTTTGTATCCTGAAAAACTAACCCCCAATATCTGATTCGGTCATAATTACAATGGCTAGCCTCAATGACTCTTTTAGCCGCACTGAAAGTCTCTGGGTGGGGTTTCAGCAATGATGAAAACCATCTGTCTCTGGTCCTACATCCTTGAAAGGACCGGCGGGGAAAGGGTCTACTTTTCCGGCGGGGAATTTATGTTTTCCCAGAAGGGCTAGTACGGGGCGCATTTAAGACGTGACAAGAGTTTTGCATCGCGCTCACTCACATCGCGCAGCCTCAAGAGCGAGCGCGACAGAGAACTTTTGTCATGTTTTAATAGCGCCCCGTGCTACATGGCCAGGTCGACAATGCAATCCGCCACGATTCCTCCTTCTCATCAGTTGATACCGAATATGGAAAAGACCGGCTTTAGCGCTTGGATTCGCTACTTTATATTTAAGAAAATGCTCGTTTCTGGCACCATGAATGCTTCATGGGCCTGTCCCACTGATCCTGGCTTGTTCCGGACAAACAAAATCGCCCTTTCTGTGACTTATCTGAAGGTACTACATTGGGGCCACTTAATCTCCCTGAAAGCTGTAAATTTAAAATGCGTGTTCACTATGTGCATGTGTGTTTATTCCTTTGTTTTAAGTATTTAACAAAAATGCATAAACTTGTGTTTTTAATAAATAAATGGTTGATTATTAGGATAAGATATCATTTAAATTATGCATTAATCTGATTAATTAATTTAATGCACTTTTCAGTTAAGAAACCTTGAGCAAAAGTGATGTGTCACACATTAAAAGAGACCAGAGGATCGGTACTATTACATGAAGTAATGAAATAAATAAATAATAATAAGATTTAATCATAATTCCATTTTTAAACCATTTTAAATTGGTGGTCAGTTACTGGCATCGAGTGTGGTCAGTTACTAGATTTTAGTGGTCAGTTACTGGGAAAATCACTATTTTTTGTTTGCAAAAATATATAAAAAAAATGAGTAACTTCTACATGTTTGCTATTTACTCAGGAATGTAGCTCTGTTATTCTAGTTTCTAAAACAAAAATCGGATTTAATAAGCGATAAGAATTGAGCCCGCTACAGATAAATTACTGGAACAACTCCCTTAAGGTGGTCAGTTACTGGGTGTTTTGCCCTATCCTAAATAGGCTGAGTGAGTGGGGCGCAGCGTGGGAGGCCGTACGAACGAGTGCAATCAAATTACTAGTTCTGCACTGCATGATATTTCGATCGGGATCACGGATCAAATAAATAAATCGTTTTTGATGAATACAATTTTAGTTGGACTCGGCAAGGCTTGGCTGCATTTGATCCGATTAGCTTTTTTTTTATTGACACCGTATTTTTCAGTCAATTTCAAGCCGTTTTGGTATAAGTTGGCTTTAACTAAAACATGTTTAAATGGAACGTACCTATATTTTACAATGTAACTATTATAGTATGCGTGTTACGCGTTTGATTATCAGTTACAAACTGAAGTAACTATAAAAAACTTTTAAGTACCCAGGTTTTATGAAGTCAATGCATAAAATATCATAAGTGTTTATCGAAGACTATCACGTCTATCGCCAAGTTCATATTTATTAATGAAGTAGGAATATTAAGTCTTATCGAAATAAATACTTGTGAGGACTATGAACATTAAATCAAATGTGTAAATAGTGTGACCCGTCCAAAGACTGTTGAAACCAGTACAAGGGCACTCCAGCGGAGAGCAAGTCAGAAACACAATGCTTCAGGACAACATCACAATACTACCAGCAAAATGCATTGTCAGGGTTCTTCAAGGTGTCTCGGACACGAATACTAAGTGACATCATATGTTTGAAAAAAACTCAGTTTATGTAGGTAAGTACCTACATACTACTTATGGAAGTGACTTTAGTTTATATCTCACACTCTTCGTAAAAAAATGTGCAACCACAGTGTAGATGGAGAACCGTATAGAAATACGTTGGAAACACTACTATACATTTTGTAGGTACATTGTGCATATTTTTGAACTGACTGAGGTGTAAAAAGCTTGATATACCTTTTCGCTGCGACCTGTAGCCCTGTAGGGCTACGTCAGCTGAAATGCATAGAAAGCCCTTCCATGCAAGCAGAAGGGTGGAAGATATCTTTGCGATGTGCAAACGAAGCTCTTTGATATGCACCGGGTATCTCCTGACCTTCATATTTTGCTTTTGAATTTCAATTTCAACCCTCCTCTTAGAACGAAGTTTTGGTAACCGTGGTTTCTAAAGTTTCTTTACATTATTTTGAATATTATTGATTACCGTATCGTGGTAGATAAATTTGTGGATTACAAGAAAATACAATCCGTGTTTAATTAATGTTTACTTACTTAGTTTGTTTTCCTTGTGTGTGTTATTGGTTTTGTTTAAAAATATACAAAGGTAGGTAAATAGTAAATGTGATGAGAAATATACAATTGATCATAGAAATTCAGTCGCCTAACTCGCATAGCGCGGTCCATTCGATCAGTTATTGATAGTCAAGCCTCGTTTAACTAACCGACACCCATTAAATTCACATTTGTCAAAACAAATGAGTTTCCCGGTGTTCAAAATGGGTTAAAATCAGGTTAATATTGACTCAGTTCCATAAATATGCAATCAACAGATGCCCTCTTACAGTGTCTACATATTATTTAATGTTGGACGAATGATATCATGCATAAGGGTAGGTTCTAGGTTTTCTAAGGAAGTATTAAGGAAGAAAAGCATAATAAATGTTCGAAATCTTCTGCCAATTCTCCAATTTAGACATAGGCTAAGCTATGCCCTAAGAGCGCCACAACTCAGCAAGTATATTCGATCTTCTTCATCCATCCATTACTATCCACTGTCATAGTTACGTTTGTCTGTTTGTGGAGCACTGAGCTTTGCGAACTTGGACATTATGAATTGATACCCTCGAGTTAGTATTGGCTATAGAGTCAAGATGGTCATCATGTAAAAACTGTATGTAAATGTAAGTATACTGTGTTGTTTGATGTACCCGGATACGTTTTACATTGATATTATTTCTTGTATTCGAACGTTTCGTCAATCTCGAGGGACAACTCGTATTACAAAAGAGGAAGTTACGGGTTTTTTATGGAAACGTAAGGATATTTATTTTTGTTGTTATTTCAATATTCCTGTTCCTACACATACGATACAATTTTATAATTATTTTCAATTTACGTTCCTATTTACATTTATGACATAAAACAAACACTACCGATTAGTGTGAATCGCTCGGTACACACTTAGTAGCATAGAAGTGTGAAAATACAAAAATATGAGTGAATCACGATTAGGCATTGACTGGCATTGAGTTAACACTTGTAGGTAGGATATTAACTATGATTCAGAAGTCAATCATACCTTTTATGTACTTATCTATTAGTATTTGATACATTTTCTTACCGCAGTACATAGAACTAGTTAGTAGGTACGTACACAAAGTAACGCCGACCATCCACAATGAAGTTCAAGGTTCTGACAAATCAATAGCAAACATGTACCGGCGACCGAACGCATTGTACTTACATTCCTCCCGCGCTGGCCCACTTGCCGCCATCGTCAACATTTTACTGAATTCCATCCCGGCCGTTACTCCCGTATCGATGCACTACGAGATATGATAAGGGAACACGTGCGTCCCCAAAATTACCTGTTGCGAAAACATCTTTTGCGCTTCAGCTTGAGGTTCGGGCACTTTTTGAACACTGAGAAGGAGACGCCGTCGAGGAATCCCATTTTGTTTCATATCTATTTTTATCAGTATTTATCACAGTTGTTATCACGATCGCGGCGGGAGAGTGTTGTTAGAGGCGGCATGGCGGTCGACCGCGCGGTGGCGGCGCGTGTCGTGACTAAGCGCTTAGCACGAGCATCGACCGGGGCAGGTAGCAGGCGGTGATCAGCGGCTCACAGCTGACGGTGTGTAGAGGTGCATGCACACTGCAGTCTGCGCGGGCGCACGCGGGCACTCCGCGGCACACTGCGCACCTGCCTCCACACTGCACCGTGTCCGAGCCCGGCGAGCGACAAACAAAAACCACCTTTAACTACAAATGTACAAGACAAGTATTGCTCAGACATTCCCTTTAACTGCATGTTGATTTAACCATCTTGTACGAGTAGTTCCACATGATTGATATGGCGTAGGACGTAAATAAGAATTTTAATGAATGGCAATTAGCGATGCACTTGACCGCCGCCGCCGCCGCAGTGGTCGCGCACGCATGTTTGATCTAGAACTTCATTGAAATGGGTTAAGCGTTTAATTTATTTACTTCATTTAAGTAATAAGTATATAAATTTAAATTAACATAAGTTATGGAAATTAAAGTCGCTAGTGCATTAATTTATTGACCTCACACCATTTCAGCTTCGGGTATTATCTGGATCGAACATTAAAATATTTTTTTTTAGTTCTATGGTATGCTAGGTAGGTATATTAAAATATTAATTGTTAATCATATATATGCTAGGACTTTAAACGTGATCGCAGATCGCATAGCGTACAAACTTACTTGTAACTAATCACATCAGTTCAGCTTTAAGTAAGTATATACTGTACCGAGACTATACCTTTTCTTCTTATCTCAACCACAATATTTTTATTATTCAATTTCGTTATTAAATTGTGATTTTTCCTAACGAACAGATTGGTTTGACTTTAAATTTTTGAGCGATCTGTTATCGTGTTAGTTGTATTTGATTTAGTTTTATTCTTATACTAGAATACTAGGAATCTTTTGTAGAAACGCGTTTTATTCTTCTTCTATCGTGTGAATGCACTAAGCTAACTTCCTCCAGTGTTTTGCTACTCATATTGCGAGTTTTATTAAAAAGTTGTTTATGATTATTTCTTGAATGACTCTTCCGGCTTATTATACCACATTTTCAACAGCCTGTATGTACGGTCAGGTCTCCCCTCTCATAGTAAAAATGCTTCTGAGAGCGGTCAGGTTTCTCTGCCCCTAACTGTACATTATTGCTTTATAATAGTCAGTTGGGGTCGATATTCGCCCAGCAGTACCTTAGGTCTTGTGCTACCTATAGGTACCCGTATTTTTTTACGACTGCTACACTATCTAGTTTAAGTTATTAATAGGTATTTGTTACCTGAATATACACCTTGAGAATATTAACTCGATTATAGAAGCTTACCTGAAAAGAAAAAAATATTGTTAGTTTACCAAGATTTTATTTATGCCTATTTATATATTATACACATAGCGTTATATAGCTCATTAATTTTTATCATAAAACTTAGGGTGGCTTATGTGTGTGTCCCTTTTTAGATAAAAAAATTGAAAAAACACAATGGTGTACAAATATAATTTGGAGATTATAAATCAATAAAGATAGATTTTTTTGTATTGTAATTTGTAAACAAGACCGAACCGTATTAGGTGCTAATAAAAAAAAATGTCGAGTGCAAAATGGATTGTAAGAAAGTAACTAACAGTCATCGATAGCTATAATTATTGAAACTGGCAATAAGATGACCATGGCATGCACAAACCAGTGGACAAAACCAAATATAGGTATTTGAACAGTATATTTTGAAACAATACATGACTGAAAACAGTTTGTTGTTATATTAACCGTTCCGCTGTTTTGGTACAACGCACGTACCCAACATACCATTAAAAATAAACGTTAAAGGGAAGATAAAGATAAAGACAATAGATCTTGTAGGTCGCAGTGGCGAATGGGCACTGGTTGCCCTCCCCTTTTCTATAACTATTTCTATAACTATCTATTATATTTCTATTCTATTCTCTCTGGTGGTGTAAGTACCTGCACCTGGCTCTCTCGAGTGGAACCTTTGTGCATATCTCCAAGGTCTAAACTGCCTTCCTAAGCTTGAACCATTTCCCACCACGCTGGTCCACTGCGGCTTGGTGGTAACCCATACAGACATATCTAGATGTGCTAAATCTACATGTGCAGGTTTCCTCACGATGTTTTCCTTCACCGTAAGAGCGATGGTATACATTGTACTTAAATTCAAAGAACTCATTGTTACACGTCAGCGCCGGGATTCGAACCCGCATCTCTGGCGTGAGAAGCGGGCGCTTACCCGACTGAGCTACCACCGCTCTAGCTCAAGGGACTATTTTTTTTAGAAATTGCGGCTTCTTTTATAGTAAATCTCATTTTTGTGTCATGTTTATTGTTCATGAGTTATTTAATTAGATGATTGATTATTTATTTATCGGCTCGGCCACTGGTAGATTACCAACTTAGATTTTTTTTGTTTACTTAATTGAACCTGAATTATTTGTTAACTAAGTTGTCGAGTATCTTCCTCGGTCTGAGTAATTGAATGATTTTATGACGGCGACCGTCTACCGGCACAACAGCAAAAACTCAGATAAAATATAATATTTGTGCCGCGGCTCTCGACACGTCTCACGCCATCTCTTGCCAGCTCTCGGCATCATTTATTTACTTAGGCCAAAACGTAAGAAATACCAAACATATTTTTTCCACTCTAGTAAAAAGTTATGTGACAGGAAAGCAAAAAAGAGGAAAATTCAAAATAAAATAGTTTTATTCTTTAAAATAAAAATAAAATAAGATAGTGGCAACAAGCGACTCTGAAGCAGAAACATTTAAATTTCGAACTAAAACAAAAACTGTACTGGAGAAAGTGGTTGTTTTTACCCGACTGCCGAAGGAGGAGGGAAATGTTTTTCGATTGTATGTATGTATGTACTATGTATGTATGTTTGTCTGTTTCTTTGTTCCCTCCTGTAGCCTAAACGGCTTGATAGATTTTGATGTATGAGGTATCGTTAGAAGCGTATTGATGGCGCAATGGTTATAGGTTATGTGACGTTACATTAAAATGTACATAGCGCCCTCTAGAGGACATAACGTGATGATGGAAAAAAAAATATTTTTCCAACTAGGCCGTGTGGGGTATCAAATGAAAGGGCTTGATTTGCACATTTCCAAAATATGCATATTGAAGGTATTTAAATAACAACGCCAAAATTATTGAAATAAAAAATGTTCATGAACTAAAACCCGACTACTGACGTAAAATTTCATAAAATAAAAACAACTAAAAAGTTACAAATAAAAAAATATAATTATAAACAAACAAAAACCTAACTGCACGCTAAAAAGATGAAAACAAGTCCCAATGTTAATGGAAAGTATCGCAAGCGGGGACCAACTTGACCGCCACACAAGGCCGTTTTCTAAGTAACATTCAGCTAAATGGTGAACCCTCTGCTGGTCCCCGCCTACGATATTTTCCATTAACATTGGGACTTGTTTTCATCTTTTTAGCGTGCAGTCGGGTTTTTGTTTGTTTATAATTATATTATTTTATTGAATGTGTTGAATAGGTAGATGTAAAAGGCGGGGAGACAACCTTTTTTATTCAGCAAAGGATTAATAGTTAATACCTTTGTATAAGAAAATAACAATGAACAGTGAAGTTGGTGATTTTGGTACCTTTGTGACTAAAAAGGTGCTTAAAAGTTAATATTTTTATATTTTTAATAATTACTTAAGTATATCTCGCCTAGGGTCAAGCATCCTTTTAACTGCGTTTATCAAGTTTTTAAAAATAAAACAACACTGCACTTTGTTGCACCATACCTTTGAGTGTTTAATTTAATCCTTATCTTGGAAGTAGTTTTCATTTTTAATTGAAAGCCGCAAGCCGACGCCGCTACAGTTTTTTCCCCTTTCAAGTGGGGATTGCACCACAATAAAAATGTAGTAAAAGCATGCGACGTTGATTTTTACTGCTATGTATTTAAGGGTTTACGATTGCAATCATAAATCTAAGGGCATTAAAAGAGTCAAACGTTACGTTAGGCTGTCGTCACACGAGAGCTCCCACATCTTCGACGGAGACAGTAAAATTTTATACTCTAGACGTGAAGACGTCGTGCCGACGCGCTTCGGTCGTCAGACGGTCGAATTATACGATGTCTACTTACTGTACAGACACAAGATCGTTTTATGTACACATTACCGTTTTAGCCCTTTGCGAAAATAGGGATGGTATTATTTTTTCCCATTACAACAGTACACTAAAATGTACCTACTTGGGCCAGCCGCGATTGAGTCTAAACTTACTTCCTTACGAAATACGGCTTCTACGAAACCCGAGATGGATCTAAATAGTAAATCGTTGACCCTTATTGAATTTGAATTTATTAATTGTAGGCCAATATGTTATTATTATCTAATCTTTAAAATGTATTGTTTTAGAAAAAACTTATTTTGTTAAAAGGTACATAACTAATAAGTAAGGTAGCATGTTATAACATGTATTGTGTCCTCGGGTACTACTTGGCTGGTTTTCATTCGTGAGACGTTTTTACGTACTACGAACAAATAATATGAAATTTTCTTTCACAAATGACGATCGAATCAACGGAATATAACCGTAAAAATATAAATGACAGTTAATAGTTAATAACTTATTTATACTCCTTCTTTTAGTCAGTTAAGAGTACCTATGAAAATAATTCTAGAGCTCTAGAATGGGCCGGCGATATAAGACTTAACCACGACGCCCGATTGTAAACTTACTTCCTTCAACTTATACTTTGAAATGGCTTCCCTGAAACCCGAGATCAACCAAACCTCACAGCTATAGTTCCAACGTGAGTTGTGCAAACCAATAAATTTAGTTGGTTCAATAGCGAAATAACCCGACCGACGCGGAATGGTAACTACGTATACCTACGTTTGTACCTCTAAAAAGATTTCCGGTTCCAACCCATTTTTTAAATGTGGTTTGGATATGCCAATAAGATAGATGGCATTACTACCACCCCTACCCCGTTATATGTATAGAGTTGACACTATAAATTATCCTAGAAATCCTGTTGTTTACTTTTTTATATTTTTCATATATTAATTTACATCCTGTACGTATATTTGGTAGAATCCACAAAATTCATGACCTGCTTAAGTTTAACGACTAACCAAGGACGAAGAAATTTAATGAAACAAATAAAAACTCATCAGTACCTACCATATTTTCAGCTCAGGGGCCCTATCGCGATAGCTTATGTTCGGTGGTGGTAACCCCACAGTCGTAGTGCGCACGCCGCCACCGCCGACTGCAAGGGGCCCTCGGCGCCCCCGGCCAACCGACTTACTGACTCAACTACCTTCTTTACCGACAACAAAGAGAACTATTACATACTTAGGTAGCCAACTACATTGCTACAATTGCAATCTTGCTGGAACCTACGAAGCAACGCTAGCTGGTACTTACAGTCTATTAAAGTTACATTTTTTTTCTTATCTCAAATTTAACCTAAAATATAGTGTTATAAAAAGCATATTGTAAGCTGTAAGGGGTTGTGTCAGGTAGTCACACTTTATTACGACATCAAAGAGAATTAGAAATGGATATAAAAAGATTTAGTACCTACGTAAGTGTCGCATAATCAAATCGTCTTGAAAATGAAAATCACAAATTGCTACGGCTGTAACGGTAAATTGCGATTGTAGCTTCACTTCCCAAACGGAATATGTAATGTGTATCTCCTTTATGTAGCTCTGATTCACAGGAGAGACGGCTTTAACAGAACATACATAATGCATTATATACAGTCATGTATTTGTGTAGGTCAGTCCGAAACACGTGTATTTTTACGGAAATAAAACAGGGCCTGGCTATTATATTACACATTTTCAATTTTATATAAAAATATAATTATGAGTTCCTGGTTTTAAAAATTAACCAACCTACACGAAAATGTTGTTGCTATTACTTAATAAAGCCCCAAGTTACTTTCAAATGTAATTAGGTTATACTAACATGAACGCAGCGATCACCGCCACCCAAAAAAAGTTTCGGTTCCACCACCTTCAAGAAACTTCAATTTACTGAGTGGCTTCAAAGTGCCGGTAATGCCAACAATAGCCCTTTGGTCCCATTTAATTATTTTTGTCTATAAATCATAGCTTTTTTACAAATTTTACATAAATTTTGACAAATATACATTCCATACTTACAAGGAAAAAAAAATAATATAATTACGACTAACCGAAACCCTTTATTCGATCTTCAAAGTAAAAAAATGGCTTAAGGGTGGCGATAATACCTGCGTTTACCTTAAGGTACCTATACTAAAATACATGTATGATTCTAAATTCTAACAACCGGACACTGTGTTCTTCCCAAACCCTTACGCCTCAATATTTATATCCGTGCCCATACAACCAAATTTTGTAGAAACCCCACTGTATACCACAATACAAGCAATCACTTAAAGGAAACATCATGACACCCACTAAATCGCGTATTACACCTCATAGTTCTGAAGACGAAATATAAAAAAAACAAAAGGATTTGACTCAAAATCCTGAGGCAACTGCAAATGCAACAGTTTACATTCAAGCAAGCTTTTTTATATTCTGAATTTGTGTCAAAATGTATTCAATGTTCTATTCAATTAGTTTACCAAGCTTAGCTGTAATTTAAGGGAGGATATTCAGCATATTGATGTGCATTTAATAACGGGGATCTCACGACACGATATTTTTTCCCGAATTTATTTATATCAGCCTGTCGCTGGGGTTAGTTTATCTACACGTATTTAAAGCACGTTTCATCATGTCCCACAAAAAGTTTATCTATGCCCAAATAAAACATGCAATAATGGTGTGTAAATAATCTAAAACCATGGAAATAAAAACTTCTACTGCAGCATTTACAAAAAAAATATTGCAAATTATACTAGGTACCTATATTGTAAATTAATACGCTTTTACAACAAAAAATACATATAACTTACATTAATTATTGCATATAGCAATATCTACCAGACAAACTTTAGATGTAAGATAGTAGTTAAAATGATTGTTAGGTAATTGGGTAATTGGGTATACTAAAATAATAAATATACTTAAATACTACTTAAAATTTTGTTAACTAGCAAAAATAATTAGACCAAATTCAATTATAAGAGATTTAAAATAACTTAAGTAAACAATGAAAGTAAAAAATAATAATTAAAGCACATAGTTAATTTATATAGTTACCTACTCAAAGAGTCGACCCTTGATCGTACCGGGCTCAAAGGTCGGTTGCATTACTAGCAAATTAATATAACTTTATACGACCCTTGCCCCTGAAATGACCCGATTGAGGAGCTATGTTACATATCCACGGAGTGGTATTCCGGAAATTTCTGCCTTATTACAATGGTATAGGATAGATATTCACAAATTCTCTTTGTTTCACTGGACACAAATTAATTTTAATTATTATGGAAGTCTAACATGTGACTGCATCGAGCGAGTTTTATATCAAAAGGTGGATGACATTTCCATGTTTTGCTGTATAATATATTAATTGTAATAAATTTTAGGATTTAAACTCCATCGATAAATAAGTTAGTAGGTATACCGTTTTAGTGGATAGATAAAGACAGTGATCGAGGCAGTTCAATATACATTAGTAAAGTTATTATATTATTATAAGTAATTATATTGGGTTGCACGAAAGACAATAATATACTGTTCTATACGTTCAGTATATATAATTGTTTAGGTAAATGTTAAATTATCGGCTTTATTAAGGGCCCATCACAGTTTTTTATTAAAGGATGCGAGTCTTACCTACATTCAGAAGGCCTAACACGAGGCGCAAGACGGTCACGTCAAGACGCAACAGAAGGTTTTCGGTGTGACGGAAACCGCGCGCAAAAGTTTTGTCTCGTCTTGGCGTGCGCGTCTTGCACCCCGTGCTAGGTCTTCAGGCCTTTGTTATTGTGACGTCAACACGCGCGATTAATTTTGATTGGTTGTTCAAATTTAATTTCGAATCCTGCCCAAGTGAAGAGGTGTCCACACTTTCCATCATCAAAGTCCATCACTTTGATTAAATCGTGTTTGCATTTTCACAGTACCTGGCCGATGCCCGCTGGTTCAATAGTCGAGTGTTAAATCGATAAAGCAGTGCAAGGGACCACTTTTTGTCATTTCCGCTGTTGTTTGATTTGATCCGCTGGCTTGCATGCGTTTTGCATTGCAAATGTGTACAGGTATTTTTAAACACACACCAATTAAGTTTTAACAAACGCTTAAAAATTAGATTTCGTTTGCTTTTGGTATTATAAATGATTTTACTGCAAATTATATCAATAAGTCGTACTAATCAATACAAATCATTCAAGCCGCAATTTTTACACGAGGTAGTTATACCGTTGAGTAATTCCCCCTCCCTTCCATCTCTATCATCAGATAAGCTGCTGCTGCTCCAGGTCATATTATTTTGGTATATGAAAATTACTTATTTACGTTCAAAATTTCATTAGAATATGTTAATACCTACTTACCCAAAATGGAAATTCATAGCCTAAATAGGCTAAAAATTTACCTCTTTTCCTACCAATAAGGTAAACTCAACACAACTAACAATAATTATCTTACAAAATCACTTCATAAATGGCGAAGATATCGGTGAACATACATACATACAAAAAAACATACACAGAGCCGATTCAAGAACCTCCTCATTCTTTCGAACTCAGTTTAAATTGAAAATAATGACACGCAGGAGGCAATGACAAAGTTCCAGTGAGGAAAACACCATGTTCCTTTTAAACGGGTAAAAGTAACTTAATGATGCTTTCAGCATTATTTAAGTACATTTAACGGTGTCTCAGAATATTACCAACTGAAAACGTAAATATTTTGTTCAAATTTCCTATATTATTATTTTTTTTAAATTACGCCGTTTGTTGTTAGCATTTTGCAAGTACAACTGTTTCTTTGCCCGTGAGTGTACATATGTACAAGAAATTAGGCTTTCAGAATATATAGGCACATTATAATATAAATAAGTCTGTAAGTAATTCTTAATGAGTACTTAATTCTTATCCTCTGAAGAAATTTTTAAAATGAGGTCTTTATACAGAGAGGGACAAACTGTTATAATTTTATTAAAAAGGAAAAATATAAGAGACAGCTAAGACTTGCCTAATTTATTTTCTTTCTCGTGCCGCTTCGTGCCATCACTTAAACAAATTTTAATCACTTAAAAAACGTTTTTTTTAGATTAATTAGTATATAGTACTGTGACGTATTTTATAAAATTGGATGTTGCAAAAATAATGCTCTGAATGTATTCACAAGCTTTACCTTCGCAACCTTATATTATTGAAAATCTTAACCCTTTTCTCACTGACATTGAAAACTTCATTACGAATTCGATCATAATATCTAGGTACATAATATTGACTTTCCTTACCTACTATTCATAGTATCTACAAGTCATGGCAATTGCGTTATGTTCTTATGATTAATCCGAGTATTTCATTAGAGCTCGTTTATACGAAATGAAATTTATTTAGGCTCACAAAATGGCTATGAATTTTAAATAGCATTAGTACGGAGGAAGCCCCTGAGGTTCAAGGCTCTGCAGAGGCCTGACAAGAGGTGGATCGGCGGCTTATTATTTGATAATTGATTAATTTGATCATGATGTCGAGACCCCGGGGAACATCGGAGCTACCTAATGCTATATTGAGGTCACATCGACACTACGTCATGACATAAGTCTATAGAAAGAAGCAAGGAGACCTGCGGGACAATTCTCGACCACCCGCCTTTAAAGTCGCCTGTCAGAGGCGCGTTAAAGTCATAACGCCATATAAATAGTGAATATTTTGGAATTAATTATATCACTAAACTCAAAGGCGAGTGGTTGGAAATCGTCTTTCTGGACTAACAGCATTTTCTTATTGGCATAGAATGGAACAAGCGAAGTTAACAAGATCCCGCAGTTTGTCATCTTCATTGAGTGGCGCAATATTAGTTTTAATAGATTTGATTTACCTACCAAGAATGAGGAAATTATAGTCATTTTGAATGTGTCATAGCGCCGCATTTATAGAGCACAAATTATGAAGACTTATTTTTAGTTATACGTGTTTTGATGTATTTAATCCATCAGCCAATGTAGATATTACTACTAGACTTTAGATACCCTACATAAAGTGTTTGTAGATAAGTACATAAATTTACTCACGGTAGTGAAGTTATTTATAATATAACAATAAAATATTGCTGGTACCTATACCTATTTCGATAAAAGCAGAGAAGATAAATTGTTTTATTATTGCTAGTTTTTTTTTAAATAATTTACTAGTATATGCGATGCGTGAAGAGGCTTTACCTTGTTCATTACTCTCATTAGCAGTATGCTCTCATTCATTTCGTATTCCTTTGACTACCATGTACTGGTTACATTCGCCCGACTGGGGCCGTCAGTGGCTCGGGCCAGTAATGGATAGCCGATTGATCGCATAATTGAAATGGCCGCACCGGTGATAAATACTCGTTAAGATTCCCAGACTGCCGATGTAACTCAGTTGCCATTAATTGATGAATTTCCCAGTGCATTCTGATATTATTACAGCCTCCTTTAATACCTGCATGCATAATATATTATCCCGTAAATTCCGTAATATTGACGATTCAACGTGAAGCTGCATGCATGACCAAGCTAATGTGGTAAAATCATATTGAATTTATATGGCAGATCCGTCAGATCCTCGCTGAGTCTGTTTACTTTTCAATTGTGAACGGGCAAGGAAATAGTTTAGTATGAAAAATCCCTTTCGTGGCTTTATTTTTCATGTTAAACTTTTAGCGAGGTTTGGCTTATAAAATACTAGGATTTTCTCGAAGTAGCACTCCAAATCAATAGCGAAAGAATGATTCAAATTGAATCTGTATAATATTCAGCTATTCGGTACAAGCACGCAAATTTTTCCTCACAAATATTAGTAAGTATGACGAATGACGAAGAATTCTCTGAAAGTTTTTCCACTTACACACGGGAGAAAGGAAAGGATTGTAGGCACGTCACGACGTCACATATAATATTTGTCTGGTGCTATCTTCATATCGTGGATGTTGTCGCAGCTGGTGCCAGTAGCGCGACTGCAGACAGGGGACGGGTCGGGTACGGCAGACATTTCACTTCACGCGATATTATGCTTTTCATATAATGTTACGCTTAGTATAATACGATACACAGGGTTTTGCAGAAGCGGTAGAGGAAGCTAAAGGTGACTATAATAAGAGGCTCTATTGTCCTATGACTTTTAAAAACTTTAAGGTCTTTACTTTTTTGAAGGTTTGAGTTTTATTTTATAAAAAATTGGGGAAATTCGTTACTCGAAATAAATTTAAAACATGAGAACCCATCCTAGATTTGTCTCGCTGGAATTCGGCGTGCATCCGGTTAATCGCTTTCACAGATATATTTACCTCCTTGGCCAGCTCATTTCGTGTCATCGTATTTATCAGTGACAATTTAATTACGCGCGCAAGTGGACAGTCTCCGGTTACCGTGCCGGTTAAATATACGTACCTGTTGCGAGGACACGGCGCCCTACGTGCCCGGAATCTTAACTTATTCGTGCATTGTTCACGGGGCCATTCCACTGAATCCAGATACTTTCCAGTCGATATGTCTGGCACAGTTGTCAGGTACATAATTGAGTTGTTTGATATTGAAATCGGCCAATTCCATTCTTATTTTTTATTTAAAATGATATAATTTTGATGCTGTAGCGTCTGAATTATTTTATTAGCCATTGACAGCAACATTATAAAAATCTGATTATTTAAAAAAAATCAACGACAAAATAGACTTGAGTTGATTGATTTTGATATCAAACAACTAAAATCGGAAAGTCTGGCACAGTTACCAGGAATTGACTCCTTATGATGCTGATATATTGCCGAAATTTAGGATTCTGAAGCCGACAACATAAAATTTCCCAAGATACCAGAATCAGACTGAGCTATAAAGTTCGGAAGCAGTCGGGCAGCGTCGGAGCAGTTCGGCACACAATGCTGGATGGCATCCGTCTGACTGCAATATTTGGGTAATCCGTCTCGGGGCTACAGTTTTTGTCGAGCGCACGGTTTATTTGTTATGTTTTGTGTGTTTGTTTATGGACATGGACAAGCATTGTCTTTTATGTTACGGCTAATGTTATTTGTGAAGATAAACTGAAGATTAGTCGGTTAAACCTAAGAATAACCGGGACAAGCTGCCGTAATTTACTGTGTTCATTTAAAAGAGTTACCAGACAGGATCATATTGGCATTGTGTTTTTTTTGGCACTGGGGACTTTTTGATTAAGTTCATTTGATTTGACATTGTTCATTTGACACACTTGCAAACTGATGATGATCATAATAGCCAGGTAGTGTTTCTAATATGCTTGCAGGTCCCACTTATAAAAATATTATGTACCCGTATTTTTTAATAATTAATCACTACGGCATGTTATATAGTAAATAAATAAACGCTCGCTTAAGTATCCCCGTTCTTTCTAAGTAATATGTGTAAGTAAATTAAAACAAAAACTTATAATGGTTGCTCTCTGTTTCCCAGTGGGAACTATCGAAGCCCCGTGGCTACGAGCTCACTATCATTTAATGTCTTCTTCCTTCGTTGGTTTGCTCTAAACGCCACGCCGAAGTTCAAAAACTTTCAAAGTTTGTTACTAATATTATCAGCAATAATATTTGTATTATTTCTTGGGAATACTTTTTAACGTACGGTGCAAATATAACAAATAAACAAGACTCATTTCCACAGTTTTTTTTTATTTAAGAGTCGATATTATTGCAATAATATCAAAGTAGAACCTGGGTTTTTGTCTATGCCCGCGGTTAGCAAAATCACTAAGGGCGGATTCGGCCAACGTCGAGTAACTTTTTACTCACGAGTAAAGTACCAGTTACTCGCGAGTAAGCAGATTTTGCATTCTACCAAACCTGAAACCAAGATAACTAGCTTATCCCAAGAATAAAATGTTATACCGCCAAAATTGACCGTGTAACGAGCTTATCCGAGAGTAATTTTGTAATGGCGGCAGCACATCAGCTGATTAGAAAACCGTCATAATGACATATAAACACATCTGTCAAAACATAAACAAAAGTACGTTAAAAGGCAAAGTCTCAGAATAACAACAGCGAATAAAATATTAAAACATAAACAATTTCATACTTTTATAATCCATTCAAACTAAGTTGGCATGTCATTTCTATTGCATGCTTTGAAACGCAGCTATTTTTATTTTAGTTGCATTACAGTTTCGTTCCTCGTTCATTCAATTTAATCATGGTATAACTTGGTAGAATGCAAATGTACTTATCCTAGATATTTACTCGCGTATAATTTTAATCCCGGTATAGTTATTCTCGTGTAACGTGATATTTGGACGAATTCACCCTAAATCCGATCCAAGGTAGATAAGTTTTTTTGTGAAAAGTACCAGACAGGGATATCCACCACAATCAGCATGGATTGAAACCAGACCGAGTGACAGTAAAAACAAATGGACGAAGTTTTTGTCCCTTACGAGAGAAAAACACGCGATCTTTGTCTCAGTTGGCATTTGTATCAGAGACCCCGAATTCAAGAATTAGCTCATAGAGGTTCATCTAGATACAGAGGTATAGTGGAAAAATATTCGAAATTTACCTGGCGTTTTGTAAAGAAGAAATGTTTTTGTTCACGAATTTATAGCGTAGTGTAGTATATTCATGTTTGGAAACATTCGCTTGTTAGTTTAGCTGTTTTCGAACGGTTGCCCGCAGAGTAACATTGTTGTATTGGTTTTGTGAAAAATAGCGACGAGTTGAGCGGCGGCCGTCGCCGTGGGCTCCGCCATTGATTGACCCAAATTGTCTAACAATACGCCGCCGCCCCCGGCTTCAATTGTTCCGCCGAGCGAAACCGAAACACCGATATTTACAGGATATAGGTACAATAATTAATGCACAGCTGAACAGAACATGCCTTCACCAATAATGTTTCAGTGGATCCAGACTCCACTGTCGACATTTAAGATTAAAAAGACTGATGGTAGGATCTCTCATTTCACTACAGATTACACCAACGACTCGCAAACATAAAGAATCTTCACGATCAATCTACTCGAGAGACTGGCAAGAACATGATAGATTGCGCTATCTTTGAAACTCTTCAAGACGGATCGCTTGTAATAAATAAAGAAGCGACAACGAACCTCGGCACTCTGAAGGCAATTTTGGACTTCCTTTTAATGCGGAGGGCATGTCGCCTCCGCGCGGCGGCGCCGGCCACCAGCACCATGGCGGCGTCGTCGCTGTCGTCCGACTGCAGGTCGGGGGAGGCGAGGGGCGCGGCGGCGGGGGGCGCGGGGGACGAGGCGGGGGGGCGGCTGCTGCCCGCGGTTACCTTGCCGGAGCGCCACGCCAGCATGGAGCTCCGCAGCGAGCGCAGCGCCTCCGTGGTGCCGGCCCACTCGGCGCGCCAGCACACCGCATAGCGCCGCGTGGCCCCCGCCCACGCGACCACCAGCTCACAGTCTCCGCACCATGCCCGTGACGTCACTCCGCGGCATGTGCCTGCGATGGTGGGTACGTTCGCGCCGCACTATCACTCGGTAAACACTGCTATCGCGCACATTACCTGCCTCGAATCATTTATTGGACTGTTATCACTTCACCGCACTAATCTGCAGGTTTCACCGCACTGGATGGGGGGCGACTGGTTGACGCACATTGTTCACACTTCGTAAGGTACAAAACAACCACATAGAGAGCACGTGTGAGTCAGTCGAACGCCGAATAGGTCGCTGGATTGGATCATTAAATATTCCGACCGCTACATTATCCTTATTGTTAGGAAGCAAATAATATTAATTTTAACGAGAGCAACGTTATCGATCCGGTGCTCGTTTGTTTTGCCAGCTGGTATTTCAATTTCAATTATGTGCAAAGCCGTGTAACAATTAAATTCTTTTCTCAGTAACTACCTAACCACACAAACCTAAAAATCACAAAATTATTTTGGTAATCGTTATCGTTATCACTAAAGAGCACTGAAACCTTCAGCCGCTGTAACCGCGGTGTAAACAACACTTGAGCACTATCACGCAAGACGCACTGACACCGTGTCTACAGTGTGATGTCCCGACAGTGACGGAGGTCACGTGGAGCCGGGACGTGTCTCGGGACGGAGCCGTGCGCGTGGACTAGCGGCGGCGGGAGTGCTGCGCCCGCGCCGGTGACGTCATCGCGTCTCGCGACACAGACCAATAGTGAACAGTAAAGTACAGTGTGGGTAGGTGTAGAGTTAGGATGTTTACAGGAATTTGTAATTGTTATTTATTTGAAATGCAAGTTAAAACTTGAATAGCTGATGAGATATTATAAAGGATGTCACAAGTATATGGCGACGAATTGAGATTTTTTTTTGGTATTAACCCTGAATAAAGTCTGAAATAGTTATCTTGCTATTTTGATATATGTTGTGAGTAGTTTTAAATCTTCAGTATTCAAATAATTTATTATATAAATATAAGTAAAATAATAACATTCCTATATTTCGTCCATCGTGTCCCATGACTACCTTCTTAAGAATCAGAAGCCGATTACAAACTAATATAGTAGTAGGTACGTGGATGCATGACATAGGTAATGAATGTGCATAAACAACGCCAGATAAAGTACACCAAACATCGTGTTTGCGTGAAGTTCGTGTACAAATAGACAAACCGCGTTAAGTGTGATGGTGTTTACTGTGCAAATGCTCTGTGATTAGAGTGTCATTACTGCAGCGAGCTTCACTGTAATGTGTGACATTACGTCTACGCGCTTACTGAAGATACTCTTCAGACTTCAGACACGATGTGTTATAATTATAACAACTTCATGGTAGTATAGTGTATACCACGTTATACCTAATAATAAGTTTGTTGACATGTTTTGAATGTAAACTTTAAATCAACATGCACATTAGGAATGTTTAAAGTGTAATATTTGATTAAGTAAGTAAGAATTTTTGGTATTACGAGTATAATAATAATACTTACTCGTAACTGCATGATTTAAAAAATAGTCCTTATTGATGAAAGTTTCAAACGGACAGAAGATGTAATGTGTTATGGTTATAGAAAGTTAACGCCGCTGTTTAATAAAAATAAAAAAACTATACGATGTTTTAAGTGAAATCTACGCATATACATAAACACCTTCGAGCAATATACAATGTATAAATATGTATACTACCTATGTATACAAAAACACAGCTGCGATATGTCACAGAGAGCAGCTTATCCGCAAACCAAAGCAGCTTACGCGACAAATAGAAGACAACTTATATACGTATATGTACGTGGCTACATACATATATGCATGGGGCCGCAACGACCCCACATTTCGCGGTAACCACCCGACTTTAACTCCACAATAAGACCAACACTCACCCTATTCTGCTAAAAGATGTGCAGATAAATCAAATCTAACTTTAAAAATTGCATACGGACATAGAAATTAACAACCTAACTGATATAATTAAGTTTGTCACTGGTCAAAACAGAGGTTATTCAAATATATCCACGCAACAAAATTGATAAAATCTAAATCAGTAGCATTTAGCTTTAGCTAATTAACTAGCCACAGATAATCAATCAACCAATAGTTCCTCTTTATAACCAAATATAAAATAATTATATTATTATTCTTATAACTACGATTATTAGTATGTAGATGTTATTATTAGATAGATAGGTAGGTATATGGTCATAATATTCTTCATTTCTACAAAAAACTGGACACAATTACAGAACTTAACATGTCATCGTGATAAAGATACAAAAGGTAGTATTATCCCTAAAAGCGATGGTCAAAAATCATTAGCAGAACTCAGTCAGCTGCGGTCGCTAGCGTCGCTACCCGCGTCCGCATCGCAATGCCACTTCGATACCGAAATAGAACCGCTTACAATAGACCGCGACGCGCCTGCAGCAAGCGAGTAATGGAGACGGATGGCCGAATAACAAACTCAATGTCAAGTGTAAAGAAACATTGTGGACATAGGGACTTAAGGAACTGGGGGGTACTCTCTAAATAGTCTAAATCAACGAAGGAACGGATAAGGATTGTCACGCAATCGGCACGCTTAATACATTGAGATAGAGCCGTGGTTAGTGTTGCAGTTTTGTTTTTCCAAAGCTTTGGAGCTCTATCTCATTGTATTAAAAAGCCGATTGCGTGAAAATTATTCTTCGTTCGTTCGTCGATAGAGAGTGACCCCCCTGGCGTTTATACAAAGGATAGACGATCTAAGATTGGTTTTCCTTCTTCAACACATGAGGTAGGGTAGGTACCTACTAGGTACGTAATGAATGAAATATCTTGTAATCGTAATCATCGAGTTTATGAGTATGATGAGTATCGACACGCGTATAACCATAATAACATGATTTAATAGTATCAGACGACGAAATTAAGATTGCTACTAAGTAGGTACTACGTATGAACATTTTTAAATTGGAATGAATTGGACACTAATTATTTCGTTGTCGTTTAAATATTTCGTCGTTTTGAGTTTTACGAGTTTATGAAAGTATTCAGAAAGGAATATCAATAAACATGGAGTCGTTAGTAAATAAATTGAAAAAACTCTTAACAAATTGACAGCAAATTTGTGACTGTTCAAATTGTGATACCTTCGCTGTTCTATTTAATCTGAAAAGGTATTTTCATTATGATTTGTCCGAGTCAAAGTAAAAATTTCAATACAATTTCAAAGCTGAAATCTTTCATTATCAGCAATAAACATTTTTCCACTCTAAAAGGAATTAATTTTAATTATAAAGTTTTAGAAAGTATCTTATTATAAGGGAAGACGGTTTTAATGACTCTTTGTGAAGTTTGGAACACATATTCGTTAATGGTTAATATCTTTTACAAATGCCTAATCATTGTTGTTTATTAATTATTTATATTTTATTTAATTATGCAATTACAACATAGCTAGGCAAACAGTGGAGATTTCGTATTTTTTGCATATTTGCTTGTATTTTGACACTATAAACATTAATATATTATATAAAATAAATAATTTAATGTTATATAGTTGTTTTGGATACTACCAATCCAGTAGATTTACTGGGGGGTCCTGATCATGCCTCCACCCAAAGTACTTCTACAGACAGCAATAAAATGACCACTGAACCTCAAAAGAAGAAGATGATACAACAAATATTTCATCCCAGCCTATTTGTTAAAGAAAGTGTGAACTCTGAAATCATGGAGATTAAATTAACAATGAATCATCTGAACATCCCCAGTGGCAAAGGGTACCCGTACTTAGGACCAATAAAAAGAGGAAGTTTGCGGAATCCCCATCCCCACCAGCAAATACAAGCAATAGATATTTAACTCTACCACTAGATGCCGCGGAAGGCGAACTACCAAAACGTGAGAATAAGCCACCTCCTTTGCTACTATATGGAGTGGAAGATGTCAATAAACTTGTCAGTACCATAGAAAGTGTTTAGAAAAAAACAGACTATGCAATAAAAATTGTATCAAAAAATCAACTGCGTGTCACCTGCAACTCTATTGATGCTTATAAAACATTGATGGTCCTTGTGAGAGAGCAGAATATGATTGGACATACTTTTACACCCAAAGCGGAGAGATGCTATCGCATAGTTATTAAAAATCTTCATCACACCACACCAATAGAAGCTATAAAAGAAGCAATAGAAAACACAGGAAATATAGTCAGGGGAGAGATCATCAACGCTCGGGTTGGTCCAAATAAAAGACCATCGACCACCTTCTTTGTTAACCTGGAACCCAGCACCAAGAACAAAGAAGTAAAGAATATTAAGTACATCTTTCACACCGCAGTCAAGATTGAAGACCCCATAAAACGCAGTACTGTGGTGCAATGCATGAGATGCCAGCAATATGGACACACAAAAAACAACTGCCTCAAGCCATACCGTTGCGTTAGATGTGCTGAATCCCACAAAACTAGTGACTGTCCAAATAAAGACAAGAATACTCCAGCAAAATGTGCTCTCTGCTTGGGAACGCATCCTGCAAACTACAAAGGCTGTGAGGTTTATCAACAAATCCACAAACGCAAGGCAACCCGAGCAAAAACTGTGCCAATCTACCAGCAAAGTACGAGTAATAATGACAAAAAAGTAGAGGAACAAGTACTAAATATTGAACTAAGTCCTAAACCGGGAAATACAAATACTAAAACATTCGCTGAAGCCACCAAAGGAAAAGAAACCAACAAACCAAATGAGACTGAGCCAATAATAATCATGCAAAAACTTCTAATAGAGCAAACAAAGAAAATGGATATACTCCTGGAACAAATAACGTCCCTCGTTGGGCTTATGTCAACGCTAATAACTAAATTTATAAAATGAATACTCTCAAGATCGCCACCTGGAACATAGATGGTTTGTCTGCGAAGATCAAAGAAGCTGAAGTCCTAATAAATGAACACAAACTAGATATTCTTCTAATATCAGAAACGCACTTAACTAATAAAAATCAAATAAGAATTTCTAACTATAATATCTATACTACTAATCATCCAGATGGGACTGCTCATGGAGGAACAGCTGTGATCATAAGATCATCTATAAGTCATCATGAACTCCCACATTTTCGAAGCAATCATATTCAAGCCACTACTATTTCTGTACAGGACAAAAATGGAAACTTTAATGTATCATCTGTGTATTGCCAACCAAAGCCAAAAATCAACAAAGATATGTTCTCACAATTCTTCCAGACGCTTGGCAAGCGGTTCATAGCTGGGGGTGACTGGAACGCCAAACATATACACTGGGGCTCTAGATTAACTACCACACGAGGAAAAGAATTGAAAGCATGTCTAGATATGAAACATCTGGTTACACTTTCTACAGCTGAACCAACCCACTGGCCGGGAGATCCTAAAAAGCTGCCAGATACCATTGACTTCTTTATAACGGCAGGGCTATCGAGACTAAACTTTCAAATTGAATCATGCCTGGACGGCTCGTCAAATCATGTTCCAGTTATACTAACAATGAGTGCACTTGTCATGCATAGAGAAAACCGAAATTATATCTATAACAAACACACTGACTGGAACTCCTTTCGGGACTTAGTGGAAACAAAGCTCGACCTAAAAATCTGTCTTAAAACACCTGACGACATTGAAGACGCCGCCTTGAATGTTTTCCATATAATTCAAGAAGCTTGCTGGATGTGTACACCATATCATGTAACGACACAGAAAAATAAACCTGTTCCACAAGAAATCAGAGCTAAGATTTTAGAAAAAAGAAAGTTGCGCCGTATTTGGCAAACAAGTCGCCATCCAGCAGACAAATCTAAATTAAATAAAGCTATTGTTGAATTAAAACAAATTATTCAGAACTGCTCAAATGAACTCCTACAAACTCAACTTGAAGGACTAAGTGCAACTAAATCCACCAACTATTCTCTCTGGAAAGTAACTAAACAACATGACCGCCCCCAAAAATCTAAACCGCCACTAAAACATTCTACACTTGGATGGGTGAGAAGTAGTCAAGAAAAAGCTGAAGCCTTTGCAAAGCACCTTGCTGTGGTCTTCACGCCAAATGCAGCATCTTCAGATTCAGAGGATAAAGATATAAACCTAGTGATGAGTCAAGACTTCCAGCTTGACATGCCGCTGAAACACACAAGCCCAAAGGAAATAGCTCAGCAAATATACAGACTGGAAAATGGAAAATCTCCTGGCTTTGACAAAATTGATAAGAAAATATTGACAGAACTACCCCGAAAAGGAATAATTTACCTTACAGCCTTGTTCAATGCTGTTATCCGAACAGGATATTTCCCATCTGTTTGGAAGATAGCTGAAATCACAATGATACACAAAGACGGCAAACCTCCAAATGAGATTACATCATACAGACCAATCAGTCTCCTACCAGTGGTATCAAAACTTTTTGAAAAAGTAATCCTGCGAAGGATAACTCCTGTCCTTACTGAACGATCAGTGATACCCAAGCACCAGTTTGGCTTCAGAAAACAGCATGCTACTACTGAGCAAGTCCACAGAGTCTGTAGTACCATCAGATGTGCTCTTGAAGAAAAAGAATACTGTGCAGCAGCTTTTCTTGACGTCCAGCAGGCGTTTGATCGAGTATGGCACACTGGACTGCTGTGTAAGATAAAAATGCTCCTGCCGCACTCATTCTTCCACATCATAAAATCTTACGTTGAGGATAGAATTTTCTACGTAAAGGAAGAAGACAGTATGTCCCAGTTTTATGAGATAAATGCGGGAGTTCCCCAAGGATCTGTGCTTGGCCCAATACTTTACTCAATATTTACATCAGATCTCCCTCAAAGTAAAGGTGTTACGACAGCAACGTATGCGGATGATACGGCAATTCTGGCAAGTGATAAAATCCCTGAAAAGGCTTCACTTAATCTGCAAGAAAGTCTGAATGATATTCACAAGTGGCTTGAAAAGTGGCGAATTAGAGCTAGTGCAACAAAATCAGTGCAGATTACATTCACACTACGCAAGGGAAACTGTCCTCCTGTAAAACTTGGAGAAACGGAGCTACCACACCATGACACAGTTAAATATCTCGGAATGCATCTTGATCGTAGACTAACCTGGCAGAAACACCTGAAGACTAAGAGAGACGAAATCAATCTGAAATATAGGAATCTGAATTGGCTTCTTGGAAGAAACTCTAGGCTCTCAGTGGAAAACAAATTGCTTGTCTATAAAACAGTGCTAAAACCTGTATGGTCGTATGGAATCCAGCTCTGGGGTAGCGCAGCCATCTCCAATGTAAACATCATTCAGAGGGTACAGAATGCCATCTTGAGGGCAATTGGTAAGGCACCCTGGTTTATAAGGATCAGCGAACTACATGAGCACTTGGGGATACCTACAGTAGCTGAAGAAATTCGCACTCAGGCTGGATCTTATAGAAACCGTCTCTGTAACCACCCGAACGAACTAGCTGCTCAGCTGACCACACCAAACTTCCAGCGTCGTTTGAAGAGAAGGGAACCTATGGAGCTAGCACACTCCTAGCGATGAAATAAAGAGGGGTCCCCACTGGGGGACTCTTTTCAATGCCACTAAACTTAGAACAAATCTGCTCATAGTTCTGGGACTGATTGCAGATACAATGGAAAATGAAAAAAAAAAAAAAAAAAAAAAGTTGTTTTGGATACTTTTTATCAGTCTCTTTTGCCCCTACTCGTACTACCTGACTCCATATTCACTGTTAAAGTATCCTGTATCGTATAAATCATCTAAGCTTAATGAATATTCTAGTTATGTATTGTGAAATCAATGAAAAGTTGCTACATAATAGAGGAAAGTATATAAGATTTGATTTCACTGAAACTGTACGCGGTCTGTGGCTCTCGGCGCTAGTGTTGTACACACGCGTCACACGATGTCACAAAACCAAAATATCGACGGGCTACGCACGCGACAATTTTGCATGTAGTAGTAAAACATAACCAGCCATCCCAGACCCGCTTACTGATTGATTCCCTACTCTAACACCTAGGCATTAAGGACTAGTAATCAGCTCAGGTGTGTCTGGAGTTCCGTGTAGAAGCGGGATTCCCAGGACGTATGCCAAGTGATAAAGCTATTTGTGGATGGAGTGTGCGCGTGACCGGCTAAGGAACGCTTTTATCTATTTTGATTACAATGATGGTGTAAGAAGTGATCGTTTCAGCGAGCGTTTATTGGCAGTTTAGTAGTCTCGTCAAATTGAAATGGTGATTAACTACGCTTATTAAATAAGTATTTTTTCGTCTGTGAACTGACCAGAGAGTCGGTGTTCAGCTCAGCTTTCTGATAATTGAAACTAACTATTACCACACACCAACATTTATGATAATTGATGATTTCATGTAGTGCAATCATCAAGTCTTCGAAATCGTCAAGTTCATGATGACCAATAATGACCTAACCTTATCAGAGGCTGTATCACGAAAAAAAAACACTTGTCGACAAGTAATTCGATAGAACCGTACCTCCCGGTAACGTTTGAAACTAATAAATCGCATACATAAAGAAAAATAATACCACTGGTACCCATTGATCCTCGTTCAACCAACGTATGAAATAATAATAAACCCGAACAACATCCTGTCTATGCAGATTATTATTTATTTTAATACTGACAGCTTTGTTTCAGGCAAAAAGCTTTCCCTTGTTAAGTATAATTCAAAATAACATGTAAACAATGTCGCACGTTTATTTTGTTACTTACGGAGGTATTAAATGAAATTTACATTTGTGTAATTTTAGGGTTAGGCAAGGGCAATGCAATATTAGGTATAAGGTGAAAAGAAATGTGTGAATGGAAAGTAACTAGACTCACGGACAATGAAAAAGTTCCACTCACAAAATACCGACACCAAACGACAATTTTTTTTTAAAGATTTAATTTAAAATTTGAACAAACTATTAACGTTTTTAGTTGGTAATATCCGGATGCTCTGTTAAATGTACTTCAATGTTGCAGAAGGCGTCATTAGGCTAGCCTTTTCCGTTTAAAAGTAATTTGGTGCTTTTCTCACTGGAAATTTTTTCATTGCCCGTGAGTGGAGGAGGCTACGACTTGAAAAGTTATCCATTACACGAGCATGGTGGAGGCATTGTCTGAAATCTTAACGCGATACCTTCATTAGGCCACGACTTGAGGAAGGCTTAATTAAGGCCACGTGAAAGATTTATTATTGCTGCATCATAAGCTATGGCATACATGAATACTGGACGAGGGTGGGTAAACACGTGAATACGCGTAATTAAATTTTCCTACGTAGAAATAAAAAGCTACTTGCCTTGCCTTTCAAAATGTACCATGGATAAAACCTGCAGCTTACCTATGTGGTGAATGAAAAATATAAAACAAAAAATATTCAAAAAAGACCGTATATAAGCTCTGTTTATATATAACTGTATCTCTGTTTTGAAACAGGTGAACCTAATATTACCCCTGTAGCCTAATTCTGTATTTCAACTTTCAATCAGACTGGAAAGTTTCATCAATAGGACGGCGCCCTATTCATCGCAATGAGTGAATCGATCGATCGATCGAGCACTCTCTGCAAGTTCTTCGGGTGTCTGATGAATACCTACTGCAGGGTATTTCAAATAACAGACCAATCATAATGCAAACTAGTATTTCCGGAATAATCATCTTGAAGTTTAATCCTCTGAAAGCGGATTGAGACGATGTTCCCTGCAATAAACTTAGGGTTATTTAAAGGTCACGAAACTTTGTTTACCCCGGTAAGTTGTATCTACTACCAAAAGGTAGCAGTAATTATTTAGTATCCAATTTTAATAGTGCCCGTACAAGGATTATGATCCCACAGGGAAAGTTATGGTTTAATTAAGAACTCTACTATCTTTTACAGGAGAGATTAATGGTCCTTCAGAAATACCCTTCAGCCAGGGCTCTGAAATAAGGGGATGGCAGGCGGTTACTACCCGGTTTGTTAATCGTTATCTTAATCAACATGTTTGGGTGGTAAGTAGTTTACCTTAATTTATTTGTGAATACAAGATTAAAGGACGTACCTATTTATAGGACGCCACATATACTTGTAGGCTTGTGTACTTGTGAGCTCCGCTATTTTACGTATTTAATTCTATTGAAGTACTGACTCTAAAACTTTGTCTCGTATAAACAATTCTTATCTAACTGTGTTGACTATCTATTTAGCGTCAATCTTAGTAACAAATCACTGGAATAGAGTAAGTACAAGGCGTGAGTGTGTGTTGTTTTAGATGCAAGTAACAGACAACGTGAGAGTGGTATTGTCAGGATTTCCCGTCCAACTGTATATTTCACGTCTAGTGTATATTCACTGTGTAGTGTATATTCACTGTGTAGTGTATATTTTGCGGCTGCATTGGTATTCCGTGTTCGTGTTTAATCAGCGCGCGTGCGGTGTGCCGCCGTCACTGCTCAACGCGAATTAGCGAGTTATGAGTCAGACAACATTACCAGAATATGCCCCGAAATTTACGTTGTACTTTTTAATTATGTTTGTGGCTACGTTTATACGCATGTAATGTTCGATTTTCATTCGTTAATTTGTACACCTACTACATAGTAGGTGATGAGGATCCAATGCAGACCTATCATTTATACCTATTAATTTAAAAGCGGTGTTACCTTAATATTTAAAATAATCATCTAAAGGAGAGAAATCTATAAGAGGGCCGCAACCTACCATGAACAATTTTGAACATTACACGATCGTTGCCGCTGTAAAAAAGTACCTACAAAACTTACAAATCTGCGCAGATTTTATATCTACAGATAGCAAGGTATATATGTATAATCTCCAGCTTCCACTTCGAGGATTACAGTCATTAGCATTATTGTGTCCATAATATTATTCTTGAAAACCTTTGAACTTGAAGAATAACTCAGGTTTTAAATCAAAACTTCCTCATACCTCGTGCCGGGCAACAAAATAGAATTGCTCATATAAAATTCATTAGTTACAAGACTAAAGCTCGGGTATAAAGTATAATTTTGAAGAGAAAATGTGCGGCGAAACTTGATAATCCCCCCGGGACCGGGATCCGGGGCAAGTTCAAACGGCGACCGGAAACAAGTCACGACACGGAAACAGGTGCTTTTGAATCAACAGGAGTGTTATACGTTTTGCGTGTAGATACATTTATAGATACAACATGCCAGATTTACCTACATTGATGACATAGAAGTTTTATGTTTTATAAAAATCTTTTGTAAGTACCGTAACATTTATATCCTGTGTATTTGTGGTGTTGAGTTCTTTCAGTGGGGTACCATCTTGGGCCAAAAATATACAAAGTATATAAAAGTACAGTCATTCAAAGACGACGCGAAGCTTGGAACTACCTACTAGTAAATTTTATAAAATACAAAGAGTATGAATATAATTTTATGCGAAGTAAATAAATGGCATTTTTTATTTCATTTAGAGGGAAGATGAGCGTCCGCTTCAGTACTACTGTAATTTGATTTTACTGTAGGTAATTCTCGGGTTAATTTAATGTAAAGTTTGAAAGATCCGCCCTTCGTGCTCAGTGTGGAGTCGCGTTGAGTCCTACCGTGCTAACTTTGCAACAGAAACAATTGCCAACAATAAAACAGTTTGTAAGGACAACAATCATTATTCTTTGCGGCTTTTAATTTTAAGGCTAACAATTAAAAACCAAAATATTCTCCCATAAATTACTCGTTGTAAAGATAGCGTTGTTGTGCTCTAGAACATTTATTTTTGATAGATTCAATATTAGGTTAATTAACTATATTTTAACAGCCTTGAAAAAGGAGGAGGTTTTAAATTCGTCTGTTTGTATGTTTTATTTATATTTTATGAATGAAGCACACACAAAGGAGAAATAATCACCACTTGAATAATTATTTATTTGCATACCGAATCAGAGGAAGTAAATCAGAACAATCTAAATATTAAACAGCAAATAAATCGCACAAAGGGAAACTTCACCAGCATTGTTTGAGTCAACACACGACGCGTTACAGAACAAACAGCAAAAGCTCCCTTCGAGAATTATCTTCGCATTATTGTGTTTCGAGATCTCGGATTCGTTTAATATTCCGCCTTGTCGTCGATATGCAGATATTCCTTGGAATAAAAACACAGAGTTTCACATCTAATAGATCCCGTGTCATTGGAAAACGTGTGCTTTCAATGACAGAAATGGAGGCAAGGGCTAGAATATGAGAGGAATTTAATCATATTGGACGATGACTATAATCTATCATTACACTATAAACACGAGACACATATTTCTTATTATATATAATTATGTCTCATTGATAATATGTATCCAAAATATTGTTACGCGGTCGACAGTCGACGTCGGTATATACAACTAAATAACTTTCCAAAAACGAAAATACACTTGGAATAGGTTTTTATTTCACATAAAAAAATTTACAGGTTAAATTACAAACTTATATGGAAGGTGTTAAGTTCGTGAGGTAAATTTCTGTATTTTAAATAGTATCGATACTGATATAGCTAAGAGGTATTTCGGCCCGTAAATTAAGTTTTATATATTCCCTTACTAAATAACTACATTTAATTCGGTAGTCCACAGTACCATCTGTTTGCTAAGTTGACCCAGAATATTTTAAAACTTTTGTTTGATCCAGTGTACGACCTTGCGACGGTTTGGACCTCATATTTCAAAACTTTCCAAATTACATAGAGATCCGATATAATACACAACTTGTTTATTTGTCTGATTTAAAACAAGACTAATAAAATTTAATAATAGGCTTTAAAAGTACCTAAGTATAAATTATAAAACTTGAGAATGTCATTTCGTTTAATATACCTGAGATTACGTGTAGGTCAAAAAGTTAATATATAATACGTGATCACCTGAAAAAAACAACTGAACGTTTTTTGGATTGACTGAGTTTTCTTATTAAACATGTTATTTGTACATTAGGTATATATATGTAAGATATTCCATGTTTTTGGAGGATTTCAAAATTTATTTATTTATTTAACTAAAATTGCACAACATTACAGTAAATACTAATTTGTTATACATTTAACCTTAAATCTAAAATAAATACAATAAAAATAAAATAAATCAACATAAACACTTCTTCAAAAAATTTCAACAATGACTATAATTTAACTTATTCCTATCTTACTAACTATAACATATTATATTTAAGGTGACCTTTGTGAATTCACCCAAACTGCAGTTATATAAATCCACACTCTCATTAACTTTATTTAATATTCTTAAGGCCCTAGTAAGGGGTGCCTTCGCTAGCAGGTTTGTCCTGGCTGGCGGTATACTGAGCAGCCGCTCATCTATGATCATCAATTTATGATATCTGTGAATTTTTACACATAAATGTCGTCCAACATATTGCTTGAAGTTAAAATTTCAACCTATCGATGCATCACGAATCCTTATACGAAACAAAACAAAACCAGAATCTATTTTACAAAACAAACCTATCGTATCACAATCGAAAAGTTCTTTAAATTGCAAACCCGCTAACACTATAATAAAAAGTTTAAAGTTGAAGTGGATCCCATTTGAAAGCATTACCTACGGGCAATACGAGACTCTGGCGGTAGAGGCAGGAGTGCCCCAAGGCTCTGAGCCGGAACCGGCGGTCACTGAATCTTTAACGAACCGCCCAGCTTAGCAGATGTTCAATTCCATTTCTGGCTGTACTGTCCTAGTTGGGTTGCTACTTCTAGAGACACGCGTTGTACGTTATTCTCAAAGCTGTGTTGATGATTGTCGCAAAGCTGGGAATGTTAAGAGAATTACCCCCTTGTGCTCCCTTCCTAAATCGGCCTACCTAACGAACCGAATATAACTGCGACCGCTGGACAGTTGCAGCTCCGCCTTGCTAGACCCTGTTTGAAATTATATTTTGATGTTTTTTTTATCTCTGATGAATGTGATGATGCTATAAAATCTAGCTTCCACGCTCGCAAACACACACACACCCGACGCCCTAAGTCTACGATCCTTAACGGGCCCTAACTTCAACAACCTAACAACCTAAAATATATTCAAACCATTTAGGTACTCGTACATGTCCGGTGACGCGATAGAGGGTATGAGTCATGTAGGTTGTACCTTTCATGTGCGTATTTGTTGAGTATTTATCAAAACGTCTACCTACTGTGGGCTTGACCTCAATTTAGACCTGAACCGCTACATCATCAAATATTTAACCCAATTCAATAGCACAAAGAAAGGCGAACGAATATTAACAATTACAGTTTCTAATTAATTAAATCAACAGTCATAAACATTGATAAGCCCGCTGTGAATAAACCGGTTTACCTTTGTCTGAATTGTTGTTGTGTTATTGTGAATTTTCCGCGAAGTATAATTTTGCGGAATTCCGAACAAGTAACCATTTTCACGGCGCTTAGAGTGAGTGCACAATTACGGAGAAATATTACCCGTGATTTGAGATTAGGAGAATTCGTTTAAGGCTTTCCTACTCCTTATTTGGCACAAAATATGAGGATTGTAAATTATATCACTACGTGGAGGATATAATTTTGTTATAAAAATTACAGTAGCTACGTTTATAAAATAAATATAATCCCATAAACCATAAAAAAAGTATTTTACAAGGGTTGTTACGAGGTGCCTACTCGTATTTTAAAATGATAATAATAAAACAATGGGTCATGTGGGCGTCGTTCAAGTTACCTCTATCTCATCGTTAACTTTCACGGTTCATTGGCCCGCCAATAATCAATTGATCGCCGGGAATGCCGCCGGCGACTGAAGGGCAGCAGCAGACGAGACGGCTTCTATTTTAGTTTACAGCGCTTCGGGCAGATTGCTTATTGCAAATCTTCGTAATCTCCAGTCAGTTATATTTAGACACAGATTCGGTAATACCGATCCGCGAAACAAAACAACTAAAACAACGAAAAATAATTTATTTCTTAACATTAAAATCGTCATGCAATACGGAGCAGCATGCGACTGACCTGGTCTCAGTGAGCGCCTGGTCGAGCTGGTCCGGGGCGGGTGGAGGCGGCGGGGGCTGCGCGGGGCAGGGGGGACCGGCGAGTGCTAATGCCTTGTACCGCGCCTGCTCGGCCGTGGGCAGCACGATGTCCACGGAGCGCGAGCGGCACGAGGCGGGCACGGCCAGCGCCGCCGCGCCGCCGCCCAGCTCCTCGGCGCGCGCGCCCGGCGGCTTCGAGAAGCAGGAGTCCACGGACGCGGCGCGGTCGCGCTTCAGCTCCGGCACGGCCAGGTAGATGTCGTGCACCAGTGCGTCCTTGCAGCCCGCGCCCTGCTCGGAGGCGCGCACGTTCTCCAGCGACGTGCCCGTGGGCTCCACGAAGAAGGCCTCCTGGCGCGAGATGGAGCGGCGGCGCGCGGGCGGGGCGGGCGGCTCGTCGGCGGGCGGCTGCAGCTCGAAGGAGGGCGGCTCGGCGGGGCGCGGGGGCGGGTGCGCGCGGGGCGGGGGCGGCGGCGCCAGCAGCACGCGCGGCGGCTCCGCGTCGCTGTCGTCGTCGTCCTCGGCGGAGGAGGAGAAGGCGGCGCGCTCGGGCGTGCTGCGCTCCTCGCTGCGCCGCGCCAGCCACGTCTCCATGTGCCGGCAGTGCACGCAGGGCGGCGGCGTGCCCTTGCCGGAGCGCCGGCGGGACCATAGCCGCGGTACCTGGGGACATGATCCACAATTACCACCACGAATCTCCCCGCAGTATGAAACATTGCTTAAACAAGTAGTAGATACAGTACCTCGAGGTAGGTCCCCGAGTCGTCGGAGCCGGCGGAGTCGAAGGACCGGCTGCGGGCGCCGTGCTGCGGGACGGCCAGCAGCGCCGCGCCCGCTGACCCGCGCGCCGCCTCCAGCTGGATCTCATCGAACGAGGCAGAACGGACCTGGTGGAGGGAGGAGAGTTTTATTTATAAACATTAACATAAACATATCTTTAGGTATTGTAACAAGAAACATACAAGGTGGGGTAGCCTTGTTTCTTGTAAACTAGGGTGACCTGTGTGTCAGCAACCAGTTCCTTCCTATCATCGAGGGTTATCTAAATGAAGTGTTCTATATAAATTGCCGAGATTCGGGCCACAGGCACTTGCAGTGTAGCTGTCTGGAATATCTACGGAGTGTACGTAATATATGGTTTAGAGTTTAGACTAACGTAATAGATGAACTGCTGCTTCATTGGATATCATATATCAAACAACGCAATCTTAGGCCGGGAGTCGAACCCGGGACTTGTGACATATAAGTCAGTATTACCGAACATCCAGTCTCACACATAATAATTAATGACTAACTCCCGACTTACTCCCTCAGGAATTTACAGTCATGAATATTTTGTTGTTGATGTTGTAATTAGTTGTTATTGTTGTGCTGTTGTTGCAGCGTCAACTGGCGTGTCAGCTGCTGATTACTTTCATTGTAATTTATCGCGAAGACCCGACATAAGCTGAATCATGGCTGCGGATTGCGAATAATTAATTATCCTTTCCCTCGCTTACGTTTGCATTTGCTGAGTTAAATTATATTTCAGCGTAAATATAAAGATGGGATTACGTTTTTGTGGGGACTCTTGACTGCTGGGTTGGTTGTTACTAATAATTTCCGTAAAAAAGTTTCAAAAACTTATAAATCATAGAGTTAAATTGTTATCTATCATAATTAATGTACTGACTATTATTACAAAGACGAAAAATGTAAGTTAGAACCTTTAAAAAACTTTTACCTATGCTACATATCGTCACATGATATGTAGATGACTTTTACCAAACGTTAAACGTTTTTTAAGGGTGACTTGCACAAGACATTTAAACGTATTTAAATCTGTTGCTGTCTTGCTCTCTCACTATATTGTCAAAGCAAGCGAGCAATATATTTAAATACTTATGAATGTCTTGTGCAAGTCACCCTAAAACTAACTGTGTTTGAATAGAAAAAATATTACATTTTGTTTTGTTCGTTTGACAGGCACAGACACTAAATATACGTTTAACATTGAGTGAAAATCCTTCTCAATTTGCAAATTTTGTATCCGATATAGCAGCAGCTAAGTAGTAGATTCTAATATTATTTTATGATGCAATACATTATTGAACATTAGTTACATAATCTCCAATATCAATATCCATTTAGGTACTACATTACTAATACTTGTTTATCCGATTACAGAGTACAGACATGACGTCATTGGGTCACCTAGTATGACGTCAGAGTATTAGATTTTACAGGGTGTCTGAAAGTAGTATTGTAATTTGAAAGGGCGTGAGACGGTGCTACACAGGAAATATTTCGGTTTGCGGTTTCGCAACATGGCTTTGGCTGTCAAAATTACAAGGTAAAGGTGGTATCTTTTTGCATGTAACATCACGTGTTTGCGCAATAATTATACATAAATGTTAAAAAAAAGTGTACAGTCAGTCGAAAGTCTGACTCAGAGGGTCATTCTAAACAACTTACAAAATTGTAATTAGAGGCTGAGTTACCCACTTTTCTCATACTCCTCTTTGTGGTCATGTTCTATAGTTCTAAACAGGTGTAAGACGTAAGGGGGTAACTCAGCTCTAGAATCTAGCTTCCTCACCTGCTTGGGCACCTCGAGGCTGCTCTGCGTCTTCATGTCAGCGGGCGTGGGCGTGCGCGAGCGTGTGAACGTGGTCCGCAGGCGCTGCATGGCCGGCGGGGCGGCACACGCGCGGCGCCGCCGCCCCGCCGCCGCGCCGCCGGCACAGCGCCCGCTCTAGCTGCTGCTACAACGTGTAAAGGCGCATTAGTCAATCAAATCATATAAAATTGTTCATTGCTTCAACAAATTTTCTTAACAACTACATCATAGAAGTTAAGGACTCCTTTTACTGCCAGTTCCAATCTATCGATAGCTGACAGTTTGCTATCGTACGATTTTGACACATAAAAAGTTACATTACGTCAAAATCGTATGAAAGTAACTATGAGCTATCGATAGATAGAGTAATTGAAACTGGCAGTTAGACATTAATAAACGTCTATGCCAGGAGACTCCGCTCTTCCTATAAACATTTAACTTATTCAATGCACTCAGGGTGAAGGATGTTGGGTACTGAGGACCAGGGTTGCCACCACCGACACATTAGCAATCAAAACCTGAATCAGCGTTGTTCTATGGCAATCAACAATCAAGGGTACAGCCTGACACTGATGCAGTGACAGTAATTTTTGTTCGACTGAAGTGGCACAGTGACAAGTCAGTGTCCCTACGCAGCTGCGCTCATACAAAAGTTATACTGCCGCTACATCAGTGTCACTGGACGTGCGGCCGCTGCGTTTCTCTTTCAAATATTCTATCACAAAATTATAATTTCTATAAAAGTTATGTTGCAGCTTATGGATACGGTAGATTGCTGAAGTTCGGTGGTACAACATGGTAGCTGGTGTGAATCCGGGTTGAAAACTAGTGTAGGAGCTAGCGCGTATAACAATAATTAAAATAAAGTAAGATGGCCTTATATACCACATACATAATAAATATAGGTTGTTATTACATTGAACTGTTTAATGTATAATCATGATTTTACTACGATATAGTAATACCTACTAACAACACCACTTATAAAATAATAATATATATTTAAGCGCTCATATCGTATATGTATATAAAAATAACATCGTGAAACATACAAAAGCTAAATTATTTGCGATGATATTAAAAGATATCGTCATAATAAGGTACCTAGTACCTTTATAAAGACCGAGTCAAAAACTAACTAAGTACTTAACTTACTAAGTTAAAGTTAGGTACTGCTTTGGCTAACTTTTAACATCCGACTTTGAATTAAAATTTTATGATTCCTCGGGGCTAATGGCGTATAATAGCCAAGCTACTTTCGTGATTCAAACTTCTCTTACTTAATCTATCGTTAAATTCCAAGTTGGACCCGTAATGGACTGCTCGCCCATGGGAGCGAATAAAAACGAACAACTTTTCCGTAACCTCAAGATATTCATTTAGTTCTAAATACGACATTGTAACGCGTACATAAAAATAAATAATAGAATGAGCCGATCCTCAATTTCCTAATTGTTTCTTTATCTGCGTTAGTTATATCGGATACAAATGAAGATTCTACAAACATTTAAACAGACAACTTATACTAACACTGAAATTTCATGTAGGTACCTACGTCACATGGTGGGAAATTTATTTTAGCTTACCTACAACACCTACTTATTATAAAAAGTTCTAAGTCACATTTATAAGCATGTGTACCTAAAGCTGCGTACACACCGGGCCAACGAAGGCCAACGAACGGGTTACGTTGGCCTTCGTTGCTACAATCTGCCCTGTATTATTTATGATAAATATCCATCGTTGGGATAACCGTTGGCGTTCGTTGGGCGTTCGTTGGCCCGGTGTGTACGCAGCTTTATTCTAATTGTGTATATAAAATTACATTCTATAATTTTGTTATCGCCGTTCTCGATGTTGAAAATCTAATTTTGTACTCACATATTTATTAGTAATCCATTCGCAAAACTAATCCCCCTAGATAATAAATCTAATAATCGAGTGGAAATCAATTCATTTGTTGACAACAAAAGACTACTTTGCCAGTCTATAAATCTCATTGTGCGAGATGCTTAGTTGCCACTTGGGGAGAGCAAATCATGATGAGTGAGTGAGAATGAATGTTTGTTCTTCATAGTTCTTTCTTGTTGTATTTGCCAGTTAGTAATCATTGATGAATTTGATCGTCTATACAATAGTTTACGTTGTTATATAGGATGATGAAAAAAATGTTGAGCCGAAAGGGGTTGAGTGAGCTCGTCATTATTTCAAACAACGTCTGTTCCGTCTGTTCTAATAATGAAGAAATTCATCAAAAAAATACCTTTTATAGAAAAAAATATACGTGGCCAACAAAAATCTTTCTATGGAGGAGCTAAATAGTGTTTTGCAAATGTTAAAAAGTCAAAAAGGGGGTAAGTGAGGGGCTCTTTCTGGGAAACTTTAGCTCTACGATTTTGAAAAATACAAATTTTTGGCTTCCTTGTTGAAACTTTAGATTAAATAGAATGGAATGACTCAGTTGTTTGTGTCTTAACAGGGGCGGGATGGTCACATAAACTTAACTATTGTGGTTTAATACCACATCATTATCAATACTAAAATACCCAAAATTACCAGTATAATTACAAACCTATGTTGCGAGTATTTCAGCAGGTCATTATTTGAGACCGAGCCATGTCATTTAGCCGAAAATTACGATATATTAACCGTCTGTTTCCATTCGACCGGGTCAGCTCTCGGATGTACTAATGAATAGATCCTGAGCACGCCGTATGTTGGTTGTTCAGTCGACCGCGCTATAAATTATTCAAAACATTTACCGTTACGCCCCCTTGTTAATGTCTTCTGAAATAAGGTACTTTGAGAAGGTACGTTGTCTCTTTAAAAGTTTTAAGGTAAGTCAGTGTATATTTAGTTTCTTTCCAGACACCGCAAAAATATCTTCTTCCGTTTTTTTATACGGCTAGTTTCAGTTATTTACCTAGCACCCGTGCGGTAGCAATACAGAATGCAGCTATTTTTTTTTATGCTACGTGGATAATACTTTTACAGCAAAAATGCTACACAACGAAAAGTTTGGTCAAAATAATAACATAACTGTAGCAAAACAATTAGCAAACATTGTTCTATAATATTATTTTGGAATAGCAGCGCGGTATTCTACCGGGGTTCCCGCTAGTTAATCAAAACTCGAGTCGTATCGATGAAACTTCGCATAATAGCAAAGAGACGGTACCTTCAAATTTTGTATTGTTTAAAATACCCACTGTGAATTTGATTTATCAATTTTCTAAACCAAACTGCAACGAATGAGTGGCATTAATACAGATATGAAAATTACAGAAATACAGTATCATCTACCATAACACAAATATAATGGTTAAGTGGAGGTCTTTTCAACTGTATTATTATCATTTTGGAAGTATTTTAGTGAACCATTCTCGATAAAAATACCAGTCAGAGCCAGATATGAATATAAGGTGTGTATCGGACGCAGTCCACTTTAAGATGTCATTATATTAGTTAAGTCCACACGCTGTGGCACGCAGTGACTGATAGAAACCTATGATATTAACGTTGTTTATGTTAATGCAAATTATGTTATATATGTTATACTGGGATTTACAATATCCATAACTGTATGTAGATTCCAAGTTGCTGAAGCGTGAACTGGCTGAAACTTGTTGATATTCGCACAGCCGGCCGCGGCTTGGGTGACCCATTATAACCCACTTTGACCCTTTTGACCCAATCAGAGCCTTAGTGTAGTCGACACACCGCAAGTGTAGTTGCTTCATTATTTATTAATTTACATTTACACGATTTACGGCTCGTTTCACAAAGGCTGTTTTAAGTTATCTACAATAATTATATACGAGTAGATACAAAGAATGCCGATTATCATGAAATTAGTAGTGTTATTAATTTCAAATTAATAACACTAAAATAAATAAATATGACCTTTTTTAAGTCTTTCGGTTAATATTTAGTATTTTCATATTTAAATTGCATTTCAGTAATTCGAGATAGTTTATCATTATAATCAATGAATGCTTATTGTATAACCGTGTCATCATCCCTGACTAGCCACTGAAAAAATATCTGATAAATAAAATTTTAAGCGGCTTGTTTGATTGTAGTTCAAAGGTAGTCAATTTTATTTTTTATTTTTAAACACTGTTTCAGGCGAATTGAAACAAATCATAAGCAGTTATACGATGACACAGCACACTATAAGACCTATGGCGTAGCAACACCTACGCCGCGCCGTAGCACCACGTAGCAGAGCCGTAGCAGGCTTTATCGCTATCACTTAGAATTCAACGTCATGTTCAGTAAAGTTTAGTCTTCTTTAGGTTATAGATTGGAGCAATCAATTTGGCGTCAATCGAACTCGACGTTCAGCTGTTTAGCCAGTGTGCTAACTGATACACCACTCAATTGTGTTTTTTTAAACATGCTTAATAGTAATACTGCTACGCGAAAAACAAAAAGCTGTCGAATCTTTTCAACGAATTTTCATTCTATAAAAGCGTTAAAATATTAAAATAAAAAACTGACAAAAAAATTGTAAGCGGAATTCAGCTTACAACTCAAATTCAGTGTATAGAATTGAATGGTCACTTTCAATACCGAGCCATGAATACGAAGTCATTAAACAAACGGTAACTTTACCGTTGTTCAAATTTATTTCCGCCTATTTCCAACTGTATTGTTCTGTGAGTTGGGTTTTTATTTTACCAGTTCCATTTTCGTAAAGACTGTTTTTTTTATAACATAAAGGTCAACCTTTTATTTGAACATAGTTACACAGGTCCACCATAAATACGTATGTATACTGTTTCTATCTAATTAACAACGTCTTATTTCGTCTCACTGAATATCTAATTATCTCACTGAAGTATGTAGGTTGTACTAAACATAACAAACTAATTAAGTTTAACAAAAGAAATGAAAAAAGAAGCGTACTAAACATTCTCAGCTAGTGCGGTGCATTCGTAGCGGGAGTTTCGTTGACACAATAGGTTTTATGAGGTTATATTTTCAACATAAAGTTGGATGTTTCACATGATGGGACACTTGAATTAAATTTATTTAGTGGTGATACGAGACAAAAGTGTAAAGTTTACTTTGGCTAAGTACTAACGTTAACCTCTCAAGTAGCCTTATGTCTACAGGGCTTCTGAAATTCTGATTTCAATTTCGGGCTTAGATATAACATGCAGGTTTCGGCTTAGTATATACCCTTTTTGCAACACCCTGTATAGTAAAGTCTCAACTTTGAAGAAACATTCGAACATACAAGTTTATCACATAACCATTCTTTTGGTTTTGCCTTAATTGGGTAAAATACAATTAAATTAAAAAAAAACTTAAATTCAGCAGCACATCTTATATGTAATTAATTATGGACCTTGTTGTTTGAAATAAAATGATTATTATTATTATTATTATTATATCACAAGACGAGCTATTCTTAAAGTATCAGCTAAGCATCGAATCAGTAATGAAGTGTATCGACAGAAGAGAACCAAAATCACTGACGTAGCTAGCTCGCGTATAAGTAAGTGGGTTTGTGCTGTAAGATGATTTCAATGCCTGCAACCTTCTGCGAAATAATATTGGGACTGTGATGGGACTAATATTAAAATTTTATTATTCAACGTTCAAACCACTACTAGAATTTACTCATAGGTAAAACATGACGATACGATACCGATACTTACCTACTATTTAATACATAATGATGTATTAAATAGTAGGTATCTTTATGACCACGGAAATGTGAATAAAAAAGTCATCTCTAAACATAAACATACGTGTATAATTTAAGAGAGTTTATCGGTAACAGTGACCATCGCAGAATAAGCGCCTGCATAAAACATCGAAGCATCGAGCAGTGTGTTGCGCGTCGCACATAATGCCCGTTGTTTATAACAGGCGCCCACGTCACACTGTCTAGAGAGGGGCTACTCTCGCTTTTCCAATTCGAAGTTTCAGAAACCGGCAGTACAATCAGTATATTTAATCTAACGAGATAGAGCCGTAGCGTAGCGCAATAGTTCTTCGAAACTGTGTATATCTTGAACCAAGAGTAGCCCCCTGACTACAGAATTCCTTAGCGGGCTCCAGTGGGTGTGCCGCAGCCCTTATCTGCATGCAGAGACGCTGCGGCGGTCCCTCGTAAAATTCAAATTACATTTTTAAACGTATTCCGAATGCCCGTGGCTCTCGTTCTCTGGTATGAATTGCAAGCCTTGGACGAAAAAAAATACTACATTTCGATTAGTTTTTTCGATTGACTGTTCTAATGCAGTCAGTTGAATTAAAAATGACTAATGTCGGGGTATGTATTTGTTAGTATGTCTTGTAAGTAATTTTATAATCTCAAAACTTAGACAAGTTTACTACACAGCACATTTTATTACGATGATTTGCGATCATTCAAGTTTACCAACTTAGAAAAAAAAACCGGCCAAGTGCGAGTCGGGCTCGCGCACAAAGGGTTCCGTAGCAGCAAATATAATATTACAGTTAAATCAACCTATCTCAAAAACTATAAGAGATACTTTGATCAAACCAAAAATCGTTGAAAGAGTTAATTAGCATGCATCACCTCTATTTTTTTTAGAATTTTATACCCCGTAGTTATAAAAATAGAGGGGGGGGACATACTTTTTACGACTTTGAGAGCTGATATCTCAAAAACCGTTCACTTTAAGAAAAATGTTTTTTAGAAAACTTTATATCATTTTAAAAGACCTTTCCATTGATACCCCACACGGGTATGTACATCGAAAAAAAAATTTCATCCCTCAGTTACATGTATGGGGGGCCCCACCCCCAATTCTTTTTTTTACTATTTAGTGTCATATTTTTGTAGCGGTTCATACAACACATATTCCCATCAAATTTCATCACTGTAGTACTTATAGTTTCCGAGTAAATCGGCTGTGACAGACGGACAGACGGACAGACGGACAGACGGACAGACGGACATGACGAAACTATAAGGGTTCCGTTTTTGCCATTTTGGCTACGGAACCCTAAAAACCGGCCAAGTGCGAGTCGGGCTCGCGCACAAAGAGTAGCAGCAAAATTACAGTTAAATCAACCTATCTCAAAAACTATAAGAGATACTTTGATCAAACCAAAAATCGTTGAAAGAGTTAATTAGCATGCATCACCTCTATTTTTTTTAGAATTTTATACCCCGTAGTTATAAAAATAGAGGGGGGGGACATACTTTTTACGACTTTGAGAGCTGATATCTCAAAAACCGTTCACTTTAAGAAAAATGTTTTTTAGAAAACTTTATATCATTTTAAAAGACCTTTCCATTGATACCCCACACGGGTATGTACATTGAAAAAAAAAATTTCATCCCTCAGTTACATGTATGGGGGGCCCCACCCCCAATTCTTTTTTTTACTATTTAGTGTCATATTTTTGTAGCGGTTCATACAACACATATTCCCATCAAATTTCATCACTGTAGTACTTATAGTTTCCGAGTAAATCGGCTGTGACAGACGGACAGACGGACAGACGGACAGACGGACATGACGAAACTATAAGGGTTCCGTTTTTGCCATTTTGGCTACGGAACCCTAAAAATGGCATAACAATGCATAGCTATAACCTCTGTGTGTTATTATAAAATCAAACAGGCTCTGTCATGTCAAGATATTTCTATACAGGATGTTGCAAAAAGCGTATACTAAGTCGAAACCTACATGTCCAGCATGGTACCTATATCTAAGCCCGAAACTGAAATTAGAATTTCAAATTCGCGAAAAATAAAACATTCTCTATAGTAAAAAAGTCACGTGACCAACAAAGTTTCTATGGAAAATGTTTTTTCTTTCGCGAATTTTGAAATTCTGATTTCAGTTTCAGGCTTATATATGCCATGTAGCACATGTAGGTTTCGGCATAGTATACCCTTTTCGCAACACTCTGTATATTTGAGTAAATAAAGAGTTATTTCACCAAGAAATGTAAAGTTATTCACTCTCAGCGCTCATCGCATTCTGTAGGAGGTACGAGTGTGCACAGTCTCCAACTTTTCAAATTACTATAAGTTGAAAGTACTATGGCTCCCACTGAAGGTATTCAAGTATTCGTGACTGTAAACTAGCCAGGGTACTTAAGTTTTAAATGTAATTCTCCTCTCTATCTATAAAAACTTTAAAAATAAAATTAATATGCCTATTTTCAATACACGGGTGACCTATGCGAATGCTCCACCACTTAAGCTTTTACTTAAGTATTTAAAGCTGATGTTTCAACATTCAGATAAATTTTATCTCAGGAATAAAGTTATGGTGTTCACTGTCAATAAACACATTCATACAAGTGAAGGCATCAGAATTATCCCAGACATAACTTTTAACTGACCATTAAAAAAATTGCCCCATGTCATACGATTTAAACGCTGGTTTATTTCCGATGGGGTGAGTTGCTAAAGGCATCATTACAATAGGTACTCGTACGTACCGTACGTTACCCTGAACTGGGAATCAAATAACCGGTTCTTTCATCGTTTTTATACTCGGTAGTGGTGATGGCATTTCTAATTAAACATTCATACAATTTTTACGACAGCAGAACAAAGCGAATAAAGCTCGCCAGTCATACTCTTTCTGGGTCACCCTCACACTATGTACGTAGGTAAAGTAAATTATGGGTTACTTACATAGGTATAGTTAGGTACTTTTAAATGATTCGCGTGTTTTTCAGTAATAAATTTTCCGGCTCCGTTTTCACGTATGAAAAATGATAATGACTAACATAACAATAGGTGTACAAAAAATGAGCTAGTTAAATGTGCTGACACTATCGTGATTAAATAACTAGGTGGAAATTTTGGGGGAATATTAATATACTTACTTACGCTATATCGTGTTATTTTAGCAGGGTGGAACAGAAATTATGTAAATTAAATATTTATGAATGACGCATTTTCATGACAGATAATAATCCTTGTGAATGTATAAGTACGAAACATACGAAAGGACTTTAAAAATATTTGTGATTTTCGTTTGGCTCAAATATCGTGTCAGGACCTACCTACTTGTTGTGTCATTTTTTAAACGGATCCTCCACTCCCGCTTTTATTAATCTCCGTGAGATAAACATGAACTTTACCGATGTAGGTATGTATACTATAAAATCATAATTTCACTGTCATTTATTCAAACCATCCCGTGAGGAATCTCCCTATCATTTTAACCCGCAAGTGATTTTATTAATTTCACTTAAACATTAATATTCGTTGTTTGTATAAAACACTTGATTTTATTCCATTCCAATTCAATATATCTTAATGTACCTACCTATATGCATATAGGTAGAACCAATATAAATAATTTAATGGAATAACTACCTCCATTACCATTAAATAAATTGAAATGCATTATTTATTGAATAAATAATAAATTCGTACGGTAAACTGATCTTTAACAAAAGGCGTTTTTATTTTGTTATTTGTACTTATATTCTCTGATGTTATCATGAATTATTATTATAAGTAATGTGGTATTAGCCAGCTGAAACCTGGCAATGATGCAACTTGTCCTTGTCCTGCACAATCCGAAAAATTTCTAACACTATTTAGGTATCCAATTTATCAATGTCGGTCTATCAATTCGGATTTAAAATAAAAAATGACAATAGTTTTTTGTATTTTTTTAAACACAGCATGTCACCTGTCTGAGGTATGGGGATCTATGGGGTATGGGTAACAAGTGTAACATCTAACGATATTACCTCTAACATTATTCTCAATTCCATGTTTTTTTCAGGTTGAAATAATCAAATTCAACCATCCACTTTATTGGAAAGCATCTTTATTCAATGAAAATCCAATAAGCAGCTGTAGCCTTTCATTTCACTTCCTCTTCCGTAAGGACGCCATTTCCCGATAGCAAATACTTGTAGATACTTATAGCTCTTTTAGAAACGCTTGTCCAAACTCCTTGGAGACAAAATGTCCTGAGCATTGGCTCAATTACACTTTTAAAGCACAACACAAAAGAAAATTGCGTGATAGGTTTCCACCAATTTCATTTAAACATTTAAGCTTTTTCTCATTTTCTATTCTATTCTATTCTCTCTGTGGGGGTGTAAGTACCTGCACCTGGCTCTCTCGAATGGAACCTTTGTGCATATCCCCAAGGTCTAAACTGCCTTCCTAAGCTTGGACCATTTCCCCACCACGCTGGTCCACTGCGGGTTGGTGGGTTCACATATCTAGATGTGCTAGATCTAGATTCACAGATCTAGATATGCAGGTTTCCTCACGATGGTTTCCTTCACCGTAAGAGCGATGGTATACATTGTACTTAAGTTAAAAGAACTCATTGGTACATGTCAGCGCCGGGATCGGACCCGCATCTCTGGCGTGAGAAGCGGGCGCTTACCCGACTGAGCTACCACCGCTTTTTCTCATAATATACTCATAATACACATATGAATTCTGAAATAATGTATTAACTTTTGTAAGCACGATTCCCCTCTTCTTTCTCAAAGTATTGCTGGATGTAGGGTAGGTACTTAATACACTCACGGGCAATGAAAAGATTCCACTGAGAAAAACACCAAATTACTCCTAAACGGAAAAGGCTAGCTTAATGACGACTTCTGCAACATTGAAGTACATTTAATAGAGCATCAGGATATTACCAACTAAAAAAGGTAATATTTTGTCAATATTTCAAATTAAATTTTTGAAAAAATTGGGGTCGTTCGGTTTTGGCTTTTAATGAGTGGAACTTTTTCATTGCCCGTGAGTGTAATAGGTATCTGACTGAGCTTTTGTTTCTAACTCTATCGTTGCTTGCATTTTATTCAGTTACAAAACGATAAGATACAGTTTGTACTCACGACTTAGGCCTAGCATCTGCAAAATCAATAAAGTGCACAGAAGAGTAATGACGTAAGTTAAATTATTTGTTTTTAATTAATTATCAACAGTCGACGTCGCACCATCACGTGACTACAACTGCGACATAGCACAACGACGGCTAACTAGTGCTGAATTATGAATTACCTCTGAAGCGAAGCGTACTGTTATGCTTGCCGTATTATGCCAGTGACGGTACGGTTTAATAATAATAATATGTGCGGGCATTGCATACACGGCCAACCGACCCCAAACTAGGCAGAGCCTGTAGACAGTAGGCACAGCTGATATTTCCATGCTAATACATAGATAGAAACGTATTTATAGATAAACAACCGGACACAAGTTCGCAACACACGAAGGTTTGCCCTGAAACGGATTCAAACCCGCGGTCCCAAGCTTGGGAAGCAGGGTGACTACCGACTTAGCTATCAGTGCCATCATTTTGGTCTACTTAACTTAATATTCGACGCAGTTTAGTTACAAATGAAAAGCATAATTATTTTGAAGTAATTTTCACAGAGGTTTCAAACGTGAAACGAGGCTTTCAGTTACACGCATAAGCATTAGTTTGTTATCATTTAATTACGTCGGATGTTCGCAAACAAACAGCCGATTCGACAGTGGCAACACCAATTACCGATACACAATAACATTGAGGCGCGTGCCCACTGCGATTTTTTGTAGAGCAACTTTTTGCGACACGATTTTTAAGTCGCGCTATTCAAAATGTGATTTCACTGCGTTTCTATCGCATTATGCATTACTATCTTTCGTATGTAACGTGGGACACGTTTATTGTTTTTTTACCCGCGCAAAAACTCTGTCTCTTACTAAGTTCCAAATACATATACCTATTTAAGTATCTTTTAATTTACAAACCTACTTCATCTGTATTATTTAAGATTCTATGATTTGAATAGTTCCAATAATCTTTTGCTGTAATTTAATTATTTCTATCTGACGTAACTCTAACGTCAAGGTTTCATTGCTTTCAGAAATTTGGCTAATTGACAGACAAAGCGTTGCGGACTTGTGGCCCCGCTAGCCGAGCCCGGTATATAACAAGAAGACTTTGATTGACAGTTAATTGTTCGGCCAATCAAATCTCATCCAGAGGAAATCTGGTAAAACTAGTTGAAATTGAGAACAATATGGATATTTCCATAATAATAATTATCCATGAAAAAAGTACCTACCCATTTCTTACCAGATTATAGGATGTAAGGGCATGATTCTTATTATTCTTGTCTCTCAATAAGATGAATGGGCATAAAAACCTAAAAAGAATACGTTTCATCGTGTTTGGGCGGGTTGGTTGGTACGGCAGTGACGTAGCCGCCTGGTCTGTCAGTCAAGCCATCTGTCTTGAGTCTTGACGATCGACCGTTTCCATCCGACCCGTTGGTTCCCGTTGGGGGTTTTATCTACCTAGCATCAGCAAAGACAACAAATAAATTACAGCAGTTTCATTAAGGGCCAGTCAAAAATTGTATCATGTAAGTACCAAAGTACCAATACCAACTTTTTTTTTCATTTTTGCTTCCGGACTACCCTGCTTTGTGTCTCTACACGTTACTTAAAGCTTATTTCTAAGTATTTTTATGCCAGAGCTGTTGCAATTGTTTATTTAAAATAACTTAGTTAATTTAGGTATGTAAGTAGTGAAAGAGAAACATCACAGAGTTTATCTTATAAATAACAGTTGTTTAGTTAACTAACACAATGCGTAATATGCCAAGTAGCGAACTCAATTGAATATTTAATCAAGGGATGCCTTGCTCTTACACAACATTTCCGTTTGTTAATTTGTTAACGCAACCTGAACAAATCTACCGCTTTGTCAGAAGGTTATTATAATGGGAGACATTAGTCTTGCGATAATAATAGTTTGTGGCAAACTTTGAAGTCGTTTAGTGAAGTTGTCTGAGACACTGAGGCGAGTTGAAATTGTTTCTGGATGGCTTCACAGAGTGGCTGACAGCATAGTTCCTCGACCGGGGTCAGGCGAGGCATTCCGCGCGTGGCCGGCGAATAGTCGCCGCCGGTTCTTCAGAATTATGGACTAAGTATATTATTTTTAATTAAAAACATAGTGTTAAATTGGTACTTATGGATACCGATTCAGTAGTTGTTGTGGCATAGAACTAAATAAATTTATTTATCCTTTATCACAAGGTATTATAAACAACAATATACATTATAGGTAGCAAAGAAAACTGTAAGCGGTAAAACCTCACGTAGTTACTGATAAAAAGAATTTCTTTCCGGTAAAGGAAAACCTTTGTAGTGACGTTTGAAGAGCAATCTACGGAACCGCGCCTCGGGCCAAGTTCAACTCACTTCAGACGTTGAAAGTTTTTGCACTGTCGATCTTGTTACCAGCGGAACAAAGGTTGGAATTCTGTGAAATACTGTGAGTCTACGCATGTCTGGCGGCTTTCTAATATAGTTTAGTCGGGCAAAGAAAATAGTGCAATGAAAACGCCTTCCGGGCTGGTATGCCTTTGAATCGCTGAGCCATTGTTGAGCCGTCGCCAGCCGCGAACCACGCCAGCCGCGCCGGCTATGTAGGTACACCGATGACTACACAGACAATAATAGCTGCTTCTATCACCATCACATTAGGTACCTACCCATATACTTATTTAATATATTGAGGCCCTTGATGCTCTCTTTAGGCAAAATTTCAGATGAAAGAAATGGCGCAACGGAGTTTACACAAACTCGAATCCGGTTTATAAGTAAATATACCGGTTCCCGCGGCAAAGTGACGCTGAGTCTCTTTATTTGCCCGCTTAGCGTTTGACGGGCGGGCTCAGTGAGATATTGGACATGCCGCTTTATATCTGTGCTCAAACATTTCCACGAGCTGAGGCACATTTTATTTTATTTATCGCAAGTCAACCGCGAATTCCGTAAATTCCGTTATGGGAGAAAAGTTGCACAGGACTTTGTTATTCCACGTAGAACTACGATGGATTTCGTACGGAAATAAAGTCGTAATATACAATTTGCGTCAAGGATAATGAGTTTATTCGGCCTCCTCAGGGAGACCTATCCCCTGCCACTTGTTTGTGCTCAACAGGCACACACGTACAGACCTACACTATTATGTTATACATACGGATGCCGGTCGGTGAAGTGCCCTGTTAAATTATTTAAATTCGTAAGAAGGGTCCAGGTATCATCGAAAAAGGTAACAAGTTTGCAAAGGTTGAATCAATGAGGATTGGAAACATCAAAAGGTTTTTTTATAAATATATTTTTTTACTATTTGTTTTGCGTTAACTACAATTAGTGCTACGATTTATTTCGTAGCAGTATTTGTATTTTGTATTGTCCGTGTGTTAAACCTGAATCCTCATTGAAGCTTTCATCGCTCTGTAGCAAATAGTATAGTATGATTAAGCTAACTTTAATTAATACACGATGTCTGAAAACTATTACGTTTTTAATGTTATTATGGTGAACAATGCAAACATATTCTATTCTATCTTACACACTTCAAAATTATGTGGATTGAAGACCATGTAATCACATTTGTTAAGTTGTATAATATTAACGGAGAGAGAATATGCGTAGGAATATATTTAACCATCTTTACTGTATTTTATTTATGCTTTTAAACGCGAGTTCTATATAACTGAAGAAAAATGTATTATTTATCATAGGGAAATATTTTTTTCAATCGATAACTACTGTTATTTTGCAATGTATTCGTAATAAACGCACATAGGTATTACACTCCAATCTTTACAATATTAGCACGAAGTGATTTCAGGAACGCATGCAGCGGGCACGTGGCAGTGAATGTTTGAAATAATAGGAACAGCCTGAGGCCTGAGCATAATAGAAATACAGGTAAACTATAGAGCTATTATTGTACCCTACTCTTGTTGTTATAAGGGTGAATATTGATTGGGCGGTGCCGGTGGTTCCATTGACGTATATCGCCCTTGTTAGCGCTGCCTCGAACTTGCGTATTGGTTACTAACGATATGTACGTCTTTATCTTCCATGTTTTGTTATTGATTCGTGAACCAACAGGTGTTTTGTAATTTACTGTAACAGTCACGAGTCTACGTAAACAACACGGAACCAAGATTTTGTTCAAAACACGATCTCAATCTTATTAATAAGCATTTGAGTGGATGAATATCAAACTGCCATATGTCCACCTACCCGAAAAATTTACTTTTTGATTTGGTCGTGTTCTTCGTTAAAATATCAGTTTGCCTATGCCCTTCAAGTTCCAATAAGTGCAAGGCATCCATGAGAAAAAAGCCGTTAAAAAAGTAAGTTTTTTTCAAATCCTTTTAAGTCTAACCGTTTCGCATTACAAATTTTCACAAGTCCATTCCGGCCAATCACAGAGCGTAATTTTTTCAACATGGCGTCAGTCTTGGTGAGAATTTCGAGGCTGTGGTGTGTGCTACCAGTGTTTTATAACGAATATGAATGAAAATGTTGAGGAAATTGTGATTGTGGACCTTGATAAAGCTCGGAAAGGAACAGTTTGAAGAGTGTAGCAAAAAAACGACAGAAAACTATGGCGAAGTAAGTTTAAAACCCCTTTTTTCCAACCCACGTGTCAATCACAAAGCATTTTCGTAGTAAACACAGGGTCGTATCGGATAGAATATAATAGGGTAGGTAGGTACTTTTCTACCGATAAATTTTGGTTGATTAACTTCATTGTATTTAATAGAATATAGACTATATTAGTCTTACTGAGTCCGGCCCATGATAATAGTATTTTTTCTAACAACTATAAGTCCTTATGACTCATATCAAAACAGCATAAGTCTTGTATGGGCATATCAAACTGCTATAAGTCCAAACTGTTTATTAACTTTTACGCCTTTCTATGAGTGTTATAATGGATTTGTTTATTAAAATACATTCTTAAAGTCACAAGTCAACTGATTAAATCACGGGGCAAGTTCTATGACCATTAAATAATAGAGAAAACAAAAACCTCCATTTCCCAAATTTTGCGTGGACGTGACATATGGCTGTTTGATATTCATCCACTCATTTGTAAGCTGATAATCAGAAACTCGACTTCCCTAGAGTCTTTTGGGCAGCTCTGAATAAATTAATATACTTACTTATCTAATATTATGATAAATTGAGATTTACAAATTGAGATGAAAAGATGAAATGGAAGAGATCAATTATTGGATAAGATTCGCTTGTGAAGCAACATCTGACCTAATTCGTAACTTCCCAAAGCGTTGGTTTTAATAATTTTACAGTTTCATATTGAAAATTTTGTCTTAAGAGAATTAATTGGCTTTTATGTTTTGAGTCGATAGGTTAGACGACCGAAAGCTTGATATTGGCAATATAGGTACAAATATCTAGTCTTAAGAAATATTGCGCCTTGCTCATCCAACCAACAATGTTGCCCTATTCAAAGGTTATCAATTTAGCAGTTATGCCACTTCCTTATGACTTGTAACTGCCTAATATTCTTAAACTTCACAAATGATGTGATAAGATAAGATAAACGTTCTAAACTTAAAGCGCATAAAACGTTATTCCCACGACAAAATATTTTGAAGCAAAAAAGCTCGCACTTAAAATGTAGAAAAAGTTATTGAGACAAAACACCAGTTAACGTGAAGACAGAAAATACATTTTATCTCTGCGATTACGACAAATGTAAATTTTGCTAACAGCAACCATTTATAACGTAAATGGGCAATGCATAAGGCTTTGGTTAAATAAACGCCTTGAATATGTTTATTAGGCACCTACATAATGTATGTTTCTACACTGAGCCTTTACAATAGTTAAGTGGCTGGATCGCTGTAGCCCACCCGTACATTAGTCACTTTCAGGACCGTTCAACCATCGTATTTACTCATAATGAGAATACCGTGAATAACACAAAAGTAACAAACGTAATTTATGGTCATAACTTTTGATCTGAATTACGATTATATTCAGAAAATTTACTCAGAAATACTGTACTGGCATTAATTCCAAGAATTGTCCTGTAAACTGTGAAATAGGTGAAATTTAATATTCCTTTCAAGGCTGGCTTGTCGGCCCTCACATTGGATATTTCGGTAAAAGGAAACAGTACTTATAAGTTTCAATAAGCTTAAACCAAAGTCCAAATGGCATAGACCTATCATCATCATCAGCCAATAATCATCCACCGCTGGACATAGGCCTCTCCCAAGGAGCGCCACAACACTCGGTCCTCGGCCTTCCTCATCCAACCACTACCCGCCACCCGCCTAAGTTCGTCAGTCCAGCGGGCAGGAGGGCATCCCACACTGTGTTTGCCTGTTCGTGGTCTCCACTCGAGAACTCGTCTACCCCAACGGTTATCGGTTCTTCGGCAGATATGACCAGCCCACTGCCACTTCAGCTTGAATATTTTGACAGCTATGTCGACCTATACAATGTACCGCAAATCGATTGCCGTATAACAATGAAACAGTAAATAAAACTAAAACAAGGCAATAAAAGGCTTTAGGCAAACAGATTAACAATAATTACTCTAAACCCGATAATCCGGCTATCAAGGCACTGTGACGCGTGTTGACTGCCAAGTGTAGATGAGGGTACTTGGATAAACCTGGTCGGCTACTCTTGAAATCAATCCATCGTTACCATCTTAACTCATGTATATGCTACATTTTCACACACTATGTATTGTTTTACATCGTATTTATCTGTATGCTGGAGTTACATTACTCTTTTATTGTCAATGGCAACCTAGAAGAGTCAATTTTCTATTCAAACGTACGTATTTTTTGGTATATCTCTTTGCTAAACTTTTGATGCATTTTTAAATGTATCGTTGTGTTCTTTCATCAAATGCGGCTCATTATTATACGTAAAAATTGACTCTACTATAAACTGTGCATAATTATTGAACTTATAATATGTTTGATTATGAAATAGAGTTGAAGAGTAGCCATAGTACCCTTGAGGCGAATGTAATTTGAGGAGCAATCTCTGTCTTAATGATAGTGTGGCAGCCGGAGGTGACATCTCCCGGGACACGGGCGCTTAGCTGAGCAGCACCTGCCTAATTTATACCACCCTGTATAATAATCCTGCGGCTGTAGGTCAAAGGTTAGACGTCTTGTCTTGAGTAAATAATAACAACCCAACCGAGACATTGTCTATTATCTGAACACAAAGGAGAGTAGATAAATGACTAATAGCTATAAGAACTTGGACTGACTAGCAATACCTGCATGAGAACAAAAGTAAAATGTAACGAGTGAAGCTAGTAATAGAAAATACACAAAATAGCGAATACTGTATTACAAGGAATTGAAAATATATAGCATGTAATTTTCCCGTAATGACTCTGCACTTTCCTTTGTTGGAACTATAAATTGAAATAAATTCAATTCTCACATCGCAAATTCTTTATTTGAAGGCGAAACAGTGAGCCCGACATACAATGAGTATTATTTATTACGATTTACGAACAAATCGGTCACTATAGGGGTGTTGAAATGTCCAAGTATACTTTAAAACAGAGTATTGTGATGTATTTTATTATTAGGTTTCTCTACGTACCCATACATAATCAAAATAATCATACCTTGTTTTAGTAAGAAAAAATAATCATTTAATGTTGGACACTAACCACCTGATTTTTCAATATTCAGATAAGTGTTATCTAAGGAATAAAATTGTTGCGGTCACATCTGAATGTTTGTATTAGACAATGACAGCAACAATTTTATTCTTCAGATAACACTTATCTGACCATTGAAAAATCAGCCCTAAGGGGGTAAATATTTAAGAATCAGTTAAAGAATTCCCTGGATATGCAAACTGCAAACATAACATAAGTAGTAATCAGACGGATTCTGGTAACACAATTATACCAATCACTTCTCTAAATAATTAGGTATCTTCATAATCTACAAACACCCTACATTGCTAAATACAAACAATGTAGGTATGTAGGTACGTGAAATGAGCAGGAACTATGTAATGTAATCTGGCCAACTCCCGTATCTCCTTTGGGAACTAGATGCAATAATCCGACTGGCATTTCCATGTTACATTTGCCCTCATGTTTGTCAAAGCGGCAGTCTGTATTATTAACCAAAAACTAAAATCTAGCCCCTCTAACTATAAAAATTATGATTTGCAATATAATTTAAAAAGTTTATACATTTGTAGTATTCAATGAAAATAAAAGTCAGTCGTTATTTACACATTTTTCTCAAGAAAAGGTATTACAGCAAACTGCAAAATCTCGTTTCACAGCTTTGTAGATATGACCGATACATCTTATCTAATAGGACAGTTGCTTTCTTGTCACGTAGAGTCGGCAACTTTTCCCAACTTCTAATACAAATTGTTGTACATTAAGGATACTGTGTAAAAATGAAATATACCTACATATAGGCATTAACATCGTTATTTATAAAGGTAACCTAGCTTAATTTTTTCCATTCAGACATTTTACTAGTCAATAGACATGACCAAATACTTCACCCTCGATATAATTTAATTCCTAATCTATTGATCGTTCACCTGAAGTCTAGTAATCTAGTGGTGTAATGATCCATATTTTACAATTACTTATATATGAGAAGTTATTACTCTATTGTTGGAAGTCATCTATCATATTTTATAAATAGCAGCTCGGTTCCCGGTAGTACATAACAAAAACGTGGTGTATTACACTCTATGGTTATTATTATGATTGAAAGATCATGTGATGTGATTGTAATAGGTACCTTATGTATCTTATTACTTTCTAGGTGATCTGGCAAGCGGATATAATTCAAATTTAATTATAAGAAAAAACTTTGTTCTATATTTTTATCTGATCTGCTATTTATTTCTCCGCAGTGTAATCTGATTGCCGTATTATTTAATGATATTGATTGTGTAGGCCCTTACTTAATTAACTACTGCGTCATTCGATTTCGCTCAATTTAATAGATCCTAAGCACCACACGTAACGGTAAGCACACACGAGTGAAGCCAAACAAGGGGTGTTGTATCTGGCTGTGTTTGCGAACTCATTAGCCATCCCGTATCCCGGACCGACTACACACCGCTCGTTCCGTCGCACACACTCAGAGTACGCTCAGATAACAGATACATATTTATTAATATCATATAAATAACCTACCTAAAAACGCCCGACATTTAACACTACAAGCCGCATAACTTTTGAATGGCTCAGTCGATTTTGATAAAATATGCCTAAGAACACTCGGGTTAACATTACCTGTGCCTTAAAAAAAACACTTCGAAAATTGGTTGAACCGTTTGGGAGCTACGCTACCACAGGCAGATACACAGACATGTTAAACTTATAGACCCCTATTTTTGGTTGGGGTTTAAAAATATACAGGGTGTTGCAAAAAGGGTACACTAAGCCGAAACCTACATGTGCAGCATGGTATATCTAAGCCTGAAACTGAAATCTGAATTTGAAAATTCTCGAAAAAAAAATTTCATTTTCCATAGAAACTTTGTTGGTCACGTGACTTTTTAGTATGGAATAATTTTATTTTTCGCGAATTTCCAAATTCTGATTTCAGATTCGGGCTTAGATATACCATGCTGCACATGTAGGTTTCGGCTTAGTATACCAATTTTGCAACACCCTGTATACCTATCACTATAAATTACAACAAAAGTTTGTATTAATATCTCGGTACATTCACATAACGCCAGAAACATAGTTTCATCTATAAATTAGTGTCAAATAGTCAAAATTTTATTCGTATACTTATCACTTTGATACTTTACGATTAGGATGCCCTTTAAACTTAAACTTATACCTATAAACTAGCAGTTATTGCTATTTATACATTACACATAAAACATCATAAAACGGTGTAAAGTTTTGAATTGCCTAATCAATCTATCATTGAAAGGGCGTAAGTTTATACCTACGATATACCCTGTTATACTTTATAGTACCTAGTATAATCGCACTAAGCCCAGTGGCTGACTGTACAGTTGATGCCAAAATCAAGCGGGAGCCACACACGATCGCAACTTTAAAGTTTTCATTCTCCTCCAACGGCAATCAGTGAAAAGCAATTTCCTTTCATGAATAGAAAAACGAGAATTGGGAATCGCTAAGCGTATTTCAATTTGTTCAAAGGAAACTCAGGTAAAGAGTATTAAGAACTCTCCTGCATATATGTTAGTTTAGTTGAGAACTGGAGTAAGTTGGACTCTCTGGGAATGGGCTCCGTTCAGCTATACGCTTTCATAAGTTAGTATACCTTGTAATTTTAAATTGAAGAAGAGAGTAGGTGAGTATTTCGCCTAGAATTGTTTCCTTTTTAGATATAAATTCGGTAAGTATGTAGTTTAAAATATTTAATAATAGGATTATCGTAAATCTGTCGGAATTTACCAATTTCACTCTACAGGGTGTTGCAAAAAGGGTATACTAAGCCGAAACCTACATGTGCAGCATGTTATATCTAAGCCCGAAACTGAAATCAGAACTTGGAAATTCGCGAATATTTTTTTTTTATTTTCCATAGAAACTTTGTTGGTCACGTGACTTTTTTAATATGGTTTTTTTTTTTCGCGAATTTTTAAAAATTCTGATTTCAGTTTCGGGCTTAGATATAACATGCTGCACATGTAGGTTTCGGCTTAGTATACCAATTTTGCAACACCCTGTATATTTCATAATTTTTTTTATTCCAATATAATTTATTCCGGCTCGGGTTTGACTTTCTCTTTCATTCATTCATTTACTACAGTAATCCGGTGCTCAAAGGGTTCAAGTATTAGTCGTTACTTGATACAGTGGTCCTCATGAACAAATTGTGATAGAGTTAAGTTTCGAGAAAGCGGATGCGAAGAAAGAATTGTCGTCTTCCTCCTGAAATAAGAAGATTCCTTGAGCTCGGAAACTATTAAATTGGATAAAAGGGAAACCTTTAGTGTAACTCACAACTTTTCAGGTCTATTTAACTGGAGTCGCCAAGTAGCTTTTTGTAACTTTTTGCTTAACTAACTATAAATTTATTAAGTACTATTACTTTAGTATTACTATTAACGTTAAATTCTCTCAAAGTCTCCGGCTAGATGGGGTGACGTCTTGCGAAAGGTGTCTGGTTATGATTGGCTGCGGAAAGCTATGGATCGCATCCAGTGGCGTTGCGCCTACGACCAGCAGTAAAATTCTGAAGATAATTTAAAAAAATAAAAAACCGACTTCAAAAAACCACTAAAATGTAAGTAATAATTTAAGGTTTACACAAATTATATGTGACAGTACAAATATACCTAAGCAGGAACTGTTCTTTTTTGATGTTGGTGCAGTGACAAAGTAATCTGAAGAAATATGGCACCAACTTCAAAAAAGAACAGTTCCTGCTTAGGTATATTTGTACTGTCACATATAATTTGTGTAAACCTTAAATTATTACTTACATTTTAGTGGTTTTTTGAAGTCGGTTTTTTATTTTTTTAAATTATTATTTTATTTTATAGTTTTTAGTTTATTTGCAATAATTTTAAATCAAAAGTAAGATGCAAATGATACCAAAAAGTCCTACTAATCAATACGAATCATTCAAGCCTAAACACGAGGTAGTTGCTATATACCGTTGAGGAGTTCCCTTGACTGCCTTCCGTTTCCATCATCAGATCAGCTCAAGGTCACCATCATATTTTATTGTTATAAGAACTATATTTACGTTCTTAATTTCATTAGAATCGGTTAATATGTGTCCAAAATGGAAATTCATACCCTGTTTTTACCCCTTTACCCACCCTTAGGGGTGAGATAAAATTCTGAAAAAAAAATGGGACCACCTGGAAGCTCAACCCAATACAACAAAAAAAGAATTTTCAAAATCGGTTCATAAACGGTGGAGTTATCGGTGAACATACATAAAAAAAAATATAAAAAAAAAAAAATATCCCGACGAATTGAGAACCTCCTCCTTTTTTTAAAGTCGGTTAAAAAAGAAGAAGAAATTAAATTTTATAGCACTATCTTCACGTCTCGGCGATAAACACTGGAGTTGGACTAACGTTTGTCACCGTCAGAAAATATTAGCCAGTCTGATACGATTTCAGTTGATGAGATTACTGATTAATTATGGTGTGTGGGACATAGGTACATGTATACCTCTACATATCATGTAGGTATCTACATTTTGTACGTCACTCGAGGAAGCTCCTTTCCTAGTAATCAGACAACTGCGTGACTTAATTCAGAATATAGAAAGTGGCAATAAGAGGAGACAACGCCAATAGATCCAATAAGCCACATTGGATAACATGAGGGTCTACAGCGTTATTATCGTAAAAGTATACTTAAGTTTATTATATTTGAAGGGACAGCTTATTTTATTTTTATTGGATCACTTCAGTAAAAAAGAGAAAATCTCGACCCCAATTTCCGGCGCCGACATCAATTTGACAAATACAAAGTAAGAAAATTAAATAATGAAGAGAGAACCAAAAGAGAACGCGGGACACACATAGGTAGGTACTATGGGAATGTGAAGTAGGTTTGGCGTTTGGCAGGTAGGTTGGTGAATCATACATCATCATCATCATCATCATCAGCCAGCCACTGCTGGACATAGGCTTCTCCCAAGAAGCGCCACAACACTCGGTCCTCGGCCTTCCTTATCCAACCACTACCGGTTACCCGCATATTTTAACAGCTATGTCGGTAACCAGTCGTGAATCAAAGTAGTAAATCATACATTATTGACTATTTTAACTGGAGCTCCCTATTTGATCCTGGTGTAGGATTTTTTATATCCAAATTTTTATATAGAATCAAAAAAAAAAAAAAAACACACGCACTCACGCCTTGTACTAATGTACTCCCTTGCGGGGTAGGCAGAGGTGCATTGCTGCACCCACTTTTCGCCAGAGTGTTATGTTAGTCCCAATGTAATAGGGGGCGGGCCTATTGCCATTTTACGGGCACATCCAAGACCCGAGAACAAATATCTGTGTTTAAACAAATATCTGCCCCAGCCGGCAATCGAACTCGGGACCATCGACTCAGTAGTCAGGGTCACTAACCACTACGCCATTCGGTCGTCCTAGAATCATTTGAGGTATAATATGAGGAAGCAAAGAGAGAAAGTCTGAAGTAAACAGCAAGAACAGCTCTTGATCTAGTTTACAAATGAAGGGCTTTTACACAAACAAATAACCGTGATTATTTACTTATATGATGATTTTAGGGACTCACGTCGATTGTGTCACGATACCGATTATACCTAGCTAAGCTTATGAACTTAAGTATTACTGAACGACGAATCAGCCAATCACACAGCTATGTCTAATAATTACGTACTCGTGAATCTCACGATACTCAGGGTCTACTTTGAGCAATTAAAGCAATAATATAAGTAATACATACGTAACATTTAATGATAAATGAACGCTATTCCATAAGCAAATTAAACATTGTATTTTCTAAAAAGGTATTTAATCTACCTGAATCCTAAATAACTGAACAATGTTTTAGGATAGTTCTTTCACGTAGGTAATTGGTATACATAGGTATTTTCCAGAAGTGTGCCGACTGCCGAATCGGCAACCGTAAACAAAAGCATCTAATTTTAGTTATTTAGGATTTGTTTCATTCTCTGAAATTGTGCGTCGGTGCAGCTACTCAATCTCCGCAAAACAATTAATGCAAACCGTTCTCTGCCTAGACGGCCATTCACTCAGCATCGATAGCCGATATAGGCACAGACTATATTATAGCCCAGCTGGACAATGGTCTCCGCACGGCCCACGAGGCGCCACAGACAAAAGGATCCGTACGTTAAAGCATGTGTATGTAAATTGGTCGGATATTTATAGAGCGGCCTGCACTCAGCTGGGAGAGAGCTCAGTTAACACAAGATTGAGTCATAAAGCAACATTGACGTCAGAGCAATGTTGTATCGTCTTTCACGAAACGACGGCGAAAGCGTCGGGGCGTGAGCGCGAGCGGCGCCGGCCCCCGGCGTATCGCCTACGCTACAGAGAGATTCTCTAGTGTTTTCATACTTTTCATGTTATCCAGACAAGCCCTGGACAACCTGTGGATATTATATTACTTACTGAATATATTTTATTTTTAATAGGGTCAACTATAACCACATAACATTATTTTGTTGCTAAACGTAAATAGGTACCGTCAATATAACAGATTCACGGAATTCAATTGAATCAAATTCTCCCGATATTACCGACCCATCCCGCGTCTACCTCTACATTACAGTAGAGTAAATTGAAATACCGATCGGGACCGAAATTACCAATACTCAATTGTTGTATGCAGTGCGAAGTTCTCTTGATTGCCGTTGGGGAGTGACTAGGACTATTCATAAACATTATTCAAATGACGAACAAGCATTCAGCATGTGAGTGGAATGAGCATGGAGGCTGTAGGGCTATTCGATATTCTAACCACATAAGGTGGTCCGTTCGTTCTCATTACGATCACTCTATGTGTCATTAGTGCAACTCTCGTTATCTAGTCGTCTTTACAAAATCGAAATATTACGTTAATTACCTACGTCAACAAACAGGATCGTTCACAAAACAAGCTTTTGAAAACTGAAATATTGCAGCGAGCTTTGGTCAAACAAAGATTGTATGTTATCAAAATAATCGGCACGATATAGAGCTAATCTGTGCTCTTAAAAAGCCTTTCCATGTCCATGAAATAGATGTCAATACACCTACTACTTAGGAGAACAAATCTAAACATAGTTAAGCAACGACGATACCTATATTTATACTTACCAATATTTAAGCACATAATTTCAGTATTTTCCACGAAAAAACTGACATAAGGAGGAATTTTAATAGTTTTTGGCTGCAAAACATCAATGTATAAAATTAAAAAAAAAATTATTTGGCGTTCATATAAATTATTTGTAACATGATGTTCTTCAGACTAAAAGAAAAACATTTACTTAGATCTGAGTAAAATCCTATAATGACTGTTTGGGATTCAAATCCATGACCCCATCTATCTATACTACGTAGACATTTCTCATCACATCACAAAGCTATTTCAGGAGGCGTAGAGTGCTTTCATAATGCTCTGTAGCATTTTAAAAACACTACGCGAATTCATCGCACAACGCTATTTACGAATTAGCATACCAAAGTGTCTGTTGCGGCCCTTATATTTTTGTTTAAATGCAAACTAGGTTTTCCGGCGAACACAATTTGCCTGAAACATTTACATCGCTTTCAAGTTTTTTACATCAAGAAGTAGAGGTAGGTACAATTTTATGTACGCTGATAAAAAAGTTTAAACTGAAAACGGAAAAAGTGTGTAAGTACTTATATGTTTTTAAAAATTATGAGTGGTGAAAAGTCGTTTCGAAAGTGAGGTACCTTCACGGTGCAACAAGTGAGATTACCTACAAAATTAACATGGAATTAAATCCATTACTTATTTACATTATCCGGTACGGATTGCTTTCTGCCTATAAAACATTGGATGGCAAACTGAATAATTCAACATAACTTTATTTTTAACTTTGAATCCAGTTTCGTTTTATGGGCTATAAATTTTTTATTCTCTGTCAATGTTTGTTGCGCTGTTTTAAATGGGTCGATTCAGAGAACGAGTACGTAGAACTCGGGAAATGGGCAGTCACTTCAGCCTACCCCTCTTATGTGTGTACATAGTGTTAATGTCGAGGCTCAAAAGTTTAGTGTAGTCTAGCTTTCCTACATGCAGAGATAGTGAGTTCGATTCTCGGTGAATGAATACCTACTTATCCTATTTAAGGAGACTCATATGGTCACATGTTGTGTGAGCGTGAATAACTTCGCTCCTGCATGTACTCTGTCTAGTCGTACGTGTCGGTCATGAATCCTATTGCGATAATAAAGGACTAGAGAATGCTATTTATCTTCTTATTGACCGTGTCTTTTGAGTCTGCTGATCTCAATAGGATTGTTATAAATTGGACCAGAGGGCCGAAATATTTTACGAGCGACAATAATAATATCACATTGCATATGACGGCGGCGTGGTAGAGCAACCCGCGGCCGCGCCCCGTGTGGAAACGAACAGCGAACACCCTGTAGAGAAGTTGCTGAAATTGATAGCTACCTTTCCCTTGTAAAATTACAAACCAACAACTGAATCATTAATTAAATATCGTTGGCAGACTCTCTTGCCATACCTTAATAAGTTAGAGCTAAATAAGTATAAAAGTTTTAAATTAATTTGTTTGGTGAAAATCAATCTTCTTCCTAGCGTGTCTGTGATAGAATTCAAAGCCGGAACACCCGAGTCGGCGTTGTTCTATGGCCGGACGGAACAGAGCAATAGCCAGTCAGATTAGTTGACAGTCGCTGACTGCCCAGGGTGCATTACATAATATAAATAAAGTAATACCTATAGCTCTAAAGTCGATGCGTCAATCAATCGTGAACGCTCTTCTAAAAGCGAGGTAAGGTGCCTTTTGTTATTGGCATGCGTAGTGAGAGAACCTATCATTGGATTCCAGTCACACGGTAATTGACAAGTACTCAAGCGGCGGATCGTCCGGCGGATGACTCGTGCTCCCCAAAATACACATGAACCCGGAATCCCCAATTCTGATTCAAATTCAGAGCACAATCCGAGCTGTAGGGGAATTGAGATAAGTGGGCATGTCACCCGACTGTCACACGGTAGGCACTGCCTGCTCACTGGCACAAATCCCGAGGAAATAGTTTTGTAAGCTTTGAATACGAGTTACAGGTACGCACTGCGCTATAGGTTACCCGAGTTCCGGTTAACAGGACAAGTTAGATTGTATTGTATGTACTCTTTGTTTGTGTTAGATTAGTTTTGTCATGTGATGTAATTTCGAACTCGTGGCAAGTTTATAAAATCGATATCGATGCCCGCGTATTTGGTGTAGCCTTTTGTTTTGGTTATTACGTGCGCCAGCTCATCATCACAAACAAAAGCTCTCGTGAAACTTAAATTATGCTGTAAATGTAAGTATAAGTTTATGTTTTTTATAACTGAAGTTTAATAGTTAATATTTATATTAAAATGCGTAACACGAGCCCGGCATACATCCGACCCCCACTCATTAACCGCATCAATTAGTTTGCAATTAGTAGAGTAATTTAAAATTAAAATCATATCTCTTTAGAGCTTAATGATGGGTTCAGGGCTGCGAGATTCGCCGGGTTGGATTATTAACTTCACTAAACGTTTGACTATCAAATATCATGTACAACTTCCGTTGAAGGTAAAAATCAATAACTTTTTTGTAAACTACTAGCAGCTTAGCTGTTAAGTTTCTCATTAATCATAATTACCTACTCAAACCTACTTAGTAACCGGAAGTACCCAACCCATGCATACGCTTGGCTTGGATCCATATAGGATCCATATAAAAGTAATTAAAAAAACGTCGAGCCCCTCCATTTCAGGCAGGTGTTTGACCAGCCCTCGACTACTTACTAGTTAAAGTAGGCGAGGGGGTGCGGGGGGGTGCGGGGGGGGGGTGCGGGGGGTGCGGGGGCGCCACCAGCACTCACTAATGATGTGCTGAAAAAATATTACTTTTCAGGCCGGCGAGGCCGGTGCATGCGCGTATTCTCTGCCATGCCTCGTTTGTGAAGACTTCTTTCATTTCGCTCCACTATTTTATTTACTTATTCATTTGTATTATTATTTGTTTCTTAGTTTTCACAGTTGGTTGCCGTATTTAGTACCGTATTATGCAGGCGCGGCTGTAAAATATGTATTTTTGATAAGTAACAATAAGTAACAATATTTAGAGAGAGATCGCTTTTAGCGATAAGACCGGCATTTGTGCATCACTGTTATTTAAGTTAGATTTAAGTTTTTTTATGGTGTGCAAATAAAGATTATTGTATTGTATTTAGCACGATTTATACAGGTGTTGCAAAAGTGGTATACTAAGCCGTAAGTATAAGTATCTACCTACCTGTCATAATAGTACTTAAGTGACTGACGAACTGGCAACTATCGGAAAATAAATCTCATCGTAAATATCTTGATAGAATCGCTCCACAGAGAATGCCTCGATCGTCACTGGGGCGCGTTGAAACAAAGACGCTACTTTCTAAAATAACCCTTCATTTCAGCTGCCATGGCTTAGTTTTGAAAAATTCGTCGCTACCCTGAATATTCATTCCAGTTTGGCAGATGCAGTGCATTTTATATGAATGCAGTTTTCGATCTCGTGATTTTAATTATTGGTGTAAGTTCTCACCTTGAATTTAATTAATCCCACTATTCTATTCTATTCACCACCTTTATCATTTATTTCTTGGTAAGTAGTACCTACTTATGCTAGATATAATTATTTAATTGTACATTCATCAATCAGCGGTATCTCTGTATAAGATACCCACTTACATTTTGTTTAATTTTGAATAGGAACAAACACAATTATTATTGGAATCTACTTAAAGGTTACAGCGTTAGCGTCGTAAAAAATACACGGAAAATCCATTCAAGCCTCATTATTTTTCTCACAAACCAAACAAAGCCATTTAATCATGTAAACAAAATAATAAGAGCAGCTCCTACTTAGGTACTCGTACCTCCATGTTACTTTGAAGTTACTTTACCTTGATCCAGATTTCCCAATAAACGAACCTAATCCAACCTTCTGAGATGTACAGACAGCAATAGATATACTGTGTGACAGCCCAGCGCAACCCAAATAGTAGGTAAGATTTTGATCAAAAAGAAGCAATCTGCCAAATCGTATGAAACTACCAGTCGTTAGATATTATTGAAAGTTACAGCTACCGAGAGACCGATTTTCATGAGAATGTTAAAAGTTTGATTGTTTTTTTTATGTAGGTATACCGGAAACCCCAAGGGAAACACTTATAGAAAAACGACGCTTCAGGGTAATAGGTTGTAAAAAAACAGAAAATATCCAAAGGCTAGAAAGGAACCTTCGACCCGAAGCGGTCAAAGAAAAACCTATAATATAAGTTTTTTGTTCAATAGGTACATAATTTTTCACTTTTCATTCTACTTTAGCTAGGCCACATGTAACAGTGACAGTGTCTATCATACAACTTATATCTCTCTATCATATAAGTATTTATAAAACTGGACTATTTCACATAGTTCCTGGCTACGAATCCATGGCAAACAAACTAACAAGGATAGAAAATGGTCGAGTAGAAAGCCATAGTTTCGAACCAGTCAAAATTAAATTAACCAGTACCAAGATGGCAGTGAAATCATGGTAAGGTAAGTCATTATATTATATATAAAACAAAAGAAAATGGTCTCTGAATAAGTCCCACATAGCTATTTAAATAGAATTTCTACTAAAGACGGTTGAAATCGGCGGCCGGCCCGTGGTCACGTTTGCAGTGACCTTTGCGAGTTCAATAGGGATCAGCTTTCAGGGATATATTATGGTCCGACCTACCTGACGACGGCTGACATAATATAATCATGTTTGATTGTGTGTGGACCGAGGTTACTCCGCCCTGCCACCTTTTATTTTCGTGGAAAACTTTTTGGCAGGGCTTGTTGGTTTAGGACGTTTTTCTTGAAAACGTTCGCGTTTTTTTTTTGTTTTGTTGTGTTGTAGCTGTTTCAGTGTTACAGTTATTTTACTAGGTAGGTATGTGTTATATTAAATATATTAAGTAAAACAAAAATATTTATGTTATGTCTATAGGGTGGAATTAGTCGAGTCGTGATAACAGACAGGAATGTGATTGATACGAGTAGGTAAGTATAACTACAAAATGTAAGTACAATTTGCAGTGTAGGTAATAACTTCCTTTTATCTACAAAGTAGTAGTTAAGTATTAAATTTAGAGAATCAGTAAATATGATTGCTGCACAAAATATATAAAAACCGTCTGCCTAAAACAAGAATTTTATTTTACTCATACTTATACATCGTAATATTTTTACGTGAACCCTCAAACAGTTACTTAAGTACTTTCTCTCCATAAAACAAGCTCATAAAGTGTCAATATGCTAACTGAAATTCGATCAAAAGCTACTTTAGTAGGTATTGAAATTCAGACCCTCAGAGAGCCACATTCTAAAAAAATAACTAAGTATTTTCATCTACACCTACATTTGATGGTATTCAAATTGATCTTTCGGCATGAATACAATACGATACAAAGCAGACAGAACATTGGGAACCTTCTTGTTTTTGAAAGCGGTTAAAAATAAGACCGTGCTGAATGCAATAAAACATTTTCAACGTAAATATTTAGGTTGAACTGTTAGGTACAAATGAATTTCATAGGTGCTTTAATTTTGAAAGCCACCTGATGTATTTTAGATCAGTGATATTGTCATAAACTTAATTTAGACAAAAGAAAGCTTAATTCAGCGCACGTAAAGCGCACTCATTGTAAAGTGCTGTAATATTTAACATAAGTGCATACTAGACTACTTATATAAATAAAACAAAAAAATTAGTAATAATCAGTACCCGTATCATGAAAATTCGAACTAACGAATAGAATCGAATGCGAGTGCGACTATTGTCAACTTGACAGCACTTTCGAACACTTTTTACCTTTCGAATGAGTTTCGAAAAGAATGACCACAGAGTACATGATATTATTCTGACAATGACCTATGGAATGATAGCTGTCAAACTTTCGCAAATCTGTACACCGCAATACACCGCCATTTTGTTGTTGACAGGTTGACAGCACTTTCGAATAGACTATCGAATAGAATATGCTGCGGTTTTTCATGATACGGGTACAGAAGCCCAGAAGTCAAACTTTAAAGGTCACCGCACATAATTAGCGTAACGTAAAGGGATCGCCTCGTTTTCTTCTGTCAACCAGTAGGAAGAACGCGAGCTCGCGAACGCCTGGCTGACAGAAAGAAGGCGATCCCATTACGTTACGTTTAAATATGTGCTGAGACCCTAAAAAGAACTCTGATCACGGGCTTCGGTAAAAATAAAGTACTCGTATAATGAATACATCGCTCGCTAACATTCATGAAACAAGAAGAATTCTTGGGCGGGCGAGCGGCGGCCACACTCGATCCTGCCCTGACGTGCACCGCACTATGGGGACTACGGGGCGCTAATTTATGGGCGGTCAGGTAAACGAAGTGGACAGATAGATGGGATGGAGTTGTATCAATGAATTAGCTGAAGGCAGTCTTTCAGAATAGGTGCATTGGCATACTGACAAAAATACTTAGGTAAGTAGTTAAGTAGAAGAAGAAGATATTTTAAATTTACTAAAAAGTTGCGTAAAATTTTGTGTTCAATATTATACATACTACCTACTATTTATTGATTTTACTTTTTTATTACTATTTACCTGGCTTGACCACTTGACTAATAGAATTTAATTTAAAGTTACTAGTGGTTTGTTAGCTCGTGTATTTTCTTCCTCTAACCATCATGGGAGTCACGGTTTTGAGTTAACCACATAAACTTTATTATAAACTTTTTATAACTAAGTAGCCATACCTACTATACTATGACTTGTTTCTTTGAATTATAATCCTACAGGTTCATCTCATAATGCGCAAGACAATAGGTTGGGAAATGCTACTAATCATATCTACCTATACTTATAGGTGTCCAAATGACTGCTGTATCTAGGTAGGTTAGATACCTATATTACCTATGTACTTATAACTTTTTAAATTTGGAACTTATTTTACAAATTGATAAACCTAGGTAGTACTTCATAGGCTTGCTGTATTACTATCTCGTAGTTACTTATTATAGTTACACTCTGTTACACTAACAAAAATGTATTCGAAACAACCTGTGGGTAGGCACAACAATGCAAACTTATATACTTATTTACAAAAAACTGAATCAAATTTTTAAAAAAGGTGTTTTCAATCTCTCGTTAAAATTACCTGTAGTCAGGTAGGTAGTTTGTAAATAAAAACAAGTGGACTTACCAGCTGACGCGATGTTGCGGTGCGTGCGGGTCAGCCGGCGGCGGCGGCGGCCCGGGGGGGCATGGCGCCGGGCCCGGCTGCAGGTCGCGCTCCCGGCACCGCCAGCTCCGAGCTCACAAACAAAACCACGCAAGTCCCAACCGACGGCAAATAGTTCCGAACGCGATCGCGAGTCACTAGCGCTGTCCAGCGGGAAGCAGGCGCCCTGAGCGGTCCCGTGTTGCGACTGGCGCTGGGCGGCGACGAGGCCCCGCCCGCCCCCGCGCCCGCCCGCGCCCGCCCTAGCTACCCCTAAATACCTGAAATTCCTACTCGCGCTCTCCCACGATAGAGTGTTTACCGAACCCCCGCGATGGAAATGCTAATTCATTTTTCACGAACATATTTTTGCTGAACGATTTAATCGGCTGAGCTGTCGATTTGCTCGCTGCCCGGTCGGCTTGTCGGTGAATACTTGAATAGGCTAATTACAAACTGAAAAGAGTTTAAACGATTTTCTTTCGCAAACGATTTTGTATTTTCGTTAAAACAAACTTGTTGGGAAATGTTAAGTTGGCAAGTCTATTGTATAGGCTGGCAGTTTGTTAATTAGGTATTAATTAAAATGGAAAGTTTTCTGATATTTCTCGCGTCGTGTTTTTTTCACTGTTAGCTATAAACTTCTGCAGCGGAATCAGAAGTAAGTAATGCTTACAACACGTGCACGCGGTTAGTCAGTAAACATAACGCATTCGAAAATTCAGTTTCAGCGGCACTTAGGTAGGTTCCTATGTGTTCATATTCAAGTTAGGTATGTTGGATTAAAGTTAGCAATAAAAACGTAAATGTTAGATACATTTAAATAAAATAAAGTCTTGACAACAAAATAACTTAATACAAATACAGTAGTCAATGTTCGCATTTAATACACGCCATATTCTACGATAAGTGTATATATGAACACTCATTCGGTTTTCCCTGGCAACTGCTCTTACTATATAATCAGGTACATAGGTATACGTAGGTACCTACATCTTGACCCGCACTTATATTCATGTGTACTATGTACTTATTATGTATGTGTATATTGTGTAGAGATGCCTTGTCCAGTGTTTACTTACCACTACGAGGCACACGACTCACCTGAAAAGAATAGGTTATTGTGTGTATTCAATTTACGTACATATATCACCATCACGACGTACATAATAAGGCCTTTATTTACACGAGCTGTTAAGGACTATAGGGATTCCAGGTATTAGGATTTATAAATAAACTGCTTATTTGCTTTATAGCGGGACTACAACCTTACCTACCTATAACGCTTGTACCTAACCTTTGAAAATGTAATTAGTTCAAGCCTTGTATTAATTAGGTAACTATAATGAAAAAAGGTTAAACTTGTATTTATGAAAAAAAAAGTTGGAATTTTAATTTAGTTTCTATCCTAACTAATGTTATAAATGCGAAAGTAACTCTGTCTGTCTGTCTGTCTGTTACTCTTTCACGCTAAAACTACTGAACGCATTTGAATGAAATTTGGTATAAGTACCTACGTATGGTCTAGAGTCTAGACCCTGAAAAAGAACATAGGCTAATATTTATCCCGAAATTCCCACGAGAAAACTTTTTATGGCGAAGCGAAGCTCGCCGGAAAAGCAGCTATTTTAAATATGGGGGTTTTATATTTATCTAATACTTATGAATAAACTATACAATCATTGTATTATAAATTATGGTTGTTATGCGTTTATGAATATAATAAGTAATTCTTCAGGACCAGGAAACCAACTTTGATATTTTACTCCAGTATGCTTAGGCATGCTTTTAACTATTCGTCGTAGGTAATATCTGCTAGTGCTTTACTTACCCAAGTATTTTTAATAATACTCGCAAAGCTTCCTGGATTAATCTCTGCTATTCTTTTCAGGCTCACTGGAGAGTAAAAACTCGGATGGATACTATAAGCGATGCAAAAAACTTTTGAAAAACTGAACCTTTTCAATTCAATAACTTTTATGGAAGTCTAATAAATATAATAAATATACTTAGATTCTTACCTACACATGCCTATACCTACAACTTTAAGCACGAGTATCCTGCATGTTTAACTTTCTACATTTTAAACCTATATACTTATTTGAAAGGCAAAAAACTTCTGAGTGAAAGTTCTACCACAGACATGCAATAATTCTGAAAGCTTCAAACTTTATGTGCATTTTGTGAAGAATCTCAGCATTGGGCTACACCTAGAATACCTACCATGAAAACATGCAGAATGTCGCTTGCAAAGTTTTTCAGCAATGAACAGCAATGCAGGTCCAAACATTTTAAGTCCATTCATTTCATTAATTAATGCTAGAAGGGTCAAACCGGTGAAAGTGTGCTAGAATAACTAAGCTCCGTGGGGGGTAGCAACAAACCTTATGTAAACTAAGTCTAACATCATTAATATATTAACTGAGTGAATACAGGCGTGGGTGCCGTGACGTCACACGCAGCTACCGTGGCGGGATATGTGGTCGTCATGAGGCTACAGGGGCTCCGATCACGTAACAAGGCACATATCTAGGGACCCTATACTCTAGACGTCACGAAGTTGAAAACTCTTATTGCCATCGGCTTTGTGAGAATACCGCACGCCTTCCACTGAATGAAACTTAAGTAATAGTACCCACACTTGCCACTCACGTTTCTTTCATGACGTCACTCGAAAAACGAACTCGGCAGCCCAGTTTGGGGTCAATGGCCAATCTACAAATAGAAAAGTCCAATTCAAAGTTGAGCTGCAGCAATTTTTGAAGGCGAAAAAAGTTCCGTCAATTATTCGTCTGAATAATACATGGAGTTAGTTCGGCTTTGGGGGACTTCAACCGAAATTTTGTTGGAGTTCTGAAATGGAATTGGAATTCGACACGACGTAAAAAGTTATCGTTTACAGGCATCTATAAGTAATATAAGTATACATAAGTAGGTAAGTATGTTTAAGTATCAGCTATGTCAGCGGTTGAACAATCAAGTATCTACCTAGGTATCTTATCTAGGTGGTAATGTTAGCCTATGTCCGGGAGTATTTTCTAGTTTAGCTCCTATTTCCATTGAAAAATACAGATTTAGGTTAGGACCTAATTAGGTTCCTACCTAGGTACAGTGCTATACGATGCTATACGACCATTTATTCCAACATGACTGTGATTGCGTAGTCCAGCTTCAGTTTCTATGAAGTTTAATCTAAGAATTGGCTGCTTAAAAGTTGTAGCAGGTTATATATCATTATTTAGTAGTCATAAATATCATCAGCCAATTACCTACCACTGATGGAGATAGTGCATCTCACATAGTGGTGGATTAGAGGGCCACTGGAATCCCATGCTACGTTTATTCGTAATCATTATCATCAGCCTATAATCAACTACTGCCCGCCATAGGCCTCTCCGAAGAAGCGCCACAACACTCATTCCGTGGTCTTCCTCCTCCCTACCAGCTACCCGCCTAAGGTTGTCGGTCCAACGGCAGGGCGTCCCACGCTGCGTTTGACTGTTCGTACGTAATGACCACGTTTCAATTTGTCTAACCTATCTGCCCTATCTAAAACCTAGGTAATGAGGTAATACGAGAAAATATAGAACATAAATATGTACAGTAAGGGGCAGAGAAACCTGACCACCCTCAGAAGCATTGTTACTATGAGAGGGGGGTCAGGTTTCTCTGCACCTGACCGTACTTAACTAGGTAGTTAAGGTGAAGATGGAAGTCAGAAAGCAAAGATTGGAGACTGTATTGGTCTATGTTCGTCCAATTGCCCTTCGATTCTACTTCCAAATGTCGGTAATCTATAAGTTTTCTTATTGTGATGGATACAAACTACTACTCACCTATATTTAAACTTAACTAAATGAAACGATATCACTTAAACATTCTAAAATATAATCGTAGCGTCTAACTCAAGACAAGCACACACTCAACATTGTCCCTAAGTACCTATTTAGCTTCAATTTACTTAAGTAGGTGCTGACTGCTGACATGAAACTAACCCTTCATCGCCTCGCTCCGGCCCGGGGGCCTCCTGCTCCACGCCATTGCAATCCTCCACCGTGATCTCAGGAGGCTCACTCATCGCTACCACTGAACCTTCAGCTAACCAACTATCCACCACGAAACAATCCCGAAGACTGGCCCAGCCCGCCCTTGGTACAAGATTATTACTGCACGTATCTACTATTATTAAATTAAGCGAAGTGAACTTACAGTCAACATGAAACATAAGCATACGGTGGACAGCGGGTCACGAACGCACGTCCAGGGCTTCCCGCGTAATCCCTTTAAAGAGTAGGTTGTCGTTGTGGCCCCCCGATCCTATTTACGTGGCGAGTGACAACCCTGTTAACAGCTACTGTTAGCATCGGCTCTGAATGGATTTTCTGAAAGCGGCGGAGGCGGATGGAAATCGGGCAGCTCGGATTAATATTCTGAAGCCTTTTCACTTTAATTGAATACGTTATTATATGAGTTAGCAAAGTGAAAGTCGGTATATAGGTTTCGTACAGTGTACTATGAACTTTGTACGTCCAATTTGCGCATAGCAGCAAAATTTTAAAGCATTATGTATATAATACAGGTATATTATATTATGACAAAACTGTCTAGAGATGAGTCACAAAAGTTTTCCTCAAGAGATCGAGTAATCTGATTATATCTTATCAAAAAACATAAGTATTCTATTGAGTGTGTACTTAGGCACTGATCAACTTATCAAATCAAAATATGGTATTGAGTGTATGTGCACTAACATGGTACTTTAGCACATACCTTCAACATAACTACATTTATCACGCCCTCTCCATCAATAACAGATTTGACGATGAATGGTGAATCACTTATCGGACCTAATACCCACCCACGTAAGTACGTAAACTGTGATGATAAGAAACGTATTCGCCTCCTAATACCGCGCCAATTACTCATGACTAAATAAACAGAGGAGATTATGACGAACAGCCGCTTACAGTGGGGCTATAGCTAAGTAGATTTACTTATAAAATATAGGGGACATCATGACGGCGTTTCCCGAGAGACACAGATTAAATAAAATAAGCTCTTCAATCAAAGTGATCGGTCGTTTGTCCACAAACTTTCATAAATTGCCTTCGATCATTTCTGCACTTATCGTAATAGGCGGCGGCGGGCAGGCCCATCCATGCAGACTACACGACACGCGGGATTGAGACACGTTCTAGTATACTGCTAGTCACGTAACTTGACCAAAATGGAGACATAATATTGTCAATAGCATCAGGTGATACGAATACAGATGGTTGATTCCATGACGCTGTTGGTTGCCTGAAATAACCAAGCCGATTATAGCTCAAGTAAATAATGAAATAGATAAAATACAGGGGGAAAGCGGTCATGTTGCGTGAATCGAACTCTATCTGTGTAGTTACTTCTTAGTTACTTACAGTAAAGCTCATTCTGTCTTTAGCTGTTACAGAGGGTAACGGGTTTAACTTTAGGCTTTGCATTTTAATACAAAAGATAAGTAAGTTAGCTACCAAAGTACTTCTAGGTCTTTATCGTTTAGTCGAACGATGCATGGATACAAAACGGTCGAAAAATATTTACAATTTAGTTTCTCAACTTTTTTTTAGTAGTGCGTAATCTAATCTATGGATTTAGAATGGGACTATTACAGTTTAAAAAAGATGTAGTTAGGTACATTAACCGGCATTTGCCTTTCAGAGGCGCGAGCATCTATTCTATTCTAATCTATTCTAAAATGTGCAGAATCGCGAGCATAGGATTCGATACTATTTTCGAATCTACACGAAGGATCATTTTGTACTAACTGACAGACGTATGACAGGCTACTAAATACGTTTAGCGTTTGGTGAAATTCCACCTAACATATGGAAAAAAACAAATGTCACTTTTGGAACTAACTTTGCCAGTGACAGTTGACGTTACGCAATGTTAACGGAGCACAGTGTTTTTCCCTTTGTTCCCATCGAGTCACACATCAAACCTGTCACACTGTATACAGTTGGGAATTCTTCATGAAAAGTGTGCCATCTAGTCACAGTGTTACTCGATGGGAGTGTTACTCGTTGGGAATGATTTATTTCTGAATTCCAAACCAGCCGCTGTAACTGGATGGGAACATAAACTAGAAAATTCCCAACTGTTCTCCCGTTACTCGTTAAGATTTGTTCAGTGATGATGAATGATGATGATGCCTAACCAGTGATAGGTACTGTGACTTATACAGTGTGTTGTTTTTCGGACCCGACAAACTTTAAGGGTGGATTCTACGAGTAATTTCATCGAGAAAAACCCCCATATGTGGGGTCAAATCTCAATATTATAGAAATGGCGGCCATTTTAAAGCTAAATTTGCTTTGAACTTTTTTTAAGCAGTTGTGAATATTTTAAATGAATAGAGATGACTTTTTGCGGATAATAGCATTTTATTTCATGTCCGTAAAGCGTTTAAATCTCGAGATGATTTTCTAAACGAAGAAGAAAATCTTAAAGATATTACTCGTAGAAACACTTAAAGTTTGTCGGAAGATGCAGATGATCTCAAAATAATGGCGAATATTATGGGGACCAACACCGATCTAGTACTTACATACTTATTTATTTATTTTATTCGGAAAACTTAAACTAGTTAAAACTTAATATTACTAATTTGCATAACAGCCATGTAGTAGTTATAATTATCGCATATGGTGGAATTCAGATCCATTGGACTCTTGTATTGGCTCAAAAGACTTGATGAGGTTTCACTAGCGCCATCTACCTTAATCTCTTATTCGCTCCATCCAAAGGTTGTCTGGCAGAGAGCAGAGAGTCCGCTTTTAGTGATAGGACCGCCTTTTGTACCCTTATTAGGTTCATCATCTTTAGCCTATAGCAGTCCACTGCTGGACGTAGGCGTCTCCCAAAGCACGCCACTGGATGTGATATTTAGCTTTCCGCATCCTAATTAAGTTACAACGTGTATATTTTATTATTCTTTTGGGGTGTACAAATAAAGTGTATTCTATTCTATAATCGGTTTTTGTCTATGGTGGAAAATTCTTCATTGAAAATCCCAACAAGTTACTGTGACTTGTTGGGAATTTTTATTTTCATAGTCCCAACTAGTTACAGTGTTACAGTTGTATGTGACACGTTGGGAATGAAGGAAAAGGGTGTTTCAACGAGTAACAGAGTGTGGACTGATGGGAATTTTGAACATAAAATTCCCAACGAGTAACAGTGTGACTGGTTGAGGTGTGACTGGCTGGGAACAAAGGTGTCAGTGTGTATTCACGCGGAGGTATCGAATCCTGTGCTAGCGATTCTGCACATTTTCGGGACACTTCCTTTGATGTTTGTATGAAAACATTGTTATGACTATGTTACTAGGAATATTAGGTAGTAATCTTCCTATTTTTCCAAATTGTATCTATTATCTATAGATATAATTCGTTATTGACCAACTGATAAAGTTTTTATTATAAATTCATGGCAAGTACCTACTAGCACTACTAGTAAAAATTAACGTTTACGTTATAACGTAAACGTTAGAGCAGTAGGTTAAAAAATATCTGGTAGATAAGAAAAACTCAATTTAATTATTCAAATTCACAATTTATTATTAACTACTTATCATTACAATTGTTTACCAACCATAGGTACATTCATTTTTCTTATTGAACATCATTCACACACTCGTACATTTCAAACTTATTATGTAGGTAATAGGTTGTAGGTACCTTATGATTTATCCATATTATTGAATATTATGTAGCTATGATTATCAGGCAGGTAAAGGTGTTTATAATTTATTTAATAGAAAATTTTGCGTTTAGGATAAGTCATCAGCGAGAACAGTATTACAAAATAGGTTCCACCTAGTTTTCAAGGTATAACTTCAATATGGCACCATCACTAGATTAGATACCTGTGTAACAATAGTATGTTTTATGGAACATTCGGTTTCTTAACTGATAAGGCATGGAGCACATCAAGGACCACAATCGTGGGAAGTGTACACCTATCATAACAATTAAGTGTTTGTACATCCGAGGTCAATCATCAGTTCATATAATAAGATAAGTCCACCAAAGGACGAATTGCATTCAGTATTCTTTGTATAGAAATTCACACAAGCGCGTCCACTTCATCGGCATTGCCGACGCATTTTATGACAATCCCTTTCTTGCGATAGGTACGATGTCGATAGTTGGAATACCTTTATTTGTAACAAACAGAATCACTCTTCGTGTATGACACATTGAATGTATGATATAAGAACGACTCCTTTTGATAATTTATCATTAAACCAATTAAGGTGGGCATGAGTTTATGTAAAATATTAATTAATTAATTTAAGTATTTATTGATCGCAGTAGGCATGTTCGTAAATAAAATATAGAATAACCCCAAGTATTATGCCATAATCATGGTGAATGTAAACTATAAACTATCGATTTTGGTGTTAGCTATTAACGTTTTTTGTTTGAAGTTACACGCATGTTACAGCTGTAACTTTTCTCATACTCATCTAGTACAAAACCCTATGTATGTACCTACTTACGCCTCAACCGACACAAAGTTCAAATAATATGTACCTATCAGGTAGAATTTACTACCATTTTAAATAATAAACCATATCTGGAGTTATTCTATATTTCAATTTAAAATCCGTTATTTCTGCATGGTAGGTACCTACTCAAAATACACATGTACCTATCGAATAATGAAAGTCCAGAGTTTTTATAAAAGGACGATCGGTGTTTACGAAATTATGGAAACTAGATTGTTAAGGTAAGTACAATCTATAAAGAAGTCTCGTTTCCTGATCTGCCTTAGAATCTTATCATTGCTCGATTTAATACCACGATACAATAAGTTGGATACAGGTTTCGTTATCAAAATCACTTCCAAATTGTTTGAGATATCATAATCGTGAATCGTACATGTCATTCATGAATATTAACATAAGTGTATTTTGTGCTGTTTTAAATTTAAGACAAGGATATAGGACACAGTTGTACTTTCAATTAAAGGGGTCAAATGACTTGGTATCTTAACCTTAAGGTCGCCCCCTGCCTTCTAATGGGGAATAGCATTCCTAGGTATTAATTAATTACATCATACTTTATACCATAATTACTTGAACCTGTACAGTTGGTAAACCTAAATGACTAGTCAAATGCGTTATTAAAATAAAATTAACACTAGGTAGGACTCGAAGACATAATAATAAAATCTTATAGTATATTAAATACGGATGGATGTTGAAATTAAGTTTGCTTCATTATAGCAGTACTATACAGTCTTTTATAAAATGGTGAATATTTTGAGCTTTTTCGTTACTCGGATGCAGGCCGAGCAGCACAGATCAGACCGGATTGTTTGTCCTACTCTCACAATCATGGACTATGCCTGTCTTGCCTGCCCTGTGCCCGCTACACGGGTTCGTTATCGACGTCGATATGCGCTTATTTGGGGCTGCATGTATGGCGAGTCGCGATATAGTTACGTTTATCTGCGTCGATAAAGAACCTTTGTAGCGGCAGCTGTGCTTCCTGCCCTGCCCTGCGTCATCTGAGACCCGGCATACGACTAGCCTAAATGTTATGTCGTAGGTTATATTGCGGATACATTGATCGTTAATTAATCAGTTCGCATAATCGGATATGTTCATATTTTTTTTTATTATAATATGGAGCAAGCATAAAGTTTTACGTGCGTACGTTTTATACATATTCATGAGAAAAGCCGAGGATAAAGGATCTGGTTGGACAGTCGCTCTATCTAAAACAGATACTGTAAATATTGTAAAACAGTGTTGGATGATGACGATAAATTCCATGGGGGGCTTGTCGCTCACGTCCGTAGGTACAAACCCTAGTTACCCTACACGTGTCCCCTGGGTGGTGCTAACGAGTGACAACGCCGAATGTCGGGCGGCGGTAAATCGACCCGACCTCCTCTCCTAGCAGAGGCGGCGATCTCCCGCCGTAAAAAAGGAGAATCACCAACACGCCTGCCAAGCGCGGTGATTATGGCAAATAAACCTCCTGATGGAAAAAACAAAGCCCCGGCCCCCAGTCCCCGGCAGCCCCGCTATCCCGGACTCCGGTAGCGGTCACGGTAACGGCGGGGCAGGGGGTGCGAAGAATCTCCGGCAGAGAGTCGGCTACCAGCCCAACCGACCCTTGCACCTGGCAACATATAACGCACGGACACTGAGGGAAGACGTGAAGATAGAGGAGCTGGAAGAGGAAATCAGCAAGCTAAAATGGGACATTATAGGGTTATCCGAAGTCCGACGAGAGGGAGAGGATACGGAAATTCTCCAGTCCGGAAACTTGCTGTACCACCGGGAGGGCGACCAACTGTCCCAAGGGGGTGTCGGGTTCATCGTCAACAAGTCCCTCGTCAACAACATCGTTGAAATCGGAAGTGTGTCGGCACGGGTTGCGTACCTCATCCTGAGAATATCTAAACGATACTCAATGAAGGTCATACAGGTTTACGCACCCACATCTAAGCACACCGATGATGAGGTCGAACTTGCGTATGAAGACGTATCGTCTGCCCTGCGTAAGCTCACTACTCATTTCACGGTGGTGATGGGAGACTTTAACGCGAAACTCGGAAAACAAGAAGGCGGCGAGACGAAAGTGGGGTCACATGGATTTGGAGTCCGGAACCATCGTGGGCAAATGCTGGCTGACTTCTTGGAGAAGGAGGGCCTCTATATGATGAACTCCTTCTACAAGAAGAAGCCACAAAGGAAGTGGACGTGGATTAGCCCCGATGGGAAGACTAAAAACGAGATCGACTTCATATTGACGGATAAGAAGCACATATTCAATGATGTCTCAGTGATCAGTAGGGTTAAGACCGGCAGCGATCACCGACTCGTAAGAGGCACTTTGAATATAAACTGCAAAATAGAACGCTCCCGTCTAATGAAGTCCACGCTCCGCCCTACTCCTGCTCAAATCCAGGATCCCGAAAGCTTTCAGTCTGAGCTTTGCGACCGCCTGATATGTTTAGAGAATTGCGTTACAGTTGACGATTTAAATAATAGGTTTGTGGAAACTGTCCGAGAGGTAGGATCGAAATATTTTTCGTCCCGAACCAACCGAGGACCTCAAAAACTCTCAGATGGGACTCTGAGTCTCATAAGAGAACGGAGAGAAATGAGGTTGCAGTCTTCAGTTGATATGGTCGAATACAGACGTCTAAACAGACAGATCGCCAAAGCAAGACGTTGCGATATGAGACGCTACAATTGCAAGCGCATTCAAGACGCAATAGAGCAAAACAAGGGCTCCAAAGTCTTTGCTAGAGATCGACCTGTTCGGCAGACTCTGTTGACCCAACTGAAGACCGACACTGGCAACACCGTTTCATCAGTGCCCGAAATTCTGGGAGAAATTGAGAGATTCTACGGACAGTTATACACCACAACACAAAACCCTATTACCAGCGGTGCTCACGACAGCCGAGCGCCACTCACCCGACACTATACCGAAGATATTCCGGACGTCAGTCTAGACGAGATTAGTATAGCTCTCAAACAGCTAAAAAACAACAAAGCTCCGGGAGATGATGGAATAACGACAGAACTTCTGAAAGCCGGCGGTAGACCGATTTTAATAGCACTTCGGAGGCTGTTTAATTCCGTCATACTCGAAGGCACAAGCCCGGAGGCATGGAGCAGAAGTGTAGTGACTTTGTTCTTCAAGAAAGGCAACAAAGCCCTATTGAAGAATTATAGACCCATTGCACTTCTGAGCCATGTGTACAAGCTGTTTTCGAAAGTTATTACGAATCGTCTCGAGCAAAGACTCGACGACTTCCAGCCACCCGAACAAGCCGGGTTCCGAAAAGGCTATAGTACCATAGATCATATACACACGCTTCGGCAGGTTATACAGAAGACCGAGGAGTATAATCTACCTTTATGTCTAGCGTTTGTGGACTATGAGAAAGCCTTTGATTCTATTGAGCTCTGGGCGATGCTTCAATCCCTTCAGCGGTGCCATATAGACTATCGCTATATCGAGGTGTTGAGATGTATGTACAATGCTGCCACAATGTCAGTTCGATTACACGAACATAGCACAAAACCGATCCAGTTGCAAAGGGGCGTGAGACAGGGAGATGTTATTTCTCCGAAACTGTTCACCTGTGCACTGGAAGATGTTTTTAAGCTTGTAGAGTGGAAAAGACTGGGCATTAACGTCAATGGCGAATATATCTCTCATCTACGATTTGCTGATGACATAGTTATTATGGCGGAAACGCTGGAGGAGTTAGGCGAAATGCTCACAGACCTCAATGATGCCTCTAAACAAGTTGGGCTGAAAATGAACATGGACAAGACAAAGGTCATGTCGAACGAACATGTTTCATCATCGCCCGTAACTGTAGGAGGTGTCACCATCGAAGTTGTCGATCAGTATCCCTACCTAGGACAAGTGATCCGATTAGGTAAATCCAACTTCGATAAAGAGGTAGCTCGTAGAATCCAACTCGGATGGGCAGCGTTCGGGAAATTACGACACATCTTCACTGAAAACATACCTCAGTGTCTGAAAACAAACGTTTTCAATCAGTGCGTGTTGCCAGTGATGACTTACGGAGCCGAGACGTGGTGCTTCACCAAAGGGCTTATCCACAAGCTCAGAGTTGCTCAACGTGCTATGGAAAGGGCTATGTTAGGCGTGTCCCTGCGAGATAGGATTCGTAATGAAGAAATCCGCAGGAGAACTAAAGTTACCGACATAGCCAAAAGGATTAGCACGCTGAAGTGGCAATGGGCTGGCCACGTAGCCCGCAGAGCCGACGACCGCTGGAGTAGAAAGGTTCTGGAGTGGAGACCCCGTGTCGGCAAACGGCGTGTCGGTCGCCCCCCAACCCGTTGGTCTGATGATCTGCGGAAGGTAGCGGGAAGCCGCTGGATGCAGATGGCGGGTGACCGTTTGGGGTGGCGATCGTTAGGAGAGGCCTATGTCCAACAGTGGACTACAGAAGGCTGAGAGAGAGATAAATTCCATAATACGTGCACATAGTTTCAAATCTATTTTTTTCTTTCAACCAAGCTACATAAATTATATTTTATATTAAAAAGTTAAATTACAACAATAAATAATTTGTTCGTGTTCGTGTACTACTAACACTACTGTTTGTTTACCTAAAATCGTCATGTATTATGGCTTTTTGAGATAACGTAGAAATAGAAAAATAAAACATAATCCATAAAAAGCTAAATCTAAAATACGAAAACCTCGTAACATGATGTGTTCGTTCGTTTAACAGTAAGTACCTCAAAAATAATAAAGCTCAAACTAATAACTCTCTTAAAAAGAAATACAAAATCAACAAATTATACATAAATATTCTCCATCGCAATGAATATTATACTATCCGTACTGAGTGGATATAGCAAGACATGAGTGTGAGCTAGGTATTCAAATTATCATAATTTATCGGAACATGAGAATTCCAATGAATCTGAATTATATCGACAAGTGATAAGATAACACAGTAATCGTTTCTTGGATTCACTGTTTTAAAACTAATAAAATTAATTTATTATTTATTTTATTAGTTAGCTTGTGACCCTTACGTTTATTTCAACGTAGGTAACTACAGCAATTTTTTATCACATCACGAAAAGCCCAATCTACCAATCAATTTTTTTACACAATTATTGGTGGTAAAATTATAACAATTTTGTAATTTTTAACTATCACTGGGCTTATTCAAACTAAGAGGCACCAATGTCATGGAATTAGTTTTTTTATACATGAAATAAATACTTAATAATGTTTCTAAAATGTATTGGTATTTTTTGTATTGTACTTTTATGTAAAAGTAGAGAATCCTTAACTGCAGAATAAAATTAATTGTGATATAAATAACAATATTATAGGTACATATTATTATTATCTATCATACAATAAGAGATCTTGCTCCTGGTTTTTTTCTCTATAAAGTTTTCCAGCAACCACAAAACTTCATCCAAACATTATTCCTAATAATTAATTAACTAAGCTTTGGTAAATATTATAATAATGTATGTGTGTAGCATTGGTGACTTCGAAATATCTAAGTAATCTTATCTATTTAAGTCATCACGTTTCACAATGCTCAAGACTTGTGCACTTATAGGGAATACAAACTTGTAAACATGCCTAGTGATATGAAATACTGAAAACTAATCATACTGTGACTGGAATTTTAATTTCTTTGTTCACAATATAGAACTTGTGCTTCTTTCCTATGACACCCCAAACAACGGCGATGTTCTCAATACACACATTAATTGGGATCGTGGCCAGCGCGCCCGCCACAAATAGGAAAAACTTCCAAAAGCCAAATCTATTCACAGGGAATGATTTAAGTACACCAAACATGTACATGTAGATGTTGACGGCACCAATGAACCCACAAACAAGGTCCAATAGATGTGGACATGGGATCGGGTATACGGCAGCAAAGATTATATTACTAGTGGACAGTGGCAATGTCACCCACGAGTAACAAGATAGTGCTAAGAAGATTTTATGGTAGAAGGGAATCTCCTTAGAGTGTACCACTAGCAGAATACCTTGAATCCACCTCTTCCGCTGCTGCATAAAGTCCCACATAGTGAAAGGTGATTTCTCCCACATTTCACCCTCAACAAAGTTGAAGGTGTAACCTTTGGTGTAGGCCTTCATGGCGAAATAGCAGTCCTCAGCCACTGACCCGTCCAGACCATTGTCAAAAGACACATCTTTTTCTGCGCCAACCTGTAACATTAATAAGAAAAAAGTTGATTGACGAAATTGAGATGCAAATTGCTTAATTTATGATATATAATAATTATTCAATAGCTTTGCATTATCACTATTAATTATTAAAATATTTCAAAACATGATAAGGATGTAGTTCAGCTTAAACACTTCAAATATGAAGTATTCCAAATCTAATCATTGATTACTATTTTTTATCTATGTAGGTATGTGTGTACCTGAGTAATGACGTAAGATCCTTTCCAACTGAACAGTGGCTTATGGAACAGGTAGAACTGAAGCCGGAGCTTGCCCATGTCGTCGGCCACACGGAAGCTGTCGGCCAGGGTCGTCAGCCAGTTCACTATCTGCTCATTGGCATAGGTAATAAGCCCTTGACCAAACTGATGTCGACCATCAAACACAAAGTTCAGGATCCCTCGAATTGAATTCTCAGTCAAAAGAGTTTCTTCATCTAAATGCACAATCCAATCTGTGTCAGCCAGAATATTAACATTATCCTCCAAACAGTACTGCAAGGCTCTGGATTTAAACAAAGCCCCAGATTTGGTCTTGTATTCCGATGGGACCACCACTTCTCTTACTCTTCTGTGTTTGGGCAAATTTAAAACTTTGTCAGTCACAACTTCTATCATGAAGTTTTCTAAGCCAACATCGACACAGAGCCCCATGTTCCGGGACACATTGTTCTTTACAAGATCCGGGAAGTCTCCCCGGGTGACTATCCTGATGCAGATAAATGGTGCCAATAAGGGTGATCCCTTTATCTTGACTTTTCCGGGAAAAGTGTTAAAAAATATGAGTCCAGCAAAATTAAACAGCACTTGTGGCAATGTTAGTAGGGTGAGCAGCCTCAGAGCATACAGCAGGAGGCTGCCATAGATGCCGTAGGTAGCCCATGGATCGATTTCTGCCTTCTCTTTATCATCCAATTGAATAGCTCCAGCAAACACCAGTGAGAAGAATATAAATGATAAAAACAAAATACAGTGAAGTAAATGTTTCACTCTGATTCGTAGCATTCTGAAACAAAATATTTTACTATTACTTATGTCGTCTAGCTTTTTATAAAATTGTGACAAAAGAACCTTGTATTGTTGTATAAACATAGAGGACACATAAAAAATGTCAAGGTAAAACTAGGCAAACTTAATTACCTGGACATATTTTAAATTTTCCTCTATAAAAATTAAAAGGAATGGCTATGAAGTGGCCAATACAAGTATCCACGTATTGATAAATAGTAGTAGTCAGCAGGGGCTTAAATTCTATGGAATTACCAGATTTTTATCATAGGGAACGATGTCACTATGAGTCAAAAGATAAATAATTCTGGCGTCTCATCAACCAAAAGCCAATCTAATATGGTTAAGAAAATAAGAACCAAGGCACTTAGGTACTACTCCTCTAAAGCCGGAATGGGAATGGGAACTCACCTCATCGTTACGATATTTTCAGTATAATCCAAAAAACTAGAAGATTATACTAAAACTGTCACAATATCAGTATCAATTTGCACAACAAAGGTTAGTAGTCGAGCTAGGTACCCCGTAAATTATAAAGCATTAAAATATTTTTAGTTCGTTAATTTATGGATATTTAATAGAAATAAAGATTAAAAATCTCAAATTCAAGTCTAGCACCACAGCACGCCCATTTCGAACCGAGCCGAGCGAGACCGCAACACACCATAGACTAAATTAAAAAATATATTTCTTTTTATCACAGATAAGATAAATTTCAGACTCTAGTGTGGGCGCCGCTTCGGTGGTGGTAACCCCACAGTACTTATAGTGCCACAAACTTATCTGTTCCGGTGACAGCTCACATAAATGTGTAATATTTCTTAATTCTATAAAATTTTAAGTTTGCTCGTATTTTTAATTCGCTCTTGCGGTGTTAATAAACCCATCTAATATTTTACAATATACAATTCATTAGTAAGTAATGAGATATAGATCAAATTAGTTCGCTCTCACCGGAACAGATAAGTTTGTCGCACTGTACAGTAAAGTTATTTACTTTGCAGCATAATTAATAAACTCAAAACGAAGCGTTGATGAAAATGTTGATTTAAAGAGCCATTTCAATCATCTTACGTATAGGCGTTACATATTTCTTTAATTTCACAGTATTAGTAAGACGGCGCGGCGATACGGTTCGCCACTATCACTTGGATTGGTAATTATTCTAATCTGTTTTTTTGCCACAGAATATACAAATGTCAATACTGTCATCCTTCGAATTTTTCACTCAGATTCTGTGTGCACTCCTTGTCTTGTTGTTGGTCTCAGATCAACTACAAATAGATTCGCAATCGCCGTGTGCACTATTCTCTTTCTCACTCAAACCATAGATGTTGCCGACAAAAAAATAAAACCTAAATATGGGGAAATTTAACTTATCATAATAACAAAAACAAAACTTGAGTATATCGTCGGTTGATAGGAAAAAGACACTAAAGGCTAATTTTTCAATAGCCAGATAAAAGTTTTGCTGGGAAATAATTTTGATGCTGTTGCGTCTCAATGTTTCTCAATGTTTGTATTACCCAGATAACATTTATCTGAATATTGAAAAATCTGCCTTAGTGAGTTTTTCCTGTCAACCGACGATATAAGAAAAAAAACTTTACTCATACTTATTTGATTTCAATATAATTGTTTAATATACACAAACTGAGTTGATTGTATGATTCATTGTCTTCGTCCAATCGAAACAATCCTCTTCAAAATAAATGTGCCGAACACAATTTTTGTATGTTTCTTTGGTTCCCAATTTGTGCGACCGGTAATGTCTATCCATTTTCTTGATATTTTTTTTTCTGTCGGAAACCTATGAAGCAGAGATAAATGGATGAGCATGAGCATTATAATCGTGGGCTAAATATGTGATGGGGTTTTTTTTAAAGGAAACACGTATTTCGTATCAATACAATAAACTTTATATTATACAGAAGAAATCACACATAGAAGAAAAAAACGAAACGAACGTTTCCTCACAATGAGAGGCACCTCATTTGAAAGAGGAGAATGACTTCTACAAAATACAATCTTCACAAAAACCGAATTCGTGCGCCCCATTTGTAAACCCAACCCGAGTCCGTTACAATTTCTAGTGTTTTCTTTGCATACTATAATATTTGTGGGTAAAATAAATTTTCAATAACTTGCAACACCATGTGATTTGTTATGATATGGTACCTCGTAATTTTTACTTAAAACTGATACTAAAAGACCTTACAGTATTAAAATTAGTATCGTTTTATATTAAAATCGAGCCAATAGATAGTACTATGATGAATGTAAGCTTGTTAAACTTGATAGTATCTACTTACATGTGAAAATATATCTCATCCATCATTCCATCGTGTTTTCGTTCAATATGCTCTATACAACCGAACAAAATCCACCCACCCATGTCACACACTCGTTAAGTGATGATAATAGTCTAATAAACTTAATAAACACCCACAAATCACTAGCAAATCAAAAATAAATAGCATTTAGAAAATTTTGTTGTAACTGTCAGCCTTTGTTTGGCACAGATTTTTCATTTGTTTCATTGTTTGGCACAGAGAACTGACGTAAACAGGCGCCTCAGCAAAAAGGACAAAAAACATTTACAGCTTAACGTTTCTTTCTTACGCTTAATGTAGATAAGCGTCTCTTTTTCGCAATGTCAGAACTGTCACGATTATACCCCTGTGTTGTTGGTGGTGTTTTTCTGTTCCTTTCAATGCCCTAAAATTAGGGATTAATTAGTTAAAATTGGCTAAAGATGATTGTTTTGGGCTTCAAAAACATGTAAAAATGTATATTTGTTAAATTTATTTGATAAAATGCCAGTAAAATGTGTTCAAAAAGTGCAAGATTCGAAAGAGAAAGTGTCTCATCATAACATGGTAAATTAGCAGATCGATATGATGTCCGTTTCAGAATTATCTGTAGGATGCCGTTTTGCTGATTATTTTGTTATATGTGGATTGGATTTCGATTCGGGGCTGGAACCTGATAGACTATGTGGTAAGATTACTTGGGACATCATCATTGTAATTGTAATTTTGAAAGTGAAAGCTAATTCATTGGACGAAATGTTTGTTTTCAGGGGACAATTTGCACGTTTCACCATTGGACCGTTCTTATAAAGGAAAGATTCTTGCCCATTATCCAGAAAATGTGAACAGTAATAAGTTTGATGAGCATGCAGTGTGTATGGTGAGTGTGCTAATAATCTAGTTCAAGTAAAGACAATAGCCTTTGTATTCATTGAGTACCTTTGTGTAAAAGAAAAAAATGGGCTTTACATCACATTGGTAAATTAGAATTGTTATTTGTTTTACAGCTCAGTCTACCAGCGGGACTGCAGTTCAAGACTCAAAAACATTCATTAGAACCAAAATTTCATAGTTTTGTAATAACAAGAGAAAATGCATCAAGATACTATGGATACAGCCTCATATTCTACGAGGAAGTCAGGAACAGAAACATCTGCAGTGCCATGCACACATTGCAGGTATTTACTTTAATTTAATAAGTACACTGAATCCAATCTCTCATAATTCTTATATTCAAAGGTTGTCTAGTTACCCTAGTTAAATTATTGTAATTTGTTAACTTTATTGGTTTACAAATAAGAGTCCATGTCTAAACCATTTTCTAAGCATTTTTTTTTACCCTAGGCCTGATGTTACAGTTAAAATTATAGAACCCATTTTTTTCAGGCTATGTACATCACTGAGCTGTCAAGTGGGCAAACACCTCCAAACCACAGAAAGAACTCGGGAAAAGAAAGTTCCAGATCACTGCCGCGCTCATTCAAGCTTGCACCCCACTCTGGTGCTGCTTTGACTTACTATGATATTACCAAAGACAAACTCTATGTAGCCAAAAGTATTGTTCTTATATGCCAGTACCCCTTTGTTAGGGTGGCACAGTTGTTTTTAGAAAATTTGTTTAGGTAAGTAACATTGAATACTTATTATTGTACAGTGAGAGCTATAATGCTTTAATAAAGTAATGCTTTAGCAATAGGGTAAAGTACTCTATAATATGCTGAAAGAATCCTTCAATGCCATTGCATCAAAATTGCCATAATTTTATTAATTTATAAAAACTTTTTTACTACACACTCAGCTACTAAAACATAAAAGTATCTCAATATTACATGAAATACCTCCAACCTAAAATAACAAAATACAGTTTCGCATTTATTACACTTGCCAGCTTTTCACAAGCGCTTCACTTTGCCTTTAAAGATTTTCCCGTGTGGTGAATTCCTGAATAAAAAGTAGCATGTGTTAATCTAGACTATCTTCGTACATACTAAATTTCATAAGAAATTAGTCAGTAGTTACAGGAGTCTTATTAAAAACATACTTACAAACTTTCGCCTTTATAATAATAGAATACTTTTTATTTTGCACCATTAAAGAAAACACAACTTATAATATTTAAAATAGTACAAAAAAGGCGGCCTTATTGCTTAAAGCAATCTCTACCAGACAACCTTTGGATGGAAGAGACAATAATTATTATTAGCTTCATAAATACATCCCTGCTTTTCCCACAGATCTCTGCCGAGACAGCCGGGCCCAGGGCTCAGTCCGGAGTCGTATGTGTACAACTTGCTGTATGAAGTGCCAGTGCCACTGCCAGGGCAGGCATTGCGGCTGTATCTGCCACCACCGGAACCGCACTTGGATCCTATACCTGTTGTAAGTTAATCTTTTCCGTCACTATTTGTCGTTGTTAATTTATAAAATACATATTTATATTGCACAGTAAATGAATGGTGTATTAAATCATGGTAAATACAGGTACATGTGGCACCACAATTATTCATTACAAAAGTCCAGAAATAAAAGATCAGTCTGGCTCACTCAATTGGATCCTTAGATCTTACACTCCACTGTCTCAACTCCCCTTCGATACATGGACCTTTCCCTTTTTGAGAGATGAGCTCGTCCATGATCAGCTCTTAATCAACCACTGCTGGACATACACCTACCCAAACGACCGCCACAACACTTTGCCCTCCTCCTACCACTAAAATCTATCCAGAAAAATCCCGACCGATAGACGAAAAAATCCGGCTCCAAGGACCAAAAAAAGCAACCCAGAACTTTTAGTTTTCCTTCACCATAACCTCTCCTACACAGGTAATAAGAATGCCTCACCTGCCCGAAGAGCTGCCGTTACTGGACTATCCGCTGCGCGCGCTGTTCTCGCTGCTGGGCGCGGAGCTCGCGGTGCAGCTGTTCACGTGCGTGCTGCTGGAGCACCAGGTGCTGCTGCGGTCCAGCGGTATGTTTGTTGTAGCTAGTCCTAAAGCTCTATCTACATCACGGGTCCTTTATTGAAGTCGGTATTAATTAATGCGAATTCGTATTTATTGTGATATAGGTACTTTATCTACCTGGATTGATCCGTGCAGCCCATATTGCTGATTCAATTGAACCAGTATTAAAAAAATCATTTTAAATTAAACTTTTATGTTTGGCTGCGTAAATGTCATTGTACATGCAATTTTTTTTACAGTTACATTAAACTTTATTTCTATTAGTTATAAACATTCTATATAAATAAAACTCACACTCATAACGCTCATTAATATAATTATTTAAATTATTAACATATCTATTGTCTATAATCTTCATTACTTGTTTCTGGCGTAGTGTGCTAATTAACCAGAATTAACTGAGCACATGCACGCACTCTATGATTATGATTCAATCAAACTAATTAATATCTGCATGTTATTAATTTTCATAACGACTTGTTTGAAGTTTGCCATGAACTGAAACTGTTATATACTACAGGGTGTTGCAAAATTGATATATACTAAGCCGAAAGGGGTGACACGGGAGCTAATTCTAGGTCTATATTAAATTTTCCGTTCAATACACAGTTGTCTATTATACTATACTACAAATCCACCCATTTCCATGAACCAAAAGTTGAGAAATGCTCAACCTTTTGACTAGTTTTGACACGCCCAGCACGTACACTTGCGGAATCTAGTATAATAGACGTCTGTGGCTCAATAGTAAAAATTCACATGTCCTCTATAAATAATTAAAACAAAACTCCTCTCTTCCAGATTTCAACAAGCTGATGCTAGTGTCGGAGTGCATAGTCTCGCTGCTGCTGCCGTTCACGTGGGCTCATGTCTACGTGCCCATACTGCCGGCGCCGCTGCATCATTTCTTGGACGCTCCTGTGCCGTTTGTTATGGGTAATCTATTTTACTGTTTACTGTACAAAATGGTTGACTTACTGCCAAATCGTATGAAAATAACTATCAGCTATCGATAGGTAGAGTTATTGAAACTGGCAGTTAGCGTGTCGGTGACAAACACTACAGCTGGTATGGGTTTGAAAGCCGTTTTTATTAACCAGTCCGAATAGCGGCAGTGGCTGACTATCCAGGATCCGCCGATATAAAGTAGATTTGGTACGTTGCACCATGGATGCCATGCATAGGGATAAAGTCACCCACAGGTGCATGTTTATGTGATTTATGTGTTTGACACATTGCATAAAATTATAGGAATTATAGTATGGCCGTTGAGAGAATACGTTTTTGACATTCGAAACCAACTTTACTTACCAGACGCAAACAACAAAAACGCATTATCTCAACGGCTGAAGTTATATGAAAGTTTTTGTTTTCTGCCATACAACGTGTGCCTCTAGCGGAAACTATAACGAAACCTTTGAGGGTCGACTACAGTAGCAGAATATAAGTTTATACTCTGCTACCACATTGGCCATTACGTACAAACAATGCTGACATTCCTTATTATTACTACACCAGGTCTCCACGCCGACAGCGGCGCCAGTATGACGCCGAACGGCGCGCGCAACATCGCGCTGGGCTCTGAAGCGGCGTTGTGCCTCGTGGACATCGACAAGCCGGATATACAGCTGCCCGAGGAGCTGCCCATATTCCCGCACCGGACACCGTTTATTGAGGAACTCAACCATATCATGGATAAGCACCAGGTGAGACAGATTTAAGATAAACTATCAGAGGTGCGGTCGCGAGTGTTGTCGACTTAATTCGATAGGCAAGTCACTGGAATTTGTATGCGTTTTATTAGTTTGTAGCGTTACCGATAGGGGCGCTGATCAAGATTTCATACAAATTACGCTAGTGACTTGAGTCGACAACACTCGTAATTAGCACACAGATTCTAGCTATGCAGCTCTAAGCAGCAAATAATTGGTATTATTTCCATTACAGATACAAAGACCCGAGACGGAGCCAACGAAGTTAGGGATGACGATAAATGGCACTTCATACAAACACAACGATTCTATGACTAGTAGCTGCACTTTGCCGTCAGGTAAGAAATTAATTTACATTCCAATTTTTAGCTCCTTTTTCCAATGCCCGGTGAAACGAATTGTGCATACTTGCTATAAACCAATGATCTTAAAGCAATACAAATGTAAGCTTATGACAGTGCGCCATTCTCGCCTTGCAGCCAACTTCAAACATGCACATTTCACACTTATATGGCACAAAAGAAAACGGAACCTTTTTATTTCTTTCTTCGGCTACAAAGCAAAGAGGTCGGCACTGCAGCGCGATTCAATACTCTGTGGTCTATGCACTTAACTTTGTATTCCGGGATTTTATATCTATCTCTGTTTCGCACAGGCGGTCTCCGTCGCCAGCACGACTTGCTAGAGTGGGACGAGAGACGTCCGCTCAATTTTCACTGTATCTAACAACATCTACCTAACTGAAACTACCTACGAGACGCTAGAAAGCAATGCAACCGAAAGCGATGGTATGCACATTGCGCGTATAGCACGCAGTCTATATGTATCTCTGTCCCCCCCAGGCGGTCTCCGTCGCAAGCACTCGTTCAACGACGTGCTAGAGTAGGATTCTACAATTTCCCCGCTACAGCTTATTAAAATCACGTACATATCTAAAAACTAGCAACGTGACGCGCGTAAACCAATAAGCACAGTCTGTGTCTCGTACCCACACGCGAACATCACGCTCCGATTTATTAAATCAAAACCCGTGGAAAAATGGCATACAAAGCCCTCGAAAGTGTTGTGCAAGGATTAGTAGGTACCGTAGCATCACTTACGACTAAAGTTAGTGCATTGGAAACATTAATTTGTGACCAAAATGCCCTAATAAAAACCCAGTCACTTGCAATTAACCAACTTGTTTTGCAAAGTACCTCCAAAACATCGAGCACCACGCAGTCAGCAGCGGCTACAGCGCCACCGCAGCAAACAACGCGCCCAACACGCAAAAAAGCTACACCCACGATTAGCGCTGCAGCCGCTGTCCGTGTTGGAAACCGAACAGCCAATGCTAGCGCTAGCCCGGCGCTCACTTCGCGTAAAACGACTTTGTCCGAAGACGGCCGACAAACACCGATCGCCACTCCACCAACGACGCCCTCAACACCAATAACGGCCATTACTAATAACCTCGACAACGTTCCAAATGAAAAACCGAATAATAACGAAAAATGGACTACGGTCAGCCGACGCAAACGGAAGCCATCAATTGCTGCCATCCAGGGCTCGGCACAAAATACGACCATCAAAGGAGTTGATGTTCACAAACATCTCCACGGTTGCTTCTTCAAGAAATCGACGAAACCAGAGGATGTAATTGAACACCTCCGTGGAATCCACGCAGAAGGTCAGTACACAGCCGAATTAATAGCTTCTAAACGTGACACATATGCGTCATTTAAGATTGGAATCCCTACTTCAATCTTCGACAAATTCACAACTGCCGAAGCATGGCCAGTCAACATTAGCATCTCTGAATGGCTGCCCTTTCTCAGCAGGCCAAAAGACACCACCAGCACAACAACGGAAGACGACACACACTCACAAAAGTGAAAGAATAACGACTTCAAAGTCAATGACCGTTACAATAATCCACCAAAACGTAAACAGACTAGGTAGAAAGACCTTCAAACTCGAATGTGAACTTCAACTCCAGCCCTTATTGCAGGATGGTGCTGATATCCTGTGCCTAACTGAACACTGGCTTGAAACCTACCAACTACGTCAAGTGAACATACTTAACTTGAAGCTATGCGCCCAGTACTGCCGACCGTCCAGGGAAGGAGGGGGAGCATGCATCTACTCCAGGCCTTCACTGCTTACAATCGAGCGAAAGGAAGTCGCTGAACTCTCCGTTGAAATGCATTTTGAAGTCTGCGCGGCTGAATGTGTCGGTTTGGACCTGATAGTGGTATGCATCTACCGCCAACCTAAAGGTGACTTATCATTATTTTATTCTAAATTAAACGAATTGTTTTCACTTAACACTATTCAAAACTATAAAGTCATAATCATGGGTGACATAAACATTAATCTTCTAGTAAAATCAACTCATTCTAAGTGTTTAATTGATATTGTAAAATCATCAGGTTTTATCTCTGTGATTAACTTTCCAACAAGAATCACTGAAACTTCTAAAACATGTATCGATCACGCTTACACTAACGTACTAAAGTCTGATATTTTATTAAATGAAAGTATAAACTTGAACATTTCTGACCATTTAGGTGTAATACTAATTTTAAACTTATATAATAACTGTAAAAAAAACAACCCTACGTCCCAAACGCGTCTATTTTCAGAATGCAAGATAAACGCTTTTACAAATGCCTTATGCATGTATGACTGGGATTCATTGATGAAAAAATATCTTTGTCCTGGTGAACAACTCAACTCTGTAATTAATATAACTAAACACATGTATGATGTACATTTTCCAATTAGAATTTATCCGTCAAAGAGTTCCTCTAGTGCATGGGTGAGCGACCGCGCCAGATCCTTACGTAAACAAATATCTTCAAAAAAACATGAATTATTAAAGCCGAATTGTAACATACAAACTAACGTTCAATTACTTGATCTTGAAATTAAATATAACTCCGAGTTATACAATTCCCGAAAACAATTTCTAAACAACTCGATAACAAAATATGACGGCAGCAACATGTGTAAGAAAGTATGGCAAGTGATCTCATCCGAGACCTGCCGCACGGGTAACAACAATGCACTAAACGTACTTGTTAGCAAAACCTCGGTAGATACTGTAGACAGCGAAGGCGCGCGCGACGCCGCGGCTGCCACCGCCGCCGCCTTAAACCGATTCTACATAGAAGCAAATAATAACTCTGCTAAGCCGGAAATAAATAAGGCAATCACATTTTTAAATACCTACTTACCAGACCAAATACCAACAATTTCATTTAAATGTTTTACTTTACTTGATATATTGAAAGTAGTCAAAAACATCAAACGTAAAAAATCAAAAGACATATATGACATGTCTACTCTGGTACTTGACTATTTACCCCCTGTATTAATATCACTACTATGTCATCTATTTAACGAGTGTGTACAGTGCGGTATTTACCCCGAAGCTCTGAAAATAATAAAGGTTCAACCTGTCTATAAAGGGAAGGGCGACATGCATATCCTTAAAAACTTTAGACCAATATCACAAATCCCAATAATATCTAAGATATTTGAGAATCTAATCAGCCAACAACTCATGTTATTCTTCAACACAAATAATCTCCTAAACAAGCAGCAATACGCATACCAAGCCGGGCGATCCACTGTGCACGCTGCTCGCGATGTCTTAACCAAACTAATGAGTCACCTGGACGCCGGCCGACAAGTCGCCGCCATATTCTGCGACTTATCCCGCGCCTTCGAACTTGTCGACCATTCACTAATCCTAAACAAACTCAAACTGTACGGTGTTAATGGTTATTTTCTGGAAACCATTGCATCTTTTTTACACGAGCGTAAACAGAGCACACGCGTTAATAATGCACAATCAAACTTAGAAACAATAGGCCCCTGCGCTGTCCCCCAAGGATCGGTAATGGGCAATAACCTGTTTCTAATCTTAATCAATGACCTAACTACAGCGTCTGAAAACGTAGATTATGTTCTTTTTGCCGACGACGGTTGTGTAATTGTTAACGCCGAAAGTTACGAACAACTTAAATCTAAACTAAATAAAACTATCAGCGACCTATCTAACTGGTTCGCTGCCAACGGAATGGCGTTAAACGTTGAAAAAACAAACATAATTCACTTCCAAATGAGAAAAACCAGAGGCCATGAACTGAACATCGTTTGTAACAACTTATTAGTCCCTCAAGTCGACACAGTCAAATACCTAGGATTCACCTTTGATTCCGGCCTGACGTGGATACCGCAAATTGACAATATTTGTTCTAAACTATCATCAGCCTCTTATGCTCTTAGCAGATTAAAACCTACATTGTCTGAAGATAACATGAAAAAAGCCTACTTTGGATATTTCCACTCAATACTAAGTTATGGTGTCGATATCTGGGCCAACTCAACTGATGCAGGACGTGCTTTCAGATCTCAGAAACGTGCACTGCGCATAATGGCGGGCGTACCTTGGGACACCCCAGCAAAGCAACTATTCATAAAACTCAAAATATTAACGCTGCCGTGTCTATACATATTAGAAATAGCTAAATACGTAAGGCGTAATCTTAGCCTTTTCCCAACAAACAAGGATGTTCGTCCAAACACCTGCCCTCGCCGTGAAGATAAGCTGTACTGTCCCGGCTGCAGGCTAACTAAGTCTAATAAACTCATCCATATAATAGGACCAAAAATATATAACGTAATCCCTGATGTCATTAAAAACGAAACAAATGAGGCCACCTTTACAAAAAAACTTAAAAATATGTTGCTTAATTCGGCATGCTATACTATAAATGAGTTCTTTGACCTCACCTCGCCAACCCATGCACTATTGGTACCTACTACCAACAGTAACTCTCATAACGATGAAAAACAGTGTGTATAAAGCTTTCAAATAAGATACTATCATACTTAAACACAATGCAAATATGCAAATAATGCTGAAATGTTGTTACTTAATAGAAATACCTAAAAACTATTGATGTACTACCTAATAACTAAATTATTTATATGTATAAAGAAATACCTAACTATCAATGCTTCTACTTTATGAATATAATTATATAACTACCTACTTTAGCTAGTCTATGTTATATTGTATAAGTAACTTAATTATACCTAGTGCATAATTACCAATTACCTATACCTATGTAAATGACTTGTAATATTATTTAAGTTATTACCAATAAATGATTGAATTGAATTGAACAGTGTAATAACTACCTACGAGTATATGTATAAGCGATTGAAATTGCATCGTTCTCGTTTTGCAGCCAACTTCAGACGCATCTTACATGCACTCTATTATCTATCTCTACTCTACACAAGCAGACATATTTTACGCAGTCTATCTCTGTCTGCCACAGGCGGTCTCCGTCGCAAGCACTCGTTCAACGACGTGCTAGAGAGTCGTCCGCTCAACCTTCACTATATCTATCTAACTGAAACTGGCTACGAGACGTGCGAAAGAAATGCAGCTAGAGACGTGCTAGAGTAGGATTCTACCGTTTCCCTGCTACAGATTCTAAAAGGCACGTACATATAAAAAAATATGCACAGTGTAATAATATAAGCGATTGAAATTGCATCGTTTTCGTCTTGCAGCCAACTTCAGACGCATCTGGCATCCCCTCTATTATTTATCTCTGCCCTACACATATAGACATCTTTCGCGCAGTCTATATCTATCTCTGTCTCCCCCAGGCGGTCTCCGTCGCAAGCACTCGTTCAACGACGTGCTAGAGTGGGACGAGAGTCGGCCGCTCAACGCCTCCCCGCCCGCGTCGCCGACGCGCCGCGCGCCAAGACGACTGGACGCCTTGCAGAGGATCGTGGATATTGTTAAACGGACTGGTATGTTACTATAGTTTGGAAATAAAATATTCATTATGAAGCATTCAATTTGGTTGATCCATAAGGTGTTAGATGTACTTATTGTAATTTTCAGCTAACACTTTATGGTACTGTTGGTCCTATAGACACCTTTGATTCCTATAAAATTTAATAAGTTAGTAGTAGAGTTTAAAAAATATATATCTATCAATCAAAGTACAGTAAATATTCATTCTTACCGTACATTAACTTACCATTCAGAACTACAAAACCTTCAGCAGTGGCCGAAAATAATAAACTTGAAAGATCATAAAATCATGTATTCTATTCCCAGGAGTGAACATAGACGATGTAGATGCGGACACAGTGATGCCAACCGCCAAGAAAAAAATACTAAACGACGAGGAACAATATTCTGAGGATCTACGCTTCAACGTGGCCGTTAGGGAAGCGTTTCTGAACAGATTCGTGCACATGTTCCTCATGTACGAGAACTTTGTCATCATGCCGGATCAGGTGAGGATAAAAAAAACAAATTTAATACCATCGCCTTATAATAATCGTTATAATTATCTTCTCTTATGCCCATATACAAAACTGCGTTTTGGTGAAATGCTTGCAACACTCGTGACGTCACGCTCTCTTTACACAAAACTGCGATACCTCGTCGCATCGGGTTTGTACTAAGTGTTTGAGACCAAATTTAATAAGTAACGACCTTATTGTCATCGTTTTGCCACATCCAATATCTGCTTTGGTCGAGTATCGCACTCAGCACTTTGGTCATTTTTGCATACTTACATCCGCTGTATTATTCAGTTGTCTTATTCCATGTTACAATAAATTAATAGGACCAAACTCATGGACTTCAAATAATTATAAACCTCATTCTCTCTCCACCAGGACAGAGAATCATGGCTATCGGCGCGCGAGTCAATGGTGAACTTCGACAAGGCGTCCTTCTTGTCCGACCAGCCGCAGAGACACCGCCCCTTCCTGTCTCGCTTCCTCGAGACGCAGATGTTCGCTACACTGGTCGATAACAAGATAATGACCACCTGGGGGGAATATGATCCTAACTTGCAAGTCTTCGAGCATCGGATTAAGTCTGTCAGGTTAGTAATGGTTTTGTATTGATGATATTCTAGTCATGTCATAAACAATCAATCAATTGTAAATAATATTTCTATTGATTGTTTATAATAAAGGATCCAAGTTGTGAGTTGACCCCGACACTATTCAGTGTTATGAATTGTCAAGTGCAATGTTGTGCATAGTGTCGTTATGTACTGACATAGATAAGTAGTTTTGTATGCATGAAATTGTACTGGTAGGAAAATATCGAGATTAGGTCTACAGTGCAAGCCCTATGTCCGTAATTAAAAATCATATAATTTATCATGATAACACTACAGCACTAAAACTATTTGCAGACGGCGTCTCGGCGAAGGCTGGTCGAGTCGGGGCTACAACGTGTCGACCCTCTCCAATAGTGTCCAAGTACCCGCCGAACTGGAGGTCATTGGCCCCTCGGAGCGCCTCGGCCATAGAGCGGCCTACTACAGGGCGTTCCCGGCGAGACTCGACGCCGCCGCCCTCGCGCCGCCCGAGCAAGCCGCAAGGTGCAACTAACCATAGACTATATAGACTGTTTTTGTTTCTTAATTTGACTTTGACAGATGTAAAGAATGCGACTGTCTTGCAGCCAAGTGCCGCTAAGTAACCATAGACTAGACTGTTTTTTTTCTTAAATTGACTTGCAAAGACTGCGACTGTTATCCAGCCAGGTGCCGCCCTGAAGTAATCAGACTAGACTGTTTTTGTTTCTTAATTTGACTTTGACAGGTGTAAAGATAGCGGCAGTCATGCAGCTAGGTGCTGTCCTGAACTAACCATAGACTATTTTGGTATGTTTTCTTGACTTGACTTTGACTACTTTGACGATTACTACCGCCAGGTAGGTACAGTAGGGTAAACCTTAGACTATACTCAATTTGTCTTTGACTGTAGCAAATACTGTTTATTTCATGGAATCCATCGACTAAATTTAATGCTGTAAACCAATCTCAGGTTGTGTGCCTATTGAGGCTTGGCGTGCGATATATTTTATATGGTAGGTACTTTTACTTCCACGAATGATAAATAACATTATGATTATTAATCATCATCACAGCCATAATACGCATTAATCAATTCTTGAATTGTTGTTCTTATGTATACTTGTTCAATGACAGTTAGAACGCGGATGCCACGTGGCGTTTATAGCAATGTTAGTATGTACTGCTTTATTAGCTTATCGCTTTCATTGAAACCATAAATGTGACTATTAGACTGAGATTAAACAGAGGGAATACTCAAATTCTTTACGTATTTTGACTAAACAACTAATGGACTGTTACCAATTGTGATTAGCTATAAAGAGGGTATTCATCTAGTGTAACATATCACGCATGATAAAATGCTGAAAATGTTGTCTGGTGAGTTGTTAAATTGGTGTGGGAGAGAATCTACAACAAATGAGTATAAACTGTTACTAAATTAGTAATTTATAATGTACATACTTTAAGTAATTCTACTAGCTGATTAATGCTTTTACGAAAAATTTATTTACACTGTCACTGCTTGATTACTCTTCAGTAGCTTAGTCAGTGATTTACCTAGATTATTCGGGATGCCATATGAGTCAAAAGTCACTCGCAAATAATTCTCTCCCACACCTTATTTATTTTTCAACTTGGCCAGTAACATAAATAAATTCAAAAGTATGAGCCGGGTGCATTCTCATCTAAGTTAATTTGCCTACCCTGTGAGGGATAGCACGTTATGTTAATTTCGCATTCACGCCCGCGCATTTACACTGCACCCGCTATAAGCGACAAAAAAACTCAAGTTATTTTTATACACTCACGAGATACTGAATTTGATTTTTGTTATGATGCGCTGATAAATGTTCTTGATTAATATGCACTTCAATATACGGCGAGACGGCTAGCCTTTTCCGTTTAGGAGTAATTTGTTGCCACTAAAACGTTAGCATTGCTCGCGAGTGTATAATATGATGGCATAAAATACCAACAGGCCTTACCAATATTCATGAACGCAATGTTTGATTAATAATTATTTATTTAAATCAATGTCATTGTCCCGTACTTATCTTGAATGTGGTATGTGTAAAAGCATGTTTGAATCCGCTTTATGTTGCAGCATGCAAATCCATGTACAAGGCAGAAAAATCTGACCCCTCTCAGAAGCATTGTTACTATGAGAGGGGGGTCAGGTTTCTCTGCATATTAACGTACGTAGTTTACTAGATAATGTAGAAATAAGTAGTGCGTCTTCCCATATAGAAACAAAAGTACCTAAGTGATGTTCTTTTAAAATATAATTTTGAAAATAAGCAATGAAATGTTATTTCTAAAGGTTAATATATCTACTTAGATTAGGTACATTTTTATGTTGAAAATACTAATTTACTTGAAAGAATTTTTTCAAAATTATGTATGAGGCGTAAATTCAAATAACTAGTGATTAAAAAAGGATAATACTTACATAAAGGCTATGCTCACCTAAATAATTCTAAAGAATGCCCTTTTCTAGCAAAGTTCCGAAACTTTTATAACAAAAGTTTTATAGGATGGCGAGAAAAACTATATATTTTATGCAAGGAACATAAAGATTCGTATTTTTCTGCTTGAAAGTAGGTTTAACTGGTACAAAGTTCTGATCTTATTAATAGAGAATCTCCTAGTAGGAAAATATATTCAGGTGTTGCAAAAAGGGCGAAGGGGGTGATTTAGTGTGTCATTCTTACTATACCAATTTTGCAGCAGCCTGTATAATAGATTTGACTTTATTTTGTCAACAATTTATTTAATTTAAGACAACGTACCTTTGAAGTATAAATTTATATTAATGTTTAAAGTATTTATTTACATAATGGCATGATTATTTTTGTGAAATTATACTGATACTCATATATTTTATTTACCTATAGCGTAATTATTTCTAATTACTAACTGATATAACAACATAAAAATGTTAATAGCCAAACTTTGGCTACTCGAAAACAATTTAAAACGTTTAATTTTATTATTGTTGTGATGTGCGTAAATTATGTGATGCATGCTTTGTAAACATTGCATGTCAATTAATATTAAATTTATATTTGTATATGATTTATTTATGTTACGAATTTATATTGTTACTTGTTAGTAATAAGACTCATTGTGATTCTGATAATATATCCCTAATTACTACTGTCCATAAAAATATATTTACAAGAATAAAAAAAAACTAGTATCTGTTAAAAAAGAGGCAATTTGAATTCGAAGGAAATTTTGTTTGTTAAAGTCAGTGCATGTATAATGTTTATAGCAGATTTTAACTTATAATACGTAATATTGTAGTTAGAAAACCCTATATTTATTGTAGTTTTAAGTGAATCCTTAGCCACAACCTCAACAAAGGCCTCTATAAATTCATAATTATATATTTATTTAGTACATGATAGATGAAATCCTGTTCATGAGTTTATGAATAAAGTTTAACTTGATCTTAAACATATATTTTGTATCTTTTATAACTCTGCCCCAGTTTCTGAAAGATTATTCCAAGTTGACATCGATTAAGCCGTAAACATATAAATAGAGGTGTTATCAATTACTTAATTATTTTTTATTGATCTTACTGATGTTATTTTGGGCATTGCTATAAATTGGTAAAATATTAGATCAACTATAAAATTGCCTTTTGGAAACTGGTAGTTGACATAATAAGTAGGAAAATTGTTGTTATAGTAGATGCTTGCTTCATCCGCTTATTTGCTTTGTGTTAGCTATGTCATGTGGTCTTGTTGAATTATAAAATTAGGTAGGTGTAATAGGTAAATCCCCCTTTCATCTAAGTTATACATAATTGCCTCTTTAGCATGCGTATAAAAATAGCTAAAGAAGCACATATACATTATAAAGTAATTCGCAATAACATGGGTTTTACTGACCATGGGTTTCTACTGACTTTTCTGAACTGCCCTAGGTAAGCAACTGATAATCGGTTTCAATATTCTTACTACCCTTTGTATGTCTATGCCAAGATTATTCAATTATTTAGCGATACATCATACCTACAATAACAATCAGAAATTATATTCTGGTAATCGAATGGATGGATGGGATATTGAAGTCAGCTATAAAGCGAAGTATTGTGTTTGTCGATCATGTAGGACTATAGCAGAGGATCAGTAGGTACAGTAGACTTACTACGAGTAATGATAGTTTTCATAAACTATGAAATTTTCCGTTTTCTTGCATACAATGCGGCGCCTCTAGCGGAAACAATCTAAAATATTGTAAGCAATTTAACTGTAAGCTAATGAAAAGAAAAGAAAATTTATTTATTTCTAACACACACAGAAACAACACATACATCGCACCATAATGACATCGCAACATTTATCTAACATCCAAGTTCGGACATGCACACTTAACTGGCACAAAAGGAATCGGAAACTTTTTTATTTTACGTACGGCTACCTTTTCAGCTAAAGAGCAAAGAGGTCGGCACTTTTCTATACTCTGTGTTCTATGCACTTAACCCTGCATTGTATTCCAGAACGAACAGTCTGAAGCGCATAAAGGGCGGCAAGTGGCAGGTGAAGGATTGTGGAGGGGAGCTATTACTGGGCGAGCTGGGACGCCGTGCGGACCACGCGCCGCAAACCACTAGCATCAACCACCGCGCTATTGTGGACAAACTGCTAAAGGTATGATTTTACTACACCGCTCTTAAAGGGTTTCCGTGGGAATGCAATAATGAGAGAAGCCTTAGGGATAATGTAGCACTAAATATTGGTGATCAACGGACATCTGAACGTGGAACAAAATTTTGTGACGATAAGAACAGATTGATGCTTGAGTACCTACCTCTTATTGAATTTGAACATTAATTCTCCTTTCACAGGAATGCAAGAGTAAAACCAAACGAATGCTAGTCGAGAAAATGGGTACCGAGGAATCAGACTTGGGCCTCGGCTGCGAAGTCTCAATAACTGGTGTAGAAGAAAGCACAATGATAGCTTCCCTCTGTGACCTACTCGAGAGGCTGTGGTCCCACGGCCTTCAGCACAAGATGGGCAAGTCAGCGCTGTGGATGCATCTCATGAACTATCAGGAGCTGGAGCAGTGTAGTGATTCTACTAAGCCGATCGACCCGAATTTTCTTACGCCCGGTATGTGTGGTTTTTGCTGTCATGGTTTTAAAGATACTGCTGTAATATTTGTTACGTATTTTGATACGCCAACGAACTTTACCGTTTGTTTTTGATATTTACCATACATAAACATAACATAAGTTGTACACCCATCATCAGAAGCACTTTGTCCATGCTTCATGGGAGGGAAAAGATAAAATTAACTTTAGGTTTCCACTGTACATAATTTTATACCGTCACATTTTACAATTAATCTCACATTGGTCATCGTTATCACATGGTTTGTCATAACTTTAGCACTGTTATAAATTTTCTTTACCATTTAACATGCAGCTTTGGCTTGGTGTGTTTTACGGAAGCGTTTGGACTGTAAGTATAACTGATAGTAAATTTTAAACAACACACATTACACGCATCTCTGAAAATTAGCTGGAAGACAAAGAGAGTTTTTCCATGGGACTGTTTGATCGATATCATCAAAGTTTCTAACTTGAATAACAAGTGCCTAACAACTGTTTAGGCCTTCTAGACTCCCTTCTTTGATCTATAACGTTTCTTTTTACGTAAATATTTACTTTCTATGTCTGTATATAACGCTTACACTTTTTTATAAGTAGCGTAAACTATGAATATTTTAGTTTTCTGACATAAAAAGTGAAAGCAACGGAAATACAAAAAAGTTAATAAAAATCTTGGACGCCTACAATTTCCCTTGACACTTACATGATCAATACGACCATTCCCCCACAGACCTATCCTCAGTAGGCGCAGAAGTGGAAGCCCAAGCCCAGGCCCAGCACAGCCGTTCTTCCTCCCGTTCCCGGAACAAGTCTCAAGACCCGTCCCGGGAGTCGTCGCGCGACCGCCTCAGCAACAGCGGCACGCTGGAGCGCGAGCCCGCGCCGCCGCCGCTGCGCCCGCTGCCCGAGGCACTCACCTTCGATATGAGGTAGGATAGTTGATATACATAGTGACGGTCGAATGGCGTAGTGGCCAGTGGCCCTGACTGCTGTGCCGAAGGTCCCGGGTTCGATTCCCGGCTGGGGCAGATATTTGTTTAAAGACAGATATTTGTACTCGGGTCTTGGGTGTTGATATTTATATTTAGTATCTATCTATCAATGTATTTGTGTAGATATATCAGCTGTCCGGCACCCATAACACAGGTTCTGCCTAGCTTGGGGTCGGATGGCCGTGTGTGAGATGTCCCCACATATTTATTTATAGTGGCATATGTTGCACTTGACGTTACGGCTTCATCATACTGATTAGCTCTGCCGTCAGCTTGCCTTGAATGCGCCCAATCATAACGCACTTACCGTAAAAGTAGCCGGTGTGTAAACAGATAGCCGTAACAGCCATGCAACGATAAACCGAACGGTCATAGCGTTTTATGTCGTTTGCGACGATATTCAAACGCAGCGTTCGCGATAATCATAACAACACATTTTACATTTACCTTCACATTTAGAATAATAATATATGACAGCAAAAAATTAATTTGATTACTATAGAATCGCTCCCTTTTAAATTTAATACGCCTCCTAAAAGATGCAAATCCTGAAGCATGCACTCATTTAAACTTCTATTTCTCTTCCAGAAACGTCCAAGCCATGACTGACATAAAAACCGAAATCGGGTACGCCAGAGCTTGGGTCCGCCTGTCACTGGAAAAAAAGCTCCTTTCCAAACATCTTCGAGAGCTGTTAGCGGACACCACTCTTCTACGATCTCAGTACAAGAGGACCGCATTCCTGAGGTGTGAGGAGGAGCGGGAACAGTTCCTGTACCATCTGTTGACGCTGAACGCTGTGGATTACTTCTGCTTCACGAATACTTATCCTACTACTAGTGAGTATTTACCCGACTGCCGAAGGAGGAGGGTAATGTTTTTTAGCTTGTGGTTTCAAATGTATTGATTTTGTCAGTACCTAAGTGAAGAAGCTTTCTCTTTCCGAAAGTCTATCAGAAAATTCTGTAATTTAAATGCTATAAGAACTTAGCATGCGCACACTATAAGAGCTTTCATAAAAGTTCGTAGCTGACAGAGTGAGCCGAGCACCTCAATACAGCTAATCAACACAGCTCGAATAAATTAATATTAATCCAAATAGAGCTAGTATTCAACGCCACTCGCCACCTGCCACGTAATGATAGGGAACTGTCGCATGACTCGTAGCTTGCCATGCTACGCGTATCATATGATATAGTAATTCGAAAATCCATGTAGTAAATATAATGCTGTTCCACCAGAACTGCCATACCGAGTGCTGATCCTACCCTCACGTAAGGCGAGCCAGACCACGGCCAACTGCTGGGTGGCCATCTCCGGCGCGCACGGGGAGGCCACGCCCAAGATCCCTATACCGAGGAATACTTATGAGTTTGTTTTTCATGTAAGTATTGCTATACATGTAATTATTTTGATTAAAACAGCATCATCATCATCAGCCAATAATCATCCACTGCTGGACATATGCCTCTTTCAAGGAGCGCCACAACACTCGGTCCTCGGCCTTCCTCATCCAATCACTACCGGCTACCCGCCTAAGGTCGTCAGTATAAACATAAGTAAAACAGCATATAGCACCAGAATTTCAAGAAATAGATGATTCCATCATAGTCTTGAATTTCAATACTAAGTTCCACCTAAAGTTAATCAATAAACCAAACATACCTAAGTGCTGTGATTAACGCTCAACTAACATTCAATTAACTTTACATACAAGAATTCAATACAACCCATAACTTATGTTGTAGCACAAAAACCTGGGCATACTGTCCACGCTCCGGATCGGTCACGACAACTCGGGACTCTCGCCGAGATGGCTGCTCGACCAGGTGTTCGTCAGGAACGAGGTCACGGGACACACTTACATGTAAGTAACTGTAGTTTCTTTAGTCTTTTGTAGGTATTGATTACTAGCTGTTCCCGCGCGCTTCGCTTCGCCTTAAAAAGTTTTCCCGTGGGAATTCCGGGATAAAAAGTATCATATGTTCTTTCCCAGGGTCTAGACCGTATGATTACCAAATTTCATTCAAATCCGTTCAGTAGTTTTGGCGTGAAAGAGTAACAGACAGACAGACACAGTTACTTTCGCATTTATAATATTAATAATATAATATTAGGATATTAGGATTAGGATTATCAGCCCCTGTTGGGCCTCTCACAATACTCTGTCCGCGACCTTCCTCATCCAGTACATCTATCAAATCATGAAACGTTTGTCAGGAAACAGGTTCAGTTCTCCCATATTAACTGTCGTATTCCCGGAAACACCCGAATCATTGAATCGTAAGAGCCTTACACAAGGCACTTGTATTTTGATCCTTGTTCGAAAGATATAGTAGTCAATATCATGTGACACATAATCGAAAACAATTTGGGCGGTCGGTGGCTGTCACCGATCAGTCAAAGGTCAAGATCAGTATTACTTTTGTGGAATTATAAATAGCTGCAATTACACATCGTTCTTGTTATTTTTTTCAAATGTGAATTTAATTTCAACTTTAATTATTTTTGACGTCGCCATATTATGAGGCACATTTAAGAATAAAATATACGTCACATTGATAGACTTCACTTAGCCAATAAAGCCACACCCAAAAGACCAAGTTTGTAATTGTAATATTATTGTGAATGACCAGCGCTGTAAATACTTTTGAACTGAGATTTTAATGTAAACCTGTGTTTTAAATCCATATTTCTTCTTCTAACATAAACCTTGTGTTATTCAAACCTTATTTCATCCATATTAACACCAGTTTGAGCAAGACATTTGAAAAGTACTGTAACATTTTCGAAGTTAATTTTTATTATTATGACAATATTATGAATTATCGACTCAAATTTCGTTACTGATAAATCAATATCTCTTTTAGCACCAAACACATAAATCTAAAAAAAAATACATGAAGAAAATGCACTTAACCACTCTAAATACATATCGTTTTCTGGCGCTCGGAAATACGACCGTTGCCGAACAATGGCGAAGATTTCTATGCGCATTATCAATTTTGGGGAACTGTATGCAGGAGATGACAGCGGTTCTACCTTTTTTGGCATAAGATTTATTTGCCTAATCTCGTATTGCATAGTAACGTTTGATCAAAGTCTCGTTACGCCGAAAATCGTATGGCATAAATCTCGTTTAGTAAAAAGTTATTTCGCATAACATTGTTTAGCCTAATAATGGTATTGCCAAATCTTGAATAGCCTAATAATGCTATGGCATAGGTTTATACAAAGTAATAATATTCGTTTGGCTTTAACTTTGACGGAGCGTCTCCCTAGTCTCCCTACATAGCGCAAACTGGTGCCTTGTATTGTTTCCGCTGTTTGGAAAACGCTCCGCTCCGCTTCGCTGCGCTCCGCTTTGGTTTTGATGAACATGTGCACCTAACACGCTCCTCCTCGCTTTGCTCGTCGTCGCACCTATTTTTAGGTTTCGATCTCATGGGGTTTGTAATAATTATATTGGTCTTTAACTTTCGATTTTTTGATCAAACAATATCGTGATTTTCGGGATGTAGGAGAAAAATACCACAATTTGTACATTTACTACATACTTAATATATTATTTATTAAGATAACATTAGGAGAAACAAGATTATACATAGGTATAGACGAACATAAATTTGAGCAAACGAAACTTAGGTGTTTAAAGATTGTGCCTAAAGAGTTTTAGACGAAACGAGCCTTATGCCACATAAGTCTTGGCAAAGTGATGGTTCGGCCAAAAAAGTTTAGACCATACGAGTTATGCGAAATGAGTTTTGGTCAATAAAGATTATGCGAGATGAGCGGAACCCGATGACAGCTCATGTCCAATAGTAAACTGCTACTGACTGTTCATAACTATTAGGGGTTATACTTATACATAGAAAATAAACTGTGAATCGGAACGGTGTGTGCTCGCAACCCACGTGATTTCACGCTCTCTCTAAGCGGGAGGGGGGCAATTTAAGGTCACCGCATCACATTAGGCATAGGGTTCTAAAACTAAATTAGGCACACTTACCCTCAGATTCCCCTGCAACCGCTGGCTAGGCTCCGGCGTAGACGACGGGTCCACCGAGCGGCTATTAGTAGCACAATTACTCCGTACACACAAGTCCGCCAAGACGCCCGCCGCCCAGCCGACCACGCCGCAAACTGCGTCTACGCATCTGTCTACGTCCACTATACAGCATATGATTGGTGAGTACTGTACATTAGATAGAAAGGAAATCATTTATTTACTAATACATGCAATAAAATTTAATTCATGGTAAAAAAAATATATATTTAAACCATTATATATTTGTTGGCGAAATGGAAAAAACTCAGCATTTGCTGTAAGTTACACCCTGTAACTTGTGATTGTGACCAACCAATAGATCCAGGCGTAAATGTAAAGTCTTGTACCCACTAGGAGACAAATATTAAGCGACTCGTGTTCTTTGATATCGGACGACATCATCGGTGTCTTCTTGCCTCCGTCCACATCAGTAGTCGAATTTATGATTGCAAGTTGTTTTACCTAGCGAGACTCCAAACAAAAGACTTATGGCGAATACCATCTAAGAACAATATTCTTTACATGCTGCTTAATTTTTCAGGTGATTGTGTAAACGCAATAGTGAAATGGCACTACCAGTCGAAGCGGGAGAAAGACTCGAACTCTCTCAGCGTGCTGTTGTGCGGAGAGAACGGACTAGTGAAATGTCTGGAGCAAGCTTTCATATGCGGGTTCAAGTCTGCGCGGCTGTTTGGCAAGAATCTCTTCATTTGGGACTTTTTTGGTAAGTTTTATTGATCAAGTGTTTGTAGGTTGACTTAGGTGTTTATATTTTGTACTGTGTAATATTTGTGTAATATAAATGCAGCTTGGCGTGGATTAAAATACCTACGTTTTTTGTCCTACGTCTAAATACAATATTGTGTCGCCATTTGTGGCATGTGAATTGTAGTATACACAAACCAAAGTACTGGAACTCCCGAGTTAGGGTCTCAGCACATATAAGCGAAACGTATAGGGATCGCCTTTTTTCTGTCAACCAGGCGTTCGCGAGCTTGCCTTGTACTGGTTAAAAGAAGCAATCCCTTTACGTTACGCTTATATTATGTGCGATGACTTTAAAATATGGTTTTGATACATAGCAGATTTTAGCATAAATTACAACTTCTCCCCACAGCCCGCGTCCGCGACGAGTTCAAGCTAAGCCTTTGCGACGACAACTCCCAACAAACAAAGCCGTCTTGCGGTGTCAACTACAACTGCCGCCAAGACCAAGAGCACCGCGCCATCTGGCGCTGCTACTGCCACCTCATGGACGAGGTGGACTCCGTCGGCGCCGCGCTCGGCAAGGACGGCCGGTTCCAGCTCTTCATCTGTCTCAGCTTGAGGTGGGTACTAAACTTAAACAGGTTTTTGTTCAGTTAAACTTCGTTTAATGGCAGAAAAACAAAATGGCTCATTCTGCGCTGTATTTATGCGCTTTATGCAATACAAATAAGAGATGAAGAATGATTGGAAGCGCGTAGTCACTAGTAGGTAAGTTATACGTAGTTGTTTTTTTTTAATGCGGAATCCTGTTTTGTTAGTAAGTTACACGTTATTTCATAGAAAAAAACAAAATGGCGGCCTTCAGCGCTGTATTTATAAGACATGCATAAGAGAAGAAAAAGGATTTAGAGTGCGTTCTCACAGCAATAGACCAATAGTAAGCGAGCGGTATAGCACGCAACAATGGCGTCATGCGGTTTAGACACACGGGTCCTCAAAAGCGCCTTATAGGCATTAGCCAAGTAACATTAGCTCGTGCCGTCTCGCCATGGCACCAGAGGCGCTGTTCTTGGCGCCGCGTCGCTACAACTGCCGCCAGCACCAGGAGCCCCGCGCCATCTGGCGCTGCTACTGCGACCTCATGGACGAGGCTTCATCTGTCTCAGCTTGAGGTGGGTTTTAAATATAAACAGAACGTACATTTCATATAATGAAAGACAAACAAGATGGCGGCTTCCTGCGCTGGGTTTAAGTTTAGAATAAAAAAACAAAATGGTGGCATTCTGCGCTGCATTTATGATACATGATAACAGAGGAAGAATGATTCAGAGCGCGTGGCAAGGACGGCAAGTTCCAGCTCTTCATATGTTTCAGCTTGAGGTGGGCATTAGATATAAATAAACAGGCTTTTATTAAGTACGACACGACGTGTATCAAGAACAAAATTGCGGTCGGTGTCTTAGTTTGAGGTAATCACGTTAGATTTAGAAAGTGTTCCTACAGAGTATTGTGTACGTACAGTGATATAATCCTTTGATGATATTTATATGTTTGATTATCAGATTCTTATGGCTGGTGAATAAAGTTTATTTTCCTTTGAAAATGTCCAAAACGATGTAAAAACTGTTATAATTTACAAAGTGTAGTCGTCTACCATCCCGTAATATTCAGATGGAATGAACAGTATTTTTCTTCTAATTTAAGGGAACACTGGCTGCACAGAATGCTGGTCCCGATGTCGGTGACGCGAGTGACGGCGGAGATGTACGAAGAGCAGAGCTTCTTACGCAAGCGTGGACTACTCACGTTCCTCAGGCAAATACTGGAGCCGCTCGACGAATTCGACATCGTTCTAGAAAACTCTCTCACGCAAGGTATTTAGGCATCCAGCCATGTTAATACCTGAGGGTCATCACTTATGGGTCGATTACACCTAACGAGTACAGTGGCGAGTCAGTGTCCTCGGACACTCGGTGACTTGGTAGCCGTTAATTGGTCGAGGATCGGCCGAGGATACTGTCTCGCCACTTTACTCGGTAGGTGTTGTAGATAAGGTGATGTTATAAATTTAGCAGCTAAAGCAGTTCAACAAGGATCAAAATAGTATGTAGGATATACTGGTTCATAGTATGATTTGCTTTCGAAAATTTCTGATATCCAATCGCCGTATATATATTCTGTTAGATGCCATCTCTATAGATCAATGGATCATATCGGCTATAGAATTTTATTGTTTTTTAAACCATAGAATTAATGAAAATTATTGATATCTTCCACTACGATTTTCTTGAAATACTCATTTTCTTTTTAACTTTTATTATTGTTACTTAAATGCAGGGTCTGATTTATGTACCTACCGTTGTTTTTATGTTTTAAGTGCAGTAGTTGTAGATGTTGTTTCATCTATGTTAAGTTTTATGATTATTGCCAGGTACCAAAAATAGGTAAATAGTTTAGTTATATTATTTACTTTATTTTAGGGAATACTCAATCAATTAATACATGTTGATGTCATAGCTTAAGAAATATTCTCGAGCTTCTGTTGATCTCAGAGAAAATAATATTCCAGCTGAAACCATAATATTATGAAATTACCTACCTAACTCGTATTTTTTTCGAGACCAGATTCATACATCATTAGATCGTTAAAGAGAGGTTACTTTACAGACAGACTCAGACTTACATTATTTTAAAAAGTTTAAACAAGTACCTTTTACTTTACTTTACCTTATATTTTTTTGTGACAGGTAACACTTACTAATATAGATTCCTACCGATGATATTACTTTTTCTTGCCTTTATATACCAAAGTTTTTATGTAAGATCATCCCACCAGTTACTCTTATTGCAGCTTAATAATATAAATTTTTTTTTATGCTTGTTAGTACTTTTTAGATGCATTTATTTAGTTTTAATTTACGTTTTTTTATTGATTTACTCGGTATGATTATAAGTAATCTATCCATTACATGCTGTAAAAATATCGTACTCCGTTTATAATTTAAGTAATATGTATAGAAAGCCGCTCTCTAAACTTAGATAAAATGTTTTAAAAGTTACGTCCCCAAAAACGAGAAATTGACAAATAATATTTATTAGAGACTAGAGTTTTAATTCTATAGGTAATGTCTTCATAGATTTTAAATTAACTTATATGTTGAATAATAACCTATCCTAATCCGTAATCATCATCATTATCAGTCAACAATGGTTACTAGGTACTGGAGATAACCATGTCCTACATCAGTGGTAAAAAAGTACCTACTTTACTTCGATTTAAAGTCACCACTTATTAAACTAATAAGGTATATTGTAATGATCCAAGCACCTAACTACCTTTACTGAAAAAAATATTATTACCTATATCGTTATAATATTTGTAAAGGATAAGTACATAAAAATACTGCCAACCTTAAGTAAATTTTTGAGGTCCAAGTATATGTAGGTACTTTTTAATAAGTTCAAAAAAATAAATGTTTATATTCGTTGGGGTTCAATATGGATATTTCGAACATTGATGTGTGACGTAATTGCAGAGTTATTACATGTTGCTATAAAATGTAGTAAGTAAATAGTTATATTAGTAAAATACTCTTAATTGTTTATGTAGGTGTTCGCCGTCCTAGGTTTTAAATATAATACCTAACATAGTCCGTTTGAACAGGACCAACCGTTACCTTGTCTGAAAATAAAAAATCTGAAACTTAATAAACTTATAATAATTAATATCTTAAACTGTCTAATGCACTTTTATTATCGAGCACATAACATCCTACTGTGCCAAACTTTTCTATTCGATTTCATCCAAACCTAAATCATGTTGTGATGTATTTTCCAATGTAATGGTATGTGAGTTTTAAATTGATATTACCGTTTGTCCATCAAATGTGTCAAATTTTAAGTGTATTTTATAGAAGTGTTTAAAAATCATTTGTTTTGTAAATTCTTAATGGGGAGAAAAGGTTGAAGCTTATGGCCAGAAAACGTGAAGAAAACCGGATTCCACTGTTGTGATTGCTTGGTTTGGGAGCCATTATCTGATTGGCCAGTTACACTCAATGGTGTTGCCAAAGCTTTGGCACCTTTTCCCCCATGATTGTATTTTGTAGTCCCAGAAACTTTGTGAATTTTATGTCCTTATGGAATAAAATTATCTGTATCACTCCAGTTAAGTGTAAAATAAAATAGGTACGCATACGCACATGATACCAATAACACAAATAATGAAAAAGTAAATCAACTTATGATGAGCGACATAGTCTTCCTAAAACATGTAAATTTAAGCTGAACTCATATAAGTATGTAAAGCTAATGTATTCTATTATGGAGATCAATTTTAAAATTAGCACTGCCAAAACCTAAATTCTTAGTTCAATAAATAATCGAGGTTTATGGTCGATTGTCTTAATATTATTTTCCCATGGACAAATTTAATATAAGTTTTGACAATGCTAACATTAATATTTGTGTCTTCTGAATGTCTCTTTTACTCCAAGCTCGTCAATGAAACAAAAATTGCATAACTTGCATTTGCATATTTCCGCTATGTAAATTGTAGATGGCGCCACGGTGCTGACGTAAAGTAAGGACGAGGAGTGCTTATGTCTTTATTTTATTATTGCACAAACGAAATGATGTTAAAAAAAGGATTAAATTCACATTGGTAAATCAGCACTTCGTTGTTAGTATTGTTTCAGAAGAATTATGTTAATAAGGCATTCTATAAGGCCGCGACCACGACGACAGCAGGCGGAGCGATGGCTACAGACTAAGCCCCAGTTTCATCATACTCGGTTATATCATAAGCAGGGATTAGTTGTTGACTTTTAACACATCTGTCAAGAATTTAATATGAAGATGACGTATACTTAATTAATTAACTAATTAGGTTGTTATGATCTAATCTAGTATGATGAAACTGTGGGTAAATATACTAGTTCTACTAATACTAGTATTTAGTGTTTGGGGGAGGAGTTTCGCACGTAATTATCTGCCATAGAGTAAATAATACTAGTGCGTGCCGCCGCTCTGCTCCACCCTCTTGCGTCGTGGATGCGACTTAATACTTCGCAGTCTAGTAGTAAATGACGTCGAAAAAACTGCTTTAGGCGGTTCACACACTTCACTGCCTCACCGCGCGGATTGCGGATTTAGCATAGTAAATTTCCGCACGGTGAGGCGGCGGCACGACAGTCTTTGCGGGTAAGCGTTTTTTCTAAGTATATAAACTATCATTTTTGCATACAATGATAATCCGCCAACCGTGGCGGTGCGCGGTCAAGTGTGTGAATCGCCTTACTATAATGGACATAATTAAGTTAAAAAGCTTCTCTTCCGGTATTGAAGTGGGGCAAGCAGATACTCATTCAGAACTAATATAATATTATGCTAAGTAACTATCAATTGAGAAGTACCCTACTCAACAATCTTGGACATGGACAAGGCTTCAATACTGAAGGCGAATCTTACCTTAAATTATGTTACTTATAAGATTTCATTTCATTAAGTAGTTGTAAGTTAAAGTCATACCAAAGATTCAAGAAATACTCTTATTATATTTTGGTGTTCAAAATCCAAAGAAAATATTTCTAAAATAAAAGGAATTGCAAATAATATGAATGGTTTTATTACGAAATGCTTAACCCTTTTTTTACTAAACCCGTATGTTACTACGATTACGTTTGAGGAGAGTCACTACCAAAATCGAACGAACAAGAGCTGTCATGCAATCGGTAAACTTAATACAACTCGATAAGGTCGTGGTTAGCGCAGCGATCCGAAGCTTCGGAACTACAAAACTTCTACGCTAATCACGACTCTATCCTGTTTTATTTAAGAGAGTGACCCCCTTGTTTGTGGCAATACAGGATACAATCATCAGTGAACTTCGCATAGAGCAAGGAGTAAGCAGCCTTACCACCGAATTTTCTATACATGGCTCCTTCGAGTGGAACCTTTATTTATTGTGCGTGTGTGTGAGTTCAATGTATTTTAAAGTAAATAAAATTTGTTAAATTACACGAAACGTAAGTAGGTAGGTACTTCTCATAGATAAAAGTACAGCTACTTCTCTCTCTAACCCCACATTCCTTGGAGCACCCCCCGCCCCCGCACCTACCTGCCCTGCAGCAACAGCGATAGAGGAAAGATCGCGCTTCGCCCCGCCCGCCCTTACCATAAACTGCTATAGTCTGTGGCTTTTTATTCGTTTGTTCGCCCGCGTTCGTTCCATTCCATTTCATATTTTGGTCAAAGTATATTTTGCTTGAAAAGAAACGTAAAAAAAAGAAAAGTATCTTGTACGTGCGTTTTGTTATTACTTCGGTTCAATTTTACAGAGGGATTTCAAATATTTTTTATGAGTGCCGAACATGACAATGAATGCACGTGAACTTTGATTACAATTCAATACTGCAAAAATAAAAAACCGAATGTATATTTTCCCTGTTCTTTTTAAATTTTGTGTAATCCAACTTTTTTATAATTATTCAAGTGGTGCTAAAACAAAACGACAAACAACAAGCGGAACTTAAAGAATTCAAAGTGAAGTACTTTTTAAATCTTATGAAATTAATTTGATACTAATATAGCTGAAAAGTATATAACGTATCTATAATATTTTAATTATATTTATAATTATCTTATCCGTCGAATTCTTTATAGAAAGCTATAAATAGTATCTGAATCATTAGTCATTTCCTTTCTATTGTTGTCGAATTTGTAGAGGGCGCTTCTACGCTTGTTGTGCGGTCGTTCGACAAGTAAAATGGCGGCGAATAATGTGAAAGGCGAAACGTTGTCTTATTTCTGGTTGTAAATAAAGTAATCGATACTGTGAGACGCTGTTAACATTGCTAAAAGGAACAAACTTAAGTTTAAAAGTGTTAAATGTATAGTGGACTCTTGTGTATTACTGAAGGGGCTTCAGAAATAACTTCAGAACCCGTCGTTACGAGCACTTCACTCGAGGCCATATTTATGATGTTATCTAGCGTGTGAGCGTCTGCTGGAACCACATTGATAAATGGATATTGGAAACTGATGGCGATGGTATGTTAGCGTGAAGATAGAGTAACCAACTACCTTTCGTTCGCAGGGTTATGTTCATTGTATTGTTACAAACCAAAGTAATTGACGCCTTCATGGCGATGGATGCGGCGTATTATTTTTATTTCTCTTCAACTTCTATAATATCCTGTTTCATAGATACCTTTTACATTAATAATCAGATCAATCCTATAGTTTGATTTGTTATTTGTTTAGGCAACGGTCTGTATTTGCCACGAAATGTTAATTACGGTTCTAACAAGAGCCTTCATTGTATTTGTATCTATTGTGTAGATAGATGTGAATTGTTTGATCGAATTGAATGATAAAGTCAACTTTATTCCCATTTCAGGATTGCCAGGTGCATATTATGATGAATTGATTGAAGAGGAATGATATTCAGTGAATTAACAAGTGCAAAAAGACTTCTATGTGCATAAACAAAACTATGGATGAAAGTGTGGACTCATTATACTGACAGAATTAAATTTGCACAAAATAAGAGATCACGGAGGTGGTAATGGATCCAGTAGGACCATGGTCAGCATATGCCTCTTACAATCGCTTAGCTGGGGTTCAGGCAGGTGCTGCGAGTGGGGACTTTCATCACCACCTGGCTAGTGGAGGCTCTGGCTTGGGAGGGCAATCCGTCCCATCCACCACTAGTCAACTACTGCTGCAGGCGGCCCACACAACAGCATCACTCGCTGGACAACTGGGATCATCAACTGCATCACCGTTTAATCCTGGAGGATTTCTGTCCCCCCCAACTGTTGGCTACGACGCAGTATTCTCGCCTCTGTTTCATCATGCGAACCCTAAACCTGCACACTACAGTTCATCACTTCAAGCCCAGCATCGGCAAGTGATAGCTCAAGCTCAGGCAGCTGTTGCATCTAAACAATCCTCTGTAGAATCAGAGTTGTCATCAATAAGAGAAAACTACCCTCATCAAGCACTAGCTTCACAAGGGACCTCGTTTTTTGACCAGCCATCACCAGGCAGTGCAGGCGGGCTCAGTTGGCAAGGAAATAACCAGCTTCCCAGTCCTTTTGGAATCTTACCACATGAAACTGTAGTTCCATCTTCACCAAGTCCTGCAACTACTAAAGCATCAGCAGCCTATGAAAACTTCAATGCTCATTTTGCGGCTGCCCAAACTCTAAATAATCACCTAAACTCACAGATTTCCAGTGCTAGCAAACAGGGAAATAGGTCTGGTTCACCGGCCACCGCACCCAAGCAGCCAGCATCTTCGGCATCTTCAACGTTTTTCCAATCTCCATCATCTTTTGGCAATCAGACTGATAATTCATACAGTGCAAGCAGTGCAAAGAGTGGTCAACTTTCATCACAGCAGGACTATGCTGGAAGTAAGTCATACTCAAGTTCTGGAAGTACCAGTGCTCATTCTCAACAATCTTGTATAGTACCAACTCCTCCTGTGACCTCGTCCCCGACTCCTCCCAGTAACCGCTCCTCCTCCAGCTCCTCCCGCCCCGCCTCTGTCTACAGCACCCAGTCTCCTAAACCTATCCAGCCAGTTGCAGAGAAAGCTACCCGACAGAATACTAGCAGCTTTGTATCCCCAACTTCTAAACCCCCCCAAGTACAGACTAAAGCACAAAGTAAAATATATCCCGAATTAACAGCAGAGCAAAGAAAATCTTGCGATTCTAACGAAAAAATACAACCCCAATCTTCACCCATAAGTTATTCAATAATGGATGCGCCCGGTCGTCTGCATTACAGCGGCACTGGGGGATCCTCCAAGTCTAGGATTAGTGCTAATCAATACTCAGGTTCTGGTTTCAGACATTACCAAAGTGGAAATAATGTTGAATCAGATTACCATGCCCGAGCTAAGAGTAGTTCTAGTACGGATACTGGCTACTCCAGTAGTAGTTCGTTAAATGGCCCAGACTGTAATGCGGCCAGGAGACAAAGCCCTTCCCAAGCCACTGCTCAGACATCTCCCTTGGGACATGTCTCGAGTCCAGCATACCCCGTGTACCATAGCCCCATGAACTCTATAAACTCACCCCAACAACATGCAGAGCACTCAAGTCAAGTCGCATACCCTAAAGCTAGCAGTGCCGCTCCGAGGTCTCCCCTAGACGTTTCAGTATCCCGCCCTCCCTCTCAGAACAGCCAAGTTGCCTATCCCTCCGTTATAACGAGAGCTTTAGGCATAGAACAAAACAAAAGTTACAGTGATAGTCGATATGAACGAAATCAGACACAGTCTTCCAGTCAGAGCTGTTGGGAAAGTGACCGACAAGCTCCTAGAAAGTATTCTAGTAATAGTACCAGTAATTACAGTAACATATCTGAATCTAATACTCAAAATGAATCAAGTTCACAATCCTCTACTCAGAGGTCATCATTGCCTTTGCCTGATAAGCAGCAAAATTATTTTGATAGCAATAACGTAGCCTTACATGATTTATCTAGTTGTCGCGGTGATCCTATGAGTATTGTTAAGAATTTGCAAAGTTTACAGCAAAGCTGTCAACTACAAGATTCTAAGTCTGCCAAGTCCCAATCACTCTCATCATCATCATCTACTATAACTCCTGCTAAACCCGCTCCAAGGAGAAAGAGCATAGAAAAACCGGCTCCGCACTCCAATTTAAATGATTTGTCAAATGCTGTGGTGGCGGACTACCTCGCGAGCCGTATCCCGCCGCCCGCGCACAGCTCCACCACCAGCCAGCAACAGAACGGAACTTACTTTGACTTCGAGCGGTGGAACCTTCCCCCTCCTCCACCGAAAATGTTCCCCGGTACTTCCGCTTTCGGCTCCCAAGCTCCGTTACATGCTGGCAACTTTGCGAACCAACACCAAGCCTTAGCCATGCCTCACGGCCACCTAACATATTTCCCACCATTCCATTTAGCCCCACATCCCGACTTTCAATCCTCTGTGGAGTTAACGCCCCTGTCTTCATTTAGTGAGACTCCACCTTCGGCTTCCTCGTCATCTTTTTCAACACCCGAAACTCGTGAAGAGGAGCAGCCTAAGGTGGTAGTGCCTAATATAGAGGAAGAACTTGGTTTCCTTGCAGAACAACGCGGAAATGCGTCGTCGGTAGCACCCACTTCACAGCAGCAGAACATAAACAATACTTCACAAGACGCCTCTACAAAAATCATGGAAAAAAAATTTAATGTACCCACCACGGGCCCCGGTGCAGGGTTCATGGCTTCTTACCTGAAATTCTTACAAGGAGAGCGAGACACGTCGCCTCCGCCGGCCGGCCGAGGCGCGAGAAAGTCCACGTGGTCGCGGACTACGAATAACACTAACAATAAGGCCTACAATCAAAACGAGCACAATAAAGGGCCGTGCGACGCGGGCGCCGGCCAGCAAAACGCCAACGGCGCGATGGCGGCGGGCATGAGCGGCGGCATGGCGCACCCCGCCATGGGCGCGGGGCTGCTGGGCGCCGGCCCGCTGCACGCCGCCGCCTCCTCCAACCTGCTCGCCTCCCAGCCGAAGGGCCTAGAGATGGAGGACCCCAGATATTACAATCCGAACAAGGACAGAAAGCGTAAATATGACGGCACGGAGGAGAGCTACGAGGAGGAGGAGGCGCGGCGCCTGAACAAGCCGGTGCTGAACGTGCCGGCCGCGCCGCTCGGCGACAAGGGCAAGAAGGGCGGGCGCGCGCCCAGCAAGCCGCCGCCCGCCCCCGCGGCGCCCGGCAAGAAGCCGCGCCCGCCGCCGCCCGCGCCCGCGCCGCACCCGCAGCAGCAGTACTATTACCAACACCAGCCCGAGGAAGGTGCGTTCAATTTATTAGATTTCCACTTGAGAAGTAGAGCGCGCTGGTGAAGAGCTAGCCCTGAAGCTTGTATGACAGGAGCAAGCTAACCGCCCGAGGGGTAGTGAAAACTTGTTACATTTTAACTGTGATATATTGTACGATTTATTAGAGCGAAACTAGTTATTGTGTAAATAGTTTTAATGTGAGGAGGGATGTGATGTATCTCATTTAAATTCAATATTTAGCGTTAGTCTGTAACAAGATTTCACTAGAGTTATTGTTAATGATGATGACACATTTTTAGTGCCATTTTATTGTAAATTTTAGATTTGTGACTCTTGTCATACTCGCTACTGAAGGGGTGCTACCATAAATAATTTCAAAGTTGTGGTATATTTTTTTAAGGGATTAATACCAGTGAGAGTGTCTGTTGTATATATTCAGTAACTGTATTGTATCATTACAGTATTTCAGTTTAGTTTGTACTTACAATTATAGTGTATGCATATTCTTTGCTGTTAGCTAAAAGTGATTTTATATTGTAAGAGAAGGGAAATGCATAATACAGTGACAGCTATAACTAAGTGCATCAATGTATTAAATAGCCATGTGCTGGACATTTTTTTTGTATTGTATTTAAATTGTTATTTGTTTATGCACAATTCTCCATATAATATTATGTACATATTTTGTAAAATAGCAGAAAACATAAAATAAACACAAGTATATTACTGACAATGTGTTAAGTAATTTTAATTTGTAATTATTCCTGGTAGCACCCTTTCTTCGCCACAGTAGGGATAACATGTACATTGTAAAATAAATCATTTGTTTTCCGTTTCTTTTTATTATTTTCACTTGTATTGTTGAACTCTGTAAACAATGTCAGAATTGAATGTACATGTTATCACAATGATGCTGCTTGGCGCTCCTCAATCCTCCCTGCTTTACCTTTTATCTATAATTCATTCTCAGACCTAAAAAGTTCTATGATTATGGTTTAATTTTTTGCTGCGCCGCCGCCGCGCCGGTCTCTATTGATTAACCTACTAATGGCGATATACTTCATTTATTTACTGCTAATGTAGGTCTTGATTTAATATAAAGTATGATAAATAGCAGTGTAGGTTATACGACATGTTCGTAGCACGAGTCACAAGAGGCACATGAAAAGACTTCTGAAAAGAAAAGTCTCATGTCTCGCTCACTCATACATATCCCGCCGCCATTAGAGCGAGCGTGATGATCTTTGTTTTGTTATATCTTGCGCCTAATGCTAAATGGGCAATTTATATTTTATAGTTAAAGTTATTAAATGTCTATAAAATTACTAAATTAAATTAATTAGGTAGAACGGTAGATGACCTAACCGATAATACAATCATAATTTCATACAAGATACCGCAGTAAGTGATACGTGTTAAACACTTGACCGATTTTATCAGTTTTAAAAGTACTTATAAAACATCAAAAGCGGCGGATAGACACAGGTAATATAACACACAGTGTAAGAACAAAATTACTGGAATGGTGCAAGGAGAAGTTATTTTAATAGGCAGGACGTGTTACATCCAAGACAGCGAACCCGACTCTGGGAATTATGCAGCGGTGGCAACCCTACGGTACCTAATAAGAGCGAACTGGTAGTTTTTACTATTGCATGAATTTTCAATATCATCAATACTCATTTTCATGATGCCTTAACGTATAAATGTGTGTTTTAGTGGCATCACATGCGAACTTGGGCTATGGAAACTATGCGGCACCGGAGAACGATAGAAAGTTACATCAGATAAAGCATCAACCGGCTTCTGTCCAACACGATGCCAACCGACCTATAGAAGAAATGCCATATCAGGTGGGTGCACAGTATAACCCCCGCAGATAAAGAAACCATAATGAAAATGGCGGCCGTTACTAGTAGGAGTAGGAAGGAGTATTGATAAACATCCATCGGGAGAGAGAACATGATTTCGTCCGCCATTTTTCTGTTGATTCTTTATCTGCGGGTGTCAAAGCATCATACTGACACTGACTTCTTTCTGCCTGAATTTCAACCGATGTTGGTATCAAGCCAAGCATAAGTATTCAAGATTTATTCGCACAATTTTAACGAAAACATGTATTTTGCAACTCAATTATAACCTAAATAACTGACAATAACAAGTCTTCGCACTTTGTATTTCTATGACGCACTGTAAATTTTTCTCCATTGTGCACATTCCATTGATATCAAATTCACGAGTAGGTACATAACATTTTTTTCTATTGCAGTCGGGAGAATTTGTAGCAATAAAAAGCGAATTGAGTGAAATGTGGCCTGCAATATGGAGAGTGGACGGGAAAACGTTACTGCAGAAATATGAACCTTTTGAAGAAAATGGAAAGGTGCTATACAGAAATATCTCAACTGTAAGTATCTTTTAAATCGGTGGACCAGTCCTACCGTCAGTGTCCACGTCTCTGCACCATACATCTGGCATTCTGGCAGGACGCACTGGTTGAAGACTTTTGTCTTCAGGCTCTGAGGAATGGCCGAGGAGAATATGTGACGAAGTTTCCCGAATGCAGCCCAACCAAGTTGGATGCGCCTTGCAGCCTCCTTGTCGAAGTTTCTTCTGCCTAGCCGAACAGTCTGCCCGAGGTAGACATATTCTTGCACAACTTCGATTGTTGCCTCACCAACGGCGACCGGCTCCGGTTTGATGTGAGCATTGTACATGACTTTCGTCTTGTCCAAGTTCATACCGAGGCCTACACGTCGGGAAGCAGCATTTAGGCCACTTAGCATCCAGCTGAGTTCCTGCAGAGATTCTGCCATAATAACGATGTCGTCCGCGAAGCGGAGGTGTGACATGTACTCGCCATTTATACATATACCATGTCCTTTCCAGTCCAACGTCTTAAAGACATCTTCCAATGCATTGGTGAACAGTTTCGGAGATATCACATCCCCCTGTCTCACTCCACGTTGCAGTTGGATAGGTCTTGTCTTGTGGTCCTGTACTTGGACAGTCATAGTAGCGGCATTGTACAGACATCTCAACACCTCGATATAGCGCCAATCGATTTGGCATCTCTGCAAGGATTCCAAAACTGCCCAGGTCTCGATGGAGTCGAAGGCTTTTTCATAGTTCACAAAGCGTGCTATGGAGAGAGCTATGCTTGGGGTTTCTCTGATGGATCGTATCAAAAATTAGGTTATCCGTCAGAGGACTTAGGTTACCGACATAGCTGTCAAAATATGCAAGCTGAAGTGGCAGTGGGCTGGTCATATCTGCCGAAGAACCGATAACCGTTGGGGTAGACGAGTTCTCGAGTGGAGACCACAAACAGGCAAACGCAGCGTGGGACGCCCTCCTGCCCGCTGGACTGACGACCTTAGGCGGGTGGCGGGTAGTGGTTGGATGAGGAAGGCCGAGGACCGAGTGTTGTGGCGCTCCTTGGGAGAGGCCTATGCCCAGCAGTGGATGATTATTGGCTGATGATGAAGTATCTTTTATCTTTTTACAATTTGGAAAATTTTATACATGCTCATCAATAGCCCGTGGGCGTGGGTAATCGTCTAATCGTCCACTGCCGGACACAATTAGGATATTTTTGAAAAATCTTAAAATCAACCTTTTAGGGAGTGGGTGGTATTTATTGGGAACAGTTTGGACGAATCTATTAAGTATAAATAATAATAATAATATGTGGGGACATCTCACACACGGCCATCCGACCCCAAGCTAGGCAGAGTCTGTGTTATGGGTATCGGACAGCTGATATATCTACATAAATACATAGATGGATACATATTAAATATAAATATCAACACCCTAATAATAGTTTACTCCTGATGAGTAGACCTAAGCTCAATTTCCCAGTGCAGTAGGTTCCTTGTAATTGGCCGCTTCAAGTCGTACATCACTGAGTAGATTGACTTCAGAATATCCATGCTTAATTAATCATTATCCTTGGTACCACCATACCAGTACCAATCATTACAAATTTGTATTTAATTTCCAGTACGCGGCATGGAATCCAGACAATAAGAAACTATATACCCAAGTACACGTAAAAGTGCGGTCACAAACACATTTGGAGAACATAGTAGAATTAATAAGAAGTGATAGTTCCGGCGATGATTGTAATTTCATAGAAAAACGCATGTTGGAGACGCAGATGTACCAAGAGAACTTCGAAGTGTACATACAGACTCTAATATCGCACGCGTTAGATCCCAATTTCCTGACTGAAATATTTCAAGAACAAGGTACGTATTCTATTTACTCTCAGGAACTCTTGGTAAAACATGAAATTTTATTCATAGAGAAGAATGCAACCAACCTACTTTACGTGGATAAAGAAAGGCTATGAAAATGGCGGCGACTATACATAAGTGGGAGTAGGAATAAGTATTTACATAGCATGTGTTCGACCGTCATTTTCATAATAGTTCTTCGAGAACTGGTTCTATGTTTTCTATTTTCTTTCACCTGAACCACTAAATCCTAAAGCACTATTCTAAATTCCAGACGAATACTTCCTATCAAACGTCAAAACAGTCGACGAGGTGACAGAAACAATGCGAGCGCGAGTGTCGTTCGCGGCGGGCGGCGGCGGTGGCAGCGGCGCGCGGTCACTAGACGCCGCCGTCGCCACGTGGCCCGGCCTCAGCGTAGCAGGCACTACTGACGGGGCGTGCAGAGCGTGCGCGCGGCCTGCGGTAGCGAGGCTTTTGTTGTACGGACAGCCTTATAACCCGGGCACGTTGGAGCCGACCCAGCCGGATGCGAGACTCGCTTATGAGAAGGTAAGTTATATTTTTATGTCGAGGGTGTATTGTACCTTATACAGGACCGGCGCACTGTGAGTCGTCAGCTGATCTAACGGACTAATCGTTTCACTACGGTATATAGTCTGTCTCTAGTGTTGGTCACCGACACGCTAAGAAGAATGTAGAATAAGTCAAGTCGATTCCAACTTACGAACAAACTGGCGACACGATAAGAGCTCGATTTCTTGATTAGTAAGATCCATCACGCTGCACCGACGGCCTTAACTACCACTACGACGTCATAGAGCGATGTTAATGATATCACGATAGGTTTTATAATTCTCGGGACTGGATGTCCCTATATTCTCTGCAGAGTTAATCAGAGGTGCTAGCTAGTGAACCTCTCATCTTACCTGCAACAATCACCTCATTACCTCACCATCCACCCCCCTATTCCAGGAGTTTCTAGTATGCGCCACGTGCTGCGGCCGCGTGCAGCTGTTCTCCCGCATCTCGCACCAGAAGTACCTCATGTACGCCGAGTGCGGCAAGAGAGTCGCCGAGAAACGCATGCAGAGTCCCGGCAAGGACACCACGGTCATACTGAACGAGCTGTTGGCGGACGAGCTGTGGCTCTCTCAGGTAAACCACCATAAATAAATGTTTTCTAGACCAAATACATACATTGATAGCATTCTGGTTTGTCTGAAGGAAATCTTCTCCAGTGCAAGTGGAAGGGCTCAGAAGACAGGATAGTTTAGTCTCATTATTTCCTCTAGAGGGCGCCCATGTTAATTATTTATGCAATAAATGGAAACATTTAGTGTGTATTTCATAGAAACCATTATCCACACCCCGAGTGCTCAGTGTAACTTTTGCAATGTTTTCCTCTGTCAACGGCATTTATCTGTCATTTGTTTCATTATAGTGAGGCGCTGCATTGTCTTTTTTCGTTTGCGTCAACAAAAAATTACGATTCATCATACCAATACAGCTGAATCGCAAATATGCCACTTGCCTATTATGCCATCCCAATTCGTACTTACATGAGTTGTATTAATTTGCAGCTCTTCCGTGACGTGCGGCACTCGTGGGCGGAGGCGGAGTCCTGGGAGCGCAAGATGCGGCTCGCCATGTCCCGACAGATGATATAACATAGTGCCGTGCACAGCACCAACCAATGAGGACTTTGCATCTGTGACATACGTGTGCTGTATCTATGTATTTTATAACATATACTATCTTAGCCTCTAGTAAACTGATTTTTACAAAACGGGACGGAACCTGTTCCCTTTTACATTTTTTTATACTCGAACATCACGCGTAACTAGTTTTTATTATTGTATAATACTAATTTAAATATTTTATTTTAACGACATTGTGATTTGCCGCGAATAGGATAGTTCGGTTAGTTAGGAGGCAGTCTTTGTGCCATTATACACGCAAGTTTAACTGAAAATAGTTGCTTAGACGTTAATAACCATTTATAAATACGTAAACAGTTGCAGAGTATTAATGTTGAATCCAAATTATTTTAAGCATATTGGCGAACATTCCAGTGGCATACATAGCTCAACCGGCTCTACATTATCTGTACAAAGTGTACTTATATAAAAGTAATTGAATCGTATTTACCCGTATCGTTAACTTGTTATCCACAGAAACCAAATTGCCACAAATATAAAATCTCAGTTAGCCAATTGATTAGGAGTGTTGTGAACTGCCTGCCTAGGGAATAAATGTTTAATATGTAGAATGTGGCGTCCGTATCTAGATCTCCATGAAAGTTAGTCGGTGCATTTCGGCAGTCCCAGAGAGAGAAGCATTCCATGCTTGATGGTGCAGGTTTGACAAACGTTACATTCCTAAGTTGCCTTGATGGTTGAAACGAACATGCAATAATTATTCACATGCTGTGTATAAGAATAATATTGTTAATAACTATCTGCCCCGTATATAATGAACAAAAATAAATATAAAATGTAATTGACTTTCCTAAAAGTACAGTGAAAGATATTTTGTATAATTGTATTAGGTTGTATAGATATTACGACTTTGATGTAGTATTATTATAGTAGTAATGTAAAAATAGTAAGGTTCTGTCTGATATTGATAATTAAAGAGAACTTTATTTATTTTGCTTAGACTGGACTGGACAGATCTGGAGGACTTTAAATAATTAATATTTACTTTAAGTCAATCCTAAGGCAATTTTAAGGAATAAAAACTTTCATTACAACTTTTGAGTTTAATTTTAATTCTACCCTAAACCGTAAAACAATCAGTTCTCACACTACCAAGCATCACGATGCATGAATAAAATTGTATGAACATGCGTTTTCTGTGTTGGAATGAGCGTGTTTATTTTCTATACAAACAGATAAATGTAACTTTATATCATGCATTCAAGTAACATGCAGAGTGATACATGGCAGTGTGAGAACCACCTAAGCTAAGCAGACTAAACCAAAAATACTACCTCAGTACGTATTTTCGTTTGTATACTGAAGACGCATCTACGTTCATGCCATTTTAGTAGTACCGGGAATCTAAAAACATCCTTTGACAGCCCTATCTTTCTTTCTATCTCTATTCTATCTCTTCATAGAGTATATTTTTTTTACTAGCGATCTATTGTATCTCTTACTTATCCACCATGGAAACATGATTATTGTATCCTTGTTTCCGTACGTAATATTCTATTGGTGTATGTAATTGTAATGAAAAGCGTTTATTGTAATCATAGAATACTTTTAATTTGCTTGCACACAGCCTCTATTGAGAACAATATATGGGTAATGTGTGATGTTTAAAGCCCGGAAGAGTTATGAATATATCTGTATAACGACATGCAATACTTAACGCCGTAATACGATAACAATTTTTAATACTATATTTACCAGGCTCGATGGTTAATTACAAATGTAAAATATTTAAAAACGACATCGGTAAACATTTCAAATAAAATGCGTTATTTAAAATCACTTAAGACAAATAAATATGTATTAACGAAAAGGAATCGAAATACTTAAACGAAGTTTAGATATGAGAAAAGGTTCGAGCAGACGAGACGAGACGAGGCGTGGCGTCCGCCGAACCGACACGAGCGAGAACAATCTAGAGTTAACTTATAAATTGCATATATCATACATCTAAATCCACGTAACTTATTTTTTATTCAGTTTCAAGTTTCATAATTTTACTTTTTTTTTATTATTTTTTGTTTTATTTTTTTTATACCATAATCTCTCGGTTTTGTAACCACAGCGCGTTGTTGCCGGTGAAATTTGCCTTCCACGAATGATTTGGTGTCTCGGACTCACGACATAACAGTGAAGCACAACTGTTTTGATTCACGAGCGATATCACTATTTCTTTTTCAGCAAGACTAGTAGTGCCCATCTTATAATTACATTTAATGTCCAGTTAAGCACACAGAGCGTTTATCGAGAGATTCCGATCGGCTCAAACAGGGTAGCTGAATGAATTCACTAGATACCGATTCTTAAAAGTCAAGCAGTCGCACTTAACAGTTGTGAGGCAGGTCCGAAACATGTTAATGTATGTCAGGGGGGTATAGGGGCGCCAGGACCGGGCGCTAGTCGGCCTGCTCCGGCTTGGCGGAGCGGTAGTGCGGGCGGGGGGCGGCGCGGGGCGCGCGGGGGCCGCCTCGGCCGCGGCTCTTGAACCCGCCCTCGCGGTACGAGTCTCCGTATCGCTCGCGGCCGTTGGTCTCGCTGGCGCCGCTGTCGCCGTTGCCGTAGTAGTTGTCCCCGCGGCTGGAGTAGCCGTCCTTGTGGCGCGGCTGGTAGTTGTCAGAGTACTGGCGCGGCTGGTAGTCCTTGCCGCCGCGGCCGCCCTGGTGCTCGCGGTGGTAGCCCTCGCCCTGACGGGCCTGGTAGCCGCCGCGCCCGCGGTAGCCGTTGGGGGCTCCCCGGCCGCGCCCGCCGCCGCCGCCGTACCGCCGGTTCTGTCCGTAGCGGCTCTGTCCGTCGCCCTGGCCCTGGGTCCTGCGCTCGGCACCGTCCTCGCGCTCCGGGCTCTCGTTCTCCTTCCATTCCTCGTCGTGGTGGTTGTTGTTGCCAACCGCTGGCGGCGCGGGGGCGGGCGCGGGCGCGGGGGCGGCAGGCGGCGGCAGCGGCGCGGGCATGGGCGCCACGGCGTAGGCGGCGTGCTCGGGGAGCGGCGCGAAGTGCGGCTGCGGCAGCGGCAACGCGGCGGCGTCGGGCGGCGCGGGGGCGGCGATGGCCACGAAGTGCTGGTTGGTGAAGGTCTGCGTGGGGATGGGCCCGGGCGAGGCGAGCGCGGGCGCCGGCTGCGGCGTGCCCGCGGGGCTGTCCAGCTCAGACTCCTGCAGGAAGAAGAAGTTCTGCGAGCCGATGACCTCGGCCAGCGGGCGCGGCGGGTACTGCTGCGCGAAGTAGGCGTGCTCCACCTCCTGCAGCGTGATGGGCGGCAGCGGGCGCAGCGGGTAGGCGGGGGGCGGCACGGCGGCGGCGGGCGGCGCGGCGGCGGGCGCGTATGGCTGCGGCGCGGGCGGCAGCGGGGCGGGCGCGGGCTCCTCGCTGGGCGGCTCGGGCTCCGGCTGCGGCTCGGGCTCGGGCGCCGCCGACTTGTCGAAGTACCCGCACTCGTGCACGGTGGTCACTATCTGCTTGATGTGTGCGTACGTGGTGCCGAGCACCTCCTTGGGCTTGCCGTCGATGATGGAGTACAGGTGCTCGGCCGCCTTGCTCGCCTGCGCCTGGAACCCGAGCTGGCCTTCCACTGCCTCACCCTCTTCATGCTTAGGCGTCACTTCAGGATACCTGCAAAGTTCAGGTTTTATATTAGGTGTATTGAAATTACAAATGATTTTTAATATTTTCATGGATAACGAAATATAAACAACAGAAGACATAATTATTTTGTGTAGTATCTGGGGATTATGATTATAGGTTACAAGCAAAATTACCTACACCTAATACCCACTCAAAATATTCCTAGAATAATATCAACATAATATAATCGCTTTAGGCACTCATAAAAACACTCAAGTGATAAAGTACCTACTGCTAATCAACAACCAACAGTGAAAAGGAATATTTATAAAAAATCCATTACTGGATACTTCTACATATATAAGAAGCCAATGCCTTTTACGCCCCAGTTCACATACACATCACACCTGGGATTCTCTATTCATCTATCTCTCATATCTCTTCAAATTCAAGACATGTTTTTAGTAACTATTTGTTATATGTTTTGGAATGAAAAGCATTATCTTTCTACTTACAGCTCATCCAAAATTTTCAGATCTTGCTCAGTGAGTTTAGCTGCACCATTTGTTCCGTTGAGGAAGTCTTCACGGACCTCTGGAGTACCCATCTGCACCAGGCAGTCCATGATTAGAAGTACCTCACGGATTTTGCTGGTGTCAGAAGCATACCGGACCCATGCATCCTGGAAGAATAATTAATTGGTAAAAGATCTATAAAATAGCATTCATATTGTTATTATTAAGCAATGGATGAAGTTCGTGAATACCACTCAAAAAACATATTTGTAGAAAAATAGTAGGTCCAGAACACACATAATATGGGTGTAAAATATGAAAAAAAGAGTGCTTTCCACTGGGTTTAAATATTTCTTTGAATGAAACCAATATAAATATATTGTCGTAGATTTCATAAAATTTTGCTCAAATCTGGATGCTATTTCTGTGCCTTCTGAACTTATGTCAAGGTACAAATTTCTAGCATTATAACTATAGATATGCCTGCAAATATGTACCCTCTTAGCTTGTTTCTTGGCCTCCCTCTCTGCAGATACTGCAATAGAAGCCATTTGCTTGGCGAGGTCCCGTGCAAACTCCAGTGTTTGAGACACTTCATCGTACTTGGCAACAGCAACTCTCTGGTCAGCATTCAGTTCTTTTCCTGCTTTTTGCAAGTCTCTGTATGACGTCAATTTACTCTGGAAACGCATAAAAATTGCATGTTTTTAATTTAGCCACAGGTAAAAACTTAAATAAAGAACAGCTTCAAATTATAATCACTAATTAATAAGCTATATTACGTTTGTAATACGAGCGTACACTAACCCTAACCAGTTTTTCATAATCGGCATTGTAAGCAAATAAAAAAAGTTGTAAATAACATGATTTGATCATTTTGAACAAAGGATTTTTTCGTCATGATCGTAACGTATTTTCTGAGGTAAGTATGGACATGTATAACAGGTTGTTCGTGGATTAAATTGATGAATAATTGTAATGAATGTTAAAATAAAATGCTTCAGCGCAATTTCAATACCATCAACATTGGAGCACATGTGTGAAAATGGCGTCAGCGGTCGGAACCGACACGGTTCGGTTTACTGCTGTAATTCTATTGCTACAGCACTGATGAAGTTAGATCATAAGAAAATTAACGTAATGTAAAGCTATAAATATTAAAAGAAGACTAATACCAATGTAATTAATTGGTTAATCACATTATTACAAGACAAAGTTTTGTGTTGGTTTACGTACCTTTCGCTTCTCCAAATTACGGATTTTATGTTCAATAATCGTCAGAATCTGTCGTACTGGCGAATTATCCGTAGCTTCCGAAGAAGCTGGTTTTTCAGACTTTCCATTCGCGGCTGAAGGCATCCTTCACAGGCAACAACTTTTCCTGGTTTTGGAATGGTGGTGGTTGTTGGGTTGTTGTACCGTAGGTAGAATTGCGATAGTCTATGGTACAATGCGATAAATAAAATTCTATACACAGTCATTTTGGTTGGACGACTGAATCCTCGCGTGCTGCTTCTTTTGATAAAATAAAGGTCTTGGTTTGTTTATTCAAAGAAGTTTTGCTATAAATAAAACTCATTGGTTAAATGGTATTTTTAAATTCATCCCTTTTAAATAATACCTAATAAATAAATAATTAGTCATTTATTACACCGATATCATGATACACTAAAATTTCTAGACTATATTCTAATTTTTAATCCGAAAGAATTCTGACAGTTATCGATTTTTGATATGTCAGAGATCACAAACCTTTTTTGGCTGGGTACTTTTTTCAATACGAGTCTGAACATCAGTTGTATCCGGCTAATTTTCGATATTATATTTTTAAATATTTAGAATTAACTATGGTTTTTTCATTCATTCGTTTTTATTCTTTAGGCGCAAAAGAACAACGAGGACACTTCTTTCTGGGAGAGAGAAAGTCTGACTCTTGAGCTTTGTCAGATAGGGCTGCTTCCCGGGAAGAGCTAGGTTGTAGCTCCATAACGTTTATAAAAATCAACAAACAATTTTTTATAGTATAGTAATAGCAGCAGCTTGATGCACAATCGATCTGTTGATTTGACAACTGAACACAATCAAACAAAACGGTGATGGAATCTTCATACTCTGCAAAGTCAAGGGTATGGTATGGTGGTTGTCAGACCAAGACCGAGTACTTACACTACAAGAATATTATGGAAGCTTTATCCAATTTTACTATCGCTCAATAAAATTCAAATAATGTACATTGTACAACAGATATACTTTACGTGTGAAAAAAGTGGTAAGTAAATAAATAGTTCATCGCTGACTGTTTCATATCACTGGACGCAAAAATAAGTAAAAAATAAAACCAGTGATAGAACTATCATAACACTCCTCTTTTTCCGTCAGGGGTTAAACAATCGCTTCCTACTGATAGTTTACTTAATTTATATCGTCGTCGGCGCGACGGTAGGACAACTACCTTAACCCAACAAACAAGCTGCAACAGCCGACATATACTATGATGTAGGTCTGGTTATAACAGAAGCTCAGAATAATGTATTTTGTTCTGATTCATAGAACAACTTCTTCGTAGTTCGTAGTTTACTTACTCTATGAAATTGGCGGTTAAAAAAAAGCTCTTGTATTTATGGTAAAGGTTATGTTTATTTTGTTACTCTGAAAATTTATATTGGAATTGTATTTATTTAGTGTTTTACTGTTCCATTTATTGATTTGATTAAGATTTACAAAACTTTACACATATATCATATTGACCATGTCTTTTGCATTGAAGGTAAGTTTTACTTTTCGTGTGCACTTCCATGCTACATCACTCGGTATAACCTATATTAAATTCGTTAACTATATTAGTTCTTTAAAATACCCTTTTCATTTTAGTTACCGGTCCTCTTCAAACCTCAACTGGTTGGTCTCCAGTGCCAGAAGTTCCACACCTCATCTCTTAGAAATGACAGTCAAAAAACTGAAAAAAGTAAGTATTGTATTTTATAATAATAAAAAATCACCTTATCCTTATGTGTGAGGGCAGATTTTCAATGAGGAGATAAAAGGCAATAATTCTAATACTGTTACTGTGTTGCATCAGAATTAGGTATTCCTAGATCAGAATGTTTCTATGTATTAGACAGTATCAGTTTTTTTAATTCCTTAGATAACATTTATCTGACTATTGGTAAATCAGCCCTTAATCTTAAAGAAACATAACGCTTTTCATTGTTATAATTTTTTATATGTATTGTTTTAGCAATCAACCAAGTGACATTACTCGGAAGAGTAGGTGCTGATCCACAAAAGAGAGGCACAGAAGAACGACCTGTGGTAAACTTTTCTCTTGCTACTCATTTCAATTATCGTTATGAATCCGGAGACATGCTTCAGCGTACTGACTGGCACCGAGTCAGTGTGTTCAAACCAAGTCTGAGAGACACGGTCTACAACTATCTAAAAAAAGGACAACGAGTTTATGTCACAGGAAAACTTTCATACGGTGAAATTAAACTAGATGACGGACAGGTTAGGACAGCATCAACGGTTATTGCTGACGATGTTATCTTCTTCCAACCAACCACCCAGTCTGAAAAGTGAATTGGCCAAAAATTTGTTAAGTACTTCTATGTTTCAAAGGTAGGGTTTAAAAATACCATTAGTCATTAAGAATTAAGTTACATTTATAAGTACATAGGTACATTAAAATCTATTTTCAAATTATTGTTTATTTTTAATGTGTCCATTATAATTACCCAAGAAAAGTGCTTACCTCATCCTTACCAAACTCGGTGGTTAAACTACTTATAATATTATTTTATTACCTACCTAATTCTTTTTATAGGAAGAATACTTTATAGCTATCAAATATATTTCTCAGACATAAATATTTACTATAATATATTGTGAATTTAAGTATAAGAACAGGGTGTGTACAGCACGCATAGTTTGGTCGAATATACATTTACAGATGATCTGATGATCGTGAAAACTAGATTTGTCCTGCAAAATGTTTGAACTCACAACTTGTGAGAATCAGGTAGGCCATCCAAATTCTCTACAGGAATCCAAAAATCTTAAGTGGCACTTAAAACTTAGTGGCATATTTAGTGGCACTGCTATGTTTGCAGTTTCTGTATTGCATACACCCCTGCAGAGAATAGAATATAATATTCTATTCTCTGCAGGGGTGTTAGTAGCTGCAGGTGCTCTCTAGAATGGAACCTTTGTGCTTATTGCCACAAGATCTCATAACCAACTTCCTAAGCAGTTCGCACCACGCTGATCCACTTTGACGTAGTAAATCATTCCTTGTTGTGCTCTTGTGCTCTACATTAAACATTAGTATATTATTCTTATGCATCTAAAATTCAAAACATCCGGCCCTGTCTATTACTGGACCGTTACTACTCCTTCCGGTATTAGATAAATAACGATAAGCATTTAGCATTAAGTCCACC